>NC_082594.1:70810992-71435992 GCF_030936135.1 Gavia stellata
TTAGACTCCTTATGACAACGTCCTTCAGTAGCCTCGCAATTCAGGTACGTTCTCCGACTATCCTTCCCCATGCCAAAATAAGTCAGAGTCTGCATTTTATACTACTGGTTAGGTGCTGGCAGTAGAGCGAGTTGTTAAATTTAAGAGCTTTTTAGCACCATATTTAGTGAAGTGACTGTATAGACGACTGATCAACGCCATCAATAAAGCCAAAATTTAAACCCAAATTCAGAGTTGATATGAAAAGTACAGGTCCATGATAACAGACAAGCTTATGTCAGGTATTATCTAATGTTAACCCCTACACACCAAAACCGAGCAGCTGGCTTCACCTGCGCTACTTCAGACAAATGTCTGTACTCAGTAATACACCACCTTGCACAACAAGCCAAACCACCATACTCATCACCCCTGAAGACAATTCTCTTAAATTGAGTTCAACATACATGAGCAAAATTTTTCTCAAGCTTTATCTACTATTTGGATATTTGCCCTACAATTAAAAAGAAATCACATGAACTCAAAAGAAATATTCTACCAGCAGACTTTTGATCTATACTATTTAGCATTTCAGATACCGTGACTCAGTACTTTTTAAAGTAATATCAGTAAGATGATAATAATAATGATACATGGAAAAATAAAACATGAAGTTTTCAGCTTCCAAGTTAACTTGGAAGTTAACAATTAAAGTCTAGCTTAAAACTGTAAACTATCGAACTTGTATCTGCTATGTTACTGGAGAATCGTGGAGAGCATTTTTTAGTATCCATAGTCCCATAACCTTTACAAACCAGGCAAGAACCTTAAAAGTATTTAGTCCTTTAGTCTTTCATGGTGGTCTAATGAAGATTACCACCAAATACTTGAGGCCCACCCTTATTTCTCCTTTTGACTCATCATGTTCTACAGCAGTAAGAAATCAAATCCAATGATTTCATTTGTTCTTTGAACAGCTCCATGCATCCAAGCATGCAAAAGTTTGCACAGAAACCAGAATTCAGCTATGCCACTCTTTGTTTATTTCTTTACTATACAATTAAACCACTTGGCAGGCCTTATAGTGTGAGATTCACTCAACACAGTAAGGAAGAACAAGTCTGGTGGAGAAGACAAGCAAATGTTTCCTTTCACTTGGCAGTGGACAGAAGGGTTGCCTATCACTCATTTTGCTTAGGTAATTAATCATAAACCAGCAGAAATGCCACCTGCCTTATCAAAAGGTGTACAGAACCTTTAAAAGGCTGCATCTGCCTATAGCTATTTGTAAATATTATAGGTGTGCCTGGATGGTTATTGTGAAATGATATGGCAAATGACACCACAGTTCATGTAGTTCCCCACACCTTCTTTGTATAGATGCCACTAGCAATACAAAGCAAGACAAAGAAATGAGCTGCTTCGTAGACAAGTGCAAAGGCAAGATGTTCACCCATTGGCTTGTGCACCCACCTGTGAATGACAGAGTAATTCCCAGAGTCACTGAGTTCAGCTGGCCAAAACTCCAGAAAATTCATTTGGGAAACAATTCTGTGTGTTTCTTTTATCAGTTGCTGCTTTCCAGCATTTTCTTTGTACCAGTTTATTGTGTATGCTTCTTCCTGAAAATGTTCTTGCATTGACTCAGGATAACAAAGGAAAAAATATTCCCCTTCTAGCACATCAATGGAGGCACGAAGGGGACACAGCTTCTCTTCAGAGAAAGAGGAAAAAAAATACATTAGGAAGCCAAGTACTTCTTTCAGAAAATAGCATTAGCTCAATTTCAAAGTGATTTGCTGTGCCACTGGTCTTTTATAAAGTGACTTTCCTTCAACAGAGTGGTTTGGCAGTATTTATTTATTCCAGCAATATATATTTCAGTCTAAGAACTCAGTTTTCCAAGTCTTTATTCTACCTCACCCAAGCAAAACCAGAAGGCAAAGGAAGGTAGAAAAAAGACATTTCCCTAAGATTCATTCACATGGGTCCAGCAGTGTCAGAATCTAATGGGCACAAACGGCAGAATCTGGCCTCACACTATAGTAAATCAGCTGCCACAAATGGAAGGGAAAAGGAGAAATTCTTACATATGGTTTCACTTGGCAAATATGACTAATCCTCAGAACTGGTCAGCTGCCATAAAAGCAGAGATCCTATGAATTAACATTTGCATTTTCTTATCTTCTTAATTAAAACTAAATCATTATGTGGCTACATTTCTTAAAAACTTCAGATACCTTTAGAAAAGTTGCCTTGGAATGAGATTATGTGTGTAAAATTTAGTCTCAAAGTCTGCTTTTCCAATCAAATTTCCCAAATGTGAAATGGGAAATTTTATGACTTTGCTTACAGAAGTCATAAAAAATACAGAAAAGGGACCATGGTCTAGCATTAATAGTCAAGAATAAAATAAGCCTTCGGTCTCTGTTTCTCCTGAGGTTCTCAGAGATTATTGTTGGTTAGCAACTATTGCAACCACACTTCTGAATGGCACAAAAAGAAGCAGACTCATTCTCTTCCTTGCTGTGGCTCTTCATACAGCCATGCTCCCATACAACATCAGGTGTCTCCAGGTAGCATCTCTGCTCTTTTTACTTCATAATTTTGGTATTTTGGACCAAATTTCCCAATTCTGGAGCTGGGCTGAAATTGGCAAAACTTTGAAGATTTTGTTCTTAGCTGCAAAATACAAAACTTTCCCCACTCAAAGCAAATGTCAAGAAGATGCCACATATTCAGCAAGTATCTTGAAGGTTCTACTGTCAAAATGAGGATTTATACTCACCAGTGGCAGACTCAATGATAAACATGAAAAAAAAAATCATCAGTATCATTTTCTTGAGTTATTTCTCACTTCTTCTCCAGAAAAATGAAACGGAATTGTTCTTGCTTGTACTGAAAGCCTAAGAAAAACAGATTCACAATTCATCACAAGTGCAGTGAAACAGATTCCTTTGAAGATGTAAGCAGTGTAGCTATTGCCTGGTACTGAAGAGGACTTTCCAAATGGAAAGTTACACATTTTCATCATAACAGCTATTTTCATATATCAGGTAATGTATCTAAATTTTTCTTGGCAAGTTTATTTTAAATTCAGAAAGCACTGCAGGGTTTCCTTCATCCATTTTCTTGTTCACTAGATGTATTTCACATTTCTGATTAAACTGACAATCTTACAGAAGCACTCAAACTTAGATCCTAAGCCAGTAGATGCCTACCATGGGATAGGACAGTGCTTTTTTCTCCACAAAGAGTATGAACTTTGCAAGACTGGACCTTATAGAAACAGCTAGTAGAAACTTCCCTTGCCTTCAATGAGAACAGCACAATGTTGATAGATCGGACATCTTGGTGGCTAATTTTGAGCCTGTTGGAAAACAATGAGATCTACAATTTTTTTCTTATAATTTTGTCTATAGAACCAATTAGCACCAGCTGAGAGTGCTAACATTTCCACAGAGGGGGAGGAGATGAAGAAGCTCATACTCAATTGCTTCATATGCAGTCAACTGCGCTTTCAAAGGCAAATGGAAAACACCACTAAATAATATCAGCGTGGAGTATCTTCTCCGAGATTCCTCAGAATGGCAAGTTAACTGACAACCAAAGGCAGAGCCAGCCCGAAGACTGTGCCTCCGTTTTGCTTACAAAACAGACAGCTTAGGTGTGTAATAAGCTCAGTTCAAGCTCTGCAGCCAAGAGAGACAACCTTGCTTAGTCACTGACCTGAACATGCATGGACAAATGAGACACACACACAAGAGAGATATTTCACAGACAGCTGCCAAAAGAAATCGTGTTAGCATTCTGTTTCTTTGGTTTTATTACCCAAACCTCTTGCAATTTGAGAAAGCACATACTTACTGTTGTAAGACACCTCCCTGAGATTTACGGTCAGAAACATCCGGCGATCTAAAGTGGCTGGAGGCAGGAGGCTATTGCATTTCCAGCAATATTCCAGAATGACATCAAACTGTGTAGCTGCTCTCCCTCTCTTATCGTTCTCCCCAGTTCATTACAAGTATGCCATCATCCCATAAATCACTGTAAGGAGGTGAAAGAACTGTTTCACTTCCCCTTTGTCAGAATGACTGGTAGACAGATCTAGATTTAGAAAGCAGCTAAAAGAAGTTGGATGCTGAGTACTGCAACAAGCAACTTTAAAGGGTCATACAGTAAACTCCTCAGACCTGGTTTCAGTTCCCTTCTACACATGGAGATTCAAACTCCTATACTTTACAAGGAAAGAAGGGCCTCTTTCTTTATTTTCATTTCTTGAATTTACTTTTCATTTTTCACCCTATCACATCCAGAAGAAATACAGCTGTTACAGACTATGAAACTATGATCCACTACATAAAGATAAAATCATTTATCACCAGATTTTTAATTCTAAATCTCATTCTTTGTTGGCACATTGCATCAGCACACAGTGGCAATTTTAATGAATGCAGAGCAGAGCCCTTCCTTCTTTTAACAGGGATTAAAGAACACAGTATAATACAAGCTACTTAGTAATAACCAGGTTTGAGATTAGTGGCTACTATTATCAAGTAAACCACAGGTCCTTAATCTTACTCTCACATTGCTGTTGAACCTGATCTATTTGTCTGAAATTGTTCTACTCCAGGCTAACAGTATTTACATTTGAACCATATGGTTTGTATACTCTTCGATGAAACACTAGGAGAGGGGGAAAAAAAAGGAAAAAAAAAGATAAATGCTTTTGGTGAAACTCAGCTAATATAAAGAAATTCTTCAAGGAACAGAATAAGATTTTTAATTTTCAGAAAGAAATGGAGAGATATTTTAAAGTAAAGGCAAAGATTCTCTGCCTAATAAAGGAGTACAGAAATAGACAATAGGTAAAATGCTAAGGCAATAGTGGGGAACAAGAGTTTCAAAGAAAAAAGTATATAAAAAACAGTTGTCTATGAGGCCCAAAGCAACAATAGCTTTAAGCATGTTTTTCAAATTTCTTACATGCTTAAAGCCATGGATGGAATTTTAATAATAAAAAATGGTTCTTAAAAATCATTGTGTCATTGTGAAGCCAACAAAATCTTTGAACAAACCAAAGGTTTAAGTTCTGTAAAGTGCATTAACAATACCTCATTAACTAGTCAACTGTGTGTATTTAAGCATCATTATAAGTATTCCTCATTCTCCTAGAATCATCAGAAGATTTTTGAATGAAAGGGGGCTGATACATTAAAGTGATCCTCAATTTTGGTCAAGTAACTCGTTTTGATCAACACTTTCAGAAGCCTGAATTTGGTCCCAAAAGGTTGTGACTTCCTTTTTTAAAAACCCACAGATTCTTCTGAACGTCAGACTGTTTGAACAAACATTTTGGGGTCAAGGGAGGAAAGCGCTCATCTTACCTCTTTAAGGATGTTTTCTTGTGGAATTTACGTCTTTTTCAAATATCACCATACAGTGCCATAATTCATGTAGGATTCATGAAGAAAACAAAAAGGATCTAGCAAACGGTTGCCTTAACCATAGTAGGTCTAATCACCATTCTGCCAAGGTTGCTATTTATCAGGTAAAATGAAAGTCCATCTTCATTTCAAACAACTCAAGTGAAGTTTTTTACTCACTGTGCAAGTCTTGCCAGGTGGAAAGCACACTCAGAGGTAGTCTTCCAAACTCCACAGAGTTACAACTTGTACTTATAAATCTTCTGAACTTAATTCATCACTGAAACAGAGAATAATCTCTCTCAGTAAGTGAGTCAATGCATAGACAGCTCAGTCTGAAAAACCTGCTGAAAAAGGAAGAGTGGAATTTCTCACTTTGTGAACTGTTGACTGCAGGGAGGAAAACAAAAAAGGTAGATGTGAGAAATTCATCTTTACCAGCATTAATGGGAAGGTAATAGCAAATTACGAATATTAACTCTTCTAAATGAGGGATATAACTTTTCTAAATGAGGCATTTGAGGGGTGGTACACAAATCGTTTCGGCATCATCTTTCGCTGCTACCATCTACAATAGCACTTGAGGAGCCTGCCCTGCTCCAAAGCCGCCTAGGTGTGAGGTGCCAGCGAGGGGCCGTGTGTTGAAATAAGCCCTTTTCAGAGCTAAATTATTCATGACATCTCTGTAATGAGGAACACGAATACCATGGGCCCGGGAGAGCCGGAGAGAGGTGCCCAAGCCAGGCAGCTCGGGAGAGCGCGGCGCAGCGCCGCGGGCAGGGGAAGCGCGGCAGGGAAGGCAGGGCTGGGGGGACAGGCAGGGCTGGGGGGACAGGCAGGGTTGGGGGTCGGGCAGGGTTGGGGAGACAGGCAGGGTGCCCCGGAGACGGAGCCGCGGCCCCCGGTGCCGCGCACGGCCCGGACAGGGACTGCCGCCCCCCAGCACGCTGCCCGAGCCGAGGCGGAGGGATGGGGCTGGCGGGGCGAAGCGAGGGACCAGCACACACACACCCGCCCAGCCGCAGAGCTGCCCTGACCAGAGGCCGGCGCTCGGCCCCTCCGAGCGAGGGAAGAAGGAGCTGCCCGCGCCCGGCCCTCGCCTCCCCCGGCCCGCCTGCCCTCCCCTCCCCTGGCCGCCCCGCTGCCCCCGGGCCCGACCTGGCCGGCGGGCGGCGTTGGCCGGGGCGCTCGGCGGGAGCTCCGCGCCGCCCCGCACCGCCCCTTCCTGCGCCGGGGTGCGGGGCCCGGGCGGGCGCGGGGGGCCGCTTCCCAGTTTCGCTGGAAGGAAGCGCTGCCCGGCGCCGGAGCAGGGGCTGGGGCCGGGCGGCAGGGCGGGGAAGACAGGCTGAACTATCACCAGGCTTACCGCAGGGTGCTGGGCTGTCACCCGGTGCTGGGTGAAAGCCAGAGCTGGCCCCCGCGAGCGAAGGGGGTGAAGATCAGCTTTTTTAGGAGCCGGGACTCTTCCCTCTCACAGCCTGCCGGAGGAAAAAAAGGCGTCTTCTGTTATCTTTAGTCGGAACGCCTCTTCCTCTGCTTTTCATCTGAATGCCCGTTGCAGGACTCTTTTACAAGAAGTGTGATGGAAGTAGGATGGTGGTTTAGGAAAACGTACATTAAGATAAATATAGCAACTTTTCTCTCTGCTACAGCTTCCTCCCTCACCTCGCTGGCCGCTTTGAGAATGAGGATGTGCAAAGAGATAAACTGTATCCTGAAAGGCTGATATTCTGCAAAGACCTCAAAAGAAAAAAAGAAAAGAGAAGAAATAAAAAAAAACTAAAAGCGTTACAAAATATGGTCTGCAGGAAAAGAGAAAAAGCAAAACACGTGATACTTTGATCAGAAATGTCCCGATTTCAGTGCTATTTTTTTCTGTGATAGCATCCCCTTTGGGGAGAGAGTAATGCAAGCTTTCAAGACGTGGAACATTTCATAGCTCCATTACTGCAAAGGGAGTGTATCTATTCACCTCTAATTAAGGCCTCATGCCAGTAGCTGAGCCTGCTTTTTAGCCAAATGTTGATATATTGGGACTGCAGTTCCATTAGGGATTTCTGACAGCCCTATTTCCTATTTAAGTATTGTTCCCAAGTAAATGAATGCTTGCCACTGTTTATTTCACATGAATGGTTTATTCGATATGTACTGTGCAATGATTCACTATATTTCTAAACAAAGTTCTTTTGATAGCAGCAGGAAAAAATTCATACCCTCAGGATTTCTTTTATTTTCATATCACCCTTTTCATGTTCAGAAACTTGTTTGGTGGCAGCTACCCTTTTTGGTTTTTTGACCCAGGACAGCTGGGAATGCAGAGGTTCCCAAGAGCAACAGGAGGTGTCACTTCAGAGGTAAATCAAGCAGGTTACCCTAAAAATGGAGGGATTCCACAGAGCTGGCTTCTTTGCATATTTTACTGCTGAGCTGAAGCAAAGAAACCCTGGAGAGTTTTACTGTCTCACCTCATTTGTTTTCCTCATCACAGATTGAAAAAATATTGTATATAAAAGCAATCAGACCATTTGCTAATGTAAATCAGCACAGCTCCAGGAAAGTCGGCTAAGAATCTGACCCACTATAACTACTTCAAAAATTTGTACAAGATACTTTGCAGTGGCTTTTGGTTTTATGATTCAGTGCCTGATTTTAAAACTTAAAAGAAAGCATGTATCATGAAGAGGCTAATGATTTTACATGACAGTCCAAAAGCAATTTAGCAGCCAACAAATTAGACGGTAAAGTAAAATGTCATCAGCTTTTTACTTTGACAGGCTAAGTCTTGATAGTGGCAGTTTGGAAACATCTTTTTTTTTTATTATTCACTTTTACAACAATATTTTCCATGAGCGGTTCTTACATTCATTTGCTTTCATATCCCTTTGAAATACTTTCAAGTTTCTGAACTTTCATCAGTGTTTTAGAAAGTGCTGTGTTAAATTAATCCTTTCAAACTAATGTCATCACTAGCTCTGAGATACGTGAATGTCTATGGAAGGAAAATAAAGTTTATACTTTTTAGTCCTCAGACTAATACAATTTTAATGGAGAAGTAATAGCCTCATAACAGAGAAGTAACTTGACCAGAAAGAACTACAGCTCAAATTTTCATTATGAAAATGCCATGATGAAAATGAAAGTTTGCACTAATATTGAAAAACAGGTTTTTGTATGAAGCTCTGACCACCTGACCAATCAGCTAGGGAAACACCAGTTACTTCTCACAGTTTTTCACATCTTCCTTTCCATGCAACATACACTACACAGAGGTGCTAACTGAAAACCTCAACTGTGAAACTGTTTCCGTCATAAATAGCAACACATCCAACTCTTGTAACCACAGTCTAAGCCTGTTTGTTTCTAGCTGGTAATAGTCCTTTTTAATCTACTTCTGTCATCTCTGTATGCCAGTTACATTAATTCTTAGCAGAGGTTAAGTTATATTCCATAGTTTTTTCAGCATTATCTGTCCCTAATGTCAAAAAGCAGGTTCCAGACTGATAACGTGTTTGTTAGAGCCTCATATGTTTGTCAGAAGTTTTAAAATATGCAAGTTGCACATTTTCAAACTTTCCTCCACATCGTAGCATCACAGAATAATTCAGCTTGGAAGGGACCTCTGGAGGTCATCAGGTCCAGCCCCTGCTTCAGGGCATGTACAGCTGAGACCCGAACACCTCCAAGGATGGAGATCCCACAGCCTCTCTGGGCACATGTTCTAGCATTTGACCATGCATATGGTGAAATTCTTTTTCCTAATATGTAATTTAAATTTCCCATGTTCTAATTTGTGCCAGTTGCTTTTTTGTCCCATGGCTGTGCTCCTTTGAGAAGAGTCTGGCTCCATCCACTCTCTCCATCTTTCCATTAGATTATTGCAGACAGAAACAGGACCTCTTGTCCTCTCCCTCTGTGTCCTGTGCTCTTGGTGGTCTTTCCCTGGATTCACTCCAATATGTCAGTGCCTCCCTTGTACTGGGGAGCTCAAAACTTGCATAGTACTCCGGAGGTGATCTCACAAAATGCTGAATGCAGGGAAATAATTACTTTTCTCAACTACACTCTCACTAGTAAGGTTCAGGGTGCAGTTGGTTGCCTTTGTCGCAAGGACACGCTGCTGACTCATGTTCACCTTAGCATCAGCCAGGCCATCCAGTCTCTTCCTGTAAAGCTACTTTGTGCTGGGTTGATCTCCAGGCTGTGTTGTTGAATGGGTTTATTCCATCCCGGATGCAGCACTTCACACGTGCCTTGGGTTGAACCTTGTGAGTTTCCCACCAGTCCATTTCCTCAGGCTGTTGCTGTCTGACACAACAGCCCTGTGCTCCAGTGTGTCAACTATCCCTCCCCAGTTTGGTTTTCTGTCTGAAAATCTGTTGATTGTGCTGTCTGTCCCATTGCCAAGGTCATTAATAAGGATGCTAGACAGCAGTGGTACCGATATCAGTCCCTGAGGGATGCCACTAGTAATCTGCTGTGAGCTGAGGTTTGTACGCTGATCACAATGTGTTAATCCCACATGGACTTCGGTCCCACTGTTTTTCCACTCACCTTTGTCCACTTACTTACCTATATCTCACCAACAGAGACTGTGTCAAAGACCTTGCTAGATTCAAGGTATGCAGCATCCAGTGTTTTCCCATTGTCCACAGCGTGGCTGGATATGCATGATATGCTGTTTGTAAATCCAGTCACCTTCTTCTCATTCATGTACTTTGAAATGGCTTCAAGGAGGATTGCTTCATAACCTTCCCAGGAGATCTAGAAAGACTGGAAACAGTTTTAAAGAATAAATTGCTATACAACAATTTCTATCTTTTGTATAAAATTAGGTATGTAGCTCACGCTTTAAAGTGGGAAAACGGAACACATGAGCACATGTTTCTAACACAACAGCTGTAGTTTTTCAACCCTTGAAAAAGTCAGGAACATACAGTTGTACATGTACAATTTTTCAATAGAATATGCTATCAGTTTTCCATATTATCTTCCAACATACCTTTGTCCAATGCTGTAAGAAATTAATGTTGTATACACTAAAAATAATAGCTTGCTACAAAAACTTGTAAAAGCTTCTAAAAACTTCCTTCTAGTGGTCAGTCTCTTGGGCTTCACAACCATGTGAAGCAAATATAAGTAAAACTCTCTCCCTGCATGTGGCACTAGCAATAGCTAGGCAGGCTTTTCAGGACTGCGGTTTAGGTGAAGAAGGCAGCAGGGGTCATGGTTCATTGAGCTGTAGGAACATCAAATCTCAACAGTATCACAGGATCACAGAATCACAGATTCACTAAGGTTGGAAAAAACCTGTAAGATCATCAAGTCCAACCATTACAAAAAAAAAAAAAAAAAAAACCTACACAAAAAAAACCCCCAAACCCACCCACACCACACACCACCATGTCCATCAAGCCACGTCCCACAATGCCACATCCACACAATCCTTGAATACCTCCAGGGAGGGTGACTCCACCACCTCCCTGGACAGTCTATTCCATTATGATACCACTCTCTCAGTAAAGAAATTTTTCCTAATATCCAGCCTGAACCTCCCCTGGCGCAACTTGAGGCCATTTCCTCTTGTTCTGTCACTCGTCACTTGGGAGAAGAGGCCAACACCCACCTCTCTGCAACCTCCTTTCAGGTAGAGAGCAATGAGGTCTCCCCTCAGCCTCCTCTTCTCCAGGCTGAACAACCCCAGCTCCCTCAGCCCCTCTTCCTAAGACTTGTGCTCCAGACCCCTCACCAGCTTCGTTGCCCGTCTCTGGACACGCTCCAGCACCTCTATGTCCTTCTTGTAGTGAGGGGCTCAAAACTGAACACGGCATTCGAGGTGCGGCCTCACCAGCGCCGAGTACAGGGGCACGATCACTTCCCTGCTCCTGCTGGCCACACTATTTCTCATACAGGCCAGGACGCTGTTGGCCTTCTTGGCCACCTGGGCACACTGCTGGCTCATCTTCAGCTGGCTGTCAAGCAACACCCCCAGGTCCTTTTCCGCGGGGGAGCTTTCCAGCCACTCGTCCCCAAGCCTGTAGCGTTGCATGGGGTTGTTGTGACCCAAGTGCAGGACCCGACACTTGGCATTGTTGAACTTCATACAACTGACCTTGGCCCATCGATCCAGCTTGTCCATATCCCTCTGAAGAGCCTTCCTACCCTCAAGCAGATCAACGCTCCCGCCCAACTTGCTGTCGTCTGCAAACTTGCTGAGGGTGCACTCAATCCCCTCATCCAGATCATTGATAAAGATATTAAACAAGACCGGCCCCAAAACTGAGCCCTGGGGGACTCTGCTTGTGACCAGCTGCCAGCTGGATTTGACCCCATTCACCGCAACTCTCTGGGCTCAGCCGTCCAGCCAGTTTTTTACCCAGCGAAGAGTGCACCTGTCTAAGCCACGAGTCGCCAGCTTCGCCAGGAGAATGCTATGGGGGACAGTGTCAAAGGCTTTGCTGAAGTCCAGGTAGACAACGTCAACAGCCTTTCCCTCATCCACCAGGCGGGTCACCTGGTCATAGAAGGAGATCAGGTTGGTCAAGCAGGACCTGCCTTTCATGAACCCGTGCTGGCTGGGCCTGATCCCTTGGTTATTCTGCACGTGCCCCATGAGTGCCCTCAAGATGAACCTCTCCATAATCTTCCCTGGCACCGAGGTCAGGCTGAATGGCCTGTAGCTCCCCGGATCCTCCTTCCAGCCCTTCTTGTAGATGGGCGTCACATTAGCAAGCCTCCAGTCGTCTGGGACCTCCCCTGTTAACCAGGACTGTTGATAAATGATGGAGAGCAGCATGGCAAGCTCCTCCGCCAGCTCCCTCAGCACCCTTGGGTGGATGCCATCAGGCCCCATAGACTTTTGAGTGTCCAGGTGGCATAGCAGGTCATTAACTGCTTCCTCCTGGATCACGGGGAGTTTGTTCTGCTCTCCATCCTTGTCTTCCAGCTCAGGGAGCTGAATACCCTGAGGATACCTGGTGTGGCTGTTAAAGACTGAGGCAAAGAAGACATTAAGTACCTCAGTCTTTTCCTCATCCTTGGTGGCAATGATCCCTCCTGCATCCAGTAAAGGATGGAGATTCTCCTTGGCTCTCTTTTTGTTGTTAATGTATTTATAGAAGCATTTTTTGTTATCCCTCACGACCATGGCCAGGTTGAGCTCTAGCTGGGCTTTTGCCTTTCTAATTCCCTCTCTGCATGACCTAACGAGGTCCTTGTACTCTTCTTCACTTGCCTGCCCCTTCTTCCAGATGTGATAAATTCTCTTTTTTTCCCTGAGTCCCAGCAAAAGCTCCCCGTTCCGCCAGGCCGGTCGTCTTCCCCGCCGGCTCTTCTTATGGCACATGGGGACTGCCTGCTCCTGCGCCTTCAAGATTTCTTTCTTGAAGAACGTCCAGCCTTCCTGGGCCCCTTTGCCCTTCAGGACCGTCTCCCAAGGGACCCTCTCAACCAGTGTCCTGAACAGGCCAAAGTCTGCCCTCCAGAAGTCCATCGTAGTGCTTTTGCTGACCCCCCTCCTTACCTGGCCAAGAATTGAGAACTCTATCATTTCATGGTCGCTAAGCCCAAGACGGCCTCCGACCATCACTTCTCCCACCAGACCCTCTCTGTTCGTAAACAGCAGGTCAAGCAGGGCACCTCCCCTGGTAGGCTCCCTTACCAGCTGTGTCAGGAAGTTATCTTCCACGTACTCCAGGAACCTCCGGGACTGTTTCCTCTCTGCTGTGTTTCCTCTCTGCTGTGTTATATTTCCAGCAGACATCTGGTAAGTTGAAGTCCCCCACCAGAACAAGGGCTTGCGACTGTGAGACTTCTGCCAGTCGCTTGTAGAATGCTTCATCGGTACAGGGGACCTCAAGGCCAGACTATTAAATACGTTCACACAAAGGACTGGCATATATTAAATGCATATGTGGGGAGGGCAGTACATTCTAAGCCCTGTCTGCAGTTATCCTACTTCATATTAGCAGGAGCGAGTTTTCATACCTTGGAAGTCACCAGGAGCTTTACCATTGACGTCAGTGTCAGTAAAGTCAATGCTTATTTCTGTCTCTTTATTATTTCTTTATCACCAGCAATGCAGAGTATACTTTTCAGATATGAAGTATTCAGAGACAAGATTTTACAACTGGGTGCATACAACTCTCTGTGACTGCAGTTATAAAGCAAGGAGACACTTCTGTTTCTTCAAAATACATTATAAGAGAATCAGCACTGTATGCTCAATGCCAGGTTCTGAGCTGCTGTTTACAAATAATGCTGTACGGGTTTCAGGAGATTATAGCAGTATGCACACCCTGAAAATTTCACTGCATTTAATGCTATTAGACCGATTTATTTCTAGTTGGTCAGAATCTCTTGATACCTATTCTTCCACTAGATGGCATGATGACCCTGCTCTATTAACAAATGAAAGCAAATCTTCTCTCCGGAGGCCCTTAAGGTACGAAAACCAGGGAAGGACAGAGCAGAAATTAAAGGGCATTAAATCTCTACGTGCAAGGTCTAATCCAGCAACAAAATTACCTCTGTTCTGTGCAGTTTAGTCTTTAAGCATCCAAACTGATTCTTCTATGAGCTTTCTATAGTGAAAGGAGAGATTTTTTGCACAGGGCAGACTGTCCTTTTGTTATTCCACTAACGCAGACTAACTAGTGTAAAAATTGCCAATTTTCTTTAAAAACATTTATTTGAAAATTTAGATTCTTTGTAAGTTGCATAGCACAGAATCACGGAATGGTTGAGGTTGGAAGGAACCTCTGGAGGTTATCTAGTCCAAACCCCCTGCTCAAGCAGCACCACCCACAGCCGGTTGCCCAGAACGGTATCCAGGCAGCTTTTGAGTATCTCCAAGGATGCACACTCCACAACTTCCCTGGGCAACCTGTAAAAGTGCTGGGTCACCCTCACTGTAAAAAAGTGTTTCCTGATGTTCAGAGGGCACCTCCTGTGTTTCAGTTTGTGCCTGTTGCCTCTAGTCCTGTCACTGGGCATCATTGAGAAGAGCGTCACTCCTTCTTCTTTGCGCCCTCCCTTCAGGTGGGAGCCTTCTCTTCTCCAGGCTGAAGAGACCCAGCTCTCACAGCTTTTCTTCATAGGAGAGATGCTCCAGTCCCTTCACCAACTTCATGGCCCTTTGTTGGACTCTCTCCAGTATGTCCATGTCTCTCTTCCACTGAGGAGCCCAGAATTGGATACAGGACTCCCAAGTGTGGCCTCAGCACTGTTGATGTTGTAATGATGTTGTAAAAGTCTTCCACAGTTCTTTTTGTGCTTTCTCTTTAACCCTACAAATGTGAGAACATCTGTAGAAAGACATTGATTTTAATGCATATCTCAGATTTCTTTACTAACCACCAAGGAATAGAAAAAGAAGTGACTGCAGCATTTTTTTGTCATTATTACAGTCACATACTCACCCCGTGGTTCTGTAAAAGTTCTTTGCCACTCAGAATTTGCCCCTTTTCTTTCTGTCAAGGCCATACTGTTCACTGCTAGTAAACCATAATCAGAATTGTCAGGTTTTGCTTGATACTTTTTTCCTCTTTTTTTCTTGGTTGACTATGAGGCTTGATACAAAACAAGTGTCACTACAAGAGTCAATTAGTGAGTTTGTTTTTCACCATCATAACTACATGCCTGGCTAACAGAAGACAATGAGATATCAGTACGTTTCAGAGTAATTTGGTTCATTGCTGACCCCATCCATTTCCTCATTGTACCTTCTCCTCTTAGCCCTTTCCAGCTTCAAAATTCATCGTAGAGTTTTTGTTTCCAGGATACTCAGTTACCATCCTTTCTCCTCATTAAGTGTCCAGGACTCAAACTCTATTTAAAATTGATCTTGTAATAATCTTGGAAGTCATTATTTGTCTTGCTCAGAAGCTGCTGTGAAAAATCTTCATAGTGAAAAGCAATAGGCTTTCCTGCCTTTACACATGCTCTAGTATTAGTATTCTTTCTGTGGGAAGAAATGGTACTGTAGGGATAAACCAAGTCTCTCTTACATTAGCATGAATCCATTTTGTGGAGCTTCCATAGAGACAGTGAGGTTTGTCTAGAGGGATCTTTAGGAACAGGACACAACAATGCACACAGTCTAATGAGGCAATAATAAAATGCAACATTAGATGTTTTATAGTGAGCAATGAGTGAATGATCACTTGAAAATATAACTCATCAGTGAAAAGCTGTTTAGTTAGCCATAGATTGTTTAATTTAATGTTGGAAAAAAGCCCTATACATATATCGCATACACATTTTTCCTACTCCAAATAGCCATCCATAAGTCTGAAGATCCACATTCAGTAAAAAACTTACAGTAAAAGGAAAGGTCTTGCTTGCTCTGTAAGCCTGGACTTGGTAACATTAGTTGTTCTCCATCCAATTTTCACTTAAGTCCATCTCTGTAGCAAGCCTGAAGCTCAAAACTAAGCCTTCACCAACAGTAAGAAAATTCCTGGTTTTAAGAAGCTAAAAAGATTACCATTCACAAAGATATGTCTACTAGAATGCATTTTGTTCATACACCTCTGAACTAGAAGGAGATTTGGCTCTGAGCTTTGCATCTCAAGGTATTTCCTATCAGAAGAAAGTATAACTAGGCATAAGGTCAAAGCAGAAGAAAAAAAGGTGGATACTGGCTGTTATAAAAATGCAGTAAGTCTCTTTTTTCAGTAGCTTAAAGGAATGCTATCAGTGTACCAAAAAAAAGAAACCTTAAATTTTAAAATGTTATTTCTATCTGGAGATAATAACAATAGCAACAGCATGGTGTGTTGTACTTCAAAGATTTAAATTTTCCCGTTGTGTGAGATTCATTTTAATATATATAGTATAAAAATGCATATAAATATATATTAGCATGTAATTATTTCCCTTAACACTGCATTATTTTTTAAATGCGGTATTCACATCAGTCTCAAAAGAGCCCTTACTGAGGCATCCCTACTAAGGAAGAATAAAATGTCATAGTATGAGTATTACTATTGAATCAAAAACGAATAAGTGGTGGAAAAAATGAATAAAAACACAATGTTATACTTTCTAGTTGAATAATACACATTATGCTTTCTAGTTGAATTATACAGAAGGCATTTATGTTTGAACAACAGCATTAGAAAGGTAAAGCAAAGCTGCGGAACATTCAGCTATTCAGGATCAAAACTTTCAGTTATATGATGAGTATATATAGAAAGAGTATAGGTACATTTTGTTTCCTGTGACATGCAAAATCCTGCATACAGTCTAGAATTATTTGTTTACAGAATGCCCATACCTATAAAAACTTCCCTTAGTTCCCCTCCATCAGTTTACCTGATCATTATTCAGTTGAAGGACTGAAAAAAGTTCAGAAATACAGCCAGACTTCTAGTCTGTAAAATCAAGTACCTACTGAAAGGAAAAGGAGCTGCAGGTGTGTGGTTCATCCTCACAGTGTACAGTATTTTCTTAGACTCACTGTTCACCCAGCATTAGCTGAGTATGAGGACTTGAGTGTCAGCGGCATATGATACCTCACCTGTTTCCAGAACTTAGAATTAGATGACTGTGGGTGCACAGTGTGCTGCTCTTTCCATTTGATGGTACCTTGCTGCTTAATAATAAACCTAAGAGATTCCTGAAGCTTGTCATAAGTCCCAATTGTCTCCATTTCCAGCAGGATCACCTTTGTGTTGTTTTGAATGAGGGCATTGTATAAAGCAATGTGTTGGTCATATGCAGGTTCTTTACAATTAATCAGCTGGTGTGTTAGAAGGATGATCAGCCATCTGCTCTTCTGCATCTTCTTCTCAATTGCACTGGCTGTATCTAGGAATGTACAAGAAAATGATGAGACCCTGAAATTTCTTTTATAAACTCCTTTGTGTTTAGGCACTTCATTTTCATTGCTTTTTAACCAGAAATAACTTCTGTCTCACTTCAGTCTCACACAGTTTATTAGTTAGAAAAAGAGCTTCAAATCTAGTTTAAAGCCCTCAGTATTCTATGAAAATAAGTTGCCTTTCTGTGATGTTCACCAATTCAAACTTTCATTTTCTTCTTCTTTTTCATTAAATTTTCCCGATGTTAGAGGAATAGATCCTTTGGAATGTGAGAAAAATTAAGGTAAGAAGCTACTCTCATATGTTTAATTCCCATAGCAGCACTTTTAAAAAAACATCTTTCTCAGTTTTGATGTGCAGTCCATTGTGCTCAGGACTGAAAGACCATGGACCTGGGGAGGTATTCACTTCTCCATTTGGATTTTTGATGCCATACTTGTGGCAAGAGGAAAGATAGGGCTGCATGCTGCAAATACTCTAACCAAGGGATTCATTCAACCTGTTTTCTGAATGTTAAAAGTTCATATAAGTTCAGAAAGTGACAGAAAATATCGAGAAAGAAAAATCCATCAGTAGCTATTACACACAAAAATTCAAGCATCTGAAGTCCACATACTGCTGGAAGAGTACATTAATGGAAGTAAATACAAGCTTGTCCTGTTCTTGAAAGTCTTTTCCAGTCGTTGGTCCATGGCCACTGCTGAAGAGAGGACACATGGCTACACAGAACATTGCTCCAGTGAAGTATGATCATTCCTCTGTTATTTGCTCATGTTTTTATATATTACAGATGCAGCAGCTCCAGCAGTGTTTGGTTAGATTCTGCAGCAAGGAATGCAGTTGGCAGGACAATGAGACCATGAGAAGAATGGAGTAGAAGGTGATGTTGGTGAAAACTCTTGGTTTTCTGGGTAATACTTGCATTTGCACCTCTTCAGGCAACTGTTAGGTTGTAGAAAATACTATTAATCAGTAAGACCAGGAAACAAAAGGAATGGTAGTTTAGGGAAGCATAATGGGAGTCCAACAGCTATGCAGTGCTGTTTATGACTTGAATCATTCTGTTTAACTTTCCTTTTTACTGGAAGAACA
This sequence comes from Gavia stellata, assembly GCF_030936135.1. Taxonomy (NCBI): domain Eukaryota; kingdom Metazoa; phylum Chordata; class Aves; order Gaviiformes; family Gaviidae; genus Gavia; species Gavia stellata. The sequence goes on from NC_082594.1 coordinate 70,829,312, forward strand.
CAAGTTTCAAGTAACAAAGCTTGTCTCTGGAACTAAGAGTCATAAGCATGTCTTGAAATAACAATTCCATTTTCTATCCTCACTGCATTTTTTTTCCTGGAAATACCTGGAGTTTTACAGTGAAAAATATGATTCATCAAATGCTATGATACATGTTCAGGAAGGATTACAGTAACTTAAAGTGGCATTTCCTGTTTTACTCTGCTTAGCATATTTTAATTGTAAGGTTTTGGATTTGGAAATCTGGTAATGAAAGGCTCAAGATCAGAAAATAAACAAGAGTGGGGAGCATATGAGTAAAGTCCATCTGCGTGGAAGCAGAGAACTTTTAAGTGCTCCCAGTGGCAGGCAGATTCAGAATAGCTTTTCCACCCAAGTGGAAGCATTTTGGGGTATGAAAGTGGACAAGGAAGAGAAAAGCAGAAGGCTGGGAAAGTAGGCAAGAAGAGAAAAGGAAGGACAACTGTCAACAGTCAGGACATTTTTAGAGTTTTGATTAAATCAGGCCAAACAAGTCAAACAAAAGTTACTCACTCTCCAAGGCTGGCTTGGTCAGTTTTCTGTCTGTCACTCCTGGGTTACAGGCATCCATTCATGCCTTTGTACAGTGAAAACGTCTTTGTTTTCAGCCAACTTATTAGAGCCCTTGTTAGTTCCACAAGTCTTCAGCTCAGCTGCATGCTGTGCTCAGATTTCTTCAGGATTGCCATCCATAAACTGCAGTTTGAGACCAAGTGTCCCATAACAAAATACTGCCCTGTCTCTAATCACCTGAACAGGTGACATAAATTTGTGTCATTGACAATTTTGTGAGCTACTGTTAGTTTCTTGTTCTGGATCTGGCAGGCTGAGAATGGTCTGGCTCAGCAACTCTTGCAGCTTTTTTCACATTCTTGTTGCAGTGGGTTTTCTCAAGGCCAGGCAGCACTTTTGCCACTCTCCAGAAAAAGTGAGAACATCGAAGATCTCAGCCCAGGTCTGGGCAGGTGAATGACACCTGGCCCAATGCAGATGATTTCAGAAATGTGTAACAGAAAACGTGTCAGCTTTGGCTTCATGCCTGCTTACTGACAGGGAGAAAAGATCTGGCCCACAGAATAACCAGAGCACAAAATAAACAGACAAGTCAGCTCTGAAGGAAAGCAGATAGCACCTAGGTGACAGAAATCATAAGGGATAGCATAGAGGTGTCCATACGGAAATTAGCACAGATTAATTAACATGATTCCGTTCTGTAAGACAAGGAAGCAGGAAAAAAGAATACCAACTGTCTCCTGAATTAGCGCTGGGAATTGTGTAAAGTGAAAGTAGGTCATGTTGGTGATCAGAAGCTGAACTTCCCGTGACTCTAACACCCTCGTTAACAGGTTGAAAAACCCTGAGTGATAACAGCAAGGTTAATTCCTCAACTTAGTTTGTGGTTTTCTCCTCTTCCGTGTCTTGTAGACCTACTCGCACACAGTTTGCTTGTGGCTTTGCCCAGATAATGACTATGCAGAGTTACACTACCTAAAGAGCAAGTGTATGTTTTAAGAGTCACACATGGGGTCACATGTCCTGCATAACCCAAGAAGATGATAAACAATCTGTGCCCCTGCCCTGTAGCTTGCTTTTCTTAGCACACTGGCAAGCACAGAGTGCCATTGTGTCACCCTGCGTGAAAGAGCAGACATACAGCTGCTGACGAGATGAGCAGCCAGCTCAGGAACGTAAAGGGACACCCTATACTCCTAAAAGGGGTTAGAACTACAATCTGCTCAAGCTTGTCAAGTCATTCTATGCATTATCTGATCTGAAACTTACCTTCTCCAGGATATATGTCTCTCCCATAAATACACAGTTTATATCCACATTTATTTTCTAGAATATCTGGCATGATTTGGTAAACAAAATATTCTACAAAATTAGCTTCATTGTTCTGGCTTCTGGGGTAGATAACATATGCATCATATATCTTCCCATCTGTAAGGCAAAACAAGTGTATTGTGAACATGAACTAGACCTGTCTATTGCAAAAGCTAGAAGAGTAATAAAAATATCAGTCTTTGAAATAGATCTAAGTAAAAGTTCCTGCTAATCTGAATAGTGTATACCATGTGTATCATTGGGTGCATGTTTGGAAATTAGAGACTGTGTGTATTTGGTGTTTTCCATGATCAATTGTTATGTCCTGTGTGTTTGTAGTTCTGGAGAACCCGACCTTTGTATTGTGAAGGCTGCATCCCAAAGTATATAGAGAAAGAATTCAACTGATCGATGCATATTAGCATGAAATAGACATGAAGCTCAGAATTTGTTATTTCAGTGATACAATAGGCTGTTAACAGCCTTTGTCTTTCAGGACAAGACTCTCCACTTAAAGAATCACAGAATGATAGGGGTTGGAAGGGACCTCTGGAGATCATCTAGTCCAACCCCCCTGCCAGAGCAGGTTCACCTAGAGCAGATTGCACAGGAATGCGTCCAGGCGACTTTTGAGTATCTCCAGAGAAGGAGACTCCACCACCTCTCTGGGCAGCTTGTTCCAGTGCTCTGCCACCCTTGAAGTAAAGAAGTTCCGCCTCATGTTTAGATGGCACTTCCTATGACCAAGTTTGTGCCTGTTACCTCTTGTCCTGTCACTGGGCACCACTGAAAAAAGACTGGCCCCATCCTCCTGGCACCCACCCCTTAGGTATTTATAAGCATTAATAAGATGCCCCCTCAGTCTTCTCTTCTCCAGACTGAAAAGACCCAAGTCCCTCAGCCTTTTTTACTCATCATTCCTACGACATATCATATCATATCATATCATATCATATCATATCATATCATATCATATCATACTTCTGAGTGAAACCAAGTACAATCAAGTGAACCAAGTACAAAGTCAAATATTTCTTTCACTCTTTTCTTCATTTCTCTCAAATATGTCTTCCATTATAGCATTTTTTTCTAATCCCAAGTGTTTCATTTCTTTCTTTCCAGTGGAGATGATCGTATCCCTTTCTTTTTTTGCTATCTGAGGTTCTTGTCCAGACTATCCTTCCAATAAAAAAGAAACAGCCATGTCCAGAGTGTTATTTATTTCACCATAAAATATACTTAAATGGAAACTGCCCTATAAAGCATACTTCTTTCCTCTTTAAAGGCAACATAAGTAACTAGATCAGCTGTAGATACCTACCATGCCGACATCTGTGGTAGGAGAGAGCTTCAAATTTAAAAAATGTAAATTTAGATGTCTACATGAAAGCTAGGTGTCTAAACTCCTGCTACAACCAGTGGAGAACTAGCCATTGCAGTTAGTGAATTCTAGAGTGATTCAGATTACTCTCATGTAAATGACAGGGGCCCAGCTGAGTTGCCTAAACATAGGCATCTAGTGCCATTTGAGATTCCCATGGTACCCTACCTGATCTCCAGACCTTGTTCCAGAAGTCTGCAACATCTGGCAGCTCTGTGTTATGTGTTCATTTTTTTGGCCATGCCAAATAACTCTAGATGCCCATGTTTAGACCACTGATGCAAGGTCCCAGTGCCAGGTTAGCTGAGTTGATGTTATTGATGAGGAGCTGGATTTTGTCACCTAAAAATATGTACCACATAGTGTCGTTAGGCACTGCCCGCCCTTCAGCTGCTGCCGCAGAGGTGTTCAGGTCTCTCTTAAGTCCTAAGGGAGCTCAAATGGCACTAAGGTACTTACAGTTAGACAGCTGAACCCCAACCCAGGTCTCCAGGTTTCATGTCTGTGATGGGAACTTGCATGTGTGCACCTTCATTGCTAGCGACTAAATTTAGATGTCTTAATCTTGAGCTGAAGTCCACCCCTAAAGTTGGATGGGATGTATTCCCCCCAAAAGTGTCTTCCACAGTATTGGTACCTTTCTCTTGGGCTTATAAAAAGGCTCTAACACATGCCTGTTAACACATTAGCCAGCAGGCTGCTTCCTTTGCTTTAGAGAGCACATAACAAGTACAGTTAATAGCACTGTAAATCAGATTTTCACTGTCATTCAATGTTTCATGGAAAATATTTTTGTTTAAAAAATATGAAACCAGGACCGAATCCTTCTTTTATGTAACACATCACTACAGAACCCAGGAAACAAGGGAATGTAAAGCACTACCAGAGCTGTGTATGTCCCCTCTTATCTAAACAATTTCAGAAGGGATGAGAAAGTGAAGGATCAGGCTCAGGTGTCATATGAGTTAGTAAGCAACTACCAAATAAATGCATTTCCATATGATTTGCTTTTTTCCTTTTTTTAAACTTTCTTGCTCAATTCTTACTCACCATCCTTGACTGAGTAGGGCTGAAATATCTCCCGATACAATAGGACGATATCAACTCGGAAGGACTGGTAAAGTATAACAGAGACTGCTATTGCAACTAGCAGAACTAGAGATCCTACGATTAAGAGGATGTTAGGAAGACCCACTGCAAAGAAGAGGAATATATTGTTAGCTGTAGAGAAGTTAACCCGTGGGCTGAAGCCTCAGCCTCTCATATCCTTACTTCTATTGTGGCTTTAAAGAGCTCACAACAGAGACAACAAAGCTTTTTCCTTCCCCAGCTGGTGTAGCCAACACAGAGCCCCCTAAACTAGAAGCATACTAAGCAGTATATAAATAATATTTACTTCTGTTGAATCCAGACCTTCCTACACTAAATACCACTGCTGACAACAGTGTTGAAGTATTTTGTAACATTGTAAAACTGTTAATAACACAAAGAGCAGCAATGTTCAAACATTTAGTAAGGCATCTAAGCCTATGCATGACAACTGTAAGTGTTCACAAAAGGACAAGCGGAGTCTCCTGGCATAGTTGCACAAACAGGGTACAGAGAAACATGTGCAAATAATGAAATCTGCAAGATAAGAACAAAGTATGCAAAACAAACAGGAAAACAGAACATGTTCTGGTCACAAAAATAAAATAAACTATACTGGAGGCAGATGATGAGCTCCCCTGCCTTTTTCTTTGAAGATGGTCTAAGATCACAAAATAGCAATGACGAGTAAGGAAAATAGGGCCACCCACTTTAGTTGCAGCTTCCCTCATGGAAGAGCTCTTGAGTCTGACCACCTCCACCTCAGAGATGAAGGCTTATCAAGGATCGATTCAGACTAGACATAAGGAAGAAATTTTTTACCACGAGGGTGGTGAAACCCTGGAACAGGTTGCCCAGAGCGGTGGTAGATGCCCCATTGCTGGAAACATTCAAGGTCAGGTTGGACAGGGCTTTGAGCAACCTGATCTAGTTGAAGATGTCCCTGCTCATTGCAGGGGGGTTGGACTAGATGGCCATTAAAGGTCCCTTCCAACAGAAACCATTCTGTGATTCTATGATTCTATAGGAATGGCAGTCATCAGCTCTGTACTATCATGCACACAGCTAGTCTAGGACAAGATTGTGATTATCACTCTTCTAGGGGAGAGCTACGTTTCTATCACAACCCAGATAGCTGCATTTCTGTAACAGCCCATCTTTCCTCTTGTTCTGTGACTCACAGAGCACAAGTCAGTCTAGATATGTGCATCCTCTGGATGGCATCTAGTTCTGCTGCAGCAAGAGATAATGGAAGGTAGCAGCAAGGTCATTTCGCACTCTCTCCAAACAAGAAAGATGGAAGCTTAATCCACAGGCTGTTACAGTCACAAAGCTGAAGAAGATACTTTTGACCTATGTCCTGGACATACTGAATTCACTCAGGATTCAGTATTGAAAACACTATGAATTCCAGATAGCCAAGTTTGAAATTAAAATATCAAAGGCTTTATACAGCAGTTACACAAAGAGGATTCATTATTCCCTTGGAGGGAGTATTAATGGCAGTTGTCTCATAGTAGAAAGTTGCTCCTAAGCAAATGAAAGATACCTAAATCTACTCCACTTGGTTTTAAGATGTAGACTCAGAGCAGTTCCATGTACATTTTTTCTCTGACAGCTAAACCCATTAAGAGATTTCTATTCACAGTCCATCTTCTTTACTTAATTATTCCTGCCCAGCATGACAACTTGTCATCCTATAGTTGTACTAATATAACCACTTTGGGGACTTCTCTGTGATTCAGATTACTGAAATTATTTGGATTAAAAAATTTAACCTCCAGATGTGTCAGACTGGATGATGGACTTTTACCCCCAAAGCAATGCACATGAAAATGTCCAGATTGTGCATCACATCTGCATAAAAGGGCCCACCTGTTTTTATTTTACTATGATATAGCAAATATAATAATTTCCAGATGCAATGCCCTGGCTTGGAATATCACTAGAAGCACGTATCCCTTCAGTGTTACAGTGAGATTTGAGGTATGCTGCAGTTTCAGAATTATCTTAGCTGAGCAAATAAATATTCCTTTGACTGTTGACCACATATAAATTTAAATACAAGCATTCTGGCAGTACAAACATGGAAGTGACCTCTGGCATCCTCACTGTAAAGACCCTTTACAGCATCTCAACCCATGGAGGGGGATTATATGTACTGGTAGCAACTCCACCCAGCCCAGCCTTGTGCATTCAGAGCAGAGATCAGACATTCAGGGCTTTTCCTCCCTCTGCCTACAAAACACACACAAGACACATGTGGCTGCAGCAGCAGACCATTCACTGGCACTTGAGGAGGTATGTCTTACAGCAGGCTGAAGAGCCAGTCTCAACTTCCTCTACAGAAAAGGCAGCAAGACAGATTGGAAAATGCTGCAGATTGTATGCAGCCAGTAAGTGTGTTACCAGGTGAAGGCACTGACCACCACCAAGGAGCAATTTCAGAGCTTTCACCTGGACTTGGCACTAAGCGAATGAAATAAGATAAAATATTTAGCAGTGAAGAGTAAATTGAAATTTACAGGTTCCCTAGCTTCTGCAGGAGATGTTGAATAAGGCAGTGTATTGAGTACTACTCACAGAGGCAACCTAAAAATACTAGTGCCTGAGAAATTCCACTGAGAAGGTATCTAAATAGTTTACAAGTACATTTTCCCTTTCCTCTGGTAGGATGTGAGGTAAATTTGACATGATTTTCACACTCTTCCTGTTTTTTTCTTTGCCATTTAAAGGAAGAAAGAAACATCAGGCATGTGATCTAGCATACCTCACCAGAACTAGGAGATCTGGGGAAATCACCTTCCAATATGGTTGAAGTGGGCAAGAAAACAACCAGTTTCTTTTATAGTGAAGTTTGGCCATTTTGTAGTTTTAACTATCTCACATGATGCCAATGAAGAAACTTTGTCCTTGTGGACCCCTTCTAATTTTGTGATTTGATCCATTTTCCTGGTCAATACACACATACACAGAGTCAAAATCAGGAAACCCTTTCCACTACCTGGTGAGGACGACCCAGGGGTCAGATATTGCCACTTATGACTTCATTTGTTGAGAACGTGCTCGCCACTACATTACAAATACTGTTGCAATGCATTATTTATATCTATAAAACATGTAGAAAAAAAACAGGTTCCAACAACAGCTTCTGCAATTATGAACCTAAAAACCGCTGTTTACATTTGGTTTTGCACTGATTAGACCAAGGCTGGAGAAGAAGTGATAGACTTCCTGTGCTTATACAGCTTGTAAAGCGTCAGACAAGAACCCCATAGGGGTCTTCCTGGAAGAGCAGGTTCAGTTCCCAGTAAGGCTGACTCAGCCTCTCATTTCTCTGGAATAAATCAGCTATCTTCAGCACAACGGGGGCGGGGGCCAGAAGCCACTTTTGGAGGCCCTGAACAAGGTTGAACAGATCCTGTTGTTCCATTTGACTTTGCTGCATCATTTAGAGGGAAAGAGTTCATGAGTAGACTGTCTTCTAATACTATTTATTTATGTTCAAGAGCAATGGGAATACCGAACTATCAGCTCACAAGAAACAGTATTGAGAGGCCAGAGAAAACAAGTCAGAAAGCAACATTTGAAGGATTTTCTGACAAACTCCAGTAGAACAGCAGTTTTTTATAACTTTGCTGGCTTCTAGGTGGATGCACTACCAGACAGTACAGGCAGAGATCTGGGTCTGAAATTCCTGTCCACATCCGTTTACCAAAGATGAGCCAAAAGGTTTGGTTCAGCATTAAATATCTTTGAGGAAGAACAGAGCTGATGTTCTGGGCTGAACTCTATCTCTGCTCCAAATGACTGGAATTTCTGGTATTCTCCAAAGAAGAAGGTTCACGCCAGAATGATTTGTGGTCCTCCGGGCATTTTACACTTCCTTGTGAATGAGAATTGAGGAACGCTCAGGGAGAAATAAGATGATGCTTGTGGGTCAGACACATGAAAAGACACTTCCAGTTATTTAACCAGCCCTGAATCAAGATGAGGAACTAAAACACAGTGGCAGCTTATATGTTAATAAAAAGGGAAGGACTTGGAAGATATTCAGACAGCCCACGTATTCCCTAGCAGACAGGTTAAAGGGGATGCTGAAGGGACGTTCCTGTTCTGACCCAGCTCTGCTGGTGGAAGGAGTTAACATTTTCAGTGTTTCTCCAAATAATTGTCATTGCCTCTGTCTCAGAAGCTAACAGCTTCCCTGCTCTGCCAGCAGAGCTACTTTTGTGAGCATTGATCCACTGCAGTTATCAATGAATGAACTGAACTGGCGTGAACAGTGTAGCTGATGAGTTTTTTTCATTCTTGAGAGGTGGCATCTTCCAGCATGAGAGATACCAAGCAGCTGTGGAGGGCAACTGGGAGTAGTCTGGGAGGCAGAGTCATTGTCTCTTGCCAGGTATCCAGCAAGATGAGCTACATCTTTGTCAGGAAAAGTGGAAGAAAAGGGAATTAAAAGTTGTTGCAAATTCCTTAGCTTTACAGTGACCAGAGGCACACCACACAACAAGTTACACAGATGATCTCAGAGCACATGAGAGGACATGTCTTGTGGCAGAGAGGGAATGTAAAATGTGGGGTGATCACCATCTTTGGAATTAAAAAGGGAGATAGAGGACTGAAAGATCTGGAGGAAATGAGACAGCCAATATTTTCTGTAAAGAGGTATTATGAGACATGAAGAATGTGTTTATGAACAGATGTCGGTGAAGGAGTCAGAAGATACCAAAGAGCTTCAGGCAAAGAGGGGAGAGAAAGGATGGAAAACAGTGTGGAAGGATAGGTTCCATATTGATTGCAGGTGATAAAAGATTAGGCAGGGGGTGGATGAGAAAAAAATGGAGAAAGATCTTCCTCAGCAGGAGGAGAAACAACCTCTGAATGCAGCAGCTGAAAGATGCAGGGACTTTAGCACCTCCTAATGGAGGCAAGAACATAGCTGCAGATACTGTCAAAATTCATAGCCAAATCCTCATTCAATTCTTCTGTTAAAACAAAGAAAGAATTTGCCCGATTTCTCTGTGTCTAAAAGACACAGTGTGCGTAGTCTGGATACCACCAAAAGGAGCTGACTGCATTGCATTACTCCTGATAACTGATGTACTTAGGTCATGTAGCTCATTTCTAAAGAGCTGATCAGCTTCTCTTAGCAGTATTTATTTCCTGTTTAAAAAGATAAGTGAAAAGACACTTGGGACAGACACTTGAGAGACGCTTTTTTCACAGTACGGCACTTTTCTTCACACACATATGTGAATACATACATGTGTACACAGCATATATCCTAAACAGGAAAACATACTTTTTTCCTCGTGAAATGTCAGGCAGCTTTGCCAATGACATCCGTTCCTGGCAATTTTAAGGGAGTATTTTTGTTTTCCATGGAGATAAAAACAAACAGCTCTCACCACTCTTGACTGTAAAAGAAACTCCTCCTTTTCTCATCACTCCTCTCTGGCAATTTTTTATTCTTCTGTAGATTGCAATTATTATCAAAGCGAATTGCTAGGGTTAATTATAATGATATTGCCAACAGTGAGCTAGGACTTGAAGTACTTGATTATGACTCGGAAAAACAGAATTAATTCCTGGTTCCCATTGAAAATTTCCATGTGGTGAGCCAAATCACTCATTCAGCAGGTTTTTGGAGACTGAACAGAACTCTAATGCAATTACTTACAGCATCTTTGCTTCCTCCCTTAATCTGTCACCTGTGCAGCTAAACACTATTTATCTAGTTAATTAAACACCCCCAAAATTGACTGATTTGAGTAGTAAGTGGCACGACACCTATTCATCTCTTACTTCCTGTCACAGATCTGTGCTACAAATAATGATAATGTAACGCATACTGAATGCCCTGGAAAAAAAATCAGAATACAGAGCAGGAACTTGTGTAAAAAGCACATGAACAGGATAGTAGTAAGCAGACACAATTTGTGCTGTGAGAAACACTAAGGAACAACCACATATTTTAAAAAAACCCACAACTGTTTTTTTCCATTAAAAATAAACAAACAAACAAACAAAACACAAAAAAGAAATAGAGTACACATTTTTATTACACATTTACAAGATGTAAGGCACAGAAAACCCTACAGCATTTTTATTATACCCAGAGGCAAGCTGCCATTGTTTTAGCATAAATATTGCTCAGCTGAGTGAGGAGTGAGTGAAGAAAACTAAAGCAGAGCACAACCATTTCTGGATGTAGCATTGCTTACACCAACAGTGCTGAGTAGCAGAAGCAGGCATCTTGACAATAGCAGCAACAAGGAGAAGGGGACAGACATCCACAAAAAACAGGCAGCAGCAAAGGGGGGTCACAGTCAAGAGCTTTCATGAACATTTACTGAAGACCTATGGATAAAAAACAAAATAAGAGTTGTCTACAACAGAAATCAGGTTGAATGAATCACTTGATGAATACAGAATATAAAATACACTCTTCCGTCACGTAGTTTGTAATATGGGGCCCACAAAGGACTTGTATTGCCTGAACTAGAGCGAGCAGGAACCGTTGCTCAGTTTCCTTCCCTCTCATTGCAAGTACGCTCCCACATTCAGATAACTCAGTGCAGAGCTGATGTGTTTCCAGCTTACTGAGTGATGCTTCGCTTGCACTCATTTAGTAATATCCAACCAAAACATCTCCTGCCACCTTCCTCTGGGGGGAATCCGTGCAGTCCTGATGGATGATGACCCATCCTCTGTTATAATTCAGCTACATCCCTTCTAGTCTAGGCTATGGCAAGGAAATAGGTCTGTGCTTTGAAGCCATAATCCTGTAGGAAGGATACTGCAGGACATGGAGCTGTGCACACCCTGTGATCACAATACACTTGATTTTACTCTTTCCAGCATTCTCTCATAGAAAACTAATCCATGTTAAAGACATAAGAATCAAACTCAGTAGTGCTGGTGACAGTGCTTTCTCAGGGATCTAGCTATCCCTATTAAAAAAAAAATTCCCATAGGAGCTAAGGACCATTCTAGTCCCTACCACTTACTGACCTCAATTTTCCTTCTCTGGCAGAAATTACTAGAACCAGGAATTTAAAAACAAATCCTTTGAAGTGTTATTCACACCTCTGTGTGGCACACAGTGAACACAGTGGCACTCAGAGAGACGATAAAGCTAGACATCGCAGAAGTTAGTCACAGCGCTTAACGTTCAGTCAAAAAGCAAAGCACTACAGTGGGTGTGGTATGGGAGGGAAGGCAAGCAACCATAAACTGGCAGCTGAATCTTGCGTTTAAAGTTTATCTATTTTCTGCCATGGTTCTGCAGTAGAAACAACAGTTTGATTCTCAAAAGAAGATGAATCTCTGCTCCTTACAATGCATTGTAATGCTGACGACCAAAGGAGAAGTCAGTTCCTTGCCTGGCTCTCACCTGCAGAGGATCCTCTACAGCCTGAGTATATTGTAGACCAGACTGCACTATACCAGTGTGTTTCAAATCCAAGTGCATCGCATGCCTTCAAGGCAAGGGGAATTTGTCACCGAGCAGAAATATCCTAAAACCAGGATATTCTTATCACAGGGCTGATACACTGTCGGGCTCTGCATAGTCCATCTCTCACTGAGAGCATTTGAGTAATGCCCTCCCCCCAGCACAATTTACCCCAAGGATTTTCATGACCTAATGAAGCCACGAGAATTTTGCCACTGGCTTGAATACATAGGGAGGAAGCAGGCTGTTTTTTCTTCTTACTAGCAGAAACTTTCTTACTAACAGAAACAATAAAATAAAATCACCAACATATTTCAAACTGAGTGCAAAGTGTAAGAAAACAAAACAAAAAAACCCTACCCTCACATTGTGCTTTGAGTTGTAACGTCACCGTGGCCTTTGTGTTGTGCATTTCGTTCACCGCTACACATGTGAAATTTGCCTGCAGATCCTCCTTTTTTATTTCAGCAATATGCAAAGTGCTCTCTCTGTAATATTGTTGCTCACGTCCTTCAAAACTAATAGAAAGAGAAAGAGCTGGTACCGTTGGCTTTAATGGCTAGGCACAGTTTGCATAGAAGAAAGATTATTCTGTGTTATATGTACTTACAAGTGAGTTTTTTCATGAAATCTTGAAAAATCTAAGTATTTCACCGGGATGTTATCCACATCCCATGTGACAACAGCCACCGGTTGTTTCTTAATCCCCAGGCGGGCCTGACATTTCAGAGACAAAGCAGCACCTAATCAAGATACAGAGAGAGGTAAACATTCCTTGATGAAAAACAAGTATAATTTCATTTTCCTCATAACATCTTTTTCTACAAATCTGCATACCACCTGTGAGTTTTGCCTTAAGAGTTTTGACATATTTTTCTGCTGAAAAAATGATACAGAGAAGAGACTCAAAAATAAATAGTAAAAGGAGATTTTAACAAATGGTCTAATACAACATCAAGGATTACAAAAGAAATTATTTGTATTTGCTATGATGACAGCAATGTAGACTTTAAGTGTGATGCTTAGCCCACATAATCAACTATTGAGCAACATGGAAAGTAAATGCTGTTTTACACACAAATGTACATGGAAATAACATAATTTAATTTCAGTATATATTATTTTGTGTAAGTCTTATGTGCAGACTCTTATCTTGGATTTTATTCAAGCTGGACAAAAGTAAAGTAAACCAGTCCAAGCAAAACTAAAACAGGAAATTACTTATTAAGTATTTGTCATTAGGAAATATTTATTCCAAAGTTAGAGTCGCTGTTGCACTGAAAGAAGGTATAATTAAAACACTTTAAATTATTTCCATGTAAATCTGCATCTAAGCAGGGCTTAGATAAGATTAACAAATCTTATGACTTACATCCTGAACTGGTATTAGGGACATGGAGAAATACCGTCAGTTTTGCAAATAGGAGACAATAGATCCAGTACAACAAATGGGTTTTAAATGTAAAGTAAACTTGCTTCTTGCAAGCAGTACCAGATTCCTTATTGTCCCAGAGGGGTGGGCAGAGCCCACAGACCACTAGGGACTGACCATCTCTAGAACTAGAGAAAGGTAGTCCTGCAGCATGGATCATCTAATTCTGAGTGACAAAGCAACTGTGGGAAAGAGGAAAAAAAGAATGGGAATGCAAGTCAACATGGCAACTCTCTGAGTATGTGGCACCTCAGACAGGGCCCCGGGCCCCTACAGTACCTGCTACCACAGCAGTCTTGCTGTAGGACAGAAACAGTGGAGTGGTAATTGCCGTCACTTCTCCCAGTGGCTCAGATTCATCCCACTTGCCCTGGGAGACAGGTATCCTGGGCTACCTATTTATGCTTCAGATGGGCTCAGTCGCTTTCTGGAGAGGTCCACCTTTCTCCACTGACTATACAAAAACCCTAGATGGCTCTCACCCCTACCACAAGCACCTTGCTCTGATGCTGCAAGTTACGCAGGGTAAATCTCAATCACTGAGAACATCTGTGGTCCTAAATGAAAGGGAGACAGGGAGCAAGCTCTGCATTGCAGGCTCTCTAACCTGCTATTTCTAAGTTCACTCCTTGGTCCTGTCTTTCAGCCCTCCTAGTATCTTCCAACCAGACAGGTCTGCTCAACACTAGCCAATGTGGACATGAGCCAGACAGTGCTCCATGGCCTCAGGGTCAGCGACCGGTCCCTTGTTCTCCTTCATTCAGCAACAGAGACACAGGTACTATCTCCAGACCAGAACCACAAATAACAAGGAGTATCTCTAGTTGCAAAAATAGTCCATCCTTCTCTCTTAGAGGTACCATCAAGCAGTTTCAAGGGATTTAGCTAAAGCCCTCTTTGAAGTGGATGGAAGCTGTCACCCCTTCAGCTGAGATGTAATAATTGACTGTGTGACTAATCCTATTCTAACCCAGTAAGGGTAGAATAGATTATTTAGATCCCCTTAAATTGCTGCTTAATACCTAAATAACTCATCAGTTATATCTAACTTCCCATCACTGTGCCTGGGGTGAATTAAATCTGGTAAACATTATGGTGCAAAAATGTAATGAAAAATTCCATTGTTAAATCTTCTTGAAGATCTCCATGTTCGATAGGCCATCACAAAATGTTAATTTAAAAACAATTTAAAGTCTGTACTTACCAAGCTCCACTTCTATTACATCTTTATCTTTTGGAAATAAAATTTGAGGAGGTAGAGGTGAGTGTTTTGCTTTAGAAATTAAGAAGGGAAGGAAAGCACATATTAGAAAGTTGTGAAAAAGCATTTTGTAAGATAATTATTATAATCTGTACAGTTAATATGTTAAGATCCCAAAGCAGACTTGCAAATTAACACTACAACAGTGTTTCACATGTCTGTTGGGATCATCTGATTTCATACCTATGACCAAATATTCCTGGGGAGTCTGTACATGTTAATAGTTTGAGTACTTTCTCCCCATTTATTTAACTTTTACCTTTGTACATAAAGCAAGGAAAATTTTTCATTTCTCAAGTACTGTTTTAGCTGCCGAGTGGAAAAAAAAAGCACATGCAGTTATAGTTTTGTGTGTTTTCCCAGTTGCTTATTTTGTTTTTAAAAAGAGCTAAAGAAATTCCTTCAGACATTTGAGAAATTACTCATATCCATGATATGAAATAGTGAATATGTACTTTCATGCAGTATCTGAACTGGGGACCCTCTAGCCCACACCTGCCTGCCCGTGTTCCCCTCTGTTCCCCCATCTCTGCAGCCTGACAGCTGAGTGTGTCTAGTTCCCAGGCCTCTCTCTCCGCCATCTGCGCACCACTGCTGCACACAACTGCTTCCCATTACACCAGTCTGCCATGACATTGAGCATCCCTTATCATTACCTTTTAGAAGGAATACTACTTTTCCTTTGACATATTTATTTTCCATCCCCACTAATAATTGTTATGGACAGGTCCAAACTACATTCAGCTGCTTGACTTGAATTAGGTATTCAGATCTTGAGGATTTTTTTCCCTTGATACATTTTTCTTCTTTTCTTGCCCTTTATACTGTCTCATATTTCCCACTCCCACTTTCCCTCATTAAGCTTTTCCATCTCAAGGCACCTGTGTGAAACCCATAATCATATTTCCTTAAAAAATCTGCATGAACTCATTTAACCCCCTGCTTCCCAGGCTGCCAGAAAAGCAATTCTCTTTACCCATTCTAACTGTTTCTAATTTTCTTTAGCTGGATCTGGTAAAAAAGAAGTCAGGAGAAAGTCAGTAACTTCCTAGCTAGCTGACTATGCTGAGTTCTCAGCTGCCAGCATTCAGAGACAGAAGGTTGTCTTGTTACTGAAAATTGTAACGAAGAAAACTCTCCAAACCATGCTCTGCTACCATGTGCATGTTAGGAGGAGAAATCCCCCATGCACCCAGCGCTGCAATAAACCAATGTCAGCTTTTTAAATTATCATCTGGTTTGGAGAGTTTTCTTCGTTTTTCAGTAACACTCAGGGTCAGTGTGGATCTGCAAGGCAACAGGAATGTACATCACAAGCCAATATTATCAAATCATAACAGCTCCACTCATCAGCATACTAATTTTATCAGCATACTGATAAAAACTCAAAGAAGTTGTTATTAAGTACTTTGAATTTAGTAAAAACTGGAGCAGACATGACAGACCCAGCTCAGATTTCACATCTTATGTTGCAATCCCTTCTTTCCGCAATGATTTCAAAAGAAAAAGTCAAATTAACTTTGAAATGAAGTAATCTGTCTGCATGTAACAAAGGCTTTTGTAAATTTGGATGCCTTTGTGACAAATAAAACCCAGCAATTTTCATTACAACCCAGACTCAACAATATTTCGCACCAGTTAGAGAAGTTTTGATGAAAGTACATTCAAACAAAAATTAAGTGTTAGGCGGAGAAGTGTCACATAGACCAACAGGGTATTACAGGGAAGAGGGGAAGGAAAGGCACAACACCTCCTAAGCTACTGTACGAGGTCTCAGCTCAAACCTGTCTTCTGTCCAGCTCAGAATAATCAGAACAAATTCCACTACTGAGATCTGGCCATAGCAGCAAAAACTGGAATCAAGGCGCCCATGCTCCAAATTTGCGTTCTGCCCACAAAGCTGGGTGCCTCCCCACAGCAAAAACATCTGATGTTAGTCTGCAAATTAACATTAACTATTTTGGAAAAAAAACCAAAAAAGCCCCCCAAAAAACCCAAACCCAAGCCCTCCCCACCCCCCATCCCCAAACCCCCAACAACCCTTCTGACTGTTTTTCTGCTGATCTGATTGCAGAACTGAAGACAAATTTTGAAGTCTTGCAAGTTGATACAATCTGGAACTGCTGATTGCTGCATGCTCTTTCCTTGACCACCACCCGAATACAAAGACTCCCTGAGGAGATTGCATCCTAGAGGCACCCCAAAGTCCACACATCTCAGCCATGTTGGCTGCGTTCAAAATAAAAAAGACGCAGTAATCACTGAGCTCCACTCATTTTCTGTCTATGTATATATTGCTCATTTGGTCTCATTCAAGACAAATTTAAAAGTTTTTTCAGCCCTACTATCAAATAAATGCTAGATAATCAAGGTGGACCAGAAGGTATTGAGTTGTAGGCCATCAACACATCAGTGATTCAATGACCACCAGATGATCCTCACTAGCTACAAATTCTTCTCACAGAATGACAGAATCACTACGGTTGGAAAAGACCTGTAAGATCAAGTCCAACCATCAACTAAGACCACCATGCCCATTAAACCATGTCCCGCAGTGCCACGTCCACACGTTCCTTGAACACCTCCAGTGATGGTGACTCCACCACTTCCCTGGGGAGCTTATTCCAGTGTCTCACCACTCTCTCAGTAAAGACATTTTTCCTAATATCCAGTCTAAACTTCCCCTGGCACAACTTGAGGCCATTTCCTCTTGTCCTGTCACTTGTCACTTCGGAGAACAGACCAGCACCCACCTCTCTGCAACCCCCTTTCAGGTAATTGTAGAGAGCGATGAGGTCTCCCCTCAGCCTCCTCCTCTCCAGGCTGAACAACCCCAGTTCCCTCAGCCGCTCCTCATAAGACTTGTGCTCCAGACCCCTCACCAGTTTCGTTGCCCTTCTCTGGACACACTCCAGCACCTCAATGTCTTTCTTGTAGTGAGGGGCTCAAAACTGAACACAGCATTCGAGGTGTGGCCTCACCAGTGCTGAGTGCAAAGGGACAATCACCTCCCTGCTCCTGCTGGCCACACTATTTCTGATACAGGCCAGGATGCCGTTGCCCTTCTTGGCCACCTGGGCACACTGCTGGCTCATATCCAGCCAGCAGTCAATCAACACCCCCAGGTCCTTTTCTGCAGGGCAGCTTTCCAGCCACTCGTCCCCAAGTCTGTAGCATTGCCTGGGGTTGTTGTGGCCAAAGTGCAGGACCCGGCACTTGGCCTTGTTGAACCTCACACAACTGGCCTGGGCCCATCGATCCAGCCTGTCCAGATCCCTCTGCAGAGCCTTCCAACCCTCGAGCAGATCAACACTCCCTCCCAACTTGGTGTCATCTGCAAACTTGCTCAGGGTGCATTCTATCCCCACATCCAGATCATCGATAAATATATTAAACAAGACCAACCCCAAAACTGAGCCCTGGGGGACTCTGCTTGTGACCGGCCGCCAACTGGATTTGCTCTCCCCTCGAACAAATAGAAAGCAGAGCTTTGTGGCATCCCATGGAGGAGACCCTTCATTTCAGAAATAAGTGCTACCAGACAACTTTTCCAACCACCGTATGTAACCAGAGTTGTCAGAGATTTTTAGCAAAAAGCTGAATGTGACCAGGGCTGAATTTACCCACATCTTGCTCCATTTGGATCCCCATCCACAAAATTCACCTAAAAAAGCTGATCTAAAGTTTCATTAAGAAGGTACAACAAACCAACAGAAACCCTTTTTCTCTTCCTTGTAGAAAAGGAGCTTCCTTTGCTTTAGATAGACATCAGTCTTTTTTATCTTAGCAAGCTACAAAATGACTGTCTTACCCTTACTTATGAAAATCCTTGTTGCTGATACATTAAACACATTTCCTTTATGAGTATAGATAAATTGACAAGTATAATAACCATCATCGTCCTTCCTTGGGTTGTTAATAAAAACATATTTTTCTTCCTTGGCATATCTCTCTCCCTGAAGAGGTTTGCAGTCCTGGAAAAGAAAACTTCCTTTATTTGGCTGCAAATACCTTCTCACAGTAATCTGATCTACAACTGTCACTATCAGAGTTTTATTTACCTTATACCACTGGATGATAGTAGCATTCTTATAATTGTCAATTTTAGGACAAACAATTTTTCCTCTTCCAGTGTCATTTGGGTAACGAATCTGACGTGGGAAGCATACTCCTTGCTTGTGTGGATGCACCTGCACACTCATGTTGAACGACTTTGTGCGATTATTTGAACTTTAAAAATGGAATAAAGGTATGTCAGTAATATTTTTTTATACGGAATATACTAAATATTTGTAACAAATGTGAGGTTTGGGTTTTATAAACACATGGATGGTTATTGCAGTTCAGTCAGAGACTGATTTTTAATGACTTGTCATAAAAATAGCAATTGGAGAACAAAAAGTTACATGAATTGGTGTGCACCATGAAAAAAATGTCATAACTTCCGCAAATAATATTTAGACTCTATTATTAAAACTTTTTATTTCCAGTCTTACTTTTTCCAGCCTTTCACGTTTCAGTGTTGCACTTACAAATGTATAACACAAGTGTAGTTTCCAGAATCCTCTCTAGAAGTTGGCAGAAACCAAAGAAATCGTTGTAGGGAAAATATTCGTGATCCCTCTTCCTCTGCAGGAATTACTTTGTTAGTATCCATGTGATACCAGGTGACTTTCACAGATGATCTCAATCGAGGACATTTTATAACTAAAGCCTCACCTTCCATTGCATCAACTGCAAAAGAACAAAAGATAAAAATCTCAGATTAATTAAACCTTAGCCCCACTGAGACAGAGGAGAACTTGGCATGCCTGGATCAATAGGCCAGTCATGTGCCTCTAACTACCTTCCTTGAGTTTTCAAAGATTATATATAGCAAACATATTCTCGCTGGATTTTTTTCAAGAAAAAAATTGTTTACCTTGAGTTATGGAGCCATTTGTTTGCAAAAATAATAATTAATGTGTGGGACTGAAGAAAAAAAAAAACCAGCCCTAGATTCAAACCAGAGATACTGTAAAAAATATGAGGTTTTAATTGAAAACCAGTCATTTCTTGAAACGAACTTCTTATGCAAATCTTTACTTGAAATCCTGGTTTTATTCAAACCAGGAATTTAAACATAAAGAAAAGCACTGTCTTTAATGCTGTACTATGAAGTTAGCTTTCCTTACTTCAGTATAATTAATATTTATTTATACAACAGAAAAGAGCTCTTGCTCTGCCTTTTTAATATAGAAAAAGGAAATCAACAAATTTTTTTCTTTCACTGAAGAAAAAACTGGTAGAAGAAGACAGCCTGTAGATAAGATCACAAAAAAAACCCCAAAAAAGACAAAAGCCAGAAGAGCTTCTCTGCAAAGTTCACGAAAATGTGAAAAAAATGAAAGAAAGGTAACAGACTGAAAGGAAGAATCTCATGCAAAGGTGAAAAGATGCCAGAAAGGAATAAGAGACAACAAAGAACCATAGGAAGAAAAACCACACACACTCACACAAAGGAAAAAAGAGGAAGGAGTTGGGAGTAAGGCACTAATTGTTACAGGTTTTTTTAATTGAGTTTATTTGTACTTTTAATACTGAAACTGGTCCAGAAAAACTTGAATCAAGCAATTTTGATAGATATTTAAGTGCCCAGGCACCTGAATAGTAAACTGTCCCCTGAAAACAGAAACACTAATCTGAAAGTTAAATTGCATTTTGGAGAAGAGAAATATGAGAAAATAAGCAAGGAAGGAGTCTGGACAAAGATGGAGCTGGCAGAAGAGCTATAGTAGATAAGGGAGCATGAAAATGAGAGTAGGTAACCAAATAGCTAACCAAAACAGAGAATCTCTATCAAAAATGACACTTAGTGGGAGTATTGCCACCACCTGGCGTTAAACACATCGGTGCACAAATCAGGTGGTGAGTCTCCCTACACAGTGAACACTTGGCTTCTGCTCTGGTTCTTTCTAAAAAAGCGGTCCATCTCCACTAACATTACATGTCGTCTCGCTTACTAATTCAGGCACCTAAATTAGCCACATCAGGTATGAGTACTCCCCGACCCTGCCATTTTAACAGCATTCCTACCCATACAATAGAATCATAGAATTGTTTAGGTTGCAAACTACGTGAGTGCTATATAATGCTGTGTCACTGGTAGAAATGACTGCAGGGCCAGCAGAGCTGACCTGTCAGAAAGAGCTTACTGTTTTGAATATCCCCCATGCGCAATGAAGTAGTGTTGTTATCTTGCGCTTGTGGGTTAACACCCCCAAAACTGGGACATTATAAAGCATTTTTAATGATCAAAGCTCCCAGTTACATCCCTCATTCAGCAGGGTGCATATGCATATGTTCTGTTCAGTGCAATTTAAGCATGCTCTTGGAGACTTTGCCCAGCTGGGGCCTGGAAAAACAGCTACTCTCAAATCCTTTCAAAAAACCCCTTTTCCTTCTGCTTGCAGAGACACCAAGGACCAGAGGTAGAACCTAGACTTAATGTCACAGAAATGGACAGTAGTTAGTGCATTTTAATATACAGAGAAAACACATAAAGCTAGTTTTTAAGCTGTGATTTGTGGCTTGAGGTAAACCAGCTAATTTTAGGTTTAAAAAAAAATTTACCAATTTGGGAACAGCCTAAACATTTCTACAGAATAAACCTCATCAGAAAGTATTTTTAAAATATGACTTACATGTTTCGGATGTCATGGAAACTGAGAGGAAGGTAGACAGGAAGATCAAATGTACATACCCCATCATATTTCTAAACCAAAAAGAAAAACATTGACATCTCAGAATATACTCTGACTGCATCAGTTATGCTATTGCCATGGTACTGATGTACATCTACTAACAGATAATGGTATCATGCAGTGATAAACTGCATCATGTGAGCTGCTCTGTACAGAGACTGTATGTGTGTAGCAGCGGCTTTGCAGCTTTGAGATGATGCTCTTCGTTCTATAATCAATGCAATAGTTGGTGTTCCATTGAAACTACTGTTATAACTTAGTTTAATGGGGGTGGGGGAATTACTCTGCCATGGTGGGCCTCAGACAGAAGCCTCTTCTTGCTTGGTTGCTTTTTTTTTAAGGAAGCTAAATGTACGTTGGCTTTCTCTTCATAGTCAAGTGTGGAAAAATTATACCTCAATTTAGAAAAGGATGGATCCTAGATTTGAAAATATATACCCTGTCCTTGAATTAAGCTTACATCCAATCAACTGCTTAGGTGCACAACACCTTTTTGGCTTTCTATGGAAGTGGAGGTATCTTCAGTGACAGTTTCTCTAGGTAAGTGTTTAGCAGTAAGAACAAACCAGGTGAGTGCCATCAGCAATGCTAACCTGAAGGGGAACTGAAGAAATGGACTGGAAATGTAAGTAAAAGAACATATATAATACTTGTGGAACAGCAGTAGGGCAGATCCTGTGCCTCACTGATGTTTTCATTTGTGTCTAATTGATATGCACCTGCTGTAATTCACACCTTGCTGTGTGGCTCAGGCCCTCTCCAGCAAACACCTTTATTAAAGAAACTGGCTGTTTGTCTGTGGACCTTAAGTTGACCTAATCTAGGAATATCTCAGGAGACAGCAGACATGCAATCCAGCTATACTACGCAGCTGTAAGCATTCTACTTACCATTAATAAACCCTCGCTTGAATGCCGTCCTTCACTGCAGATCACAGAGCACTGGGTTCTGCTATCATGTAAGAGGAGGAAGTGGTCCCATGGCTTCTATCCCTACAGATAGAAGATAAGTTTTCAAGAGAAACCAAGTTAGAAACAAATTATAATTTATCTTACAGGTAGTGAGCACAAGAGGAGTAGTGAAAAATAGGCAAGAAATGCACAGGCAGGGTAAGTACTGTCGTCAGACTTACTCCAAGGAATTTTTATTTCAGTGCCAAAGATTTCCAGACTAAACAAACATTGACAGACCTTATCAAGACCTACGTTCGTGCCAAGTCTGAAATTCAGAACAAACTAGATTTTGAGCTTTCAGAAATGTCATCGGAGTTGTATTGATATGGAAAGTTTCTTCTTTTAGAAGGTTTAATAACATCCAGAGGCTTATTCTTAAAATCTTAAAAATAATAACAAAACTTAGTGTTGGAAGAGAAAAGCATGAGAATTTCAGTGTACGTATTTTGCAGGGATACTCACAAATCACAGCAAAGATGAGGTTCAGACCGAAAAAGCAGCACCCCAGCATTAATGTCACGGTGAGGCCGGTGCCATGCCTTTTGCGGGACGCAAGCGGCCAGCCAGGAGCTCCTAGCAACAATGCACATGAGGAGCTGCTCGCGTTCCTTAGAGCTGGAGAAAAACACCTCATACAAGTGCATGCAGTCTATTGACTCCTTTAATTTTACGGAAATCCTAGGCCACATTAATAGATTTTTAGAAGGTACTTTTCAGCACGACAAACATCAAGAGTTTTGCCCTGGAAGGAATGAATGAGCTGGCCCAGAAGAGGCTTCAGGAATGACCTGGGACAGGGCAGGCCCTCAGGGAAGAAAGATACAGAGCAAAACAGCACGCAACAAAATTAACAGCATCAACACAGCAAAGCATTTGTCTTTGTTCATCCTTTAGAGCAGAAGTCTTGTTCCTAGAACTTATTTCTGACACTACCAGGGAGCAAACTAGATTGGCAGGTGGGAATGAGGAGCTGAGTTTCACATATCCTGAGTATAGAGGCCTGGATCCAATTCAGGAACTAAACAGATTTGTGTTTGCCAGCAACTCTGTTGACTTCATTCATCAGCTAAGGTCTACTTCGATCACAGTTGAAAAATGGTATGGGGACTCATGACTCCATCTTCTCCTAAGAAAGAAAAGGGAGGTGCAAATGCCCTGCACATATTAGGGAAACAGTTCACTATTCAGCTGATATGAGCAACATTTGATATATACATGGTGTCTCAGTCTCCTGAATGGCACATCAGGAGCAAGCGATGAAAGTTTCTCTGGCATACTGCAGTGAGCACCTCATTTCCACAATCCATGAGATACCTACCCATTCCATTTTTGCCTCTCCAGGTAAAACTGAAACACTACCATCTAGCTCTAATCTTTCTGAGAACTGATTTTCCTTGACTTGGTTTCACTGAGCCTTGTTATGATACAGATATGCTCTAAAACACCACTTCATTGTCTGTACTAATTTCCACTCTAGTTAACTGTCTTTCACTACCTGTTACTGTACCTAATCTTACGGGTTCAAATCAGCTTTGGTTAGCCTATGTCTCACTTGTTTTTTCTCACAGAAATGACTTTTTTCACTTGCAGCTCACAAGAGCCATTATTGATCATTTCCAATAATTCACCATCTCCAGATCCTTTGACTTTCCTACTTAGCACTGGTTTATTTGCTGGAAAGGGGACCTTTTCTTCCTAAAAGGTCCTTCTGTCCAGCCAGATGGACAGTTTTGCAAGCTGACTTTAAACTATTTGGTACCTACATACATTTGGAATGGCTCACTTGTCCCAGAGAGGGACTGACTGACACGTCTGGGACTGCAGCAGGGTACATACATAGTCAAACCTAGCAAGGGAAGGTGAAGCCCTCCAAAGGGTAGTATTTATGCAGCCTTCCAGAGCACTGTACCATCAGATGCTGAATGCCTACCGCCTGCAAAATACATGTATGTGTATATACATAAGTAAACATGATATGCAAAACACTAGCTGCCGCAGGACTAGTTCATACAACTGCGATTGGATACATATATATCAACTGAGTCTCCACAGTGAAGTCTTCAAACAAACCTTAAGAATCAGCTAAGTGAAGAACTCTAAGCTGAATAATAAATAAAATGTAATATCATTAGATTATTTGAGTAATTAAATAGACATAAAAAATATTCAGAATATTTATTCTCTGCTGGGAGCCTTTTCCCTCCAAGTGTTCGGTTCTGTTCCACAAATGTATTTGCCCCCAGTGAGGAATACCCACAGTTAACTAACTGTCCTACTACTTTTTACAGCTATTTTGTTTAAGCAAGCAGATACTTCAGCATGAAGACAAAAAGTGAAGTGATAGATTTTTAAGTAAAATCAGTTGCATAGACTAGATTTGAAGACTGTCTGAAATGAGGTTCTTTCTCATTTGATATTTTATTTGTATGTGTCTTTTTTGTATTTGGCCACAACTGATACCAGTATTGGAGATACTGGTGAGCCCCTTATTGCCAGTGCTATTGCATCCCTGGAAATGGAAGGCTGGTGATTAACCAAAAGTTGCAAGAAGCTGTGCTTTCTCTATTTTTGACATACAGCTTTGTCCAGGAATGGAGACAGACAACCACTTGCCCTCACCAACTCTTCTAGTAAGTGCCAGAATGATTCAGGAGTAAGAAATTTGTATTTGCCTATCATCGTACTTGCCAGTTCTTGTGTTTAGCCTTCTGTTTCTTGAAAAAGTATGTCTTCAAGAGACCTTACATATACTGGACTACCAGCCTGCACCAAAACAATGCAAAATAGTTGTGCTGAAAGGACAGATTCTCCCCGCCTAACTTTGATGATTGCTTTATTGATTTTCCCCCCATTTTTAAGTTGCCATGTATTGGCAGCAGTTTAACTAGAGTTCGGGGTTTGTGTGTGCTAATATGTGCAATATATGGGGCTCTAATTAAAGACGAATGTTCCCTGAAAATACAAAGGTCTCGGGCAATTAAAAGAACAACGTGATTCTGTCTGCATTTTCCAAAGTCAGCAGCAAACTGCCAAATTACCTCAATAAAAACTGAGGCAGAGGTTGCAGTTCTAGACAGCAAGTAGCAAGAGAAGGACTGGTTCACCAGTGCCTTACAGCTTGCGGCATTACCCTGAGCAAAGCAAAATGAAAGCATCCACACATCCATGACATTTAGGTCAAATAAAAAGGGTATTATGAGGCACAAGAGAAAGGCACTAAGGCACCTCGCATCCCACAATCAAAAGGAAGAAGTTCATGTAGCTTGAAGCACTGAGAGACAAAGGCCATAATTTCTGGAAGTAGTTATGAGTTTTCTTTCTGCTTTTGCACATCTATTTAGAACTTATGTTTTATTACATTTGTCTGAAGTAAAACCTGCATAACAGATTTTTGGATCCTCGGTATACCTCAGTGTACCATAAATTTAGATTGCTAATATTCAGGGGAAAAAAGATAAGGAGACATTTTCCATAAATCTCTTTCTTCCTATAGCTCACAATAACTCTATCTTATGAGCTTAATCCTAAGCTCTGTGAAGGAAAACTTCAGTATGATGCTGAAAAAGCACTAGATCCAAATACAGAGATTTGGGATAACTACCTGAGTATGTCAAAACTTAGCCCCTAATAATCCAATATCAAAGGAAGATGAAAGAACTGGGAACCCCCTGCTTGTGTTGCAGAAGCAGTTGTCTATAGGGCTTAACTCCTTGCTTCTGCAAAGGCAACTATGTTAGTAACATATTTGTGATTTTTTTTTCCAAAATTGTGTTTGGCAACAAACTGTTTATAGTACTGTTTGTATAAGTGAACAAACATTATAGAAGTACCATACCTTGCATACTAACAAAACTTGGAAATTTTATTGCAATTTCTACTTTAAAAAGCTTAACAGACTTTACAACATAAACATACCACGAAATAGCAGTTGTGTGAGATTTGTTTCCTAAGACATAGAACTCATTCATTCACCTTTTGAAAGTTATTTTCATTCTTTTATCAAACCAGAAAAACCATTCTGACTGAAAATGGGCTATTAAAACAGCAACAGTAACACTGAACTTATTCCAGAACTAGTACTCACAATAGTTAACACCTACACTGGTTACAGCTCTAAGTGTAAAATTTAGGAATGTCAGTATTAAAGTATGGAAATGCTAGAATTGATATACACATTATTCTTACAAAACATTTTGAAGCAAGAAAGTACATAAGTATACTAAACTCTGAAAAATCCATTGCACCGTGAATATTTTCTGTGTCTGTGAATAATTAGTAAAAATATCTGCCAGAAAACTGAGGGCAATTTCATTTCTAAATATACTTCATTATAAGGTAAATCTTTATGTTGGTCCCAAAATTATTTGTCTATAACATAAGTGTATCCACTATTTTAATCTAATAATCTTTCTTGAGATAAAGAAGCACATAAGTGAACTGAAATAAACTTTCTTATAAAATACTTCAGTTATTTTTGGTTAATTGATAATATAAAAATTTGACCTACCATCTGGAAAATTCAGAAAGCAGAGAAGTGGCTTGCTCTCTGTGGCTGGGTCCTTTGCACTGATTTCTCTGCTGTAGTTTGTACCAGGTATTACTGGGAACTCTTTTTAACCGTCTTGTGCAATTCATATCTGTAGAAGCAAGATATACAGCTTCATTTTGAGGCACCTCCCACTGAACAGAGCAGAACATGCAAATTACTGTAGTAACCTTAAGTACCTATCAGAGATGACATCTCAACAGTTCCAATTAATCAGATACCTTTTACCAATAGCATAGGTATTCCATTAATGAAAAATTATTCCATTTTAGCATGATTATACTGCAATAAATCTGCTGGCTGGTTATTGGCTTTCTCACACGCCTGGGGAGAACAGAGAAGGGACACTCAGCCGGCAGAGGGTGCTTTGAAACAAATTTTGTTTGAAAACAAGTGACAGCTTTGCCTGGTCTAGTCAGGCAGCAGCTCCCGGAGAACAGCTCTAACAGTCACTGGAACACCAGGCACAGTTTTTAGTGAAGGAAACTGCTTCACTGAAGCTAAGCTGATAAAAAAGGCTGCTACATCAGCAGCTAAATTAAGTCTCTGAGGGAAAGGTGGCTGAAGGGGCAGAGCAGTTCCACAGGAAATCCACAAGCAACTCCGGGAGAGCAAGAGGGAGTGGGAGAAGTCACCGCAGCAGCGGAGATGACCCAGTGTACAGTGACCCACAAGAGCAGGTGGCCATATGGGCCACCAAATGTCTGAAAGACATTTTTAGGGACAACTGTTCAAGACTGCTGAGCAGCCTTCCAGGCATCACCACTAAAACTGGACCCATCAGACCAAAGGTCCCAAAGTGTCCCCTTCTTGGGCAGCAGGCAGTCTAAAAGGATAATTTCAGTACCAAATCAGTCAAATTCCAGGGGACAAATCAGCTTTGTACATCTTAGCAGAATAACCCCTAAAGAGATTTTGAGAATCAACTGTTCATTCTTTCTTTCACCAAACAAAAAGATTTTATGCTGTGGTCATTCAAACCCTTTTTGTTCCCTGACAGAGTTATGAATGCCATTTATCACTTCCAGTGTACCTGGGACTCTGCTGTCGGCATGTAGCAACTCCACATCGATACACAAAGACGTAGCAATTATATGCCAGTATGCAAAAATGTTACTGATGTCACAACCATGCTCTCCCCAGTTCTTGGTATAGCATTTCCTTTGAAGTGGTCTAAGGGTTGCACTTCCCATACGACAGAGAAAAGAAAAAAGAGCTAAAAAAAAAACCCTGCAACAATGAAATCTCACAATACTTTTGTCAACTGTTGAGGATCAGCTCAGATCACTACCTTGAAAAGCTCACAGACCCCTCCCTCCTCAGGTTCATGCAGTTTCATCAGAATCAAGGCCTTCCTCATTTCCTGACACTAGAGACTCAGGCAAAAAGTCTGGAGTAATCATCTGCATTCAATGGAAGATTAAGCGTCCTCTCACCACAAAACGTCAGGTTACTCTAGGGAAAGGTTAACTATATTCAGGTCAAGCTAACTTCCATTGCCTGGATACAGAGTAAGTTCTTCCATCATAAAGTCCACTGGAACTTAGATCAGAGATGCTCACTGTGTTGCTCCATACCTCAGAAGAGCCCTTCATCCCGTAGTCCATTCCCCATGCCCAGCTTGTTCCCAGATCATGATGCAGACGGGAAACTGAGCTCCTGGCTAAAGGGGATAGTTGCTAGCTGAGCAAAAGCCATTCCGCAGCTTTCATGAGAAACTACAATCAATGTCGTATGCTTCGTAACTTTTGGCCCAGATTCTAAAAAAAATCCTATTTACAGAATCACAGAATTATTTAGGTTGCAAAAGACCTTTAAGATCATCAAGTCCAACCGTTAACCTAACACTGCCAAGTCCACCACTAAACCATGTCCCTAAGCGCGTCATCCACACATCTTTTAAAAGCCTCCAGGGATGGTGACTCCACCACCTCCCTGGGCAGCCTGTTCCAATGCCTGACAACCCTTTCAGTGAAGAAGTTTTTCCTAATATCCAATCTAAACTTCCCCTGGCACAACTTGAGGCCATTTCCTCTTATCCTATCACTTGTCACTTCGGAGAACAGACCAGCACCCACCTCTCTACAACCTCGTTTCAGGTAATTGTAGTGAGTGGATAAGGTCTCCCCTCAGCCTCCTCCAGACTGAACAACCCCAGCTCTCTCAGCCGTTCCTCATAAGACTTCGGCTCCAGACCATTCACCAGCTTCGTCGCCCTTCTCTGGACACACTCCAGCACCTCAATGTCTTTCTTGTAGTGAGGGGCACAAAACTGAACACAGCATTCGAGGTACGGCCTCACCAGCGCTGAGTACAAAGAGACAATCACCTCCCTGCTCCTGCTGGCCACACTATTTCTGATACAGGCCAGGATGCCGTTGACCTTCTTGGCCACCTGGGCACACTGCTGGCTCACATTCAGCCAGCTGTTGACCAACACCCCCAGGTCCTTTTCTGCAGGGCAGCTTTCCAGCCACTCTTCCCCAAGCCTGTAGCATTGCCTAGGGTTGTTGTGACCCAAGTGTAGGACTCAGCACTTGGCCTTGTTGAACCTCATACAATTGGCCTGGGCCCATCCATCCAGCCTGTCCAGATCCCTCTGCAGAGCCTTCCGACCCTCAAGCAGATCAACATACCCACCCAACTTGGCGTCATCTGCAAAATTCCTGAGGGTGCACTCAATCCCCTCATCCAGATCATTGATAAAGATATTAAACAAAACCGGCCCCAATACTGAGCCCTGGGGAACACCACTTCTGACCGGCCACCAACTGGACTTAACTCCATTCACCACAACCCTTTGGGCCCAGACATCCAGACAGTTTTTTACCCAGCAGAGAGTTTGCCTGTCCAAACCATGAGTAGCCAGTTTCTCCAGGACAACGCTGTGGGAAATGGTGTCAAAGGCTTTACTAAAGTCTAGGTAGACAACATCCACAGCCTTTCCCTCATCCACTAGGCGGGTCACTTTGTCATAGAAGGAGATCAGTTTAGTCAGGCAGGACCTGCCTTTCATAAACCCACGCTGACAAGGCCTGATCACCTGGTTGTCCCGTACATGCCGCATGATGGCACTCAAGACGATCTGCTCCATAATCTTCCACGGCACCAAGGTCAGGCTGACAGGCCTGTAGTTCCCCAGATCCTCCTTCTGGCCCTTCTCATAGATGGGCATCACATTGGCTAACTTCCAGTCCACTGGGACCTCCCCGGTTAGCCAGGACTGCAGATAGATGGTGGAAAGTGGCTTAGTGAGCACTTCTGCCAGCTCCCTCAGTACCCTTGTTGGATCCCATCTGGCCCCATAGACTTGTGGGTGTCTAAGTGGTGTAGAAGGTTGCTAATCGTTTTCCCTTGGATTATGGGGGCTTCATTCTGCTCCCCATTACTACCTACCATTACAGGGGGCTGGGTACCCAGGGAACAACCAGTCTTACTATTAAAGACTAAGGCAAAGAAGGCATTAAATACCTCAGCCTTTTCCTCATCCTTTGTCACTATGTTTCCCCCCACATCCAATAAAGGATGAAGATTCTCCTTAGCCCTCCTTTTGTTGCTAATATATTTATAGAAACATTTTTGTTGTCTTTTATGGCAGTCGCCAGTTTAATTTCTAGTTGGGCTTTGGCCCTTCTAATTTTCTCCATGCAAAACCTCATGACATCCTTGTAGTCTTCCTGAGTTGTCTGCCCCTTCTTTCAAAGGTCATAAACTCTCTTTTTTTTCCCGAGTTCCATCCAAAGCTCTCTGGTCAGCCTGGCTGGTCTTTCCTGCCAGCTCATCTTCAGGCACATGAGGACTGCCTGCTCCTGTGCCTTCAAGACTTCCTTCTTGAAGAATGTCCAGCCTTCCTGGACTCCTTTGCCTTTCAGGACTGCTTCCCAAGGGACTCTGTCCACGAGGCTCCTGAACAGGGCAAAGTCAGCCCTCCAGAAGTCCAAGGTAGCAGTTCTGCTGACCCCCCTCCTTACTTCTGTGAGAATCAAAAACTATCATTTCATGAACACTTATTTGATAAGTATATGGAAAAATGTACTTACAGAAATATGTCAAGAAATTTCTTTGAGGAGTTAGATGCAACATGCTCCCTTGGCAGCCTGTATGCACAGAACTTCAGCAAGCAAGAGAATCATCTGTTCTCCAAGCAAAGAGGTCAAGAAGTAATGGGCTTAAACTGAAGCAGGGAATAGTTAAGCAAGACAGCAGGAAAAATCTTTTAACAGGAAAGGTAGTGAAGCACTGGAACAGTTTGCTGGGAACCTACTGGAGCTGCCACTAGCTGTTAGACCTTAAAGAAAAAATCTGGTATTGGTATCAAGATGCTGCAGTTGGCCCCACAGGTCCTTACCAGCACTAGGAGTCAATGGCCCAGAGACCCAGCTGTCTGTGATTCAAAGGCTGGTTTTGATGCAGCATGGCTGTATGAACATAACTCAGTTGTGTTGGCAAAATTACTCCCGAGCTATGAAAAGAATGCAAGTTAAAGCCATGCTAGATACAAAAAGTGAAAACCCAGATCAAATGAAGTTATCGAGATCGAAAGAGTTAGGAGTTCAAGCATTCAAGAGGAAAACTGATTACACGAAAAAAGATAAAATCCTGAGATAAAAAGCAGAGATAGGAAAACAGCAGCTCAGCAACATGAGGTTCACTCTGCTCCAAGAAACAGTGCTTAGCCTAGCAGTGTATTAGTCCTGGCTGTCTACCGCCTACGTCTATTAGCCAGGAAATAACTGCTGTACGTATTCTTTGCACCCTGCTTGCAGACTGTCATTACACACAGTAGGGGACACCCGGGCAGAAGTGACCCTGGCAGGGAAGGTTTCACTATCTACATTTGTTGAGGCCACCCTAGGTAGCACTGGTGGAATTAGCAAATGATTGGATGGTAGGGGAAGCTGTTGTTGGGTGTGTCCATACCCATGGTAGGTCTAATGTTTTTTAGCTGGTGGGGATCCACCCTACTGAGATTGCAGTGTCCTTCCTGTTCCTCTGTGTTGTGGTGCCCTACTTACAGCTAGCACAGGCACCTCATGCTTTGTGCAAAAGTGAAATTAGAAAGATTTTTCAAGGGTCATAGTATCTTGATGGGGATGGACTCCTCTTCCCCCAAGGTAAGAGCTGCCCCTGGTCTTTATCATTAATCATGCAGTCCTATTACCACCCACATTGTGATAAAGATGAATGGGCTGGTCCCCAAATAGTTCTGCTGGTTCCTTTCATTGAGAGGTTTGAGACAGTTATCCCAAGAAGACATTATTGGGGGGTACATGCCGAACCAAAGTATATTGGGTTTATGTGGCAAGACTGGGGTGGGGGGGGGAGCAGGGGGAGGGGTGGCTTCTGTGAAAAGACACCAGGAGCTGCCCCCATGTTGGACAGAGCCAGTTTCAGCTGGCTCCAAGACAGGCCCATCACTGGCCAAAGCTGATCCCATCAGTGACTCTGGTAGTGCCTCTGTGATAATATATTTAAGAAAGAGTAAAAACTGCTGTACAGCAACTGTGAGAGAGGAGTGAGAATACCTGAGAGAAACAACCCTGCAGACACCAAGGTCAGTGAAGAAGGAGGGGGGAGGAGGTGTTCCAGGCATCAGAGCAGAGATTCCCTTGCAGCCTGTGGAGAAGACCACGGTGATGCAGGTTGTGCCCCTGCAGCCCATGGAGGACCATGGTGGAGCAGATATCGACACTGCAGCCCATGGAGGACCCCATACCGGCGCAGGTGGAGATGCCCTGAAGGAAGCTGTAGCCCATGGAGAGCCTGTGTTGGAGCAGGCTCCTGGCAGGAACTGGGGCCATGGAGAAAAGCCCATGCAGGAGCAAGGTTTCTGGCAGGACCTGTGACCTGTGGGGGATCCACTCTAGAGCAGTCTGTTCCTGAATGCTACACCCCATGGAAAGGACCCACACTGGAGTAGTTCGTGAAGAACTGTAGCCTGTGGGAAGAGCCCACATTGGAGAAGTTTGTGAAGGACTGTCTCTCATGGGAGGGACCTCACACTGCAGCAGGGAAAGACTGAAGAGGAAGGAGCAGCAGACACAAAGTGTTATGAACTGACCGCAAGCCCCATTCCCCATTCCCCTGCGCCACTTGGGGAAAGGAGGTAGTACAATTGGGAATGAAGTGGAGCCTGGGAAGAAGGGAAGGGTGGGGGGAAGGTGGTTTTAGTTTTGTTTTATTTCTCGCTATCCTACTCTGTTATTAATTGGCAATAAATTAAATTAATTTCCCCAAGCTGAGTCTGATTTGCCCATGACAGTAATTGGTAAGTGATCTCCCTGTCCTTATCTTGACCATGAGCTTTTTGTATTATTTTCTTGCCCTGTCTGATAGAGGAGGGGGAGTGATAGAGCTGCTTGGTGGGCCCCTGGCAGCCAGCCAAGGTCAACTGGCATGGCAGGGTCAAACACAAGAGTAGGCGAGGACACGCATGTGGACAGAAAAGGATTAATAAGAATTTAAGTGTTACAAGGCCATCAGTATTTTCATCATACTCATTTTTCTCCTTCATCCCACCAAGGCAGAGCTATTGTGTTTCTTACCAGGTTTTCAGCTCCACTATAGTTGCCAGCTAGCGTATTAAAGTTCAGAGGATGCAAAATGGAGGTGAGAGTATCTTGAAGGAAGCAATTGGCTAAAGTAAGAAGAATTATATCTGTCCTTTTTAATGTGGCTGGCGTGTATTTACCTTTGGGTTATACATTGATATGTTACTTGGAAAGTTATTTGATCACCAGCAGTTTATAAAGGATCTTAACAGCGATAGTTATGCTTGTCAGGCCAAGGACAATATTCAAACAAAAATCCTAACATCATCAGCAAAGCCTTTATGTCTTAAGACCAGATTGCCTTTCTAAAGAAGTTCTCAATTTCTCTGCTCCATGCCTTGCCCCAAAAGGAAAGCAGCTGCACCATTGCACAGAGGCTGGATACAGCCAGCCAGAATGAAAATAACAGCAGCTGTTCTGAATGTCATTGGGCTGCTGGCAGGATCCCCGTAGGGAGACCACAAAGGCCACCAGAGAGAGGATCGGTGCAGTACATCTGTTGCTCTTATGGAAATAAAAATACCCTGCTGAGTCTCCAGGATCTTCCATTTCCACAGGTGGTCCTGTCCTTGGATGCCAGAGTGTCTTACAGTACGGAGAGGAGAGTGAGTCCAAGCAGGCAAGTATATTTGGGCAGGAAACCAATCCAAAGTTTATCCATAAAAGAAAAGCTGAATAAACAAGCCCTCCTGTGTACAAATAACTTCAGGGCACAGACAAGACAGGCCTAAGTGAAGTCTTCCAAATTTTAAGTCAAAGACCATTAGATCCAAGAGGTCATTGCTTGGTGCAACAGCTTAGACTAATGCCACAAGTCCCAGGCCCTTTCAGCCAACCCTCCCCGCAGAGCCCACAGGAAGCTAACCTCCTCCTGTGCAGCACCCGCTCTATTTCCCATTACTGTAGAAACGTAAAAGCATTTACAGCTCAGACTGAGAACAATCCACAATGCCCAGACAAGACTTTCAATCAGAACACTTATCCAGAAACCAGAAGACACAACTTCTAAGGTCTCTAGAGGCTTCTACATCACCAGAAGAACTCTCCACCCTGCCTGCTGAAACTGGGATACTTCGTGTTGGGGATTATAAATCACGGAGAAGACAGAGAACAGCCAAGAGTGGATTTTACTCTAGCCACTTGAGGGGTGGACATTAATAAGAAATCTGTATTCTCAGGCTCTGACTCCTCTTAAGTGGGTTGGGCTCCTTCACATTTGCTTTCAACAAGCAAAACTGCACTACCAGGTACACATTGGCCCAGGTACCTCAGAAGAAGCAGAAAGTGTCCTAGGAGTTGAGGGAGCGTGTTCTCCTTCAGCACAAGAGAGGTCAGCAGTTTCCTGATGACTGCTGTAACCACAAGGCTAGCAGGAGAATGAAGAATTGAGTGGGGGCGCACCATGCATTCGGATTTTTTCTATCATCAGAGCTGTTTCTGCTCTGTTAGCATCTATTCTCAGAAGATAGCTAGCTAGCTTCCATCATGACTGGGGGTGGAAGAAAGCATTTCCTGTTAGTTCTCTCTACCATCAACAGCAAGGGTCAAGTGGAGCCAATTTAGGGAGTAGAGCTCCCTCTGAAAGTCTTAGAGGTCACAGAATCACAGAATCACAGAATCACTAAGGTTGGAAAAGACCTGTAAGATCATCAAGTCCAACCATCAACAAGAAAAACAAAAAAACAAAAAAAAAAAACCCAAAAAACAACCCACAAACAAAAAAACATGCACCACACACCACCATGCCCATCAAGCCATGTCCCACAATGCCACGTCCACACGTTCCTTGAACACCTCCAGGGAGGGTGACTCCACCACCTCCCTGGGCAGTCTATTCCAGTGTGTCACCACTCTCTCATACAGGCGTATTAGACCATCCCTTTCCCTTTGGTGGGGTGTATGTCTAAATTTGGGCAAAGACATTCTCCATAGGCACACACATTTCTAACTCTGCAGGATATCACAGAAGCAATTCATGCAAATTAATTCATCCTAATTTTCTCAGACAACCAGAAGTTTTCTGAATGTTTGTACAGACAGCTCTTCTCACAGACTTTCCTCCTGCTGCTATCACAAAGCTTATCAATACTGTAAAGTCAGCGTAAAGTTTCTGTCCAGTTGGTTTTCTGCCCCAGCAAAACCTCAGGTGTCAGATCTGACCTTTGGGTAGCCACAAAGTTTGAATTTCAAGAGCTCAGCAGAAACGGCAGTCTATCATACGAAATAAAACCAGAAAATTGGTTTAATCTCTCTTCACATCGCTAGCAAAAGCACTCTTTTTCTGTGAATTCATATGCTAAACGGTGGAAAGACACAGTTTAAAAGTAGTCATAAGTAGAACAGCAACTCTGTGGCTGATAAGCCAATGAAGGAAACATATCTGTAAAGCAATTGTTACGTTATATACTCTTTGAAAAATAACTCAGAGATACTAAACTCCTTGAGTTATTATTCTTATTAAAAATATTCTGTTCAGTTTGTGTTGTCTTTCTGGAGAAGTTTATTATGAAGTTTCAGAAAATACTGAATTACACTCTAAGAATGTGTCTGATGAGAAAATCTAAATCAAACTAAAAATAATTCTCTGTAAACACTTTAAATCTAGATGGAAAATACATACATGGAGCAAAAAAAATAGAAAATTAACAAGAGTGTAGTAAGTTTTCCAGCATGTTCATCACAACAGAAGATTAGCATATCCACCCAGCATAACAGAAATCACTTCAACTATTACTTTCCCAAGGGTACTGAGGGAGCTGGCAGAAGTGCTCACCAAACCACTTTCCATCATCTATCTGCAGTCCTGGCTAACCGGGGAGGTCCCAGTGGACTGGAGGTTAGCCAATGTGACACCCATCTATGAGAAGGGCCAGAAGGAGGATCTGGGGAACTACCAGCCTGTCAGTCTGACCTTGGTGCCGTGGAAGATTATGGAGCCGATCATGTTGAGTGCCGTCATGCAGTATGTACAGAACAACCAAGCGCTCAGGCCCAGTCAGTGTGGGTTTATGAAAGGCAGGTCCTGCTTGACCAACCTGATCTCCTTCTATGACAAAGTGACCCGCCTAGTGGATGAGGGAAAGGCTGTGGATGTTGTCTACCTGGACTTTAGTAAAGCCTTTGACACCATTTCCCACAGCATTGTCCTGGAGAAACTGGCTACTCATGGCTTGGACATGCACACTCTTCGCTGGGTAAAAAAACTGTCTGGATGTCTGGGCCCAAAGGGTTGTGGTGAATGGAGTTAAATCCAGCTGGTGGCCTGTCAGAAGTGGTGTTCCCCAGGGCTCAGTATTGGGGCCAGTCTTCTTTAATCAATATCTTTCATGAACGATCTGGATGAGGGGATCGAGTGCACCCTCAGCAAGTCTGCAGACGACAGCAAGTTGGGTGGGAGTGTTGATCTGCTTGAGGGTCGGAAGGCTCTGCAGAGCGATCCGGACAGGCTGGATCAAAGGGCCCAGGCCAACTGTATGAGGTTCAACAAGGCCAAGTGCCGGGTCCTGCACTTGGGTCACAACAACCCCATGCAACGCTACAGGCTTGGGGACGAGTGGATGGATAGCTGCCCCACAGAAAAGGACCTGGGGGTGTTGCTTGACTGCTGGCTGGATATGAGCCAGCAGTGTGCCCAGGTGGCCAAGAAGGCCAACGGCATCCTGGCCTGTATCACAAATAGTGTGGCCAGCAGGAGTAGGGAGGTGATTGTCCCTTTGTACTCGGCGCTGGTGAGGCCGTACCTCGAATGCTGTGTTCAGTTTTGGGCCCCTCACTACAAGAAAGACATTGAGGTGCTGGAGTGTGTCCATGGAAGGGCGACGAAGCTGGTGAATGGTCTGGAGCACAAGTCTTAGGAAGAGCGGCTGAGGGAGCTGGGGTTGTTCAGTCTGGAGAAGAGGAGGCTGAGGGGAGACCTTATCACTCTCTACAATTACCTGAAAGGGGGTTGTAGAGAGGTGGGTGCTGGTCTGTTCTCCCAAGTGACAAGTGATAGAACAAGAGGAAATGGCCTCAAGTTGTGCCGGGGGAAGTTTAGACTGGATATTAGGAAAAACTTCTTCACTGAAAGGGTTGTCAGGCATTGGAACAGGCTGCCCAGGGAGGTGGTTGAGTCACCATCCCTGGAGGTGTTTAAAAGACATGTGGATGACGCGCTTAGGGACATGGTTTTGTGGTGGACTTGGCAGTGTTAGGTTAATGGTTGGACTTGATCTTAAAGGTCTTTTGCAACCTAAACAATTCTGTGGTTCTATGATTCTACATTTTCATGAAACAGCATGAGGAAAGGAAGGACACATCTCTGGTCTGCAGATTTCAGAAGAAGAAACTTCCAAATGTGTGACTGAGTATTGTAACAAATGTTGCTGCAAGCTCTTCCAGCCAGCATGAAAAGGAATGAGATTATGTGCAAAAAAAACCCTGAGATTGTACACTTCAGCGGACATAACTTTCAGTTATGTTTCCTTTCAGTCAATCAGTCAATTAATCAATCAATCAGCTTCCCACCTGTAGCCATTTTTTCCATCAACTTCACCTCTAACTCCCTATTGGAAATTCCATTTGCCAGCAAATATTTCTTGTGTTCCAGCTAAAGTGGAAATCAGTAATTCTGATTATATTTTTTTTCCTTTTCTTTTTTTGTTCTTGGTGGTGGTGTTTTGAGCTGGAGAACAGAAAGCCTAGAATGGAAATCCTACCACTAAATAGCATCTGCACATCATTATTATGGACAATTCCACCTTTTATCATAGCTTAAAAGGTGGAATTTAAGGAGGTTGTAAGTAGTATTTGTCATAACTATTCAGAGGTTCATATTGACTCTAGGAGAAGTTTCATTCCAAACACACTCTTGTAACTGCATTTATATCTAGTCCATGCATCTCCCTGCACCATGCCAACAGAAAAGTCTGTGAGATTAGAGGTACATTTTTTTACCGTTCTTTATATATGCCAGAGTCAACTGAACTTACTGTAGGTCAATGTGTACGCGATTATTACTACCTCCTATTTGTTCTATTTTGTTCATTTGAGTCAAACAATGTCTGGAAAGAAGGAGCTAACTTCTTATGCAAAATGTAATATCCAATAGGAAGCAGTAAAAGCATCATCTGCTTCAAGACAAAATAAATATTTATGTTCCAAAAACTAAGGCAAAAGAATAGTGATGACAAAAGAAGTAAAGCCTGCTCTAGCAAAATGTTTCCAGGTGGTTTTCACCAACAGGGTCCCTTCAGATGGTCTACTAAAGCTTGAAAAGATAAAGAATAAATTTACTGGACAAACACTGGAAATCTAACATCTTGAATCAACTGTTTGGTTGAAGTTTGGGTTACTGAAATCACAGAAAAATGACAAATTTTCACAACAATAAGAAGAAACTGTGGAACCTGATGAGGCAATGTAATAGACAATGATCGCAAACTTTATTGACATGAAGGAACAGGTAGTGATAGACAAAAGAACTAGATAATGATGAATTTTGAAGAGTCTACAATCCAGACAAGAGGATTCCTTCCAAGACTTGCCATTTATGGAATTAAACCATGAATAAGACATGAAAAAAAGTCGTGAAAGAATGCTTGTCAACAGCTGTGGTAGCAAACTTTGATGGAACAGCTCCATCCTTATAATGGTTTTATAGCTCAAGTCATAGAAACATGACCAGCTGTGCTGGTTTAGACCATCTAGCTCAGTACTTCTCCTGTAGTAAGGACCATTGGGAAAAGTAAAGAGTAAGATCACAGCCAACATACACCATAACTCCACCTCAGTACTCTCCTAGCCTCCAATTGCTCTCAGCACCAGGAATTTCCTGAGCCTGTTACGTTTTGTCTGTTTATTCACCTCCTATTGGATCACTCTTCCAAGTCTGGTCTCCCTAGGAACCTGTGTTCCTAATTCTGTAGTCTCCTCTGGCAAGGAGTTACCCAGGGCTGCTTTGTCTTTCCTGAAGATCCATCATCTTTTTCTCTTTAATGTGCTGGATGGCCAGCACTGAGATTGTGCTGAAGCTTGGTAAAGGAATGGGTAAAAACATGAGAAAAGTTGTGTTGGTTGCAGAAAATACCCTCATCAGAAGCTGGTGTCTCAGACCATGCTGTGGGATACGACCTTTTTTGCTCAACCCCTTGACCAGGGCAACTGAAAATCCATCAGATGCAATGCATAGAAAAAATCCTTAAACCCAAACATGTGGCCAGAGAAGAGAGACATTATCTCAATGTGTTCCTGGCATGGTACTGCAATCTACAGAGGGGGCTCCAAATGACCATACTTGAGTACTGGAAACAGTATAGCTGCAAGAACACAGACCATCAAACAGCTGCTTAACCCTACCAAGGCTGTGCTTTGAGAGCAGTGCTTCTCATGCCATCCTAATCATCCACCTTTGCCTTTCCTACCTCTCCTGCACCAGAAAAAAATATTTTCTGTTCCTAGATGGCAGACAGTCAGAAAACAGATCTGCCTCAGAAATAACCGGCCAAGAGGAACAACAAAAGTACAGTTATTTTTTAGCTGGTTTCGTTCTTGGGTAGGTTTCACAGACAGGCAGCTGTGCTGGCACAATAGAAAGGGCAGCCTTGGAGCGGGTCTGGGCAGACAGAAAGAGCAGGACAGTCCAAACTAGTGAGGACAGGGAATAAGCACCTGTCAGACCATGCCAGAAGAATAGAAAAAAGGTCTCACAGCTCTCCTGATATCCAGCTGCACTGGATGGCCACACTAGCATGGTGCCTGCAGACCTTTCTCTGGTAACTTGTTGCATGCATGTTTGCTAACCAAGAACCGGTGAGGAACGCTATTTTCTTCAAGAGAAAAGTTGAATGTTTTAATACCTCTCAGAGTCCAAAGTCACCTTAATAAGGAAAGACATCTCTATTGTTTTTCTCGGGGAGGATGTGGTTAATTGTGTTATACAATAACAACAGACCAACTCAGCATTATTATATCTGAATGGAAATAAGCTCCACTCTGTGTGGTTTTCAAGGCTTACAGAACAGTGTTTGGGTTCTGACACTTCATCCTGGGGACTTTCTTTCCCACCAATAGCAACAGACTTTGCAGGAAGCACAGAAACCTCTTTTTCACTCTCAAGAGAGAAAGTCAACAGCCTACCCGAGTCTAAATATTTGCTGAGTAAGCTTGGTAAAAGCATCTCACTGTAAATACACAACTTCATTTGACACCTGTTGCTACAGGCAGTGGAAAAATGCCATGAAATACTGGAGCAACACAGTCCAAACAAGCTACACAAAACCCAGCAGGTTTTTGTTTGTTGCTACAGAGGTGAAAAGGAAGCAAGATACTAAAGAAACTTCAGGGTCCAGACACCAGAATGTTATCCTAATCCCAGGGTTTCAGTGGAG
The DNA here is from genome assembly GCF_030936135.1 of Gavia stellata. Taxonomy (NCBI): domain Eukaryota; kingdom Metazoa; phylum Chordata; class Aves; order Gaviiformes; family Gaviidae; genus Gavia; species Gavia stellata. The sequence continues at coordinate 70,869,942 of NC_082594.1, forward strand.
CTCAGCTTTCACATCTTGAGTGCTAGGGATAAAATCCATGTAGTCTGAATTAGCCATGGCCCAGCACCTGCAAATGTGCACAGCTCCCTGCTGACATTTGTAGGCAAACAGGCAGACAGGAGACGAAAGCACACTGAGAGCTCAGAGCACCCCAAGATCTCCAGGAGTGCTTATATGACCATGTCACTCGGTTTTGTTCAACCACGACTGCGTTCTGAAACTTCCGATACTAAAACAGCCCAGCTAGTCTTGGCTAACAGCTAGTGGGGACAAAACCCATTAGCCTGCCAGCACAAGGTGTCTCTACAACCAATGCTGCAGCTTGGTAAGGCCAGATCAAGCAAGAGAAACAAGACTTCATGGGGAAGCATCTCTGGTCTACAGGAAAGGCTCTTTTTAGGGACCTGCCTGCTGTTGGCTCCATTCCTTGGCCTTGAGGGAGTGCATGAGGAAGCCCTAAGGATGACAGGCCCAGAATCAGACCTGAGACACTGCCTGAGCAGCCTACAGGATGGTCACAGCACAGAAGTGACACGGCCATGGCACAGAGCCAAGCTGGCTTGAGCTGATAGCAATGAGAGGCGCAGCTGGAGCCAGCACCCTTAGCAGGCTGTTCTTGCAGAGGTGCAGCACCAGAGCAAGGGTGGCTTCTGTTTGAATGCCAAACCGAGTCCTCAGAAATGTCGCGCAAAGCTGGAGCACACTGAGGCTGCGCAGAGAAGGGAGAAGGTAACAGCAGCAACCTACTTGTCTGCCCTCCCTTGGGGCAGCTGCCAGGGCTCCTGTTGAGATATCGGTCAGATGTTCAGCAGCTCCTTTTGCTGTTGTGAAGACAAAACGCCTGGCTCAGCCGGCTGCTGGACTGACTCTGCAGAGCATTTCTCGTGCTCTTCCTCAGCGTTTGTTGTTCCTCTTTTTTCCCAGCAGCCCTTGTAAGTAAACTGGGTCCTTTGGCTGTGAGACAGCTCTTGGCCCAAGGAATTGGTCAGCTGGAGCTACTGCAGCCGGCACGTCTCCCTCCAGCCCTTACGAGTTGCTAGCCAGAGGAAAACGCAGACTTGCAGCGTCTGTAACCAAACTTCATCACATGTCAAAAGCCTTGTTTTCCTCCCCAAGGCATTTAGGATCACCTGCAGGTGGGTACATCCTGCACTCCATTATGAAATACAGGTGCAGGTTTTCAGTGTAGGTCAAAAATGACTGCTTCCACAGCTGAATCCCTGCACAGTCTGTAAAGTCTCTGCTCCCCTCCCCCTCAAAAGTGCTCTGTACTCACTGCTTGAAAAGACTTTGCTGACAACAAACCAGCAGCTTTCAGGGGAAGAAAAAATCTGCTCTGCATCTAAGGCAAAGGAAGTTCCACAACACCGGATCTTTTGAGAGGAACATGGTGATCCAGGAGGTAGTCTCACTCAGGAAATCAGAAGATCATCAGACTTATCTTCAAAGAGAAATGCCAAAAGCAGTGAAATATGCCTATAGTAAGAACATTTGTGGTTAGAGAGGTACATACAAAGATAAAACAGCACTTTGCTGCTTCACATGTCTCACAAGTAGCTCAAAATGCTACACATGATCTTAATCAGTAATTATGTAGGGTGCTGCTGGCTTTATTTCTTCTCACCTCCTCCCTTCTCCTCCTCCAGGCCAGGCCAGGCCACAAAGACTTTATAATTCTGCTGGGTCTAGGTCAAATCAGCTAAACACTTTTAAAGCACTACATGGATTTTTTTCCAATTAGCCTCTTACTCAGTTGAGATGGTATTTAGCTGCCAAAGAAAAAGTTGTACAGTTATTTTTAAAAATGGCATGTTTTCTTTTGCAAAATATGCACTTTGATTTACCCCCCCCACCACCCCATTGCAATATGGCCAAGAGCGCTCTTTTTATTTCCTGTGAAAGACCATCTCATACCACCACCAGGACCCTACTCTGTAAATGGAAATAGCCACTACACTGTATTATTCACATCCTTGAGAGAAATGCATTAGTAACTGCCTTCTCAAGAGCTCTAGCCCAATTCCAGCTAGGATGTGTTGTAACTGACAAGTGCAGCCGCATGAGTAAGGTTGTTTTTTGTGAGAAGCAGCTGTGTGCCACTTGAGTACAAGGTAAGTAAGAGGCAGCCTCTTTTGCTGGGTTTCACGGAAAAGAGAGAGACTGAAGAAGAAGAGAAACAAGTACATGGCCTGACTCCCAGATACCTGAAGCCCCACCAAACCCACTGAGCCCCACTCTTCTCGTAACTCCCAGCCTCCCGCAGGATACCAGTGACTGCTCGTAGCCTCCCCACAGCTGGAGCAGAAAATTTCAGCTTTGGCAGCACTGTACGTTTGAGGACCACACAAAGCGTGCCTGGGGCTGCTCTTTGACCCTTCGGTCATTAGATGACCTTCGTGTATCCTAACACATATACTACACTTTAAGAATTGTGATCTGAGTGCTTGCTACAAAATCCAACTACTACGGACAGCTCTTTGAATTGATGATAGCATTACGAACCACTCTGCCACAGACAGCCTGTCCTAATTGCTTTAATCGCTTTCTGCAAAGTCTCATCTTCACCATGAGTTCTGGAACTCAGAATCTATGTTTTGCCTGAGCCATGGCAGGATCTTTTGATTTGGCTGCATTTTTAATTCTATTATTGTTAAGACAAGCATTAATCCAAGTAAAAAATTTTGCTCCACAGAGATTTTATCAAAGGTTCTAGATAGGCTTTGAAATCACCCAATCACTTCCATTTTGCAAACTCGCTTCAACTTACAAATCATATGGTTGTAGATTAAAAAAAAAAGAAGAAAAAAAAAAGGCTATATACCAGCAGTGAAAAGAGGGTTTGCTGGGTCCCTTGAGACCTGGGCACATCCTCCAAGGAAAGCATTGGGGATTAATCATTTCAGGTGGCAGAGACACTGCCTGGGAAATTAGAGTCCCAAATCTTCATAGCCAGGGAGAATTGGACAGTGCTTCCTGCTCCCAGGAGCGTTGTGATGTTTGGTTTTGGAAGGTCTTCATGATGCACCCAATGGCTCATCTCTGATGGCAGCCCTGAGCCAATTCTTCTTCAAGGACTCCAGGACCACTGAATCTTGCCTACTGTCCATGTGCAGACCAGGATCCTACAAACACTTCAGCATCCCAGACTCCAAGATTTTTTCACCATTGGATCCATTTGTTCCCAGCTCAGTGGGCTAGATAGTTAAGTTAGGCACAAATTCTCCGTAGTTCACTATGTCAAGTGAGCTGTGGGACTCTCAATTGCCTGGGGAGCACACAGTTGGTAACGGTCCTCCAGCCATCACGCACGGCTGATCTGCTGGAATACAAATCCCAGAAGAAATGGTCTCCATTCATAGTCTTTTTCTTGGAATAATCAATGGGAAGTGTCGCTCAACATAGAGCAGTCAGGTCTAACTGACATGTGCTGGAGGCTGATAAATACAGCTCTACGGAGGACAACTCCTCCCAATTCCCAATTAATTCTGAGGCACTGAATTAACAGATATACAGATTCAAAGGCCAAAAACCTCATTTTCCACTAAATTCCTTGCTAGTTCCTACAAAAGACAGGGAAAGCACTAAAAATAGTAATTACAGCATAATTCAGAACAGCAGTCATCAGAATATCTTCTTTTTTTGACTCCCTCTTGGTGGTGGGTTGTTTGGTTTTTTTTTAGTGTTGTGGCTTGGCATTATTAGCAACAGAACTTCGTTATGATCTTATGCAAACAGAGTGGCTTTTTTTAAAAGGGGAGAGCTTCAGTCTCAGGCATCACTAGGTGGAGGCACCGCACAGAGCAATGCCAGTGCAGCTCACTGCTTTGGGGTTTAGGGATCCCCACAGCCACTTTCTATGGCAGATGTTATTACACCCTCACCAGCCCTCGCCCTGGCACCCCTGATCTTTTCCCATCCTCAGTTGTTTGCTCTCTTGCACATGACCCTTTCCTCAATAATAAGCTAGTTCATCTCCTAAATTAGGTACCCAACTATTTGGCCCAACCCTCCAAAAACGTCAAACATGCCAAAGTTAGCGGTTTTTAAAAAGTGACAGCAGACGGTGCTGGCACATCCTTGGCTCATTTAAATACGTATGTGTACCAAGCCATTCAGATTTAGGCTGAGGAGACATATTTTTATGAAAAACTTGGCTTTTCTTGCAGAAGTCAGCATGTGTTCTATTCTTTTCAGTCTCTGAGGAGAATCAAGTCCCGTGTACTCTAAAAATACAGGAATCAGAGCCAGATATCAAGCAGAACCAGATGTCACGACCCAGAAGACAGCGTACACAGATGGTAGGGATACATATGGCACACAAGTTCTTTCCCACTGTGAGTGTCCCTGTCAAGGCAGCTCTTCAGCTTTTTCGCTATTTGTTCGTGTAGGCAATATGGAGGGGAGTTAACTGCCTTTTTTTTTTCCTGTTTTAAAGGGACAGATGAATCCTATTTCTTGTAACTCCCAAATATCCTGCTTATTTACTGTTTCAGAAGTGGGAGAATTTATAACCTTCTTTACCTGTCTGTAACGTCTTTACTCATACAAAGATGCATTTGTCCTGCCACTTCTCCTGTACTCCATTTGAAGTGATGTGGTTGTGGCACACCTTACCCAGAAAGTACAGACCAAGTTGATACAATCTGAGTGTGCTTCCCTAGGAGTGAGAGGTAGGGTGAGAGTACATAGCTCAAATTTCTTTCCAAATCCAACTGCTTGTCCAAGTCACCCACTTCCATGGCACAGAAGAAATAGTTACGCATATTTGAAAAACAGAAAACAAACGAAGAGTATGGGTATTAGAAACAACGTGCTCAAAGAGAGAAAAAAATATCTTCTTAAGGACTTGAATGTGGCCCTTCCCATCTTTCAGGAAATTTGTATATATTCACAGTATATAAACTGAGCACAAAAGTGCAAAAGATCAAAATCAGCATTAGAAATTGGAGGAGACACGAAGCAGCACTGGCGTGTGTTACCACGGACAACACAGAAGGAAGCACTCCCCTGATACATATTGCTGGTGAGATAAGGGAAAGAGAAAACACGGATTTTAATAATTGCCAACAGAAATAAAGCCCATCAGGGAAACTGCTTAGTGGGGAAAAAAAAAAAATTTCTAATGAGACAGTGTTTAAAATTCCCCTTCTACTACAGCCACTGCTGTGCTCAAAAAAAATTTGGGGCAAGATCAAATGAGTGGCTAGGGGCAAAAATGAACCAGAAGAACAATTTACACATCTAGGTCACCTGATCTGGAGCAGCAATTCAAACCCAACCTTCCTGGAGCAGAAAATTCACCTTAATGACTTGGTGAGCTTTCTACCATTCTTCAGGGTGAAATACCAACTCCTGATAGTCACTGTAATTGCCAAGCAGGGCTCCAGCTTCAGCTGTAATGCCACAGTGACCTGGGTGCTCTCTCAGAGGAAGTCACACATGAACTGTGCTTTTTAACTGTGCCCCCTGATGTCCAGCAGACATCAGATTCCTTTTTCCAATTGATTTCAACACGGGAAGCAATCTTAGAGCGTGCTGAGGACACAACTGGTTTGTACTACTTTCTAGCTCACTTTTACTAACTAACTTTCAGTTTGTCTCAACAAATGCATCAAGTCCTGGTTAATATCATCCCATCTTGAAAAAGAACAAGCATACATGTCAAGTGGTGTACTTTGCCTTTACTCGCGGGAATAATGAGTGTAGGGATGAGATGAGGAAACTCTATGGATCCTGTGTTCATGTGTTGTAGCATCTATGACTAGAGACCTGGGAGTACTCTGGAGTAAAGCTCCTAGCCACTGATTTTACCTACATGTATTCTGAAGCTTTACAATGTAATACAACCTTAAGTATTTCTAGGGAAAAAAAGTCTCTCCTTAGCCCAGATTTTTATAAACATTAACTGTACTCTGCCTGCTTCATCTTCAAGCTGACTGCAGCTATGGAAGGAGGTACAGTAGTTAAACCAGCATAGCCTCTGAACAAAAGGCAGAATGAGCTTCCTCCTCTAGCAGAAGCTCAAGGCAGCAAGATAAAGGGGAAAAATGTGAAATCACCTTTGTGCTTTTCTACCTGCTAGGATGCAATACAGAGGTAAATTAAAAGGAAAAAAAGAAAAAGTCAGTCAGGGCTGTCCTGTCTGGGGCCATCGTATAGACTCCACCAGGTTGTAAGAACTCGTTCTGGGTTTAGGCTCAGAGCTCATGATCTTCCCCATTACATAAGCCTCTCTATCCATGAATTAATACAATCATAGATGTGTACATTAAAACATGAAACAGGCTATATCTCAGCACTAGCTGACATAAAGGCAAAGAAGTGGGATATGGCAGCAAAATTTCCAAAGGAAGAAAGTCCCACAGAAAAAAAACTAGCCTTACAGTATGGATGGAAAGATGCAGTGGAATTAGAAAATCTCAGACAAGTTAATCACAAGGGAAGAAAGAGAAGGGGCAATCTGGAGTGCCAAATAAATTGACAGGAACAAGCCAACAAAAGAAGTATCACATAGTAATAGGTAAAGTAAGTAAAAAATGGTGCAGAGAATGTTTTCTATGTATCTTACACCACATAACATTCAGACTGTTTTCTCTCTCAGCATAGATACACAATAAACTGAAATATATCTACCACATTGAGGTGAACAAATACTTTTTCACGGATTACATTGCATTTGCCTTTTCCTTCTGAAGCTACCAAGTTCCCAGAAGCAGGCCTCTAGCCAACTAATAGTTGGGTTTTTTTTTAAATAAAGAGCAATCAGCACATCTGTTTCTATGGGAATTCTTTTATTGTACCACAAAAAACAGTTTGTTTTCCCATGTGACTTGCAAAAAAAGTTTCCAAGGGGAGAAAACAGACAAAATTCAGCTTCAAAATAAAGTCCCATGATAAAACGATAAGCTACTTTGTGTCATGCTATATTCAAGTAGTTAGCTAACAATTAACCACCATAACTGAAACCTTTCTCCCACACTCATTTTCACACCAGAAAACTAAAATGCCTAAATAATCATACTAAATGTGGTTGTTTAAAAGAAAGTATCAGGTAGATAAATGCTGACTCACAATCATCTGTCTTCACTTAGGAGTCTTTAGGAGTCTGGTTTAGTGGGAAAACGCTTGTCTTGAATATTGTAGCAAACCTCTGAAAAGAGCTATGAAAAAAGTGGCCAGAAATCATAATGGCACTTTCACAGAAGAAACAAAAAATACCAGCACAACTCCATGCAAATCAATGTACTTATCTGTACTACTGCAAAACCTAGAGTTATTGGTATTTTTTTTATTTCAAAGCATATGAAATTAGGAAGTTGAAAAAAAAAAATCTACGACAGTTTCAATATCTTTTCTTTATTATTTCTCTCATTCTACATGGAAATAAGAGGATTCTGTTTTTAAACGCAGTATCTTTGCAGGAAAGTATATTTTTCAACACTTTTCTGAGCAAATCTAAGTCTAAACACATTTAAAATTTGACAATAATGATTAACTAAACTCTCTGGATTTCTAGTTTATTTTTTTAAGGTTCCAGCCTAAACATTATGCATCTCCAAAGAAGACTGATTCAACATCTACTAGAACAATAGTACCTCATCTGATGGATCTATCCTGTTCTCAGTTTTCATGGTGATATCTCAGAAGTCTCTAGTCAATGGAGGCTGTGGAAAATTACACAGCTGTGAACCCCACAGCCAGGAGAATGACACACCACTCATAAGGAGTATTGCTAGACCTTCTCAAAGAAAAAGGTACCATGAAATGCTATTGCAATTTTTTCAGTTTAAATGTATGTTCCACTCCTGGACCTTGCTTTCTCTCCCATCAATACAGCCCAGCGAAGAATATATTCTACAGCATACACACTTCTGAGAACCAGCTGAAAGGAATTCAGTGACAGATGATATCCTGGCAATAAAGATAATGTAAGAACCTACTTAACTTCAGAAAAGAACAAAAAAGCAAGCAGAAATCACATTTGCATTCAATCACATTTGCTCTTCAAGGCTGGAGACTGAAAACTCTTGCCACTTCAGCCTACCTTGAAAAGGAAGCAGCGTGTCATTTTGTCATGGTGGTGCACACAGAACAATGGATTGAGGTCCAGAAATACCAAGCTACTCCCACGCAGGCTGATATAGCCACATGCCTCCATTTTTTTCTTTCACAAGTAGAGAAAATGTTATCTCCTGCCATTAGCACCTGGTCATATTTCAGAACTGGCCATTTTCCACCCTCTCCAGGATACCCAGCCCAAGCACAGTCCTTTGATAGATGCTTAGTGAATTTCTGTGCTTGTAGTTAGCACAGTTGAGACACAGAATGAGAACATCTGGTTTCCAGAGTAGCAGCACAGTCTAGAAAGCTTCCAGTTTTACAGAATCACAGAATCATTAAGGTTGGAAAAGACCTGTAAGATCATTAAGTCCAACTGTCAACCCAAAACCGCCATGCCCACTAAACCATGTCCTGAAGTGCCACGTCTACACGTTTTTTGAACACCTCCAGTGATGGTGACTCCACCACCTTCCTGCGCAGCCTGTTCCAATGCTTGACCACTCTCTCAGTAAAGAAATTTTTCCTAATATCCTATCTAAACCTTCCCTGGTGCAACTTGAGGCCATTTCCTCTCATTCTATCGTTAGTTACATGGGAGAAAAGACTAACACCCACCTCACCACAACCCCCTTGCAAGAAACCTGAAATATTTTCAGTTTCCTGACCATTTCAAGAGACTAAGTTTAGAAACACCCCATAGACCAGATATCACAGAATTATTCAATAAATGTCTAAAAAGCCACGGATTCCATTCCACTTGCTGAACACATTTGGTACGAACTGTTCAGCTGAAATACATTTAGTGTTGTGAGGAGCTTTAAATATACCTGCCATGTCACATATTTCCTCAATCCCTTCAAGAAGCAGGGATAAGGCATGTTGCTCAGGAGAGGACCACATAGCTTGCACAGTGCTGATTCTTGCAGTAATGAGGAAATCAGACAATCACAGAGAGGCAAGAAGAACTGAATGACTAAGAAAATGCTGACAACAGAAACAGAGTTTTAATTTATCAACTGTAGTTTCAATTTGAAAAAATGGACTTCACAGCTGCTTCTTCAGTGGATATTCTATTTATGTGGACCATGACTATTTAATAGCCTACCACCATCAGCAACGTTTACTTCTCGTATCTGTGTGAGACTAACATAATAAATTATGTCACTATCCAAAACCCAGAACAGAAATGAAGTTGCACAGAGTTTTTCTTTTAGGGTGTAATTTGGGGAAGGAATGAGCAGTTTTTACTCCTTGAAAAAAAACATTCACTTTGTTATATCATGAATTTGTGTAAAAAACCACCACATTTCAGAATTACATTCTCAGTATTATTTTAATAAGGGCATCTTAACTTCCCTTTGCTGCAGAATTGTTCAAAGTTAGGGGCAACAAATACACTTCAGAGTAAGATACCTTTTTCCTGGATGGCATTTGATAGCGCACTTTTTTCCAGAATCTTGTATTTGCTGAACAAGATTTCTCTGAGAAGTCCCCTTTCCATTGGATAGCTCCATGTTTTTGCTTAATGTATCTGATTGATTCTGGCATGTTTGTGTAGTCCTGTATTTCATCCATTTCTATAAGAATCACTTGAATCCCATCACGGATGAGAGCATTATACATAGCTAGTTGTTGTTCAGAGGTGTCTTCTAACAGGCAGCAACTAGATGTTTCTGATCCCAAAATAATCATCAGTCTTCTGCTTTGCTTAAGGGTTTCATCAGCAACACTGACCACAGCTGTAAGTAATGAAGGAACAATCAAAGTTTGCACAGAAACTTTACAACTGATGTAAAATATTTCTTAATTTTAAAATTGCATATATATGGAGCAGTGTCTAGCTCAGAGGACAGGTAGGTTTAAGATCTCCCAAATGTCATTCATGATTCATGATCCATTGCACAGAATTCCTGATAAAAATTGTCTTCTTCAGTCCCCAGGAGCAGATACCATTTGAAGAACCTCAACAATATTAATGCTGCTGAATCCCCATTCATTCATCACTAAAAGATAAGTGCAGACCCTCATAATAACAGAACAGAATTTTTTGTAAGAAACAAAAAAAATTAAAAATAAAAAAATTGTCCTTTGGACAAATTATCCATTAAAAATAAACAAATATAGCTTTGTTTTCCAAAAATAGGTGGTTTTTAATTGTATATATAATCTTCTAACCCAAGAACAATGTGTCAAAAGACAACCTATTAACTCTACTAATTAAAGCATACCTTCTCCCGGTAAATCATCCCTTCCTAATACAAAGAGATTATATCCACATTGTTGTTCTAAAACATCAGGAAGTATTCTACGAACAAAGGTTTCCAGATGATAGAAGCTTCTGCCTCCGCTGCTTTTTGTGTACAGGACGTACGCATCGTAAATTTTCCCATCTAAAACAAACACAGAAGTTTCTATTAAAAAACTAACAACCAGCAACATGCCTTTATTGCAAGGTTTCATTTTGGACCGTTTAAAAACAGTAATGAGGGGCTGATTCACCTATCTGACAAAATAACGTCATAGCACTAAAATGCTCTACAAATCAAAAGGAAGATGATCAGCCACAGAACCTGACTTCTTTTCCCAGCATGGAGATGGTGCCAGCAAGTGAGCTGGATGCAGGACCTGGGACCTCCAGGAAGAAGCGCCCAACCCCAGAGGTGCCAAGACATTAAGAAAGTGTCCTCTTGCAGGACTTTCTTCACCACCTCTCCTGAAACAAACTCAACAGCAGTTATCTCCACTTCTGACTAACCAAGAGAGAGGGTGGAAAATGGCAATTCTTTCTTGTAATAATTCTGTGAGGGAAAGGCAGGTAGAAGAAAAAGCCAGAAGGCAGCTGAGGTTTTGAGAGTTAAAATAATAAACAAGAATGAAGAAACAAACCCAAATCAGATTTAACTCAACAAGTTAAGTTTAGCTCAACAAGCGACAAAACATAGTTTCTTTGATTTTTTTTCCCCCCCATTAGAATGCTATTACAGTGTTCTAGGAAAACTGAATTTTTAACCAAAAGCTGCAATTACTTTTCTTTGAAAACATTTAGAAAAGCCATGAGTAAATGTTAACTATCTCAATGCACGTAATCCATTTACTTTCAAGCTATGGGGAACTTCAGACAGTCTAATTCTGAGGGCGGCCACACAAAATATCCATAATGTTGCAAATTCCAATTTTTTCACACCTGTCCAATGTATTTGTCTACACCACAGCAATAAAAACACATAAGAATCACAGAATAGAGAACTAGTAACATTTTTTCCTCTTTGGCATGTAACCATCATAATTGACAGGATTTAGAAGAAAATGAAAAGTCTGATTTTCAATATCAATATTTAACACATACCTTTAAACAGCTAGTTTACAGGATGTAGCTCTGCTGACACCTATTGATCATCATCAGAGTGACCATAAATCTACATGTAAAGAAACTACTCTACAGAAAAGCAAAAAGCAACATGCTAATTTGGGAAAACACTGGACTTCTTTTTGATCTATCTCACCATGACTGCCTTCAATATTATGCAGTGTTTATTACCTCAACTGTGATTATATATTTCACCCATATGACTGAAAAAAATACCCCCAAAAATGTCTTTGTGTGTATCTGAAAATTCCTCAAGTAAATTCCACATACATTCTACTAAATAATCAATTATTGCTTAGAAGTAATGGCAAGTGAAAAAATCAACAGGCTAGTTACACTAACATACCTGGTCACACTCACATACCTTCCTTACTTGCAAAGGCACAGACAGAATTACGGTACCAAAGCACCAAGTCAATCTTGAAAATCTTGTAGATTATTAAAGTAATAAATGTTAAAATTAACAAAGAGACAAGCCCTCCAGTCAGCCGTCTTTGTAGATCAGGAACTGCACAAAAAGATAAGAAGATTTTTTTTTAAATGTTGAATTTGTCCAAATCTGACCTTTCACACAAATGTAATGCAAATTTGAGTATCATATTTTTCACTTCCATCTACCTATTTTTTTAATAATGATAAATACACTGATACAGTGACTCCTTCCAGATGCACTGGTACATGCATACATACTACAAACTGTAATCCATCTGTCTTCTATCAACATGATACATGAGCATTTGGTATTAAAACCCCTTCTGAGGAAGTAAAGACAAACACAGGCCTCAAAAATAACAGTATTTCTTACCTCTGTGTTTTAATATAATATAGGATGCAACCTGCCCAAAGGCATTTGAAGCTTGACAGACAAACGGTTGTTCATAATCTTCACTATTCACTTCTGAAATTATTAGCTTCACAGAATGCACAGGGCGTCCATCATAAGAAGTTTCATCCCTATCCAAAAGGTAACAAATAGAGCCATAAAACCACAGCTGTTTCTGGAATGGCTTCATCACTAACAGCTGCAGCACAACAATGGTTGTTTCCATCTGCAAATGTCAACCACACTTCAGAATAGATGAGCAATTACATTATGTGAAGGAAACCCGAACAACATTCGGGCCTCTTACTGATGTTTAGCACAAACATTGGAAACATAAAGACATTATCTTACGTGGAGCTGTGTTTCCCCAAAGGAATATAAGGTTTTTATAGGCTGAAGTACAAAAATACACCTTATGAAAGCTAAGCAAACCCTTGTTGCAGGCTTCCCCGCCCCTGTAAGAGTAGGTGGAGAGCCCCAGTGCTTGGTGAAAGAGAAATTCCAAAATGTGAAGTGACACAGAAAGAGGCCCCGGTACAAGGGCGTCATCTTGTGGTAAGCAGCTCTGAGACAGGGAAGACATCAAAAGGTAATGACCTGCAGCAGACACCACCAACTCACAGTGTGATTCCAGCTGCATGGAGTGGAGTCTAAACTGCTGCTTCACCCCATGGATCAGAACAGACCTGTAACAGCTGAAATGTCAGGCTGCATCATTAAAAGACATGGGTTATCTCCCATGCATTGTACAAGGGCACAAAAATGCTCATTACACTACACATTGTTAGTCACGTGTACCATGATATGTGACTGATGTGTGAGCTAAACAACTTTTTAACCACCAGCAAAATGAGGGATACCGCTACGTTGTTAACAGTAGATCTCAAATGCAAAATTAACTAACTAGTCTACTTAGCCAAGCACTATTCTTTCCTGAAAACATATTCTAGTTACCATTTAAAATGCAAAATAAAAGCTTGGAATATATCATAAAGGGCATATATAGGACCACATGAATCACTTTCTGAACAAAAACTTAGAGTAATTTGAACACTGTAACAAGGAATTAATGAATCAACATCATTAATGAAAATGACTAATGGTTGCAAAGATGACTATTTAAGTGCTAGGAAGTACAAAAAATAACATTGCTTTTATGATATCAAGTCAGTGACTGTGTGCCTCTGCATTATGGCCCAATTGTTTATAGCATTACAATTCTTTATGACAGTACAATATATTACTTTTGTATAGGATTTTCTCTTGGTGAGGACTCAGCATTTTATTTATTTATTTTTATTTTTTATTTTATTTATTTTATTAGAAGTCAGCATTTTATTTCTCCCATTGTTTTACGATGGGGACTTATTTCTCATAACTACATTCTTACTTTGAAGATATCATTCTCATTTCTTCATCATTTTCTTGCTCCTAGGTAGTGCTTGAGAATTTAAAAAATGATCACATTTTTTCTTCATCGCACCACCATGAGATGAGGGCTGACAGAAAACCTGCAATTTTTAGTTCCCAACCTGTCATATCTAAGAAACTTTCAGATTGCCTTCTGCTCCAATTTTAGTTGCCTTTTCAAGTCAAGTCTAATTTCTTCTCTCCTAACTCCATTTAATCTGCTTTTCATCCTCACCTTATCTCCCAGTTGCCTTTCTCATGCTTTACTCAGTCCAAGTCCATTTTCCTCCCAAACCCCAACTTATCAATGGAAATCTGTCTCCCTTTTCTCCTCTCATCCCACTAAGCTTCAGTGCAAATGTCCTCAACAAAGTCTTCCATTAGGTCTTCAGCTGATCTCAGTTACACTTCTCTAACGCAAGGCTTTTAAACCTGGAAGTCTCAATTTCTCCTGTAAAGCACAGGACCTCTTGCAACCTTTCGGAGGGCAGATGTGAAGGGAAAGGAGAATGCAGAAGAAAGAGACAGTCAAGATCATGTGCCTGGACATGCTTCATCCAACTGAAAGAGGTCTCTGCTAGGCCAGAGCCTGCTCAGTAGAAACCGTATTACAATTATGAGACTGTAGGTCTACAAAACACCTTTTCCCAAGGTTGGAAATTAAGGCAGATTTTTACAATGACCAAAAAGCGCACAATCACATGTGAAGTCCATGTGCCTCCTGTTTCAAGTTTCTACTTCATAGCAGAAAGTGAATTGGAAAAGGCAAGCATTAGAGTTTTTAAAAAGAAAGCTATTTAAGCAAGTGAAAAATGTTGCTAAATATTTTAATGTCAAAGTGAGGAAGTTCCACTTTGGTTGCCAACACAGTATTTGCTAATCTGAAAATATACTTACTCATAAGGACTTGCAAAAATTCTGCTCATATAAAATACATCAATATACACACCGTTGCCTGTCCAAAACACCTCATACCCATCAGCACCTGTTGTATTGCAATCCACTGTAACCTGTGAGCCTATAAAATTGTGTTACAAAGTGAAAAGTTAATTTCCATACTCCAATTAAAATCTATACAATTCTGTTTACAGACTCCCACACAGACCAGATAAGGATGGTCCCACACCCTTTCAGAAAAGTTACTCTAACAGAGGGTCTATATCACTCAGTGATCTGCAGGTTCAAAAAGAGACTGGTAGGATGGAAGAGGCTAAATTCAGGAAAAAGATGCCTCTCTCTGGGGCATCACTTTCCTTTCCCTGCAGATTCAAAGATGGATCTGTTCTCAGAACCTCTTCCAGCATGATGGAAAGCAACAGATGTGACAAAGAATCATCTGGGTTCCCTGTAATCTTCTTCGCATCTGAGAAATTTCCATACATGTTTCCAAGAACTTTGGAAGCAACATGCCTTGTCTCTTTCCCTCTCACCCCCAAACACTCCTCCTTCAGGAGATCAACATAGAGAAACTGAGCTGGTCACTGAACTAGTTTTTGTCAAAAAACAAAACCAAAAAAAACACAGAATAGGGCACTCCGTGGGTGTAAATTTTCACTAGGATACAAAATCATATTTCCTTATAGAGAAAACTACTTACCGAGTTCCACTTCAATGGAGTTGTTTCTTGGGTAAGATATTTCTGGGGGCTTTTTTGGTGGGCTCACTAACCAAAAGAAAGAAAGTTCTTTTCAGAAAACCTGGGGCAGCTGTAGCCTGTTCCATGCTCTATAACCCAAGTACAACCTAAAAAAACCTGTCCTATGGACAAGGTTGTCAGCAATTTTATAACAGACATCATTCAATACTAAAAGTACCGTATCTCAGATAGCTGTTACTTCTGACTTGAAGCTATAATATTCTTTGCTCCACCTCTTCCAAAATGTCGTGCTACAAATCTCCACACGCTCATGGTGGACTGGCTGTTCCATGGCATAAAAATCACGTAATATTGCATGCACAGGTGCTGAGAACAGTACAGGTAAATATCTACAGTATTACCCCTCTACAATCTGGACAGCCTATCACCCAGCACCCCACAGATACAAACTGGAGCCAAATACTTAGGAGCGCAATTAATCTATTTTAGACTTTTACTATTATAAAGGGGAAATTTAATTTCTGTACTCTAGTTAAAGGCCTTACAAGTCCTCCCACAGCACTGCCCATAGGAAGTGTAACACCAGTGGCCCCTTTTAAATGTTTACATTAGGACTAGATATATGACACTCTAGAAAGCTTATTTCTCTCTACAGGCTACAAAGGGAGAGTAATCAGCAGGTGGATGTCTAGACATCTACATTAGAAATGTCTCAGTAGGGCTAAATGAATACCAACTTAGAGGGTCCCTCACTGAACACACATACCATTTCCAGCTGTCTCAGGCAGCTGTAGGACTTTTTAGAACATTTCCTATCAAAGTTCAAGGAAGTTTCTCCAAGAGCACAAATTAACAAAAAGAAATCATACAGCATCCCTTTTGAGCGCCCTAGTGAAGCACACAGGATTGCCTCAGATACAGCCTTCCCCTTCTGAAAACTGGGCCTGCACTATTGTTTGAACCTCAAATCACACATTTTAGTGTAGACTTGCTCAGCTGGAGCCTTTAAAAACAACTGAGCTGCCTTCAGTCATTTACGGCAAAGGAGTGATATGATTTTGCTTCTACTGAACAGTGGAAGCTAAAATTACATTGAAAGAAGTTCTAGGGACAGATTTTAAGACCAGAATGATCATTTCATCTGATCTGACCTTATGTTCCTCATATTTTGTTTATCCACATCATATACCTATGACATAATATGAATATGATACATATTCATATCATCTATATACATACACACATATACACATATATACATACATATGTATGCATATACATACCCACACAGACAAAACAGACAAGCACAGAAAAAGATCATTAAATAGTAATACAATCTATTAGTATACCTGAAAATGTCTTTCATCAGCCGGAATGTAAAATCAGTATTGGCATTTCATACCTTGATACAGCACAGCCTTTTCAGTGATCCAGTATCAATCTAGCAAAGGAGTTTGCATTTTACAGCTAGGCCTTCTTTTTTTGTTGTTGTGCTGGTGGCCCCCCCGACATAAATCAGGGTCTACTGAGCTAGACACATGATTATCAGAGATCAGCAGTTCTTGTGCTGAGGAGCTTAAAACCAAAAACAGAAGACACAAAAGTTTGAAGGAAACAGATAGGACACCCAGAGTCAAGATACTGTTACAATTTGGGCTGGTTTAGTTTGTTGTTCTTGCAGCAAGAGGATAATGTAAAAGACAGAAGTAAGATGGGCAGGACAGAGGGTGCAGCTACAGCAGAAATTATTGTGCCTACCAAGCCTTACAGGGCACCTGTTTAGGGACCTTGGCAGCTGGTCCAGGCAGCAAAGCTTTGACATACTGCAACTTTGAATGGGGGAACCAATCATCTTCAACACAGTGGCAACAACAGACAAAAAAAATATAAGCTCTCAGTCAGCATTTCTTTCCCTCATATTCAGGTGAGGGAAAGTATTCTTAGTAGCCCTAAGCATGTCTATCCACCAATTGGGTCTTTTAGCTTTAGTCTTTAGAAACTTGGACAAAAGTTTGGAGTCATCGTTACAAACACAAACCCAGTGAAATTATGTACTTACCTTCTACAGTCAGACTGATGTCTCGTGAAATGTTATATTGTTTTCCATTGTACGTATATGTTGTTTCGCATGTATAGTTTCCTTGATCATGTACAGTCACATTGAAAATTATAAGATCACTGTTTGAGAAGGCAAACCTTTTCCCTTCCAGCAGCTGGCAGTCCTAAACGTTTGTAGAGAACTCTGTCAATTCATATCACTATCTCTTTCCATGGTTTGTCTCTCTTTAATGCAATCTGAACTTTCAGTGGACTACAACATAAGGACAGATGCCTTGCAGAGGCTGAGGAAGAGCGAGGGGGTGGAATAAAAAACAAAACGTACTTCATTTTGGCTCTGAGTTTTTAATTCAGATACTCCAGTTCATCTCCTATAGAAAACAACTTTCAATTTTAGAGAAATAAGCAAGTGAAATGCCAATGTCAGGATTTGTAGAAGTATTCATTAATGAAGAATCAGTCAATAATTAGACTTAATTTCTTAAACTATTTAAATACTCTTGGTACCATATGGACTGCATAGGCATAAGGCAGGGATGCTGCAGAAGGCACTACGTTCTTGTAACAGAAAGAGCCTTTAAATAAGTGTGAACAAGAGGAAATGGCATTTATTTAATGGAACAATACTGAGCACATAATGGATATGCCACCTCTCACAAATGACATACTAAATCTGTTTCCGCACAAAAGAAATTCAGGACAGTGTGCTTCTCTAGCAGGTAAACAGATGCCACCTGGTGGATACGTGGGTCAGCGTCTCTCCTACTGAATCCAAGCTGAATTTCTACTCTGTTCATCAAAAAACCTGTATACAACTTTAAAAGATAAAAAGTCTTAATCCTCTCCCAATTTGTTTTAAAAGCATTTTTCTCCCATTTACAATAAATCTTCAGTTTTTCCTCTTAAAATTCACAAACATCAGTGATTTATATTTTAAATAATGGACAGTTATAAGACAGTACAAAACACAGCATTCTCACCTTATACCAATGAACAGGCTGAATATTCTTCTCATTCCTGAAATAATCCAAGTGTGGACACACCACCTTTGCAGATGATAATGTGAATATCACCTCCTCTACAGCAAATTTTTCATTTAAGCATAAACCATCAATCCTCTCAAAAACTGTTACTTTTGTACACATTTTCCTACAGCTTGTCAAATTCCTGCAATTAATATAGCATAATTAAATTAACCTATGTGGCATATTTTCCAACTCAAAAATATATGGTATTCTTTTTGGAGAAGAAAGAGAGGACGAGAAGTTTACAGTTTCACTAATAGACTTATTTTTGCCTACTAGGAAAAAGAACCAAAACTAAACTTACTTTCCCCAACCTAAAGTTAGTTTTTGTGAATGCACTCTCCATTCTTCATTAGTATTTCTCTTACCCCCCAAATTCTACTTGCTTTCTAAAAGTTATTCCCTTTGCAACTCATTTCTGTAACAAAGTAATTTTTTTTTAAACTTTCACCTTATGACACATTCATAATCTCCGGAGTCTTCTAACATTGCAGGGAGAAACCAAATTAAATTCTTCTGCTGATGAATTCTAGAAAGTTTGTCTCTAGGCACAGCTGTCTGGTTACCAACTTTATACCATGTTAAGTTGTAGTCTCCACTTTTCAAGCTCTTTTCCAGTGAACATTTAATAGCAAGGGGCTGCCCATCAGGCACAAGACTTTGCCTCAACATCACATCGTAGGCTTCACATTTCTCTAAAGGAAAGAAATGATAAACATTAAAGAAAACCTCAAACACTGTAAAAGGATATACTGAACTAATTTCTTGAATGCATTTACAAAGTTCATTAGAGTTTTCACCTCCATTCTCAAGTCATCTACTAAAAATACAATTATAATCCCTTATCTTTACAGTTGAGAGTACTACTTAGTGACAGATATAGTTAAGCCATTGAAATGAACTGCCATTTTTTGAATGCAAACTTTACACTCAGTAGAATCTCATTTGCAGCAGACTGTCATTTGTATGTTTTACTTCAGATGCAAATTACTAAAGTGCTTGTATTTCTCCAGTCTGTTTCATGTGCATGTACACAAATATACACATGCACACTCAAATTTCACATTTAATGTCTTTATTTGTTAACTTCACTCAACTGTAGTCAAAGTAAGTCTTCAAGACAGACTATGCTTTCCGTACCTTAACGCCCTAAGAAGTTAAAGTTACTGTTGTACAAACATCAAGTTTGCTATGGAAATTTCATCTCACCCTTCATTTTATGAGCATTTAGAGAAGAATTATTACAAGCACTTACCAATGAGCTCATTTTCTTTCCTCCTGACCCAAGGAGATTCATACGGGAAGAACAACACCATGAGATTTTTTTTTTTTTTGGTCAATATGACAAAAAAGGCACCAACTCTGGATACCATGGTCACATTCCTGAGTCAGTATTATATTTACCTAGAATTCCTTGTTTTGTTAGAATATAAGAACAGCCACATAGAGTCATATAAGTGTCTGTCTAGCCCAAAACGCTGTCTCTGACAAAAACCAGCAGCAAATGTGTAACAAAAGAGAGTAGGACACAACAAGTAGAGTAATACTTTGCTTTCAGCCCCTTTCTTTCCTCTTATGTTCTGCACGAAAAACCATTCACTGCCTTTTATCTGCCACGGGGTATCATTCATTTCTTGTTATGAGAAATGGCAAAGTAAACTTTCCCTCATCTGCCTAATCTATGGTATTTACAGTTTTATAGACCTCCATCACATCTTGCCTCAGTCGTCTCTTTTCTTCACCTCAGAGTCCTCATTCATTTAATGACTTCTCATATGGAAGCCATCCCATATCAGACAACACTGTCACTCATCTCTCTACCTCTTCTGATACAGTCTTTCCGAGATGGAATGACCGGACCTGAAGAGTCCGACTGAGGCACATTCACCATGGCATTACAGAGTAGCATAATGAAGCTGTTTTCTGCTCTACCGCTTCCCAAAAATTCTGCTTTTCTGACCACCGCTGATGACACAGCTAATGCTTCCAGAGAGCATCCAGAGATGTCAAAGCAGCATTTTTCCGAAGTGGTTATTAACTAACTTAATGCTCACATCACGCACATATAGCAGAAACATGTATGCTGTATCTACATGATCCTTCCATGCCCCTCCACATCCATTTGATTTTACTTGTTGACAATCTATCACTAAATCATTCAGTATCCAGAAATCCTTTTCATAGTGAGCATTAGTTTTGACCACCAGGGATAATTTCATATCATCTACAGTTCTCATCACTTTGCTATAAATCTTTTCCAAATTACTTATCAAAACACTAAATTGCTCAGATATCTGTATTGAATGCCCCATAATAACTTTGATGGTTATGAAATATTGTGGCCACAGGAACTGACAAGCTTTTTCTGCCACTAAATGCTAATACTCTGAAATAGTGTCTTTTTTTTTTTTTCTAACACACTTCTTGCCTCAGTTTCTCTCAAATCCCCCTCCCCCAATGCCCTCCATTATTTCCATGGAGCAGGAAAGAATTATAAGGTACACACATAACTAAACAGACAATAGAACTCTCTGCTATTGCGGGGAGGGCAGCCAAATAATCACCTTTCCATATGATTACTTAGTTAGCCAAAAACCAGACTATCCAACAGATTGGTGAACCTTGCAGCTTGTCCATCCATGGGAAAAAAAACCCAACCCAAACCAAAACCAAACCATTTCCAATCAAATGGCTTGCTAGAAACTCAAGGAATGGGAATTCATGAAGTTTTTCTTTTAATGGTCTGGCACTGCTGCAAGGTTCCAGGTGGAATGACAAGATTATGACAGCAACTCATATGAACCCTTTGAAATGTTTTAAACATGAACTGGATTGTTGGTTGACAGCTGAAGGGCAGAAACAAGCAGTTGCAACTGAGTAGCCTAGCAATTTTACAAAAATGTAGATATTATTGTCAAATGGCTATATGTTCCAATATGAAAAAATCCTAAGGACACATTCTGTAAAGTTAAAACTACAACTCATTTCATCAGTTTATACATCAGAGGGTCATGCTGCCATCCAGATGGACCTCAACAGGCTGGAGAAGTGGGCTGACAGGAACCTCATGAAGTCCAACAAAAGGACATGCAAAGTCCTGCATCTGGTGAGGAATGACCCCAGGCACCAACACATGCTGGAGACCATTCAGCTGGAAAGCACCTCTGCAGAGAACTCTGGGGTCCTGGCAGACAACAAACTGACCACGAGCCACCAATGCTCCCTCACAGCAAAGAAAGCTAACGGTGTCCTGGGCTGCATTAGGACCTGCCAGCAGGTCGAGGAAGGTGATCCTTCCCCTCTACTCAGCAACGGTGAGGCCACATCTGGAGTACTGCGGACAGTTCTGGGCTCCCCAGTACGAGAGGCATGAATTGACTGGAGAAAGTCCAGCACAGTGCCATAAAGATGGTTAAGGGAGTGGACCATCTCTCACATGAGAATAGGCTAAAAGAGCTGGGACTGTTCAGCCTAGAGAAGAGAGGGCTTGGGGAGTGTGTGGGTGGATCTTATCCATGTGTGTAAATACCTGATGGGAGGGAACGAAGAACAAAGAGCCAGACTTTTGCCAGTATTGCCCACTGACAGGACAAGAGGCAATGAGCACAAATTGAAAGACAAAAAATTCCATCTGAACACAAGAAAACACTTTTTTACTGTGAGGGTGATCAAACACTGGAACAAGTTGCCCAGAGAGGTCGTGGAGTCTCCATTTGTGGAGATATTCAAAATCCAACTGGAAATGGTACTGGGCAACCTGCTCTAGCTGACCCTGGTGGGGTCAGGGAGGTTGGACTAGATGATCTCAAGAGTTCCCTTCCATCCTAAATGATTCTGTGATAAGATAGTTTTATAGGTTCCTGCTTTTAGGACTGTTTAAAAGAACTCATTGGCATGCACATAAATTTGACTTTTACAGCCATTTTCACAGAAAATTAGTATTACTTGTGTGAAAAAGTAAGTTTCAGAACAAGACTTTCCATAGCCACCAATAAACTTACCTGCAATAATTAAAGACAGAAATGCTGTTGTCATATTACACAAAAACAATGTTCTTGCTGTCATGCTTCCCTGCAGAAATGGAAAGAAAACCTTCAATTAGTGGTTTCCAATATTAACTTCCACAATTTAAAGTCAACATTTGCATTACACAGTTAATACAGGAATTACACAGTTAATACAGGACACAGGAAATGTGTCCTGTATATAACAGGCATTGTCTTTGGCTTGTTTTGAGCCTGTTACCTGCTTGTTTTACCTGACAGCTCCTAATTATCACACCAGAAGAAAAAAAATGAGTGACCATTTCCTATTGAGCCTGTCAAGCACTCAGGATTTTTTACATCTCTAGCATACTCCTCCCCAGTTCTTGCTTTCCCAAGCTACAGTCCTAGTCTAACTGTCCCTTAGATGGAATCCGATTTCATATTTCTGACCAACTTTGCCACCCTCTTCTGGACCGTCTCCAGTTATGCTACAGCCTGTCTGACGTGCAGAAGGGAGAACGGAACTTGCACACAGTCTTCAAAACATAGGTGCACTATGGATTTATAAACTAAAACAATGTGGGGGTTTTTCTGTTTTTTTTTCCTAATGATTTCTAACAGTCTATCTGTTCTTTCTGTACTAAGTATCGACCTAACATTTCCATTGCCCTATGCAGTAAAATCCCAAGATCTCATCATTAAGTGTTAAAAATCAGGTAAACCCAGGCAAGCTGCTGAGTACATGATGTTAGGATTTTGCCCATATGTTTTAATTTTAAGGTTTTTTTACATTTATCTGCAATAAATTTCTTCTGCTATTATTACCCAGTCATTCACTATCATGACATCGTTCTGCCATTCTTTACAATTAACACCTGTGTATTCTAGCCTGAATAGCTTTATATTGTTGGCAAATTCTGCCACTGCAACAGTTTCCCTCTGTCCAGATCATTAAAAATATATGCTGAGCAGAAGAGAGTTGTTTGGGACTCCAGTAGTGATCTTCCTCCACCTGAAATACCTACTTATTTATAACATGTAAGAATAAATACATTATGGCAGTCTGGCTTCACTGCAGCCTCTGCTGAATGCCTTTTGGAAATTGAGGCAGATTGTATTAACCATGTCTCCTGTATCTAATGTGTTCACATACATGTGTACAATTTTAACACACTTCTAGTATTTGAGCGCCATGACTTCCCTTTACAAAAGTCACTGTTGACTCCTTTCCTACATAATTTATCTTAATTTCCACTGGTTTCATTTTTTAAAGCAGTTTCTACCCAGCTGCCTGCTGCAGATCCCAGACTCACTGGTGTCTACCTTCCTGGCTCTCTTTTGATCACTTGGGGAGGATAAAAAAAATATTTATCACTTTCTGATCTTTTGGTCCCAAAGCTGCTTTAAATGAGACATTTAGAGAAAGAGAACACAAGAGTGAGTATCAGCCAGTCATGGTGCTTTGTTACAGATTATTTCGTTCTACAACTGCCTTTTACTGACTTTTCAATTTGAGATAGGTCCTTCCATGGAAGATTAGCCATAAGAAAAGGTACTAGCACTGAAATCCATGCTTTTCCAAGATGAACACAAATGCAAAAAATTCTTTCTTTTCTTCCCTTGCTATGTTCGTATCTTCCCACAGCCCATGCCATAGGTTTTTTTTTTTATACTTGAATGATCTATTGGCTCTCAGGACTCTTTGGTAAGCTTCTTATCCCTAACATGTTTGGAGAAGGATCTATTAGTTGCGTGCCTCTGACAAGTCGTTCCTTAACTTGGCCTGCCTTACTGCTTTCTTTCTATTCATCCTACCAGTTTTCACAGCACTGTGAAAGGACAAATGCAATTATTCAAACTGAAGGATGAGCAGGAGAACCCCATGCTGTGGTGGAGAATCTTTAGCTAATCACCAATTTCTACAATAGTCAATGATGACACTTCCACTGCTGTGTCTTAACTTCACCAAACTGACTCAGAAGCGTGCCATATATTGAGTCATCCACACTGCTTCTTGCAGTGCCTGCTTTCTTGCTTCTTCCCCTTCTCTCCCCTCCTCCCTCATTGCAAATTTCCGCTCAAATTACCAGGCAGGTCTTTTCTTGCCTAGCTGTAAGAAGGAGTGAGTCCCCGCAAGAATGCTGAGCATTAAAAGAAACACACAAAACTTTAAAATCACTAGAGGGGGTTTATGCGTGTTTGTACAAAAGCTCTAGCTTTCTTCACTAATTGTGATGGACAGTAACTCTTAAAATCTCTGGTTTTCAATTTTAAAGAAGATGAAAATATTATTATGGAAATAATTCAAAGTGAAACTGGGACTGAACAGACTCCACTTATGACTCTGAAGTTTTTTCATAAGCTCTGTTCCGTTACAGCATTACCTTACTCTACTGTTCTGTCTCACACATGCTCTCTCAAGCAGTTTTTTGCCCCATCAGTAAATTCAACAGATGCAGCAGTAGTATCTTGCTATGTTCTGAAGGAAAGTCTTGCAGAATCCTGCTTCTCTATGAATTCAATGTTCTTCCTATCTATTTAAATTTATAACTTGCCTTTTTTCCAACATGGAAGACCTGCAAATATACATAGCCCTGTGTAAAACCATAAACATGAACTGCTCTGAGGACACTCTTTCTTGTCTCTGACTTTTCATGATGAAAAAACTTCCATTTTTGTGGAAAGTATACCCAACAGCAAAATTAGGCTCTGCTCTGTGCATGCATTCACCTAATTCATGATGAAAATAACAAACAAACGACTGCAAGTGCAAATTTTTTTCCTGCCACATTCCGCCATGATAAACAGCTAAATTTCTCCCTTTTCCCAGCCATTTTGTCCACATCTTGAGCCTGCAATCAACCTGTGGAGCTTTACTACTCAGAACGGAATTCAGCTGAAGTTATCTTTGCCCAAATTTTCCAAGGGGAAAAAACTCCATGTATCCGAGGCCACATCCATAAAGTTTTACCCTGCAAGAAAATATTTGTATCAATTTAAGATTAAAAAAAAAAAAGTCTGAAAGACATCTTCAATGATACATGCACCTGAATTATAATTACAGCATCCATGATAGCACACAGTAAAGCATAAGTCTCATTAAAATCTGTCATTAAATTGGTACAGCCACCTTTTTCTCTGCTCTCTAGTCCTTTCAAAGTTGACCTACTCAATTAAAAAAACCCTAGTCTCATCCGAACTTTGAAGAATCATGGCTTTCACTAATTTTTGCACACTTGTGGCACTTTTTCTTTCAATGTCTTATTCAAAAACATGGACAGATTAAAACATGTAACAGTCCTGTTTTCAGAATTGAGAGAACTGACAGAAAGTCAGAGTATCACACCATTTATTTTACGTAAGCCCATGAACATTTTAAACCATAAAAAAATATATATATTCATATTACCTTAAACGCTTCTATTAACTGCAGGGTACGCCACACCTCTTCAAGAGAACTTAATCAAGCACCACACTTTTGATCTCTGAAAAATGATTACAACAAATACATACATTCCTTCGGTGTTGAGGCATACCTAACTGGTGCCTAAGAACTGGGTTAGCCCCCCCGGGGATGTAGTTACAGCACTGAGACCGTCTCAATAGCCATTTTTCTGCGAATCGCTGACATCCCTCACCAGGTATGGCAACAAAACATTTTTCAATATCCTGCATTTAAATTCTTATGTATTCCTGAGAGCATTGACTTGAAAGGGGCTGTAGCTCCTCAGCGGTGTAGGCACGGCGCTCCCAGTCACCGGCCCAGGCGCGCTGAAGGGACCGTCGGCAGGGTGAGGCGTGCCGGTGGCGGGGTGCTCGCAGGAGACCCACCAGGCTTGAGGGCCAAGATTTAACTTCAAAGAAAAGGTGCTCTCACGCTTTCTCTCAGAAACCGAGCCACGCCGCAGGCACAGCTTGCAGAGGAAAATCCCAACCTTTTAAAAGAGATTTCACTCCCACTCCTAAACTGTCCCCAGCCCTCAGTTCCCCCAAGAGACACCACTTTGGGCTCAGCCACCTCACGGCCCCAAAAACGGGGCATCGGAACAAGTACGACTACCGGCGCATCTCGACGGATTTTCCCCCGCATTATACCAAACCGGCTGACGCCGGACGCCCCGTTAACACGACCGACGGAGGAAAGCGGTCCCCGCTACCACGGACCGTTCCCCGCCGCTCCCAACCCGCTGCCGCTCTCAGCCATCCCCGGCTTTCGGGGGCGGGCGCGGCACCTCGGCACCCGGCCGGCATTGCCCTGGAGGTCGCCCCCACCCTCGCCGGCTGTCCCCGCCGCGGGCGGGCGGCGGTGAGGGGAGGCAGATTCCCTCAGGACGGGCCAGCGCCCAGGGGAATCCCCGCTGCTGCCTACCTGCTGCGCGGCTGCCGGCTCGGCTCGGACCGGCCGTGCGGCGGCGGAGCGAGGCGGGGGGAGCCCCCGCTGCCGTCTCCTAGAAAGCCCGGGCAGCCCCTGAGCCGCGGCGACGCTGCCGGCCCTCGCCCCGTCACACAGGCAGCTGCTGCCGGCGAGGCCTCACCCTCCCCCGGCTGCCGCTTGCAAACCTGGGTGCCCCCGCAGCGGTGCGGTGGCCCCGCGTCAGGGCTGGGCTGGGCTGGGCTGGGCCGGCCTCTCCCGCCGCCTCTCCCCTCCTCTCCCCGCCCCGCACCGGCACAGGGCGGGCAGGTGTCCCGGCACAGGCAGGCGGTGCTGATTAAACCTAGGCTGCGAAAACCAAGGCGTTTGAAGAAGAGCCACTTTCTGTTGAAAAAGGCAGGCGGGGGCGCCAGGCGGGGGCGGCCGCCTCACTTCAGCCACCGCTATGCCCCCCGTCCTTCGCCGCCGCGGGCTGGCCCGCTGTGCCGCGGCCAGGGCTCGGCCTGCGCCCCAGGGCAGGCCCGGGGGGAGCCGGCAGGAAATCCCCCAAGTAAGGACTGCAAGACTTGGGGTGACTGACTTTTTTTTCCCCCTGTAGTACGGGCAGCTGCAGACTTCCCTAGCTGAAGAGACCGTGTCACTGAAGAGAAAGATCCCCTCAAGGCTACGGAGCCTGTTGGCAGGAGCATCTCAGGGGCATCGACAGTTTTACTAGCTTCTTCAACAGGCTGCTCTGACAGCTTGGTCTCAATTCCCCAGTCAGCTGCATGTCACTGAGATACTTGGCTCTGAAGCTTGAACATAAAGGTTTAGTCCCATTCAGCCCCTAAGTTTTTACCTACAAACTTAACAGCTACTAAGTAGCCCTGATGGTTTTTAGAGGTTACTAAGCTTGTGGCTGGTCTGGGAACAGTATGTTCACTATATTCTGATGTTTCTTAGTTCTCCGTTCCGCTCGCACGTCATGGCTGGAGTCAGAGTTCTTCAAAGCAGAAGTTCTTCAAATGTAGCATGGTGTCGCGTTAAAGGGCAAGGCAATTTGGCAGAAAATAAACCCCCTTGCGTTCCAGCTTGTCCTCAGATATCAGAGGGGCTGGGGGTGGCTAGGCTTAGATTCTGAGTGATGCCCAATTTTTCTGTGTTACAAGTCCGGTCGCGTTCAATGTATTGAACTTTCACGATTACGGATGCACTCGTAACACCGTCAGGATGTTACAAGTCCGGTTGCGTTCAATGTATTGAACTCTCACGATTATGGATACACTCGTAACACTGCACACTTTCAGTCTAGTCGCGTTCCATGAACTAGCACGGCCACACTTAAGGGATTTGGTGGCGTTCAATGAGAACTCTCACGGCTAGATTAGTGAATAGTGCAGTTTATTGAAGCAACAGATACACAAGTTCTTTTGGATTGCCGGTGATAAAATTACTGCTTGCAAAGCATGTGCAAATACCAAGAATATGAGTAATATAGCCTGGCTACAAACGCATTAAGTTATAAAGCAACTCTATAGAGATTTCTAAATTTCCCAGGGAAGCACTTGGCATAACCAAGTCTTTGAATCTTACCCAAAGGCGTCCCTGTGGGGGGAAGAGAGGCACAGCCCGTCAACTGATCCCAGGTGTCAAAGGTGGTCTGCAATGGTATCTTCCCTGGCATCCTTCCTCTCTTAGGCCATTTTTATATTATTTGTCCTTACAGGTGGAGCTTGGGTGACTAGTCATACATACCTCTATTATAATTGGTGTAAAAGTTTCTCGTTTACTTTTAAAGGTATAGACTAAGAAAAATTCAGAGCGCAAGCTCAGTGAGGGGTGGTCGCACCTTGGAGGTGGGTAGCTTTGGGATGGAGGTGTGTTTTCTGGTATTATAATGAGATTATAATGAGCAAAGTTCACCCAGAGGATAGTATTTTGTCAAAAAATGACAGACTGTTGGCTCAGGGTGGTAAATATGCAGCTCAGGGTAGTAAATATGCAGCTTGTCAGTTCCATAGTACCTTCCAGTTCCCGTCTTATCACAGAGCCTGGCCGCGGTGTCTTCACTCCGCTCCACCCTCCGTGTAGTTTCTCTTAGAGTCAGCGCACCAAGCTCCCCTGGTGTTGCCAACATCTAAGGTTGCCTAGGGAACTTCTGCAGGATGGATTCCTTGCATATTCGCCACACTCCACCCTGAAGATTTCTTCAATGCTGTACCTTTAATATAAATTTAATTCCCAAATTACCTCCAGCAATTATTCCACACATGGTGAACATAGAATTGGATATGTGCATTTTTAAGGCTTTATTGTCACTTATTTGTTGACTAACTACTAAAATAGGTAGTAAGATAGAGGAAAGCTCTTTCTTAGGTTCATCCCAAAGTAGACAGCAATCATGGACCTTTTAGAATTGTCAAGGTAGATGTTCTCATTATTGTTAAAAATACATCATGAACACATTTACTAAGCAAATTACAAGTACCCTGCAAAAACTATGGAGAATAACCCAGCCACATCCTGCTCCTCCACCCTGATTTCTCATTCTACTTCTGGTACTTCTTTCATTCCACTTTCTGGTACTATTGTATTTACCAAAAGGAAACACATTCAACCGTCCTGCCCACCATGTGGTAGCCACAGATAAGCAAAGATGAGAGATTATGCCCTGCTATGCCTGCATATATTGTCCTTCATCAATGCAAGGTATGTAGTGCTGGCTGGATGCACATTGTAACAGCTCCAGACATTATGCTGTTGAGAGGAACACAGAGAATTAATTTGTTCCTGGCTCAGCAAAGACAGCAGGATTTATGCAGTCAGCTAGTCTCTCTTTGGTCAGCAATTATATCCATATTTCTTTTGGGAAATGTTTCTTATGAACTCACTGCATTAGGTCAAATAATTTTTATTCAAGATTTCTAGATTCTGTATTGTTATTTTGCACCACCAACAAACATCTATGAGTTTAAGTTTGGTTATCATAAAGGCAAGTGAGGTGTTCCCTGATGTGCTTTACTACATTTTTCTAGATGCACTGATTTAAAAAAAAATAATTTTTGAAGAATTCTTTCTGAGATACACACTAGAGGTTCTGCTGTATACAGTATTTTTTTTTTTCATATCTTCATTATAATACCACTAATAGTGAAAAAATGTCTCTGGTAAAAATGTTTATGGTAAAAAAGATGGTGTTAAAACATTACCAAAATGAATAGGTAAAATGAGAAATATTCAATCATTCAACTATTCAGTGACTGACGTGAATCAGAATTTAGAAAAACCACCTTATAGTAAAGCTGAAGGAATATCAACTGAAACGACCGTGTTTCATGAGACAACAAAATATACAGAATATGGCAGTCACAAGACAAAAATTGCATGGAAGAGCAAAGAAGTGGCTTGTCTGAGGAAAGCAGACATTGACCCCAGTCTGCTTGAACATTTGATGTGGTCACCAGCAACACTTCAAAGCAGACCAAGAACCACCAGCTCCAACAATGAAGGTGATGCTAAGCAAAGAGTTTTCCAAACATTCTCCTGATCAGATCTGTGCAGTGGAATTTACCTTTTTCATTTTAAATCTACATGAACATTCAGAAGTATTTTGTCTCATAAAGTTCTAAGAATGATCTGTTGTAATTAGCACAGGGAGGGCTCTAACACAACTCATCAGTGCCATCTTTGAAAGTGGGTTGCAGCAGGGCAATGATCATGACATGGCTTATCTTTCTGCAACTGAGGAGTTGTTCAAAGAAGGCTACTTCTGTGCAAATGAAGAGACTGGACTTGGGGGTAGTGTTTGGTATACTGCATTTTTCCAAAATGTATTTGCTAAATAAGGTATCACTGTGAAGTCCTTTCCCCATCAAATGGCCACATGCGTCTGCTTTATTTATTTGATGAACGTTATATAACCAATGAAGGGAGAATGTTACCTGCAATAAATAATTCAATCCTTTTGAGTTATGCATAGAAGGAAATCAGAATGAGAGCATTCACTTAGGTAGGGATGGGATGGAACTTGCCTGGGATGAATTTAGACCATTGCCTTTCATTACCAAAACCCTCTTGTTTTTCTACATCCTCCAGTAGTTTTGTTCCAGCTTTCAAGATGACTTGTCTTCCCCAGTTTATAATATTGACAACTTTCCCTTTTCACATTTATTTATCTCCTTTGGGTGTATGCATGTGGCTGCATTAGCATTTTTGTTTGGATCAGCAGAGCGCTTTTAAAGCTGATCTCCCTCTCAACCCTACCCCCCACATTTTGTATCATCAAACAATCCAGGAGCCCATGAAACAGATTCCTTTCAGAAGAGGCAAGACTTGAAGACAAGCTCCAACTACCTGGGCATGCTGTCAACAGTACGTGACAGCAGTTAGTCTGAAATAAAGTCCTTGAAACATGCATTGTGTGGACACTAGCTCCTCCACACCTACTGATTTAACCTGCAAAAATCAGGGCAATGCTTGCCCTGATTTTTTTTTAGGACAAGTGACAATGACAAGCAAACGTAATTGCTACTTTTGTAAAGGAAATGACAGAATTCAGTAATCTTGTGTTTTACCTGCTCCTGGTAAATCATCCTTTCTACGTGAAAAGAAACTGTAGTCACACCGTGTCTCTAAGACATCCGGAAGTATATTTAGGACAAAACTATGTGGTTTGTAGCCACAATCTTATTTTTTTGGTTTTGGCTGCAAATACGTATTCATCGTACATCTTTTTCATCTGAAACTGATCAGGTCAAGTAAAAATCTAACAGAATTTTAAAGCTTTTTATGTACATTTTTCTGCCATTTCTACTTTAAGCTTTGGTGCACAAGATAACTTTGATGAAGACATTAAGAATATTGCTGTATGTACACAATTTTTAAAGTTACAAGAAAAAATATCAAGAAATATAATTGCAGGTAATTATTTAGATACATTTAAAGCTGCATAAAACAGGCTGGTTTGATACCTATCATCCCAAACCAGAATACAAGGAATGTCAAGGCCATCTAAACGTGCTTGCAGTGCTGAGAATGTGTAATTCCATTTTACTGAGCAATCCCACTTTCAGTTTTAACACTGAGTGATTAGCTTAGCATTTACATCTTGCAGACATCCATCTTACAAGAATTCTGTGGACTTGTAAGTGTGGTAATCAAAGATCTTGCAGTTACAAATTATTCACCAGTAGAGCATAGGAAGTAATTTGTACTTCTAGCAGGTGTCTAGTAGAAAAGCCAGGCACACTTTTTATCGCAAAATCTATTCTTTTTTCCCCAAAAGAAAATGATTCATCAGTTTTCATGCTTCCAACAAATTTACTTTCTCCTACTTTACCTGCAGGTTGGAAGGCTTAAAACTCAGCTAGGGGAATCTGTCTTGGCAAAAAAAAAAAAAAAGAAATGGGACATGGGACTGACTGGTAAACAAAAATCTGTTTTCAAGGTCATAACTGCAAGCACTAGCAAAAGGCGAATGGAGTTTAGTTTCACAAGGTAAATTAAAACATTTAATAAAATATTCTTTAGCTATAAAAATGACCAATGAAATAGGAATTCAGTGCAATCAGAATGAGCAAAAGAATTACACATGGCCACAAAACCACACTAATCCTCCCATCTACTTTGCGAAAAGTAATGGCAATTATGGGAGGAGAAGGCAGCAAGGCTAATAGAAATAAAGATATGATCCAGGAAATTACAATAGCTAAGAAGAAAGCAAAATTCTGAAGTTTTCTGCATATTTCATTCAGGGAGGCCAAGCAGTTTCTGTCCTAAATTCCAAACTAACTGGTATATGAAGTTGCAGGCCCAGTAGCTAGCAATCTTGAAGAATGGCAAGAGCCGCTGCAAGAGGCAATATCTTTCTTTGGGCCATCTAAAATAGTTGGAGGAACAGACAAGCTTTTCTGCAGAAAAAACATTCTACAGTATTTTTTAAAAAAGTTATATATTATACAATTGGAGAACAGAAAATTTTCTATTGAGGAAGAAATACTAAAAAAAATCAAACTGTAAGCTGCAGGGTATGCAAAAAATTTGGATTCAGAAAGATTAAAATAGGAGTGGAAAATTTGAAATGGAAAATACAAAAGTAATGTTGCAGCATTTGGTTATAGCACATTAGTCTGTTGTCTTGTTTCAATATCGTTATCGCCTTCATCTTGGAAACCAATTGTCATGGTGCAGCAGAGAAAGTTGAGTTATATGGCAAAACCAGAATTGCAAGGCTGACTGAGAAGCCAGCTGGTGAAAGATGACAGCAGATGCTTGAAAAGGGAAGAGTCAAGGTGTGGCAGTAGTTACTGTCATGGAGGGAACGTGCCAGGGGATCAGCCATTGCCTTTATATCAATGTTTTCATCAGTGCTGTCAGCACAAAAAAATGAAAGTTTTCCTATGTAATTTACCAATAGCACAACAGTTGGCAGAGAAGTATGTGACCCAGAGGCCTGGCTCATAATGATGTTTACTCATGTGCTCCTTGTGCACTCAGAAATTACAACACTAGTTTTTGTTTGGGTTTTTGTGCTTGTTTTTTTTTTTTTTTACAAAATCCAGAATTGCAGGCTAAAGAGAAGAATTGGGTGTCAAGATTCCCATGACTCACCAGTATGTTATATCTATTAAAAAAAAGCAAATGCTGTTTTAAATGAGGTGAACTATTTCCGTAAGAGTTAGAGAAGTACCTAAGGCACCTGTAATGCACTGATGCAAGTGTTCATTATAGATCCCAGTAAGAAGAGTGCTCAGACTCCATGGAATGTTGATTAAAATTTGGTTTATTAAAGATAAACCAAGAAGGTAAAAGGAGATAGCACAGATAATCTTATGACTCTGCAGGTGCTGGGAACCCAGAGGTGTGCAGCATTGGCCAGACCTCTAGTCAGGGCATGGCATGCCATGCAAATCCCGTCTGTGGGGAGATTTGCCAGCACTGAAGCCTTTAGAGTTTTTATGAGGTGTCCTTAGAAATAGACAACTCTATTCATCATGTCTACTGTCAAGCAGAAGGACGTTGTATGAAAACAGGCTGTTTCACTTCAAGTTAAGCTGAGACATGCAGGTGGAGTCATCGCCAGGTGCCACGTGGGAGCTGCCTACAGGCTTCTCATTAGGGTGAGCTGGCTCAGATTCTCCTTCAGCCACGTGGTACGTGCAGCACAGCTCAGGCCTGCACCTACTCGCATCGGCTCTCACGTGGATCACCAACTCCTCCGTGCACACACATCTTCTGTTTAGGACCCCGACAACACTCTTCAGGGTACCAGCCCACCTTCGGCTGAAATGTTGTCCGCTGTCCTGGTCAACATGTTAACAAATTTGAAGAGACTTCTCATGGCAGGAGGACTTCTAGTATACTAGGGAAAATGAGAAGCTTACCTTTCACGAAGGGATTAATTTGGCTTGTCTAGGTTAAATTGAAGACAGACTACAACTGCTATAAATAATACATCCAGTAGATACCAATGAAGGAGAAGAATATGTCTCAGCTGTCAGTTAATACATTAAAGCTACAAATTTATAAGTTTCTAAGAATGAGATCAAATGAGATTCTTGGCAGCAATAATGAGGATGAGAAACTTAACTACTTTGTTAGGATTAAGCATGATAAATCGCAGAGAGAACAATATAACTGAACAACTGAGATGGGAATGAACTAGCCAAGGGGCAGAGGAAGCCCCTTACAATCTTTTCTGTGTGTAATGAGGGGATGGATGAAACTACCTCTCCCATGTCTTAGACAAGTGCCCTAACCAGCAGACTGCACAATGCAACAAAGTAATTTGGGTTTGTCCCCAAACTGGCCTTGATGATTTTAAGCAAACATTATATAGCAAAGCAAAACAGTACATTGTATGAAAGACTGAGACTGTGAGAGAATTTTACTAACAGGAAGAAGCAGGTTTAAGATAATTGAGCACTAGCATTACACCTCACTCTCTTTTTTTAATGATTAGGGATAGGCAAAGTCTGAAATTCAGTAAGTTTTTTCTAATGTTCTAAAAAATACGTCGTCACTCATGGACACTGTGATTAGTATTCAATAAGCTCCCACTTCATGTCTTCTGTACCCTTTTCTGCTGCTCTGATAAAATAAATTTTATCTATTCTAGGACCACAGTTTCTTACTCATCACTGCAGAATCCCTGTGTATCCCACATGAGCTGTAGCAAATCATCTAGCAGATTTCATGCATTGGTTGGCATATCTCTACTTCTGAAGGCAAAACTCTTTTTAAAGGAGAATGTGTAGAGAGAAAGTAATAGGTAAGATGTTTCAGCACATCTTCTGTTAATTTCCTTTCTACAGGATGCCAGCCTGTACTAACTATCCTCTACAGAAATCTTTTTGCATGTTTCCCATCAGACGTGCCTCTTCTCTGGCATTTCCTCCCTATGCTCCTCACTGCAAGTTTCCCAATGTTCCACTGAGGCAAAAATTACAAATTACTTCTGCTGTGCAAGAGGCCTACGCAAACCCCCTATCTTTGTGTGAATATCACAAGATACATAATCAAAGAAACCTTTTTATCTGTGAACACAAAGGGAAATCCAAGAATTTGGGGAGACTATGGAAAAGGTTTTCTAATATTAACAAGTCTGAACAATCACAATAAATGCATCAAGGGCATCACTGAAATAGATAAATTTAACTTATTATGACCTGCCAATGGAAGACATAAGTTAATTAGTTACCACGTTTAATTTCAATTATATGCGTTTTTTGAAGGAAAAAAAAAAGCTCCTTTTATTTTCTCAAAGGGGTGAGCTGCAAATACAAAATGCTATCTGAAAAAAGCACTAGCCTAAAAATATCTAGAAAAAAAGTGGGATAGCACTAGCCTAGAAATATCACTAGCAGCTGAGAGTAACATTCTATTTCGCTGACAAACTGCAAAAAAGCAGGTCTGCACCTGAATTCTTTGTTCATTACACCTGGTATAACCATTTCTTTTTAGTATTTTTTTACTTGTTTAGGCTGCTGTGTTTGAATGTAGCATTGACAAAAAAAAAAATCCCCAAGAGATCTAACAAAAGTATTATGGACTAGGGAAGAAGATGAGAAAGCATTGTTATGTTACTAGAAATACCTGAACAATATTATTTTAGATTAAAATAAAGCTTTCCTGTGAAATACCCACCCTGTATAGCAGACAAATATTCAAATTCTTCAGATAATAAAAAAATGAAAACTAAAAAATAGCCTTTTGGCTGGTTAGTACCTCATATGCTCATCAGTTCATCATCTCAACCCAGCTCCTGCCTTTCCATTATTTCCTTTTTAAGCCAGAAACAAGCAAGCACTTTTTCCATCACCCTTTACTGTTTGAATACTCATCTATTTTTAGGACCAGCATGGTACTGATACAACTTGCAGACCTCTGTAATTCCTTGTTGCCTTCTTCAGATGCATGTAAATAATCCAACTGAAAACATGAGTGCTTTCTGTAACATTAAGGAAGACTTCTGCAAACAGCTCGTTTATGTTAGTAATTGCTCAAAGTTTGTTGTCATAGTAGTGGTTTGTTGGAAAAAATCCACAATACTGGAACTGTAACAATATTTATGTTTATGCTGGTAGCCTAGGCAGAATAGAGATTGCTCAGGGAAGGAACAATATCCAGGGCTCCTGGGTTGATAAAGCAATAGTTGAGTCTGAAAAGAGGGACCAAAAAATGAAGCACCGGTAGCTGACAGAATGGGTCTTTGCTGCTTATTCCTTTGGGATCAGCGGGAAATGTGGACAGGCAGCTTTAACTCAATGTTAATCAAGTGTTTGCACTGGAACTTCTCATAATATTTCAGCCTCTTGAAGCACTGACCATTCGTCACCAGGTGCATGCTGGGGCTTTATCGGAGACCTGGGCAGAGCATGCTTGTGACTCCCTTCTAGCAGCAGACTGCGTTTTCTTCCAGGGAAAGCCAAAGAGCTGGTTTGAATCCACATTACATCCCAGTGTGGGGTCAGGATACTGCTGTGGTGTGCACCTAGACCCAATAGCACTGAAGAATTAACACACCCTGTAATACAGCTATTGCTATGGAGAGCTCTCAAAGGTTTTATTTGCCCTTCTGCATGCACCCAGAAGACTTACCTGACTGGACTTGCATATCTTCCATCCTGAAAGCAATGAGGGTGCTATGTCATGCTAGGAAGGTGTCCAAACCATCCACATTCACGCTCCACAGCCTGATGAACTGCCACAAACTATGACCTGCCTGGTCCTCAGCACACTTGCCTTGCAAGAACATACAAGTGTTGATACAACTTCCAGGCTGGTGATTTTCACCTCCAGTTTTCACTCTTCACTCATAACTCTTCACTCATAACCAGCATCATTTGACCAGGAAAGAGTAACTGCTGACGAGAGCACCAAATAAGGAATAACTGGGTAATGGCTGGGCTCCTGGGCTCTGAATTCGAAAATGAATATGCTTCTAAACACACAAACCACAAAATTATTAACAGATTGTTAATAATAATTCTATTATAACTTCATATTTTAGAAAGGATTACTATAATGGAAGAAACTGATTTTTTGGGTGTTTCAATTCAATATTCCTCACAAATACAGAAAATCATCACATCAAACTTTTGGATTTAGATAAAGAAATTATAGAAAATCCATAGAATCCCACCACCTTTTTTTTTTTTTTTTTTCTTCTTTTCTTTTTTTTTCTTGCAACTGCAAGAACAAACCAAAGCAGCTTTTCACAGGGATGAGCTCTGGACTGGCTCCCTCTCATCACAGGCATTTGGCTTCTACTTCTGTACCAAGTCAAGCTAAAGTTCATTTGATAATGAGACATTTCACTACCTAACTGTCAGGATGCCACGTGGGCTAGCAGCTCCCTCCCAGCCAGGGTCCATCCCAGTGTGCCCAGCAAGGAAGCAGGGTGGGCTAAAATGGGTCTCCTGGGCCCAAGGTGTGGTTGATCAAGGACGGTAAGGCTTATTAGCACCTTCGCGGCCCTGGTGTTAATAGACAATTTGTAACAAGAGTGCCCTTTCTGTGCAAACACGAAATATGAATTATGCAATGCCTTGTTCGTATCATCTATATATATATTTTTAGAGAGTGCAAGTATCCATTTCATGGGAAGAAAACCAAAGAAGAATTTTTAAAAGATCAAGCAGAAAACTACAGAAAAAAGTATGCAGGGGCTGAAGAGTTATCTTTAATACTCTTGCAAGACAAACATTCAAACAATGAATGTGCACAACCCAAAATATAATAAAACTTGTAACTTTTACATCATAAGCATCATGACCTCTCTTTAAAATCCTATTCCTGAGTTCATTTTACATGCAGAAATTAGACTGATTCTCTGGATGTCTGCTTTAGTGTCCTCCTGAAGTCAATGGTTCTTTTTTTCCACCCTTTTTTCTTTCTCTTGCTTCATCCAGGGGCTTAGAGTTTTGTTAACTTGCTTCTTTTTCAGTTCATTACCAGTGAAGACATCCAAGAACTACATTAGCTTTACTTGCTTCACATGGAGATCATCTTTATTCTCTTTACTGAATAGAAAGCTTTGCTAGCAATGGCTTTGAGGAGGATGGGACTAAACTAATGTAGAAGACTTGAAAAGCCCACATGGGAGGGCTTTGTCAGAGTACTGGCCACATTCCTACCGTTCCTCTAGTCCAGGCAGGAAACCTGCTAGTCAGGCTGGCTTCAGCTCTCACAGTAAAATGTGCTGAGTCCCGTTACCAGTAATTTTCTCCGACTTGACTCTTTCTACCTCAATCTTTTAATCTCTAAGTACGCAGACTTAGTTCAAAGCTGCTGCATCTTGGAAGAGGTGGGGAACAAAGAGCGCTTTCGCAGAAGCAAATCATCCACCACCTCCTATTTAAAAAGAATTTGTGCTGCGCTGCTGTCAGCATGGAAGTGATGCTTATAGTGATCCCCTTCCTAAGAGGAAGAAACAAATGCATAGGACCTTCAAACACACATTAATTTATAGCATGAACCCTTGCCTGGGTTTTGGACAGGTGTATAGTATACATTAGGCCTGAAGAAAAATCAAAAGCATTAACAATACAGGTCTTGAAAATACTTCATCTGGGAAATTTCACATGAAAATGCTGATACAGTCTAAATATAGAATTAGACTTATTGCTGCTGGTTATACAGAAGTTAACAAAAGTTCTTAGAGTCTGAAAAACAACTACTGTGAGTCACACAGGTATATAAAAACTCATTTCAGAAGAACTCCTCTAATGCCTTTCTTACCTGCTTATCTATCTTGCATAAAAAAACAAGCCCAGGATTAAACTAGCAAGTAAACAGAGCTGGCATTACCTTTATTAGAAAAAGGGTCAGAAATGGTATTCAGTAACAGCTTTTGAGAAGAAGTTCAAAACAATCAGAATGCAAAAAGTACAGACCAAATTTAAAACTCATACTTTTCTAAGCTCCTTTTATTTACTAGGATTGAAAATTATTCTGTAAACCTTATGTTAAGTACATTAGCCTCTCTGGAATCAACGTGAGGTCTTGCGCGAGACCAGCCCCTACAGCCCCACTGCCAAGGCTCTGGCTTTCCTGGAGCAGATTAGAGAGTCAGGTCTTGCCCAAGGAGCCAAACAGAAAAGGCTGCCTCTCCACTACTGACGAGAAGCCCTTCATATCTCCTCCGTTTGAGGTCATCTGCATTTCCCCCAGCTCTTAAGGATCTGCAGCAGAAAGTTGCTCAGTGGGGCACTGTTGGGGACTGTGCTGGTCCCAGAGAGCAAGGCAGCAGCCTTGGGGCTGCTCTAGCTTCACCTCACTGCAAGGAGAGTACAGGACAGAGCAGAGCCAAGCTCACAGCTCCCGTTTGCCCAGGCAAGGCAAGGTGTTTAGTGTTAATGTTGTGCCAAGACCAGATTAACACAATGGTTAATGAGACCCTTTCCCCCACACACATTCAGCCTGAACAAAGATCTAATCACAGAATCACAGAATCACTAAGGTTGGAAAAGACCTGTAAGATCATCAAGACCAACCACCAACCCAACACCACCATGCCCACTAAACCATGTCCCACAATGCCATGTCCACACGTTCCTTGAACACCTCCAGGGATGGTGACTCCACCACTTCCCTGGGCAGCCTGTTTCAGTGTTTCACCACTCTCTCAATAAAGAAATTTTTCCTAATATCCAGCCTAAACCTCCCCTGGTGCAACTTGAGGCCATTTCCTCTTGTCCTGTCACTCATCACTTGGGAGAAGAGGCCAACACCCACCTCACCACAACTCCCTTACAGGTAATTGTAGAGAGCGATGAGGTCTCCCCTCAGCCTCCTCTTCTCCAGACTGAACAACCCCAGTTCCCTCAGCCGCTCCTCATAAGACTTGTGCTCCAGACCCCTCACCAGCTTCGTCGCCCTTCTCTGGACACGCTCCAGCACCTCAATGTCCTTCTTGTAGTGAGGGGCCCAAAACACAAATGAACACAGCACTCGACGTGCGGCCTCACCAGCGCCGAGTACAGGGGCACGATCACCTCCCTGCTCCCGCTGGCCACACTATTTCTGATACAGGCCAGGATGCCGTTGGCCTTCTTGGCCACCTGGGCACACTGCTGGCTCATCTTCAGCCAGCTGTCAATCAACACCCCCAGGTCCTTTTCTGCAGGGCAGCTTTCCAGCCACTCGTCCCCAAGCCTGTAGCGTTGCATGGGGTTGTTGTGGCCAAAGTGCAGGACCCGGCACTTGGCCTTGTTGAACCTCATACAACTGACCTTGGCCCATCGATCCAGCTTGTCCAGATCCCTCTGAAGAGCCTTCCTACCCTCAAGCAGATCAACGCTCCCACCCAACTTGCTGTCGTCTGCAAACTTGCTGAGGGTGCATTCTAACCCCACATCCAGATCATCGATAAATATATTAAACAAGACCGGCCCCAAAACTGAGCCCTGGGGGACTCTGCTTGTGACCAGCTGCCAGCTGGATTTGACCCCATTCACCACAACTCTCTGGGCTCGGCCATCCAGCCAGTTTTTAACCCAGTGAAGAGTGCATCTGTCTAAGCCACGAGTCGCCAGCGTCTCCAGGAGAATGCTATGGGGGACAGTGTCAAAGGCTTTGCTGAAGTCCAGGTAGACAATGTCAACAGCCTTTCCCTCACCCACTGGGCGGGTCACCTGGTCATAGAAGGAGATCAGGTTGGTCAAGCAGGAGCTGCCTTTCATGAACCCATGCTGGCTGGGCCTGATCCCTTGGTTATTCTGCACGTGCCCTGTGAGTGCCCTCAAGATGAACCTCTCCATAGTCTTCCCCGGCCCTGAGGTCAGGCTGACAGGCCTGTAGTTCCCCGGATCCTCCTTCCGGCCCTTCCTGTAGATGGGTGTCACGTTTGCAAGCCTCCAGTCATCCGGGACCTCCCCTGTTAACCAGGACTGTTGATAAATGATGGAGAGCAGCGTGGCAAGCTCCTCCGCCAGCTCCCTCAGTACCCTTGGGTGGATGCCATCAGGCCCCATAGACTTGTGAGTGTCCAGGTGGCATAGCAGGTTGTTAACTGCTTCCTCCTGGATCACGGGGAGTTTATTTTGCTCTCCATCCTTGTCTTCCAGCTCAGGGAGCTGAATACCCTGAGGATACCTGGTCTGGCTGTTAAAGACTGAGGCAAAGAAGGCATTAAGTACCTCAGCCTTTTCCTCATCCTTGGTGGCAATGTTCCCTCCTGCATCCAGTAAAGGATGGAGATTCTCCTTGGCTCTCTTTTTGTTGTTAATGTATTTGAGAAAACATTTTTTGTTATCCCTTACGACCGTGGCCAGACCGAGCTCTAGCTGGGCTTTTGCCTTTCTAATTCCCTCTCTGCGTGACCTAATGAGATCTTTGTACTCTTCTTTTTTCCCCGAGTCCCAGCAAGAGCTCCCTCTTCAGCCAGGTCGGTCATCTTCACCCCTGGCTCTTCTTATGGCACATGGGGACTGCCTGCTCCTGTGCCTTTAAGACTTCCTTCTTGAAGAAGGTCCAGCTTTCCTGGACCCCTTTGCCCTTCAGGACCGTCTCCCATGGGACTCTCTCAACCAGTGTCCTGAACAGGCCGAAGTCTGCCCTCTAGAAGTCCATCACAGTGGTTTTGCCAAACCCCATCCTTACCTGTCCGAAAATTGAGAACTCTATCACTTCATGGTCGTTAAGCCCAAGACGGCCTCCGACCATCACGTCTGCCACCATTCCCTCTCTGTTCATAAACAGCAGGTCAAGCAGGGCACACAGCAGGTCAAGCAGGGCACAATATAATATAGCAGTCTTGTTTAAGACACTTCAAGTCAAGACTGCTGCTTGCTGTTGTTCATTCTCAGCATGCTTTGGTGGAGGAATGAAGAAAAAAAACAGGAGTGCTGTAAGAAAAAAATATGTAGTGCCTTTATTGAATTAAAAAAAAACGGACCTTTCTTCAAAGTGTCTTCACATAACACACATGAAAACTTTAGCATCAGTTGTATAAATATATCAAAAGGAACAAATATTTTTTCAAAAACAGTATTCTGGCTCAGTAAAATAACTTTCCTATCCCTAAAAGTAGGGATAACAAGTAACAGTTTTTCATTCATTGTATTCCAGTCATCAGAAATAATTCAGGAGGCCCAAGGTCGCTGGAACTCTGTTGGCTGGCCTGCATACTGCAAGCTGTCAAGGTGGAAGCACAAAGTCAGTATTATACCCTAGTCCTCAGAGTACAAATACCATACTTCCAGTGTCTAGTCTTCACATTTGACGTAGGGATCTTCTTACAGAAGAGTTCTGTGACCAAACTGTACAGCTTCTGTCCCAGGTTCTATCAATGTGAACCTTAACAATTGGCCTTGTTCAGACAGGTGTCAGTAACTTCAGATGGATCTCAAGGCCCTTTTATCCTACAACGGGCTGTCACTGAACACACATCATATTTAAAAGCAGACTATGTGCAACAACTAAGTGAATGTGACACTTCATGACCAGAACTGTTCTTCCCTTGACACTTCTGTCTTGACTAAAACACAGAATGAGAACAGAATATAAGCATGTGCATTGGTCTCTACATACATGACATTTATCAATAAAACACTCCAGTACCATGACAGTTTGAAACAGTCTGATGTTTCAAATGCGCTTTTTTCCCCTCCTATCCTGAAATGAAGAAGAGAACCTTACTCCATTCTGGTCAAACACACACTCAACTCACAAAGCTCAGAAGTCACTATCTCTCAGAAGCAGAGTTTCAAATTTCCAGCATACACTATGGTAACCAAAGCACGTTAGGTGGGAGAGAAACCTATTTCCACTGGTTTTGTCACTTATCAGGCGGAACACAAGGGTCACACCATCCCACGTTCACTGGGCAGTTCTTCCATGGGCTGGCACCTCACACTTATTGGTTTCACTTGGTTGAGGATGGAGGCATAAAAAGATAAACACTTGAGCCATGAAAGAAGAAAAAGCCAACACTGCAGTGTCAAAATGAGTAGACAAATTCTGAAGTATGCAGAGCATGAATCTTTTCAGATGAAAAAGTGGAGATATCAAAGAACCAACTCAAAGGAAAAATTTCTGCCTAATACTGTATTAGCAACAGCCTTCAAAGACAGCTTGGAAGGTGATGGAGTTTGAAACAATAGTAAGTTGCTTGTTCCAAGATAAGGGAGCTGCACGGGAAAAGATAGACTGGAGTTCTAATGGGAGGACAGCAAAGGGTGCTGCAAGAGAGAAGCTGATAGGACACAAGTAGGAATTCAGAGTTGCACACAGCAGTTACAGGCAGTAACAGTCAAATCCTGAAGCTTCCATATACAAATAGATCTCATAACTTAAAAATGTACCTTTCAAGCACAGACTGAAAAGCACATGCAATTTGGCTCTCACATCTCCTGCTCCTATAAAATTCATAGCTATAAGCATGGCATTAAACAGATTTGATTATTTCTTAAAATCAATCAAATCAATTCCCTCCCCCCCAAAAAAACCTGATCATTACAAACTACATCACTGCCTACACACAAGTCAAACATAACTTCAGAGTTAACAAAATTGTGTCATACATAATATTGTTTAAAAAAAAAAGGAAAGAAAAAGGATTCAACACGTACAGTAAGTTTTAACAATTTTCTTTCCCAAACAGCTGTATGGAATCTGCGACTCCAGCCTCAATTCATCCAGCCCCAGCCAAATTAGGTACGTAGTCACCTCAGATTCCTTACATCATCAGGGGAGAGGAAAAGGAGAAAAGCAAGCAGCTACAGGGGTAACACAGGGCATCTCTCTCTCACTTTAAGGAGTACTAGGTAACAACACTATTTTAGCTCTATTTTCTAAACCAATCTGGAGCCAGAAAGCATGGCCCCGCCAGCCCTTTTCTTCTCCCATTGCACTGTGAACCCTCCAGGAACCAGATAAACTCACTAATCTGAGAGAAAACTATCCCAAGGAAAAGAACGATTTCTGCCACATTAGTCTGTTCAGTCAGGTTCAGCTTTCAGAGCTGGCAAATGCTAGAGCCAGCACCCTGGAGGGAAGGGTGCTCCCAGGAGGGAAGACCTGCTCCCTTTCAGCAACAACCACCTATGAGAAGCACGTGCCCTGAAGCCCCTTGATCTGGTCCTTAAGGTGAGGCGGATGAGGCCAACCATCCTGTACTCCCCATGACAGAGTCCGTGTCAGTAACTAATTGTTCCACTTGGGTAAAACAAGAACAAATATATTAAGCCACTTAACTGGAAAAAAAAAAAAAAATCCTCTGGAGATTAATTTTTTGACTCAGTACAGCATTACAATGATGTTTTTACAATGTCTGCATGGGTGCATGCACTAAAAATGGTGCAATTCTTTAAAATGTAAAAAAGATCAGGGAAGAGTATTTATGCTTTGTCAGGTTCAATAGCACTTTCGAGGGGCTGGGATTGTCTCTTACCTTTTCTCTTGGACGATAACACACTGATGCAGTAACACAGAGGGATTTATCTTTCAGCAAACTGAACAAGGCAAATAAGAAACTTGTAACAAAGAAAAGTTTTGTGTCATTTCATTAAAAAAATTGAAACAAAAACATTTACTGGCATCAACCATGCCTATTACATAATATCACAATTATAATTAATATAGTTCCCTTCATATTCAACCTTTAATTGCAAAAAACAAGTTTCCTGGTTTTTTGATAGTTTTTTCCCCTTCCATTTTTAATACCAAAAGAATTCCACCAAATCACAGTGCAATTCTTGGAAAAGGCCTCATGTACTTCCTACGTGGTTTCCATGTCATCACTGTGCTACTGACAACATTTCAAGGCGTTCTGTTGATCTGACCAGGAGAAAAAA
This sequence comes from Gavia stellata, assembly GCF_030936135.1. Taxonomy (NCBI): domain Eukaryota; kingdom Metazoa; phylum Chordata; class Aves; order Gaviiformes; family Gaviidae; genus Gavia; species Gavia stellata. The sequence continues at coordinate 70,914,916 of NC_082594.1, forward strand.
TGATTCACATCTGTAGATGAAGTCGTAGTACCTTCAATCCAGAAAATTTGGATAAGATTGTCACAAAACAGATACCTGTGACCTTCAATCAATCCATCACCAACTATGTGAACTGAATTAGTCATTCAGTGTCATTTCTTTTCTGTTATTTAGGGAGAATTATAGCCTTTTGGCAACAAATGCAATCCTGATGAAGATCCATTTTTTCTGGATGGCATGTGGTAGCGCACTGTCTTCCAGAATCTGGTACTTGCTGAGTGAGACCCTTCCGAGAAGTCCCCTTTCCATTGGATAGCCCCATGCTTTTGCTTAATATATTTGATGGATTCTGGCATGGTTGCATAATCTTGTATTTTTTCAAGTTCAATGAGAATTACTTTAATGCCATCTTGGATAAGAGCATTATACACGGCCAGCTGCTTTTCAGACACATCTTCTAGAATATTGTAACAGGAGGGTTCTGGTACTAAAACAATTATCACTCTTCTACTTTGATGGATTTTTTCATCAGCAATGCTGATCACAGCTGTAGAGAAAAAGGTTGTGCAAAATTAAGGCTGCATGTTTCTATTTTTTGTTACTGACATGTTGCAGCTGGTTCATTCACTGTTTGATACTTGAGCCAACACACTTTAGGTACAGCATGCAAGCAGTTATATTGAGTTAGCCAATAAGTAGAGATTTGGCCAATGCAACATCATCTGACCCCATCAGACTGCATGTCTATATTCTTGTTTTGCATAAACAGAGAAGAGCTACCAACTACTTACTACTTATCTCGCTAATGCCATTTTATTACCATTACAGGTGCAACTGCAAAAAAACAAGTTCCAAAAACATAGGCCTAGATAAAACTATGACCTTTTTTCCTTAAACAGCTTGTTCTGATATGCTTAACTGTTTTTTGTTACAGGTAAGTGGAAGAGAAAGCAAAGAATCCTCCCTTCAGTGGCATTCCAGACAATTAATTCTAAAACAGCAAAATATGGTAAATACCACACAAAAACCATATGGGTTTACCCTGAGAACAGACTATTGCAGCACTTTAGATTCTTCTTGTCAGGGAACCCGTCCTTCTCAAACCACTACCAAAAGCCTTCAGATGTAAAAAAGTGATCCATGAACCACGCCATGTAGGTTTGTTCACACCCAATTTTTTTTTTAACAAAAACTTCTATTTAAGACCTACTCTGCAAATCTATTCAGCCTCAGTATTATCTTTTTAAAGTAATTAGACCAGGAAGGATTCAGAAGACTTTCATCATTTCACCCCACATAACCAGTCAGTGAGACAGACTTTGCAATTTTCAGTGTCAGATGCTAGAAATTTAAAGTTGATGCGCACATGCACACAGAGGAAGCCTCCACACGGATTTTAAAATTTAAAGCCTTGCAAGGTAGGCAATGCTTTGTAAGAACCTCCACTAGGGGCAAGTAGTCTTTGATACAGCTGATTGGTTTTGATAACTTAGTGTTACTTTGTATACTTTTTTTCCCACCTGCACTGTCTAAGCATCCATTATATCCTTTATTGCATCCCACTGGTTTGACAGCAATCCTCAGAGCAAATAAAAATGAAGGAGTAGAGAGGTCATCCTGTCAAATGGCACCTCAAAGCAACGGCCTTTTTTCCACACCACTGGTGAGACCTACTTTTCCATGTTTCCTGCCATTAGTCATCATTCACAACCACAATTTCAACTCCTCTTCCACTCAGCATCCTTCCAGCTCCAACTGTCTAGGCTAGCCAGACATTCAAAAACCCTGGAAGATCTAAATAATGACAAGGGAAAGGCTGAGATAAACAGACTTCATGGGAGCACCCAGTGCTCATTCTCCATCAGAGATAAGGAAACCATAGCTCATTTGATGGTGGGAGATATTTAGAATCACATCTAATTGATTGCCTGTTTCTGAGTTGTATTTGCAGCTGCCAATGAGAAAACTCAAGTGTAATTTGTCTTCAGATAGCTTACCTTCTCCTGGTAAATCATCCCTCCCAAATATGAAGAGGTTATATCCACACTGTCTTTCTAAGACCTCTGGCAGTATCTTCAGAGCAAAAATATCTGATGAATACAAGCAGCTTGCTCTGTTCTTTGGATACAGAACATAAGCATCATACATCTTCCCATCTGAAACTAAAGAGTGAGCAATAGGAGTAATATAAAAATGGATTCTAAAGACACAAAAGCAAGCAAGCAAACAAACAAAAAATCTCTAATCTCTGGTTTTTTCCCCACTTGATTCATTGTTTTAGGTCCTAATCCTGCTATTATCTAAGCGTGTATAATTATACTAAGCCCGAAATATTTGCAGAATCAGGCCTTCTAGAATTCAGTATGCTGGATCTGAATAGGCAAAAAAGACCTGCAAAAATAAGTAAGCTTGAACATTCTTTTTTGAACTCTAAACAAAAAAATGTTATCACTGAATTATCTGGAAAACAGCTGTTCCAGTAGTACAACTGAATACTTAAAATTCCAGCTGCCATATAACTCATAGGTCTTTTTTGTAATCTGGAGTTTCAAAACACAGCAACCATTTAGACATGAAAACAAACCCAAAGTATTTGGCAAATTTCAAGGTCTGAATTTTATTAGATACTTTATAAAACACTTTTCAGAAAGACCAAATTTAAAAGACTTCAAAGAAATCTAACAGCACCTCAGTACTTCTAGAAGGTATTTTCTGTTTCTTTAGTACTTCCTCTCAGATGTTTGGAAAAGACCCACACTTCAGCATACTCTTATAGACAGCATTCCTATCAACTTTTTTCTGAATGCCAGGAATTTACAGAAAGTAAAATAATCAGAAATGTCTTCAAATAGAAAACAAAAGAAAGCGAAATTTGTCCTGGTTCATCTATGGAAAATAAAAAACACCCAACAATTCCACTGTATTACTGCCTTCTGTAACAACAGTAATTAAAAGAAATCTGAAAACTGCTGTCAGAACAGCATTCAAACCAGTGAAGTGGGTTTTCAGGGAAAGGAATGATAGAACTGGCTTCCTGGAAAGTTGCAGATTTTTCCCCTGTAAATGCTTTTGTTATCTGAACTAATTCTAAACATCCTAAAAAGGATCCCAAGGAAGGCCACTCACACTCCATGAGGTTAACTCATTGCTTTGCAAGGGAAGGTGGCGGCTCATTACAACACACATCACTGTTACACAAAGGTACCTTTTTTACTCAGGAAAGGATGGCAGGAGTCCCGATACCAAAGCACAATATCAATTTTGAAGATCTTGTAGATAAAGAGAGTTAAAAACACTAAAAATACCAAAGAAACTCCTCCTCCAATTAAGTAACCCTGAATGTTCCGAGCTGGGGTAGAGTGGAATAAGAAGAGAGAAAACAAACAAAAAACCCAGTTATACACTAGAACCAGAGAAAGACAAGAGAGATATTCAAAACTGTCAACTTTTCCTCAAAAATTATTTAGTCATTAAAGGATTTAGAAAAAAAAAAAAAAGCAATGAATGAACAAGACTGAAAGTTGGTATGCTTTCTGCAAATACCGTTATTTGACAAGCCTACTTTTATCTTTCAGAGAAAAGGTACCTTAGCAGTGTGACAAATGAGGCTATTCTTCAGCTGAAACACCAAAATATTGACATATAACCCAGTGCAGCAGCAAAAATTTGTAAAAAATTTGATCAGTCAGAAAGCAAGAAAGTCAGAGATGGGGAGGTGATTTCCTGACCATGCTATTCTTCCCAGGCCAACCAGCTTTCCATTGTCTCTAGGCTCTTTGAAGATCTACCATTGAACCTACTGATTTGTTGTCATTAGTAGAGTTGCTATCCTTAAAAAAAATAAACAAAAAAACACCCCCACACTATGCAAACTGCATTTTTAGTTCATGCATCTTAAAGAATTTCTGAGGTTAAATCCTACCCTGACAATCTTTGTGAAGACCTTAATTTACAGTACACAAATAGTTTGTTTATAGTTATGTAACAAACTAGAGCTCAGATACACTTTCAGTCAATTATTTGTTTACAATGTGGCCAGTTAAAGGTAAGTTTGAGAATAACATTGTCAAAGGATTGGTTCACAGTTGACAAAGCCAGCTCAATACAAGCTCAACAGACCAGAGGCTTTTCTGCAGCTATATTTAAAAAAATGGGCACTTACAACTTCTGGTAATTTGCTTTTCTGTGTATCTGTTTTTAAAGAAAAATAATTAATTTCTTCAGCTTTGCATTTGAGTTTTTAAAGCTCACTTTACCTTTAAATTCATCTACTAAAAAGAGAATTTCATGCTAGCCAGTAATAGGTCAAACCTATCCTTGTCTCTGAGCACAAGACTGGGGTCTCCAACAAGTGGCAGGATGCTCCCAATCAACATGCATGAGCCTGTCTAGAAGGTGATAACACAGCACATGCATCAGTAATGGAAAGTCCATAACCTTTCTAAGCAATCTATTTCATTCCTTCACTATCATCACTGTTAGAGTTTCTCCTACTATAGAAATAGATTTACTTTTTTTCCCCTTTCTCCTGGCAACCTAAGCCCAGTATTTGTTAATGAAGGATGGGACAACCAGGTCCACATATAGATTCATGTCCTTTTGACAGCCTGTTCCACACTTAGTTATGTCTCCCCTCAGCTCTGTTAGAGAATTGGCCATTTTCACTGCTCTTCTAGACACACAATCTCCTCTGATCCACATGCTTCTTTAAGTACAAGTGTGTAAAATGAAGCACAGTATTCCACTGAGGCCTCATACTTGCTTTAAATAAATTGGAGTCTTTCATTAATGTTTCCTAAAACACTGAATGAGAGAAGACAAAGCAAATTAAAAGTCCTACTTTCTTTAATTTTGCTAAGAATAAGAATATGACAAAAATTTCACAAAGAAAGGTACTGAGCTGCATTGCCCACTTTGCACAAAGGTACATCACACAGTTTTAGCTCTAATTTTGGTGCTGTCAAACTAACTGAGAAGTAAGCATCATTGATCACCATTTTATCAAGATGAGATCTCTTACCTGGGTGTTCCAATTTGATGTAGGCTGTAAATTGTTGAGAACCATATATAAAGTGACAGAAAAATTTATAAGCATAATCCTTTACTTTCACTTTTGAAATGTTAAATTTTGTTCCAGATACAGCAAGTCCATGAGGCATCCCCTCTCTGTCATTAAAAAGGGCAAAAAGGAAATGTCTGTAGAGAAACTGAAATATCAGTGCTTAATATGGGATAGATTCATCTATCCCCAAATACAAGAACATTCATTTTTTACGTAAACATTCATTTTTACCTAAACCTAAGAAGCCAGTGAAGCACAGTAAATATCACCGCGGTAACAAACAGTTTCATGACCAGAGGTGACTTGGCATTTTCCATACACATTGGGTTATTGGGTTTTTTTGCTGGGTGGGACAGAGTGCACCATTAGTTTTTTTATCATCTGCAAAACTGATCAAAGGGATGGCTGATACACCAGAATGTCATGCTGCCATCCAGAGGAACCTTGATAAGCTGGAGAAATGGTCTGACAGGAACCTCATGAAGTTCAAAGCAAAATACAAATCCTGCACCTGAGGAAGAATAACCGGTCCCCAGGCATCCTGGGCTGAATTAAGAACGCTACCAGCAGGTTGAAGGAGGTGGTCCTTCCCCTCTACTCAGCACTGGTGAGGTCACACCTGGAGTAGCAGGGACAGTTCTGGGCTCCCCAGTACAAGAAATGTATGGATTTACTGGAGCAAGTCCAGCACAGGGCTGTGAAAATGATTAAGGGAGTGGAGCATCTGTCATATGAGGGAGCAGGGACTGTTCAGCCTGGAGAAGAGAAGGCTCGGGGGCAGGGGGTGGATCTTGTCAATGTATGTAAATGCCTGACAGGAGGGAGTGGAGAAGGGGGAGCCAGGCTCCTTTCAGTAGTGCCCACTGACAGGACAAGAAGCAATGAGCATAAACTGAAACACTTCCCCATCTGAAATTCCATCTGAACACTTTTTTACTGTCAGGGTGGTCAAACACTGGAACAGGTTGCCCAGAGAAGTTGTTAAGTCTCCACCTGTGGAGATATTCAAAACCTAACTGGACACAGCCCTGAGCAGCCTGCTTTATCTGACCCTGCTTGAGCAGGAAGGATTGGACTAGACAATCTCAAGAGGTCTCTTCCAACTGAAATGATTCTGTGAATGAAAGATTATTCAAACCAGTAAAAACTATTAATAAAAGTGTCAAGAGAAAAGTGATCTTCCAGAATTCCTCATACTGATGACAAAGCAGAAACCTTTCTAAGGATACTAACAGACTCCCCAAGCCCACAGTGTCCACAGTCAATGGCACCAGCCAACTTAGGAAATGATGATGAACAATATTCACAAAAGCTGTGTGACCGTGGTGTCAAATGATAACAAACATGGTGATACTGCCTTTATGTCTGATGTCTATTGCCACAAGAGACTTGGAGATATAATATGCTATCCTGCTAAATACCATTCTGCTCTAAGGTACATTTACAAGTATAAGGAAGGAAGGTACAAGTATAAGGAAGGAAGGTACAAGTATAAGGAAGGAAGGTAAAAGTATAAGGAAGGTACCTACAAACTGGCATCCTACCCTATACACCAAAATGACATGACTTATGTACTCAAGGAGGAAAACTCCTTTTGCAGAACATCCTGAAGAACCAGTTTCTATTACATAAATAATTGCCAGCAACTTCTCTCTTGCTACGTGTTCAGATTTGTTCAAGTCAGTTTTAACTTTCCTCCCAGCAGAGGAAGAGTTACCTCCTAGGTCTAAGCCCTCAAGTCCATAATGCTGGCTATGCCTACAGTGTGCTTTGCTACTAGCAAATGCTCCACAAATTTAATTGCTGAGAAATTGCTACTATTTTTTAAAATAAAACATTATTATTGCAATTAGATTCACTTCTCTGATACTGGATAACTTACTTTGAACTATTAATCCTAATTAGAACTTGCACAGGATATATTCTGCACATCTCCATCTCCGGCATGGGAAAATTATCAGGCAGGGTAGTGATTAGAAATGGACATCACTTCCAAGCAAGCCAAAAATCTTAACAGAGAATTGCTTTAAGCTAAATACATTAAATGCTTTTCAGGAAGATGTGTTGAATAGCAACACCAAGTTGGTTTCAGAAGAAGCTGCAATTATAGTAACTTTAAACAAAAGACACGTGCAGCTCTGTGTAGCTAACTGGTGAAGCTGAGAAACTTCATGCCCTAAAGAATAATGGACTTAGTTGTGCCTTAGAGACCATAGGCTGGGGCCCTAATATTTATAGGCAAACAACCAAGTACACAGATCTATCATGAAAGTAGTAATTCCCCCTAAAGGAACTTGGGGACAAAGTAGAACTAAGATTCCTTCTGGAGGCCAGATACAGCTGAATAAAAATCATTTTAAAAGCAGTTTGCAACTTAACTCTCTAGCCATATTTTGCACTGATGATGGCACTTCGTGGAGACAGCAATGCTTCCGCATAAGTGTGAACTGATCAGTTGAGATTGTTTTTTCTTTCTTCTTTGCACTACATTTTAAGGGTTATATTAAACAGCACTGGTTGATACAATGAGAAAGCAATCAGTGCATCCACAGTCTGCTACAGCATAGACAAGTCACTGAGTTAGAAAGGTCCTGCTCTCTCGAAAGAAATTGCTGGTTTTATCAGCCTAATTAGTGTTTAATTTTCCTGAACATAAAAAACCCCTAAATGTCTTGCAACAAGAGCTTCTGCTTTTTGTTCTTGAGGATTAGCAGCTGTGCCTGTACTTAGAAAAGGACCAACGTCACAAATAAAAGTAAGTGGGGTGATTTTTTTTTCTTGGAATAATCTGTCCTTCCCATATTAATGATAGAGGGCAGGCTTTAATCTATTAGCAAAAAGGATTGCATAAGAACAAATGCATAAATAAACCTTACAAAATTATGTTTCACAACAGCATTATAGAAACCTACATATGATTGCTTCATTGCATTTGTATCAGATACATCAGCATTTATAATAAAATGTTTATTTTTTTAAAAACCAAGCAATAAGAATATAATGTACTTGATGCAGACTTCTAATCAGTCTTTCAATGACTACTGACATTTGACTAGTAGTCAACTTCGTGGTGAATTCACTGCAAATTACTGCAGATTACTTCACCTAGAAATGCACTTACAATTCAATGTATAAGGATACTTACTCATAAAACTGTTCCCTGTAGGTGCTATCAAAGCTATCAACATCCTCATCATTAACTTGCCAGAATGGAATCAAGCCATTTATGCCACTTGATATATTACATTCCATAACTACATGAGAGCCTATAAAAAACATTTAAATATGGCAATTGAAGGTATTGTAACAGAAGCAGGATCAAGCGATTAGGGAACAGCTGGGAAAAGGAGGGATATCGAAAAACCCACTTACCTTATGAAAAGCAGAGTCCTTAAAACCCATCCATTTGTAATCCACACTTGGGTGTCTCCAATCTGGATATAAATTCCACCCTAAATATAGGTGTCTAAATGTTCATGTCTACGTGTGAACTAGATGTCTAAGCTAGTAACAGGGTTCAGCTCTGCTAGAGTCCACTCACATTAAAGTAGACACCTGGACCTTATCTGAATGGCTGAATGGCTCTCCAGACTCCACTGAAAGATCTCAGGGCTCAAATCAGTTGCATGTACACAGTATGGTGACATCTGAGATGCTCTCCAGCATCCAAGGCATCCATATGGAGCTGGCAGATAGGACTCCAGATCTTCAAGAAACCTGTACTGCTAGAGTAGCCAGACCACCCAAAACAGCACTAGACATCTATGTGTAGGCAACTGAATTGAGCCCCTGTTGATAACAGTATGAATTAAGGCCCCTAGCTCATCTGCAGATACCCATGTGTAGACAACTATACCCTGGAGCTGAATCCCATTCTTAGTGACCATGCATCTTTACTCCAGATCAGAGTCTTTTGGCCAACACTGTCCACTGGGATGGTTTCTGAATACCCTCACACTCTTCTCCAAGAGCAAGCTCACCTGTCACTCAGCTCCTTTGCCACCAACAGTCCAGATCCTACAGAATGCCTCAGTATTAAGAAAGCAAGCCAAGTTGCAGCATATATTTATTGCCAATGTACCTCAGAAGGCTCCATTTACAGGAAGGTAAGCAGCTTTCTTAGAGTCCTTTCCTTCTGTATTTCACCCATGGAAGTTATGATTTGATAGGAGAAGGTGGGCTCTCCATTCACTAGGTAAAGATCTCAATGTTCTGTTTCCTAGAACCACATCAGATGTAGATGCTTCCACCAAGGGACACTCTCTATCAAAAGTATGGAATAAACCTGTAGCTCACATGCAAAGCAGTTACTTGAATAAGAGTTCACATAGAAGTCACATATGCTCCCCAATCTCTTTCCTCATGTCCTTCCACCACAATAATGATTTTTTTCTAAAGATGTGGTTTAGTTCATTGCACAGCTCTTCAAAAGGAGAAAACCCCGTAAGTGTTCCATGCCCTCAACTTCTATACACTCTTGAATGTACTGTTAAGTTTCTGCACAACCTTTTCCGGCCATTTCTCATCCAAAAATACAGGTGTTTCCAGGTTCATACAGATTTTTCCAGGTTCTGCCCCACAGGTAGGCATTTAACAGGAGCAAAGATTTTTTTTCCAGCATCACATTAAAGGTACCAGTCAGATAATATTACTTTTGAATGTGTGGTGGGTTGACCCTGGCTGGACGCCAGGTGCCCACCAAAGCCGCTCTATCAGTCCCCCTCCTCAGTTGGACAGGGGAGAGAAAAGTATAATGAAAGGCTTGTGGGTTGAGATAAGGACAGGGAGAGATCACTCACCAATTACTGTCATGGGCAAAACAGACTCGACTTTGGGAAATTAGTTTTATTTATTGCCAATCAAATCAGAGTAGGGTAATAAGAAATAAACCCAAATCTTAAAAATACCTTCCCCCTACCCTTCCCTTCTTCCCAGGCTCAACTTCACTCCCAATTTTCTCTATCTCCTCCCCTCCAGTGGCACAGGGGGACGGGGAATGGGGGTTGTGGTCAGTTCACCACACGTTTCTGCCGCTCCTTCCTCCTCAGGGGGAGAACTCCTCACAGTCTTCCCCTGCTCCAGCATGGGGTCCCTCCCACGGGAGACAGTTCTCCATGAACTTCTCCGACGTAAGTCCTTCCCATGGGCTACAGTTCATCACAAACTGCTTCAGAGTGGGTCCCTTCCACAGGATGCAGTCCTTCAGGAACAGACTGCTCCAGCATGGGTACTCCATGGGGTCACAAGTCCTGCCAGCAAACCTACTCCAGCGTGGGCTCCTCTCTCTCCGTGGGTCCACAGGTCCTGCCAGGAGCCTGCTCCAGCGCAGGATTCCCACAGGGTCACAGCCTCTTTCAGGCATCCACCTGCTCCAGTGTGGGGACCTCCACAGGCTGCAGGTGGATATCTGCTCCACCGTGGACCTCCATGGGCTGCAGGGACACAGCCTGCCTCACCGTGGTCTTCACCAGGGGCTGCAGGGGAATCTCTGCTCTGGTGCCTGGAAGACCTCCTCCCCCTCCTTCTTCACTGACCTTGGCGTCTGCAGGGCTATTTCTCTCACTTATTCTCACTCCTCTCTTTGGCTGCAATTGCTGTCACACAGCCACTTTTTCCCCTTCTTAAACATGTTATCCCAGAGGCACTACCACCATTGCTGATGGGCTCAGCCTTGGCCAGCAGCTGGTCCATCTTGGAGCCGGCTGGCATTGGCTCTATCGGACATAGGGGAAGCTTCTAGCAGCTTGGGTGGCAAGGTTTTGGTAGCGAGGGGGCTACGAGGGTGGCTTCTGTGAGAAGCTCTAAATCAATGATTCTGTGAATCTGTGGTTCTGTGATTCTCACAGAAGCCACCCTCGTAGCCCCCTCGCTACCAAAACCTTGCCACGCAAACCCAATACAGAATGGCAATGCCTTTTTAAAAAACACACAAACAAACAAAAAAAACTTCACCAACTTCCTTTAAAGGGTCCCCCTGTAGTAGGGCATCGTCTGCAGTTGTTCAGCAGCCACAATAAACCCACTTTGTGTGTGAAGGCTTTGTGTCTCTTTTTAGTCTCATGTGTGACTGCTTTCTTAACGTCTGTATGGTAATCAAAGCTAGGTTTGTTCATCTTAGCTGGTCTAAGGCATCCAATAATATATCAACAACTTCTAATTAGTGCAGTGTCCAAACCATAACAAATATGGACCAAATGCTATTCTAAAGTAAGGAGTCTAAATGAGTTGTCACATAACACATCTAATATAGGCTGAGAGTCACAGGCAGCCCCTGGACTAATAATTGCTCTATTCTCCATTTTCTCTGCAACTACTATCAAGGATTAAGAAAATCCTTGATATCTTCATGTAAATTGATGTCTTCAGTAAATTAAAGAGCCTTTTAAGGGCCTATGCAGATCAGACCCCTTCCAAGTAGAGGCTGCATTGGTAAGAGTTTTTCTGAATTAATTGGGAAGTCATAACTAATTACCAGTCAGAACTGGGGACGAGATCTATACGATATTTTAACGGGTAGAAGATGCAGTAGAGGGAAGCCCCACCGTAATAATGCTTCATTTCTTCCACAGTTACAATTACAAAGGAAAAGGAAAGTTTAGGGTTGTGTGCGGTAAAAAAAAAATGACTGTGGCAAGTCTCCCTATTTCAATCTCAGATATGGTGAACAAATTTCCTTATTAGTGGAAGAGCACAAATAAAGAGCACAAATAAAGCTTTTCAGGCATGTAATTGTAACGAAACCACAGAAGATGTAATTACTAGAAAAGAAGAGGCTGCTGAGCCATTTCTGAATATTTCCAACAGAATTAAATAACCGTCTGAGGACTGCAGGACTGTAAGTCTATAAAATAATACTGTTTGTATCAGATCCTGAATATTCCCACTGTTTAAAAAAAAAAGCCTTCTGGACTTCAGAGGAACATAATTTCTATGAAAGCTCATTCATTATTCTCGTCAAAATCTACTGATCCTCCCCAGAACCTGGCAACTTCAGAATGAGATATCTTTCACAAGTTGTTGAGGTCAAAAAGAAAAAAAAAAAAACAAACAAAAAACCCAACTGCACCAAAAAACCACCAAACAAACAAAACCACAAAACCCACCACTATTTCAGTGCTGTTCACTTTAGTTTAATACCATATATCAAAGTTTTAATTTGGGCCAGACAAAATGATTCACGTAATGTGAAAAGAAGCATGAAGCCTCAACGTGAGAAAAGATCACCTGATAGACACAGTATTTACAAGCTCAATGTCAGAAAAAGCAGCAGCAGAAGCCGCCGTATTATGCGGGACTACCATCAATGTGGCGTACATAAGACTAATCCATAATGCTCTGGCCTCAGCTCCCGTACGGTGCCAGCGCCCCAGCGCAACCTTTCCTCAGAGCTTCTCTAATGACCTAATGGGTAATAATCCTTCCTCAAAAGATTACAAGAGAGCTTAGATCCTGTACTAGGAAATTCTAGTAAATAGCCAATCACACTTCTCCAAAATCAGTTAATGCCCTTTTTAATCAAATACTTCAAAACAGTTCTCCTTGGTGCAAAACAAGAAAGAAAAAAAAAAATACAGTTGAAGCAGCTCCAAAATTCATTCTTCTGGGCTACATCAGTAGAGCACAATTCTGTCCGATACATGGTGCAATCTAAACATGTATAGGTTTGCTTAGGAAAAGACTTGCATACCATATATTTGGCCCATAGAATCACTGAGTAATTGAGGTCAAAAGGGACTTTGGGAGGTCGCTATTGCAATTTTCTGCTCACAGCAGGGCCAGCTCTGAGGTCAGACCAGGCTGCTCAGAGCTTTATCCAGTCAGGTTCTGAAACCTCTAGGGACGGAGACTACACAACTTCTCTAGGGAGCCTGCTGCACTGCCTGACTGTCCTCACTGGGAAAGTTATTCCTTATTTCCAGAATCTCTTGTTTAAGAAATTTCTAAGATAAACAATACCCGGGATATCCATCAACTAGCGCTCACTGTTTCACAAAAGTTCAGTATCTGAAGCCTTTTAATACCCTAGAACGAGGAATAAAATCCAGGTTGTGGAGAGGGAGGGGAGACAGGGAACATACAGGAGGAGGAAAAACTACTGAACTGGTCAACTGGTAACTACCCTAACATGTTACATATATGTGACCATATTTCCACAGATACCGAGGGTATGTCAAGACATAGACACTGAGAAGTGGTAAAAAGGACAGATGGCAATAACAAAAAAAAAAAAAAAAATGCATCCCACCCGACATTGCTGGTCAAGAGACTCCAATCTTAGGCACACAGTTATTCCCCTTCAAATTATTTGCGAGAATCACATTCTATCATCTGTCTTCCAGATATCCTCAATCCACATGCGTATCTCCCACTCTTGCTGAAGTCAGTAGAACTGTTCATGTGTTATTTCAGAAAAACCAGGAGCTTATTTGTTTTACTGAATGTTAATGACTCTTAAATAGTCACTACTTACCAAGTTCTACTTCAATTGTATTGTTCTTCGGATAAATAAATTCTGGTCTCATCTGCAGTGGTCGCTCTAACAGAAACAAAGAGAAAAATAAAATCTTCAGGCAAGAAGAGTTCCACAACTTCAACTGATAGTTTTACAATCATTTTGTTTTATTGTTTGGTACTACTGTAGCTCCATACTTACTACCAGTTTCAAATTTACAACATAAAATATCTCATGAGATTTGCTGTACTCTATCCAAATTATTCTATTTTAGCTTCCAGGTTAAGAAAAGGCTTTAGCTTATCTTAAAAATACTTTTTTAAAAAAACAACCTCAAATTTACTGGAAGTTGATATAAATGTAATACAAAACCAGAAAACAAAAATAAAACCAAAAAATGCGATTTACTTTGTCAGAGAGATGTATGAGAAAGAGAAAGAAGGATTGTATCAATGACCTCCTAGATCAAGTGAATATCTATCTAAGCAAAAGAGTAAACAAGCACACACTTAAACTGGGCTGGAATTGTATCATTCTGCACGATATATAGACTCACTGTTCTTGTATCACCTATATGAAGTCAGAATTTTGATTTAATCTAAAAAGATGGACACTCCACCTCCACCCAGCTTTTCTGATAGGACTACTATTATGGTACTGGTCAGGCCATCAACAACATTGCCTACAAAGACGCAATCACAACAATCACAGCAATAAATGACAGCAATGTGAGAGTGAGACAGCCAGATCTGTGTCCTGTTAGATGCAGAAAAGCACAACCATGCGCCAACAGTAAGCCAACCCTCTCCAGAGGAAGATTTATTAACTTTATAGTATTTATACAGCTTGTCACATCTCCTTCCCCATCAACTGAGATTCTAGTGAACTTTGTAAGCAAGTTCACCAACAGGGCCACAAGCAGGTGTTTTGCTGTGATGGTCTCAGCAAGTAGTCCTCTTTTTTCTTTTTTAAAAAAATGTTTTTAATTTAATAGTGCATTATTTGTTTAAGCAAAAACAAACCCCTCCACCCCAGCAACCACTGCTTCCTTCTAATTCTCATTCCTAACCCTGCATTTCTCATTTCTCCATGACAATTCTTCCTCAGAAGCAATGCTCAAGGGTAGCAATATGCATTATTGTATTTTAATTTCAGCATTCAGGAAAAAATTAAAGATTTGCAACTCTATTTCACAGAGCTGAAAAGTAACATGCCAGATAGCTTATGCCTGCATACAAATATTTACAGCAGAGCCAAAAAGAGAAGAGAATAACCTCAATGCACTCACCTTTAACCTCTAGACTCATGGTTCGTGAAACATTATATTGTTTTCCCATATATGTGTATACCATACGGCATGTGTAGTTTCCTCTGTCTTGTACAGTTACATTGTGAATCAAGACAGCATTTTCACCCACTGCCAAAAGAAGTCGCTTGTCTTCAAGAAATCCAGGCTTACACTCCTAAATATATCAAAAGTACCTGTGATTTAAGGGAACTAATAACCTGATAATTAAATAAGTTACTGAACTCTACTGATTATTAAAATACTTGCCAAATACTGATTTTTTTTTTTGAAAGCCATTATGTGGGTTTATATCCAAGCATCATTACGCTGTAACACGAAGCCTGATGACGTCTTGCTGCATTTGCACTTTTTAAAAATCACTGCAGCGAATCCTTTAAGTTTTCAAATGCTGTCGTTTAGTTCACTGCCTTCATTTAATAGCTTGACAGTTATCTATCTCAGGTGTAATAAAAATTACTATCCATGTAGCAGAGTTTATGAGAATACACGCCTGCTTTCTTGCTTCACTAAGATGAACAATAGCTGCTGTAGCAGTGTCTTGTGCTGTTGGATGTACTACCGTTTCTTCAGCAATGCAAATACAGTGAAAACCTTCCTTCTCTTCCCTGACCTATAAGCAGTTTAGAATCACTTCATCTCAAAAGAAGATGTATAGGTGCAGCACCAAGGTAATTTTACGTGTACAGGCCCATGTGCTACTTTAATACCGGCATCAGAATTAAGAGTTGAACTGCTTTAGAATTTTACCTTAACATGGACAAAATACATGTTTCTAAGCTTGCATAGTATACAAGAGTATTTTGGCAGAATCAGAGCAAGAAGCATAAGAATACCACACCATGATCAATAGACAGGACAAGCCTAATATTCTGCGAAACTGAAATAATTATGCAGACCCTTGTGTTTAAGGAAACAAACAAGGTAGACGCCTTACTCAAACTGTAGAGAAAATAAACTTTCCCTTCCAAAAGCAGCTTTTCACAGTTACTTCATGACACATTTTAAATAGAATATTTCATATCTTGTGCACAATACCTTATACCAGTGTACTTCAGGCTGATTATTGTCTTCATCTTTAAAATGTTCTAGATCAGGGCATATAATCTTTCCAGTATTTGTGCTCATCACTTTTTGTTCAAACTTCATTTTTCCATTAAAACACAAACCGTTATCATTCTTAAAAACTGTTAAATTTATAGTTTTTTTGTTAGAGTGGTTAAGGCTCCTGTAATGAGAACAGCAGACAAGTTAGGTCATTAACTACAAGGTTCCTTGTTTCCAGCAAGTCATGGAGTTTATGGAGAGAGACTTCAGCATCTCCACCAGTCTTGCCTCTAACACCCCTACTTCAACCTGCCCCCCTGCTCTTAAACACCATCCTCAGCTCCTCACCCCCCTGTTCCAGACCGAGATAGATGGGAATAAGCCCTGATTTTGTGTTGTGAACAGAAGTGGAGTCTGCTCTGGAAGCCCCACAGGGGAAGCCAGGACTTCTCACAGCTGATGGTCTATGGAGCCCACAGCAGCAACCCAACCTTGCCATTTTCAGTGCTCTGTTTGCCAACACACAGTAGTGCAGGGTAACGCAAAACATATCTGTACTGGAACACCCTTGGTGCCAAATGAACAGGAGAAGACAACAGGTTCATCTCAGTGTTCCTTGGAGTGACATATCAAGAAAAAACAGGCTGTAACTCTTAGCTGAAGAGAGACAAAGCTTTTGAATAACATATACATCAAGGTGCAATATCAATGTGAAACCACTTCACACCAAGAGCTTGCAAGAACCAGTGGTACAGTAGCTCTGCAGAGAGGAGATGGCACTAGAAACCAGAAGCCTAAGCCAGAAGTAAAGGAATACTCTCTATTAATTCATTGTTCAACCCTTCATTTTTCAATGTTATGCTAATGGAGAAGTTTCCAGAAGAGTGAACTGCATGTTTTGACACTCCTGGCTTCAACTTCTATATACTGCACCTTGACAAGCTCTGTAATTAAGGTTTAAGTGACTGATGCACAAAATTTAGCCTACAGTTAACACAACTGAACTTTAGCAAGTTTTTTGTCCTGCTGACGTTATGCAAGCCAGAGACATGAGGTGCCCACAGGAACACATCTCATAGCTAGAGTAACTAGAAACACAGCAGGAAAGACTAAATTGAAATTATTTAACTGGGTAGCTTTGAAAGGATTACATTTCTTCTGACTTCCAATTTTAGCTTCATTATCGACTCTGGAGCAGGAAGATGCAAAGGCCTGCAACCTGTGCCTACACTGAAAGTTTTTGCTTATCACTGTTACTACATTCACAACCCAAACCCCTTCAGCATAACTGGTGTACTGTATGCACACCAGTACATGTAACTATACACTACTAAAACAAATGTGGGGTCACCTGAAAAGCCTGCATTGGCTGTTCTCAGCGTACTGTGGCAAGACCATGAGGAAAAGAACAACTCCTGTGCACCTTCCCAAAATTAATTTCCTGTTCAGCACACAGTGAATTTCAGCCATTACAAATAAGACTTCACCTGAAGTAGTCAAGTCCAGTACACTAATCTGAGCTTTAAATACAGCAAGAGCTTTAAAGTGCCAAAGAATATTTCTTTTTTCTTCATCTCTGTGCACTCAGATCTTTTGAACAGTACTGAGGACACATTACTCTCACTGTCTCTAAATCTGTCTAGCACATTGCTTTGCTCTTCACATGCATTCTCATTTTTGACCAGTAACATCTGGCAATGTTTTAAAATAAAACATAAGAACAGTTTTCTGCCTTTTCATTTGTCAATTTCCAAAAGGAGTCCCCAAAAACTTGCTAAGGTCTCCAGAAAGTCTGTATGTGGTGACACTGCATAACACACAGAGTTTGCTCCTCTCAGATCCTTCTTCCATTTAACCACATCCAATGAAGAAACCAAAATGTTCTTCTGTCAGTATCAAACAGCAATTTGAACACAGAAAAAGCTGAAGCAGTTAAGACTTTTCCCTGTGACCTTACACTTCATCCAAAACAAACGAACGAAACAGACAACCCACACAGACCATTGTTAATATTATCACGCTTTAAGATAGAGTCTTCTGTATGAACCACTTTTGCAATGCTACATGTGTGGAAGAGGAAAAAAAAAAAAGGCAGCACACAGAAACAAGAAAGCATGGCCAAAACACTGCTTTTAACTAATCTAAGCTCTCTACCTAAACAAAACAATTCTGTACACTCAAATTCCACAAATATAAGCATTAGCAAGCCAGCTGTTTCCCTCCTCCTTTCCTTACCTTACATGACATTCATAAAGTCCAGAATCTTCCAACACTGCAGGAATAAACCAAAGCAAGCCTTCTCGCTGATGGATCCTGGCATCTCTCTCTGTGGTTACTGGTGTAGCACTACCATTTTTATACCACGTCAGATTGTAATCAGAGTGAAGCACTGGCAACGTAATTATTGGGCAACTAATAGCTGTAGGCTCTCCAACAAGCACAAAGTAATCACAAATAACACATTCTTCTATTAAAAAAAAAGATAAAAAGTTATTAATGCTTTTAATCTGTATACTTTTATGTTTTAGAATTATTAATATCCATTCCAAATTACAAAGAATTAGAAAATAAGCTTTCTGTAAGAATTTACCATTAAAACATGACAAGACTACCATTTTTTGTTTGTTTATCACCTTCTTGTTGAAGATCTAAACCACACATTTTACACAGCTTAAGCCACAACTTCCCTCTATTAAGGTAGTCAGCAACAAGCACATATAAGTCCAAAAGCCTCAGCGCAAACTAGGGTATAAAAAGATACATGGGATTCACCAGGCAACACAAGCTTCACAACTCACCTGCTGTGTCCTTGTTACTTGAGCATGTTAGTACTTTTTCAGAATTACCAGATTCTTAACGTAGATACTATCTATGAAAAGCATGGTGCAAACAGTAGCAGTGCAGAGCTCCTCACAGTACTCTGGCCATTATGACTGTGGGGCCAAAAACAAATCAGGGGAAAAAAAAAAGGGGGGGAAAAACCCCCAAAAGATGGCTTTTGAGCTGATGCACAAGACGGTAGGGAATGAGATCAAGACCTCAACACATCAGAGAAGTCTGTGAACCAACACGCCATAATATGAACGAAATTTGGGGAGGCGCAGTATCTAAATTAAGAAGTCTTGACTATAATGTATTCTTTCCTTACTACATTTGCAACTTTTGTCATCTTTATCCAGAAGGCCCTTTAAATTATGAACATTATTCTGAACATCACATAAAAGGCAAGCATAAACAGAATTTTTATCATTATGGCTGTGTAACAAGTTGACAAGACACAATCAGTTGACAAGACACAATCATGCAGCCTAGCAAGCAGTTTTTTTAAACATCAGCCAAAAAAAATACCAGAGAAAGAAGGACAGATACTGCAAGAAGTCATCAAGAACCCAAATATGCAGACAAAAACTACTTGGAGAATACCAGTTTAGCACAAAGAGAGCAGGGCATTTGGCTATAAAACAGATTTTAAAAGCTTCCAAACTTTTGCACACAAGTGCAACACTGAGTTCCTATGAAACTGCAAAACCTCTGACTGAACTGATTTTACAAATCTTGCTGAATAACTGTATAAATACAAAGCTAATGTATCCAATTTCAAAATAAAAAAAGTCTTCAGTAATCTTACCAGTCCCATCACCTTCTTATCACCTAATTTAAAGATTTCCAAGTAGGTCCCTATGGAGCTTAAACTCATTCAGAGACATTAACATTAGACTGCTTATGCCAAGAGCAGCAAGGCAAGCATCATTAATTTATGTAGTCCTAAACTTTACTGAAAAATTAGATCTACCATTAAAAATATTACTAATTAATTGTAAAGGAAACTGAGCCCTACTGCTTTCAGGACTAGAGCTACGACATGTCTCTTAAAGAAGGCATTCAACAGCTAGCTTTAAGTCAAGGAAGCCATTCTCTTTGGACTTTCTCCATAGGAATCAGGGAGAGGCTAATCAAAGCCTCAGTACCCTAAATTTATGTGTCTAGATTTAAAAATATTTATGTCAATTTGTCCATTCCATCCCCAGTGCAACTTCAACCCAAGAAGAGGTATTCAGCATATCTTCAATACGCTGAAGCAAAAACAAACCCCAAACCCACTATTTGCTCTCAGTAACTCTTTTCTACTAAATACACATAACTCATGTTTTGCAGGTTTTCTTTTTTAAAATGGTAATTTCAACAACATATTTCACTTACCAGCATTGAACAGAGGTATCAATAGAATGAGACGACCAATGAGCAAAAATGTAGATGTCATCTTTTGCTGCAAAGAGGAATTTTTTTCCATTAGTGTGGTAGGAGTATTCAAGCTGCACTGTCCTCTGCACCCTGCACTACTCCTTAAAAAATCAGGAGAAGCATTAGTCATCTTGGGGAGGGAAGAAATCGGTTTGGTAATTTAGCCCCAGCCTTTGAAGATTTCAACTACAGCAACCGTTGGCCTCCACAGAAGGCTGCTCAGTTTTTAACTTTCTACTGGAATTTTTCCAAATTTCTACTGGAATAACTCTTGCATAAAGTGTAATTTTCTTTTGCCAACATAGTTAAGCCAAAAACCCCCCCAACCCTCTGGCACAGACAAATTATGCCAGGATACAGTATTTTAAGCTATACTGTATAATTTAGAAACCAAGCTTGATTAACCTACTCCTCTTTCCACATGTTTACAGGAGACACAATCACAGAGATGTATGAGGTTTCATTCTTTGAACTGTTCTTGTACAGTTGAGGCAGCACTGCTTTTAAAAGCAGATGAACTTGTAGTTCCTTGCAGGAGGACTAGCACACTATAACTACAGTATGATCTGGCACTTAAATTGGCGTCTAAAGTCAAACGTGTGTGGAAACCGCAACTAATACGAATTGCTGCGGTCAGACACAAAACAAAGAGTTCAAGAATCGTAGTTTCACTTCACACCTCAGGTCTTCTTTGCAGCTTTCTCCAAAGACATGACTGAAGAGACACCCACTGCCCTCATAGCCCACAAGTGGCTTCCATGAAACCTCTAAATCTTAACAAAGTCCTGCTCCCCTCTCAGATGCGCCTGCTTTTCCTTGGCAAAATGTCATCAGAGCCCTTCCCAAGCCTTCTACTGTCAGCCAGCTGGCAAACACTTAAACCCTTTGCCTTCTGACAGCTCTTCGTAGGTTAAGGCCTGCATTTAGCTGTCTTGCCTTTCACAGAATCACAGAATCACTACGGTTGGAAAAGACCTGTAAGATCATCAAGTCCAACCTGGGAAAAAAAAAAAAAAAAAACCAAAAACAAAAACCCACCACACAACAACAACAAGCCACAACCCACCCAACACCACACAGCACCATGTCCATCAAGCTACATCCCACAATGCCACATCCACATGCTCCTTGAATATCTCCAGGGAGGGTGACTCTACCACCTCCCTGGGCAGCCTATTCCAATGTTTCACTTTCCTCAGTTCCTGACTATTTTGTATGCTGCTCCCTCTCACTCTAAAGCAATCTGGTTTCCCATGTAGAAGTCCATTGCAAAATTTTCATTGCACAGGTCCTAGTTAATATTTGCCTTCTACCCAGCTATAAATGGCTGGAAGAAGAGATGGTATTCCCTGAAAAACACACATGGCCTTGACTGACTGACTGACTTTTGTATCCACTCTAGTTCACTTCAGTGACAAATAAGCCACTTCTTTTGAAACATTTCATATGCAGCAGTGTTGGGGTAGTAGGGAGGCACACGTAGAGCAGAGTTCAACACTTTAATATAACAGCCTTCAAGTATGTACTTCTTTTGCACAGTTTATCTGATAAAGCACTCATACCATAGCCTTTATTTAGTTGCCTTGTGTGTGGTTTTCCTGTAACTTGCCAATGAGCTGATCACCATTCTTGTGGTTTCAATTTACCTATAAAGATTAGAGAAGAAGAGGAAAAAAGTATTTTAAAAAACATATCATTTGGACAGCAGCATACACATACGAAACCAATTTTTCTACAGACATTCTAAATGTAAAAGCAAGAACATCCCTTACCTACACTAGAGAGATGACTTAAAACAAAAGAGCAACAACAAAACTTGCAGTAAAAATTGACCAAGAATTCTAGCAAAGACCTTTGGAAAATGAAGTTTCTATCGAAACCAAGATGACGTTACACAGGTGTCAAGCAAGCAACAAAACCAGACATAAGTAGCCACTTTGTAAGACAGATTTAACCACTAAAAGGAAACAAAAAATACTTAAATCTAGGCAAGATAAGAATAACTAAACAACTTAACAGGTTAAGCTTTACATTTTGTACCCATTACTGGTCTCCAGTATCAAGGGTGGATGTCTTTCTAATATTGTATGCTAAGTCAACTTTTTTTGAGTTCTAGTCTTTCAAAATTCACACACACACACCCTTCAAATATTGCAGCGGTAAAGCTTAAAAACTCTGGAAAGAAGGGAAGAAGCCTCTAGCTTTTGTAGCTGCAATACTTCACAATATAGGGAGCATATCTATTCTGGTCAGTACGGTTTTAAGTGACCACACAAGGTTTTTACACTTTTTCTTAAGCAGAATATACAGAGAAACACTACCCCAAATCCACAGATGTGAAACACCAAACTTTGTTTAAAAAGCAGATGTTTGTTCACATACCTAACAACTTTATCCTTATAGTGCCTTTTATTCCAGTCTCAGCAATATGAAATGCCCCTGTGTTACAACCACAGAAGATCAAAAAAAATCTCACTTATGTAGAGAGAATGGCAATTTCACTGATGACACTGCCTACATACTTAGTTTGGAAAACTGTTTCAGCTCAAAGCTTGCTGGACTCAAAGGAAAAATGTATGTGAAGTCTTTTAAGAAATAAGGAAAAAAACCCCAACAACAACAACCAAACAAAACCCCACACCACCAACCAATCACATTTGTGGTTCGAGCTACTAAAAGAGAAAAGGTTTGATTTCCAAGTTACTTTCCTAATATTTATCTTCTCATAGTTAAAATACAACTTACTACTGCTCCTTCAGATTTCTAAAATTGCTATCTTGAAAACAGAAATAGAAAACATGCAGACCTAACTTAAGATACTGACATTTTGTTCTTTGCAGGATGTCTATCTTCACAGAACTTGCCCTTTTACTTGCCTTAGGCACGCTGCCAACTTTAAATGCCATAAGAGCAGGTTTAGACATATTGGGTCCCTAAGTTTGCATGCAATGGAATTAGCAAACTTGTCATTCAGGAAGCTGTGCAAAACACATAACTGTATCTTTGTTGTCCAAATTTTCTGTCTCCAATTTTTAAAATATTTTACTTGTAAATAATTTATAAATACATGGACATGACAGATCCTTGCAAAGACCAACACAATGAAAAAACACTCAAGACAGTAGTAGCATAGAAAGCATCTAAGCCCCTCAACTGCATATCAGCATGTCGTTAATTTAAGTGGCTTTCAATATTGATAGCTGTCTATGAGGACTCATTACAGCAAGGGCGACCAACAGATCCCTCGCCTTTGAGCCATACAGAAGAACAGAAATTGTGGTTCAAAGGCAACTCATCATCATCTCTGCAAACAACATAATAGCATAGAGGTGTAAAGCGCCCCAATTTAGTGGCATACCTATTTGAAAGAACTGCATTAACTTTTTAAGTAAAACTTTATTATAATGGAAATGGGGGGGAGAGGGTGTGGAGAACCAAACCCATGTATGGCCACTTGCTTCAAAGTACAACCACCAAGACAAGATTCAACCCACCACAACAATTCATACAGCTCACACCTTGTTCCTTGTTGTGCTTACTCCTGTCAACAGGAGTAAGCTGTTAAGCTGCCTACCAGGGTTAAACCACAACAGCAAAGCAAGACAAAATTTCCAACAGACTATACCTTGTCTCCAGTCTACCACTTTCCTGAGGTCCCAATTTTCCTGTCTAACATGCTCAATATATAAACAAAATGCAGCTGATCATTTTACAGAGGCATGCATGAATGCTGAGTCACACAAAACAATGCACAAGCACCCTCTAGAAGTGGATTTGGTTATCCACTGTGGTATTCTGACACTGAAGTGATGACCACAAACTTCAGTCCTTAAATGCCTCCTTTTCAGACAATACTGCAAGTTGCAAGACTACAGAAAAGTCACACCTTTAAGGAAAACCCATTATCCAAGATGTTCTATTGAAGCTACATCAAAATGAAGTCACAGAAATCAAAGAACATTCACAAAGAAGCCTGCAATACTTAAATCTTTATAAGCTAAATTCCAGTTCAACTTTGAGACAAAGTATTAACTGCTCTAAATCTGAACAAAGTGTTTGTTACAGGTACTGCCTCAACTTTCACCAAAGCACAGGAGGAGGAAAAAAGAAAAAAAAAGATGAGTATCTGTAGTTCTACGTAACTGGCCACCACTGGTTGATTCTAGTACGGTGAAGAGCTACCTATCCACACACTTCCACCTCACACCAAACTGGAAGCAATCAGAGCATTGAAACCACCTTGAAAGGAGCGATCTTACCAGTATTCAAATCAATTGAAAATAGTACCTCCTTTCAGCATCAAGTAGAAGGAGCTCATTTCGCAGTCAGTGCTTTGAAGACTTTCCTATGTCATTTCAACTCCTAATACCTGTCAATATAAAGTAATGTGGAATATTTCTTATTTAAGTCCAAAGTTATTACTTTCCACTAACATTTTCAAAGTACAGTTAAGAGGCATTTAAAAGGACCAGAAAGGCTCGTGCAGATAAAACTGTATGTATCAAAAATACAGTGATGCAAAGTATTAAAAAATTAATGTATTACTCTCAGTGGGAAGGGAGGAAATCAGTAATAATGTTTATAAAAAAAAGCAATGGGTATTTCTCATTTAAGGATTAATTTAACATATCTGAATTAAGGATTCTGCATTATAAAACAATTTTTGCACAAGAGTTTTATGTCAATTTCTCAGCTTTTACGGCACTCTGATTTCGCAACCTATATGAAAAGTGAGCATGTTCATTTAGCAACTCCAACCTGTTTTTTGAGAATCCAAGCACACACAAATGGTCCAAGTCAAACAAGCACGCAGTTGCTGAATTTATGAAGAAGAAAAACAAAACACATCCAGCATTCTGCTCGAGTCCCGGATGAAAACTCTCCAAACTTAAGAGCTGCTGCTGGAAACAAACGTGAACCTTGATTCAGCTCAGTAGCTTTTAATGGATAGCTCACTCCTACCAAGCTGTGGCTCCACAGGCTGCTGGCCAAGCACCGCCTCGGTTGCGCCCAGCACGGGTCTGGGATGCTCAGGGCAGCTCCTCGCTAGGTTTGATAGAGATATCTCTGCAGGCATCTCTTTCACCCGAAGCCTTGCTCTCGTCGTCATACAAACAGTTAAAAAAGAGCCCCTGTTTGATCACAGTTATGCAATAAATAGTTTCTGCAGTGTTTTACCGGGTCAAGAAGACTGACGCCAAGCTTTATCCTGCTTCCTGTTACAAGTACTTCAAAAAATGTGGTAGCATTCAGCACCCCGACAGTCTTCATTTCTATCCAAACCCAGGTAGGAAGTACGGTGTAACACGAGACAGAACGAGGAAGCACACACAAACGCAAAATAAAAAATTTCTTTCAAGGAAGCTATCTGCTGCCGTAAAAGCTGGAAAACCAGCAGCCACAGGCAGAGGTAGCGGGACTGTGCAAACACACCGCCCATCAAAACAAACGGCCCCCAAACACATCTGAAACTAACAGAAACGGGCAGGGTTGGCTTTTTGGAAACCACCAGCACTGCAGTCTACCTGCCGAGGAGCTGATCCCCGCCTTCGCCGCAACCCGCGGACACCCTCCCCGGCCTGGGGACGCCGGGTCGGAGGGGGCCCTCCCGCCGCCGCCCGCTCCCCGCGCTGCCAAACACGAGGCAAACGGGCCAAGGAGCGGCGGGAGACATGCGGAGGAAAAGCCCAGCTGCTCCCCAGCCCCCGCCGCAGCCGGACACGCCGCTGCCCTCCCCGTCACGCCGGCGGCGCTGGAAGCCGAGCCGAGCCGAGCCGAGCCGAGCCCCGGGAGGGAGCGAGGCGGCTGCCCCCGCGCCACACGCCACCCTTCCTCACCTCCGTCCGCTCCCCGCAGCTCGCCGGTCGCCCCGGCCCGCGCCACACAGCGGGCGGGCGGGCAGCAGGCCCCGCCTTGCCCGGCGAGCTGCGGCCGCGGCGGGCGCCTCGCCCCTCCCAGCGGCCGCCCCCGGCCCGCCCCGCCGTTTGCACCGCCCGGGGCCCGGCCCGTCGCGCGCAGGCCGGCCCGCTGCCCGCCGGCCGGGGTATGCTGGGGGCTGGCTTGGGGCGCGGGCTGGGCCTGAGCCTCCTTGGCGGCGGTGGGGGCCCGGCCGGCTGCTTCAGGGTGGGCTGAATGGCTGTGGGGAGCCCCGCGAGCCGGCCAGTCCCCACCGACCCCCGAGAGCGTGCGAGCGCCTGGCACAGGGGAGCTGGCCCTCGTGGTGGCCTCCTGTGTGGCCTCCTTTGGGGCATCCCCCCGAGGTTTGAGCTAACCCTGTTTCCTCTGGCATCAAGCCGCTTCCTTGAGCCACCACACCTGGGTTTAGTTCCCCTTCAGGCTGTGATCCTGGGGTGGCCGAGTTGACTTCAGCGTTGTGTGGGTGCCAGTTTTCGCTCAGGCTGCGCTCATGGCAAGCCCTGACCCGGCTGATCTTGCAAAGCGTGAGAGCCCTGTGGCCAGCTCAGCGTGCCAGCTTTGCCACGGCGAGGGGCCCTTTTGGCAACTCGGTGGGAGCAGAGATGTTTCATGTCTTCAAATAACCAGATCCTACCCGTGTACCGTGGTGTGTCCAGGACATGCCGGACATAACTGCACATGCCCCGTGTAGCCTGGGTGAAACCAGTGCTTGGCGAATCTGGCACCCCACTCATGAAGTGAGTAGAGGGACACTCACTTCTGTCTGGTATTTACCAGAACAGACATGAGAGTGCCTGGTGCCACTATTCCCATATTCCATGACCTGAAGTTGCTCAGCCTCTCTATTTAGAACAGAGTTTTGTTTGCTTTCCGTCATGTAAGTGTTTACTTTTTATCTGGTTTGGTCAGCTACCCCTTCCACTGTGCCAGAGTATCACTTTTTCGGTTTAAACGATAGTTTCTTCCTTCAGGGTTTGGATAGTAACTCTACATAGTTCTCATTCTTTAGTTTGATGATGAAATTAAACATGTTCAAACATAGGAATGCAAATTTTTCCAGACAGGGAGAAGTTTCTCTGGAATAATTTCCTTGTCCATAGTTTTCAATTCAGTGTCTTCTCCTCCTTGAGTTTGTCTTCACCTCCTTCATTTTGGTTCCCATAAGCTTACTTTTAGTGACTCCTCAGAGACATGACTGTAGGGTACTCAGTGATTGCTTATCCCCGTCTCTGGTTTTATTCAAGATCCACATGCATTAACTTTATTTACATTCCAGTTGAAGTAAACTTACATTTTAATATGAATTATAAAAATGTGATGTAAGAAGAAGCTTCACCTTGGGGTTTGAACAATTCCCAAACCAATGTGAAGGTACTGTCAATGTGTTAAGGGTTTGGAAAAATGTGGGAAGGCATGTTTTAACGTATTAAACAGTAGAGAAGATCCTTTGTTCCAGACTCACAGAACCATTACTGTTTCCCAAGTGGGAAGCTCGGGCTTTTTGGTGTAGAAGGGCTGGTTTGCTTCCCTCTTGGTTTCATTGACACTAATTAGAGGAAAGAAGGGATTCTCATACTGGGCTTCTTCAATGTTGACAGCATCAGGATGAAGAGCTCGATTGAGCAACAGAGCTCTCAAAGGGGAAAGGTGTGAAATGTTTACCAGCTTATCCGATGATATAAAGGGGGAGAAGCCCCTTTATGAGCTGGATGGGTACATTTCTATTCCTATTCCTGTTGCTGTGTATGGTTATAAGCCTTTGCAAACTCTCATGTCTATTTTAGCTGTGCTAAATGCTTTTATATGCTTTTGCCTTCACTGTTTTTGAGTCAATGGTGGTGTTAAGGTGACTGACTAAATTAGGGGAACTTCATAGGCCATAGCAATCTTAAGAACAAAGATATTAGAGTGCTCTAAGTGTTTATCTGCCCAATACTTTGTTTCACAATATCCAAAGGATAACAACAAGGGGATCGAGTGCACCCTCAGCAAGTTTGCAGACGACACCAAGTTGGAAGGGAGTGTTGATCTGCTCGAGGGTCGGAAGGCTCTGCAGAGGGATCTGGACAGGTTGGATCGATGGGCCCAGGCCAGCTGGGTGAAGTTCAACAAGGCCAAGTGCCGGGTCCTGCACTTTGGCCACAACAACCCCATGCAACGCTGCCAGCTTGGGGACGAGTCGCAGGAAAGCTGCCCGGCGGAAAAGGAACAAGGAACTTGGAGTGTTGATTGACAGCTGGCTGAATATGAGCCAGCAGTGTGCCCAGGTGGCCAAGAAGGCCAACGGCATCCTGGCCTGTATCAGAAACAGTGTGACCAGCAGGAGCAGGGAGGTGATCATGCCTCTGTACTCGGCTCTGGTGAGGCTGCACCTCGAATCCTGTGTTCAGTTTTGGGCCTCTCACTACAAGAAGGACATTGAGGTGCTGGAGCATGTCCAGAGAAGGGCAACGAAGCTGGTGAGGGGTCTGGAGCACAAGTCTTATGAGGAGCGGCTGAGGGAACTGGGGTTGTTCAGTCTGGAGAAGAGGAGGCTGAGGGGAGACCTCATCGCTCTCTACAACTACCTGAAAGGGTGTTGCAGAGAGGTGGGTGTTGGCCTCTTCTCCCAAGTGACGAGTGACAGGACAAGAGGAAATGGCCTCAAGTTGTGCCAGGGGAGATACAGACTGGATATTAGGAAAAATTTCTTTACTGAGAGAGTGGTAACACAATGGAATAGACTGCCCAGGGAGGTAGTGGAGTCACCCTCCCTGGAGGTATTCAAGGAACGTGTGGACGTGGCATTGTGGGACGTGGCTTGATGGGCATGGTGTTGTGTGGTGTGGGTGGTTTTTTGTGTGGTGTTTTGTTTTTTGTTTTTGTTTTGTTTTGTTTTGTTTTTTTGTAATGGTTGGTCTTGATGATCGTACAGGTCTTTTCCAACCTTAGTGATTCTGTGATTCTGTGATTCTGTGAACAATACTTCCAATTAAGATGCACAAAGTTTGAAAGTTGGTGACACAGAGGAGTTCAGAGAAAGAAGTGTCTCCCAGTAGCTAGCAATGACCAGGAAAGCTCTCCACCATGTAGCAAGAGAATAGGGAGCATGCCAGAAACCCAGCAGTGCCCAGGAAGAGTAACGCTTACATACTGGATGTATATAATACTTGTTAAATGTTGAAGATAAAATGGTCCTTTGTAGAATCTGGCACACACCACTATTTCCATAATTCTTATATCCCATATCTGTCATGACCACACTTTTAAAGTAAAAACCCAAGCACTCTCTGTCACTCACTTTAGAGAAACTAATCACGCTGAACCAAAAGTACACTTCAGAAAGAACACACGCAAGTGTCAGCACTGCCAAATTGTGATTCAGTAGCAAAATATGCATTTTTCTCAGAGCAGAAGATGTTTCCTAGAGTTTCCTAAGAGTGTTGTGGATCAATTGATCATGAAACATCTAGTAAGACTCCAGTTAGAGAGGAGTAATTTTGTGAATTTCTGTTCTTGTTCCCCTGTAGAGCTGTTTTCCCAAGTTAGTTTTACAACCCAACCTGTTACCTCAATTACACAGTCAACTGTGTGAGTGTACCTGGGCACTGAGTTCACACGTAATTGGGAAAAGCCTGTCATTGCTTCCAACTGCAGGCCTCTGGGGCATGTTTCAAGGCTCAGACCTCTGGGCCAATGCCAGATTGCTGCTAGCGAGACCACGTTGTTCATAAATCAGTCAGCACTGAAGAAGCCAGACAGAGGTTTCTGTCCTTCAGTAGCTTGGAGTAACTGGCCAGGGTGAACTTCAAAGCAACACAGTAAGTTGTTCCAGTTGGCCCTGAAAGGTACAGCTCCTGGCACACTGATCACTGATGTTGGAAGTGATGACTACGTCATGCTAGTTCAAAGGCAGTCTGGTAATTCCACTGAAGTTCTCCACAGGGCTCTTTGGGCTTGTGGTTTAATATAGATTAATGTGGAAGGCAAGCAAGAAACACAAATTTATGCCAAAGGGCCTATTTATACTGAATTAAATCTTGCTACAGCTTACTGCAGCACCAAAAGCTATATATCTTTGAAAACACGAACCAGTTCTGAGTCTTCTACAGTCTGAACACACCTGTTTTAGCACAACAGAGCTTGTGCCCAGCGAGATCCTCATTCCAGAAAATCTTAAATCTGGGGGTGGTTGATTTTCTGGTCAGCCACGTCCAAAGTCCAAACCAAAACTGAGTAGCTATATATCCTACTAGATCCCTTCCCTTAATGCCCTCATATACAAAGCTCTCTCTTCTTGGAGAGGACGGGGTAGCAACAGAAAAATAAGGACAGAGACATCACATTGCATTCATAATAGTGCTTTTAGTGTTACTCCTTCAAAGGCATGTCAGACCTATTTTGTACATATGGCAGTAACCTGAAACATGTTTTCATGTATTGAGGCTTGTTCAGTCACATTGTCCAGCATTTCCACACAAAAGAGAGAGAGTTCATATTTGATCAGGTATATCCATATGCACTTAAAGCAAATTTATACTGGACAGAGCAACTGATCTCAAACTGACATTTTAAGTAAGTGAAAAACCTGAACATACCAGTTATCTCAAAAGACAGCTTTTGCAATTGGAATCTCATTGAAAATAAAAATAGATGTTTATTTTTTCTTTTTAAAAAAGCTAGATCTTTCATCAGTTCTACATGTTTCCATGTGCAACTGCAGCTTAAGTGGAGGAGGTCTCTGCAGTTATGTGACTGCCACTGCAACACTTAACCAGGAACGCATGCTAGGAGCACCTTTCTCCTCCTGTCCACCCAGAACCTCTGTGGATTTCTTTACAGGATGCTTCTCTTCTGTCTTTTCTGTGACTCTTTTCCATGCCTCCTGAGAGCAATGCTGACAGTTGTTGAGGATTTTTCCTTTTTACCTTCAGCACACAGAAGCTTTATAGCCTTGTTCATTTCCAATGTGACTAAGCAGGTTCAAACCCCCACTTTTTTGGCTTTACCACATCACTACTTAAGTAAATCAGCTGTGCTTGTATTACCAACATTACCTGAATAATTCTGGTTTGAACTGGAGCAGTTCTCAAGGCAGATCCCAGAATGACTTCAAGGTTATTATTGGTCTCCTTAGGACTTCCTTGAGGTGGAGACAGTATGTTGGCACTAACAATACTCGTTAGAGCCAAAGCTAGAGACAGCTTCACTAGCCAACAGTTGAGTCATTGAAATGAAAATCAAGTTTCGAAACTTGGTATCTCTGCCTGACACACAGCCACCTCAAAATCTTATCCTGTTTTGTGGGTTAGAGCTTTTGGAGTCAGCAGAAGTGCAACTGAAATGGCTGTAATTAATTGGCAGTGAGGTCTGTAAAATGGATGCAGTGGTTTATCTCTCACATATAGCTAGTGTGAGTTTAAAATGCTCTCATCTGTAATGACTACGATCTGTCTGCTGTTATCATGGAGCAGCTCTCTAACTTCTGCTTTTGCAATTTGCTATGTACAACGAGCGCTCAGGAATTATTCTTAAATGTTGTACAATAAAGGGCAACATGCTGAAAAGGAACCTGGAACTGTGAGCAAAGGAATTCTAGATTTAGCCTTCTCACCAGCCAGAAATGGACAGCACACAACAAAATCTGGACAAACTGTACAATGGCTGCATGTCTATAATCAGGTTATCCAGTGCCTTCCTAGAATACCACTAAAATTACATGAACAAAAGCGACAAGTAAGCTGGAGTAACAAAGCAGCCTGAGGAAACCCATACAAGAACATTCTTCTTTAAATTGCTAGGAGAGCACAAAAAGGATGCACACAGTTACAGCAGACCCTGAAATATGGTGACTGAAAAAGAAGGAAGCTTTAGGAGCAGTAACTTGCAGTGGATTGAGCTTTGAAAAATAAACCTCTGTCTCAGGACACACTAGGCTATGTTGGTGATTTCTCCCTAGATTAGAAGGAAGGATTAGTTGCCTTAGCAGCATGTAGAAGGGACTGTACTGCTGCTTTCTCCTACCACCTGTAAAAGCTCAGAACAGCATGGGGCATGGGAAACAAAATTCAGAGCTACATTTGTCTGAGCTATGACATTCCTTGCAGCAAAAAAGCAAGAAAATCAAAGTAGAAGGTGTGTGGAAGATAATGCTTATGATAAAATAAGATAATTAATTATCTGCAGCAATTGATTTCCCATTACTGGAGCATGAACCGTTTGCCTTTGGAGAGTAATTTACTGTCTTTCATAGGCCTGAGCTCTAATTGGCTGGACATAAATCACTGTGCTAAGTGCTGCCTCAAATGCTTCCAGAGAATAGCCAGAATACTTTGATTAATATTTTGCCAAGTGGTCAATTTTTTGTCTGCTGTATTCATGTGCAGTATTCATGCTGCTGGGTCCTGTGCTGATATTGTCACTGACTTCTTGCAAAAGCTTTGATTTTCCTATTTTCTCACCTTGTTTTTGCTAAAGTGTCATAACACATAAACTGTACCGCCATTGTTAGTAGTTTTTAATTGATTAGTCATCAGAAGCTTTGTGCACAAACTGAATAAGGATCCGATGGTAGCCTAATTGCAAGAAAGTCTTAGGAAAAGCCCAGGTAATCTGGAGTGGTGAACACAGCTGGAATTACAACATGCTTCCTCACTCAAAGATTTTATACTCTCAGGCTGCTCATAAGTTATGCTTATTACTAGATTTTTATTTCTCTATTAATAACACCTACCTACTATTCTTTAGTACATGTTGTAAAGTCCAAAATACAGTTCTTGACACAATGATTTTTCTTTGCAACCACTGTGTACCCACCCTACCATAAACCTTGGTTGCATAAAGAGGAGCCAAAGGCAAAGAGGAAGGACAATAGAAAGTCAGATTAGAAGTAAGAAGTAGAAACTGGATTTCAGTCATCTAATTAGCAGTACCTGTGGAGGGAAATGAACAAACCCACTGTAAATAGAAGACTGCTGTGGCTGTGTCATGCTATAGCTTTTGCTCCGTGCCAGCATATTAGCTCTAGTTAAGATTGAGCCACCTTAAAAATGGACAGATTTAAAGCCTATGAGGCAGATTCTCATTGCCATTCTGGCATATAAACAAAAGCTTACCTATGACAGAGCCCTCCCTGCCACATCCTTCTCATTTATTGTAGCACACTGATCAGAACACACCTATTTTCTCAGTAGGCTTCTAGTCATCAGCAGCATTCATAACACATAACACCACCCAGACGGTTTTGCTTCTTTCCTTTTCCTTCCACATGTCCTTCAAACACAAACATTAGCTCAGACTTTGTAAGAGTATCCGTGCAACTCTCTCTCATCTTACCCCAAGGAGACCAACTCATTACAGCACAACAGCTTCTCCTAAATCCTATCCTTATCTTACAGCCTTCAGCAGAGACTAAAACAGTCTTCAGCATTCTTGCTGCCAAGGTGTCAGTGTCCCCCTGCCACACTCCTCTCCTTAGATTTTCCTTCTTCCCCTTCCCCAGCCATACATGTCACATTCCTCCTTATAACCCTCCTTTTAGGGCAAGCTCTTCAGGACTTTCAGCTCCCAGGTCTCTCAGGCTTTTGCAAAGCCTGACTTGAGCATTTAGGACAGAGTTTATCTGTGGTCAGCGAGAGTCGCGGGGAGCAGTCCTCTGACTTGCTCCCCTCTGTCTGCTTGAAAATTATCTCAGACATAGAAATCTGTCTGTACTGTGGATGTCTACAATGGAGAAGATTAATCCAGCCCTCAGACCTGCCTGAACAGCCTGCAGCATCTCTAATACATATTATGCATTTTTAATTAATTACTTATTTTATGATAATTCCTGTTATTGGGTCACGTTACGGAAGAGAAGGAAGACAATTTCCCTCATGGGTTGCATTACGTTTTGAACTAATGATTTCTTGTTGCTTCTGAAAGAACCTGCAGGACCTTTTTTTGTTCTCTGCTGAAACTTTCCATTGCCTGAAGAGCTGGCGTTGTCCTTAGCCAAAAGAAAGCAAACAGTAATGTGAAACACAGAAGTAGTTCATGAGCTAGTTTTCTGTCAGTGCGTTTGCAAATGCTGACAGTGGTGTTAAGCAATCCCAGCTCCCACTAGCCTTACGCTTTCTCCCTTGGAGACATTCATTCTGTGTGTTTTTATTGTTATAAAACACAACTGGACCACAGCTATAAATTGGCATTTTGGAGATGAGGGGGAAAAAAAGCCAAGAAAAAGAAAAAAAAAAAAAGAACAGGAAAAAAACCCCAATATTATTATTTTCAACATCCACAGAGAGCTTTTCTGCTGAATTTCTTTAAAATTTCTTCATTTTTCCTATTGACAGTCACTCAAGAACTATCTTATTATGGGAGTAGAAGAAAAATTATTGTGTGTATCCTTTTGCCCAGCCAGTCATCTCTGTTCCCATGGTCCTTGCTTAACTGTGTTAGCAACTGACCTGTGACATGAAAGTTGTGGTAAAATACTGGTGCTGTGTTCATTGAGTTATTGGGCTACGGATAGTATGTTGCCTGGATCTTGGTAATCAAAACCAGCTCTCCACCCACAGTAAATACAGCTGCAGATGGCTCAGTAAGCTGCTATGTTCCAAAATAAATGAAGTTAATTTTGAAAGTCTTTGAATTCAAATGCTTTCCTTCTCTGGATTTCCATGTGCTCTTTTTGTCCTCTGTCTTTTCACTAAATTGCATGTGAGTACCCACAGAAATGGGTACTGTAGCCCTCATGGGCATGACCTGTGGGGGTTACCTGACCCATGGGTGTGTAAAGACGGTGACCGTGGGGTTCTCAGGATTCTGCAGTACACAAGGACACAGAGGTTGGGGTTTCTGAGAATTTCTTTGTTGCGAATTACTACAAAACTACTATTAATAAAAACAAATAAATATAAATATAAATATAAATATAAATATAAATATAAATATAAATATAAATATATGCTACAAGTCACTACAAAATTACCACTATGAAAGCAAGTATATATATATATTACAAGAGTAAAGCAAATATATGTATTAAAAGGTATTGCAGAAATCCAACTAGTGAAGCAAGTGTATACTTATGAACCTTTACCTGTGTGCGCACCTATAAATACTTATGTGAGGTATTACCGCTATGACATTCACCAAAACACTCCCAAGAATAGGGCTAATCGATGACGGAAGAAGTCTCACTTCAAAGATGATCCATGTCACGGAGTCCGGAGTCAGCCAGGCTTTCCCAGCAAGGGTCTGGTCTGTCCCGGAGGTCTCTCACAGACAAGCTTATTTTGGGTAGGTAGCAAGTTACTTTTTATACCTTTTTGGCATAAATACCTTTGTGGTAGGTATGTAAGTGAGTGTAGGACATCAGTTCCTGGAATAGTGTTGCTGACTCCTGTTTTCCGGGAAGGTCAGTTCATTATCACAGTTTCTGTGTCCTGCACCCATCAGGGTTTCTTTGTCCTGCTCCCCAAGTGCCTGAGCTCTCCTGTACAGCAGCAGGCTGCACGGTGGTGACCTCCCCTTGAGCAGGGACGCCTCTCAAGGTTACTCCTTGAGGCTGAGAGAACCCTCACCCAGCATCTGATATCTAGAATGAGGTAAGTGACATTTTACATGAGGCCTAGAAGTATATTGTATACTAGCAACATTTATATGTCCAGATATAGCTTAATTATTAGAAGTGTAGTAAGTAGTAGAGTGTTTGCCCGCCATCTAAATTATCATTTAAATCATCGTTTAAATCATTGTCAAATCATTGCTTAATTACCATTCAACTATTCCTTAATCACCATTTGATTACCATTTAATTTTCATTCTATCATCGATTAATTATCATTTGATCATGGTTTAATCATTAATAAACCCCTTTTAGTTATCCCCACTATGACGACTTTTCTTAATAATTCACCTGCAACAGGGTGGTACTTAGTCTGCACTAGGGGGATGAAACCAGTTATAAAGCCTCTCCAGCAAGAAGATTAGAAGACTTCTTTGAGCACATCTAATAGTACATCTTATGGCTCCTGCCAGGACCATCCTCCAGACCAGCTTCCCAGCCTCTGGAGAACATAACCATGTCAAGCATGGTGTCTTGCATAGATGGAGGGCATCATCCAGAGCATGGAAGCATGCAC
This sequence comes from Gavia stellata, assembly GCF_030936135.1. Lineage (NCBI taxonomy): Eukaryota > Metazoa > Chordata > Aves > Gaviiformes > Gaviidae > Gavia > Gavia stellata. Next base: position 70,951,026 of record NC_082594.1, read on the forward strand.
AGTACCTTCAGATGTTTCTAGGTAAACTCAGAGGGATATCTAGAGGCTGTCCAGAATGACAGAATGACAAACAAATGAATTGGGAGACTGTGCTGTGCTCATGGCCTTTCCCGATACCTCTCTTTCAGAGCTTTGTAAATATACTCTTTTTGCTAATACACTTACTAAGCGTCGTTTGCAACTAGCTAGCAACGATTAGACTCTTTTTCAAGAGTGTTTACTAACCAGTCAGAGATAGTTCAGCCTAAACTGGAGGTGTGCTGTTGTGGATGCCAACAACAGCAAACAGTCCCATTACGTTTCTCAATCCTCTCCCATGGTAAGTGACTTTTCAAAATCTCCTGGATGGCTCTGGTGGCAGCTGAGAGCTGGGAACAATGAAAAGGGGTATCCATGCCCCCAAAACATGTCCCAAACTAGCATGGGCCACGCAGATGAAGAGTAGTTCTACAATATTCAACAGCTCATGTGCCTGGTTTAAACAAGTCATTGTCTGATGGGAGTAAATTACATGTAATGGATGTCTTCTGATAATGCTTTTAGGAGGAAAATGAATGTGATAGATAAATGGGATTTGGCTAAAAAAAGTAAATGCTGAAGATGATTTAGTCGAGCAAAGAGATAAGGGAAGTGGGAACCATTTGGGGCTGTTTTAGGCTGTGGTTTCCTGAGAAGTTCTGGCCTTGATTTTGCTGTTTTATATTTTAAAAAAGCACAGTCCCTAAGAAACATCCTGAGCCAGAAGAAGTCTGTGTTGTTAATGTCAAGCTTTTCTTTCAATGAGCCAGACAGAGGCTTCTTACCTCTTTACAGTAAATCAGACTAAATACAAAATCTGTGGGTTATTTCTATGCTCTGGCATTCAAGGTAGTAAACCAACTAACCAGTTTAATATTTCATATTGGTGAACTTACAGGGTAAAGGTTAAACTTAAGAACATATCTTATACTAAACTATTTTCTTCTTCTCTTCATGGTATATCAAGTCAGTTCACGCCCCAAGCACCAAATTCCTAAATTGTGCAAGTTTTAGAAACAAAAGAGAACATACATCCCATATGCATCCTGAGTTCAAATAATTCATAGTGACAACAGGTGAAAATCCTTCACATAATTTGACTTGTCTCCACTGCAGCTGAAGCTTTTTTTCATGAGATGTCAGGCACAATAGAGGGAGATAGTGTAAGAAGGCTGTTGCCAGCCTTCCTGCCTCCCAGCATCGTACCGGAGGTAACAGCTACCTCTGAAACACCCAGACCTTTCTGCAGCAAAGTGTAGAGCTTAAGTCAACACAGTAGAAAGTAACAGTTAGAGATTCAAGTGCTGGAGTCCCCTTAATTATACAGCTTTCTGATTCTAGTGCCCCTTGCCTTTTTAACAGAGTTTTACCATTATATGTATTATTTATGATCATCATTTTTGTAATACTACATCCCAGTCATGTCTTGTCCTATTATGCAAAGCAATGGGCAAACAGCTGTGATGTACACCTTTGCTCAAAAGAGCATGGGATACATGTAAAATTAAAGGATGTTACCAAGAAATTTATATGGGAGGACGAAAATGGCAGTAACAATAAATGAAGACTCTCTCTATGGTCTTCCAAGGGAGACAATGCAGTTTGTTCCAAGGCCCCTGTTCTGAGATAAATCTATTTATGTTTTGATAATTTTACTTCTATAGAAAATATTATTTCTAAACCTTTGTCTTAGACCTTCAAAGCTGATCTGATCAGCCAGATTTGTATAAAGAAGAGGAAAATTTGAGCAGGACCTGCATGGACAGTCACAGACAGCCTTTTGAAAAAGATGGTATTATGGTGCTGAGTGAATGGTGAGAAGAGAGTTTGTAACAGCAGCGAGAAAGGAGTGGAAGAAAGGAGGATGGGCCAGATTTCTGGCGCCAAATCAAGAAGAACAATTAAGAAAAGTGAAGTGAAATATCATTACAGGGTATGACAAGGCTGTGCTTGCAAGTAGAGAAAAGTTTCCTCATGATCCCCTGCAAAAGAGCAACCAAGAGTTTTAAGAACAAGTTTGTGAGAACTGTTTGAACTGGAATCCTCATTCAAACCCTTCATACAAATGTCATCGGGCTGCTGTGGCAGGAGGGTGGAGCGGTACGAACAGCAGCCGCAGCTTTGACTCAGAGGTTAACCACTGTTTTATAAGCGAGTGTAGCTGGAGAGCGAGAAACGTGTCACTGAGCTTTGTTACTCTTTCCATTTCTTGTTCACTTCAAGACAACTGAGCTTTCTGGATTTGGGGGCAGGGTGTTATTATTTGTCTACATGAAGTATCAAAAAGCTGTTAAATAATCAGGGGGACTGAGTGGGAGCGAATATTGTTTGAGGGGGCCTGACCTTCTTTATAGGATCCAAAGCAGTTTAAAGGAGATCATCATTGATGTGAATTTGTTTGGGGGCTTTTTGTCCTTCCTTTTGCAAAGTTTGCAACAAGATGTAACCTCGTAACCTGCAGTAAACCAGTTGCTTTCTTTCATTCAACAATAATTGCTATCTTTTACTGCTGTTATGAAATCAACTTTTGCTGATTTAACTCCTTTTGCAAGACTCAGTAATGAATTCAGAGCCACCTCATTCACTATTGCTCACAGCAGCCTTGATGTTTCTCCAGCTCAAAGCAACCACACTGAGATGAGGAAGGTGCAGGGCTGTGAGATTGAGCAATATAGCTAGTTTAAGAGAACAACAGAAGAGAATGCACAAGCCACTTCAAGGCTTTCTCCTTTGGGGCATTCCCTAAAACCAGTGCTAAATCGCTGTCTGAGAGAGTGGTAGCTTAAACAATGCAGATGACCAGGATGTCTGATAGAAGAGGAGGCACAAAATCTGGATTAGGGACTACCATTTAACTAGTATCAAACTGGTAGTTTGAGCTGATGGTAGTTTAAGCTATTAAACTGGTAATACAAACCTCTCATGAGTGCTAAGCACAGAGTTTGAAAATGAATTAAAATGGACAAAGCAGCTGTGGTTTTTTAATGGTTGTTTGGGATGCATGAAAAAATTCGACTTACTGTAATGACTGGTTGCACCCCCCCCATCCCCTCTGGCCCTACCAGGTCTCTGGACACTCTTTGGAGAGCTGGGAAGGTGATACCATGGGAGGAAACATCTCTTCCATCTCTGGAGCAAATGGGGGAAGCAGTTCTGAGCTCTGAATGCTCCCAGCCTCCCTTGTGCCACCAGGTGATGAGCGAGCTTCACGTCCTCCTGAATTCACTTTCTTGCTCTTCAGCAGAAGCCTGAAGGAGGGAAGAGGAGCCAGACCACAGCATTATGCTTTTTTTTTTTTTTTTCCTTAAACAGGACATGCTGAGGATGGAAATTCACATTACATGCAGGCAAGCTGGAAACAATAATTTTTGTTCACATGATTCCACGTAAGCGCTCTCTTTATTTCCCCACCCTTCATTTGTGCGGTGTTTGTGCTGTGTTGCTCAGCAGCATTGCAGGGAACGGTTTCAGAGTGACAGCGTACTTGGGTGAAGGAGCAAATAAGGCAAAGGATACAAGGGAAAGGACAGAGCTAAAGGAAAGGGGCCAAATCTGTACTTTTGATAAGCTGGCTCCAACATAGATCTCATTGTAGACAGACCTTGTCTCCATTTTTAGAAAGTTAAGTGCACAGGTCCAACAAGTTACAAAACTGGTATTTTCCCTTGTTGTTTTACTTAGCAGAAACTTCTCAAAGCTTGTTTTGCTTTCTTCAAGAGCAGCTTTTCAAAGACATGTTTCAGTTTACTGAAAAGATTACAAATCTGACACATACTTTTATGCCAACTGGGTGCGGATGCTCATCGATGCTCAAACGCAAGTGGCGGGGAGGGGAAGGAGCGTGGTCAGCAGGCTGTGACCCACTCAGAGGAGGCCTCCTGCTCCTCCAGGGGATTCGGTGCCCAGTAGGTTCCTCCTCTGGACTGCCCCATGACCTTTGCTGTATGTACCAGCTGTTAACCTCAGAGATATGGTCATTAGGAAAGCCAGAGTAAAGAAGGGGAAAAAAAAAAGCAGAGGAAAAGCAGAGTGGCCTTGATAGACTGCTCTGAAGGAGATACAGTTTAGGACAGCTTTCAGAGTCACCCTAAGATGTGAGAGAAAATAGCCTGTGGCCCCAGCTGGCCTTGGACAGTGCAGGCACAGCAGTCTCCTCACCTTCCTTCCACTGGTATCTACAGCAGTTAGGACCCAGAACTTTCTATGTTTTCTGGAAAGGGATGGCATCAATGACTTACTTATGAAGAGGATGTTGCAATAACATAGCACTTTCTCATGGCACAGAAGCCGAGCTCCTGGAGCATAGACAGAAATCAGATAAAACATCCAAAAAGAAAAATATTCAAAGGCCTTAACTGGTAACTGTTAGCAAATATGAGCACGTGTGAGATGAAATATGCAATGATTTATAAATTGGCCAAATCCACATAGCACTTCACAGAAATGCAAGGTACATGTCCCTGACAAAGACTGCATTTCTGTTCCTAGCTTTAAAGCATGTAGACACAGTGTTTTTCTTCTTTAACCTCATTTTAGAAATTTCTGAATGGATGTGGGTGGCTTTCCTTTTTTAAAAACAAATTTAGATGACTATCGAGGATAGAAAATCTCTGTTCAAAGGGATAATTTCAACAATATTAAAAAGAGCTCACTGAGAAACTTACAGAGTTTCTATCAGCCCTGTCCATGGTAAGGCATATTAATTACTATTGCTATTGCCTTTCTGAAGTCTAATGCCAGCCAGTTATAACAGCTTGAAATAAGACTGGCCAAAGATGCTCTATTTACAAATCAGTTGCATATGAAAGATTGATGGGGTTTTCCATATGTTTTCATTGCAATGGCTACTTGAAAAACATTCTTAGGAAAGCCTGCACTTAAGTAAGCTAGACAGCAATTCTGTTGCTTAAAAACCAGTTGTTCCATCCTGATAAGGCAAGTAGTTGAAGGAGCCTCCCACAGCACTTTTGGGAACTCACACTTGTTGCAATGTTGAAGTGGTCACTGGTTTTGTTCAGCAATAATAATTTTCAAAGGAGCTTGATTAGACTTAAACCACTGTTTTATTGATTACAAATAATTTTTTTAAAACCTAGAAAAAAGCAGACTACAGGGAAAACACCTCCTCACTGTAAGTGTAAGAGTAGTTTTGCACGGAGGTCACTAGAACACTTTGAATTTCTCATTCAAGAGGTTTTCGGCCACAAGTAGAGTTACACAAAGGCAATAATGTCTACTACATCCAATATAGGGCATAGTAGCAATCAGTGCAGCACTACAGCAACTTAGACTGCAACTGGAACATTACTCAAAAGGTACCAGCACACTGTGCTTATACTTTGTTGTTTGCCAGGATTCCTGCCTTTCCATGTAACAGTCAAGAAAGGAAGAACTGCAATAGCACCAGCACTTGCAGATGTTGCAACTTTGTTTTCTGTTGAAAAGGTGATTTAATTTTATCAATATTTTTTGTTCCACATTTTCAGATATTTGATAATATTTGGCAGTCAGGGTCAAACGGGATGTTAATTCCCTGGTTGTCTACAATAGATACATGTTAGTTCACATCTATGCTCAACTCTGGGTCCATATACGCAATATGAATGTGACCCATGTGAGCACTAGCAGCTGGGACCCATGGGCAGATGCTCCTTTTCATTCCTAAAGTCATATTTCTCAAGCATCCCCCATTCTGAAGAGGTGGAAACCACCTGTATTCCTTGAGTTTCATGTATCTCACCTTTGCTTGGCCTTTCCTAGTTTTTATTGTTTAGTTGATAATAAGTATCTTGATGCTAGGATACCTGAAATATTTAAGTTTTACTGGCAGATTTATGGTGTGCCATTCTCTTCTTCGTCAGTGTCATCAGCAGCTATAAAGAGCAAAAATTGCATTCAGCACACAGTCTTGTCCTGACTGAATTTATAGCGTGAACTCGCTATGTTAAAAGAACTTGACTGCAAAGTCAGTTCTGGAAAAAAAATGGTGAGCACCAAAAAGAAGTCCATGTAGAAACAAATATTTTCCAAGCTGGGCTTGAATAGAAGACAAGAAATAAGGCATGGGGATGCTCACTGAATTACCAGGGAGAAAAAAATATCCTGACTATATGATCATTAAAAGAGAGCACCTTCTTTCTTGCTAGTATAGCCAAAGGCTTCCTAGAAGGTACAATAGTATGTGACTAAATGATTGTAATGCATCCAAAAGGAAAAATATTAAGACTGCATAAGCAACTTTAAACAACAAATAATTTTGAATCATTCATTTTGCAATCTTGATGATTTTAATCTTGACAATATTCTGAGAATGAAAGGAATGCCCAGCTAGACCATAAAAGAATGTCCCATCTGGCCCAGCACTCTGTCTGCAGCAGTGGCCATGGGAGATGCTATTAAGGGACACCATGCAAACCTGGCCACTAGCTATGGTCCGTTCCTCTCATATAACCTTGCATCCAGGATTGCTGGGAGCTGTTGGCCATTGCTCTCCTCCATCTTACCCATCTCCTCCCTTCCTCCTGCCTTGCATTTAGAAAAAGTGCATGGGTGTTGCCCCTTTCCTGGGATCACCCCACTCCCACCGCCATGGCAAATGGGTGCCTGCCCATGGGTGGGGTGCTACCACCGCTGCCCACCTTCCTCTGCTGGGCTTCATGGTACCTCTGGGTTTCTCTGTTGATGCAGGAAGGAGTATTAGCAAAAGAGGGCCCCAGATACACTTCACACCCAGGTGTCCCCTCACTCTGTGGCACTATCCAAGTAATGGGATCAGCATGAGCCAGCCAACTCAGCTGAAACTGCCTGCAGGACCCCTACGCTGAGACCACTGGCCCAGACCCTGGCAGGCAGTGCAATCCTGTCTTCAGGGCAAGCATAAATTACAGGCCCAGACCCTCTCTGATGGGAGAAGCCTCCTCAACACATCTGAGGGGATCCTGACCATGACCCACAAGAGAGTCCAGCAGGCAGAACCAGCCATGGGGGCAACAGTCAGGCAAGGGGGCAATGCCACTGTGGAATTAGAGGGTACCTTGATGTGTTTCCCCCAGACTATCTAGACCATTAGTCTAATTCCTTTTGGAACTGGCTGATACTGTCTGCCTCCACAACCACCTCTAACAACCATTTCCAGAAGGTCGGTACTGACTGTGCGAAGTACTGTCTTTTATTAAGCCAAGTGCCAGTTGCAATGACAATCCTCTAATCTTAGTACCATAAGATTTGGTGAATAAAAGTTCTACATTTTTCTTACCCATTGCCTTCAAAATTTTGTAATCCCCAACAATATCTTTCTTCTCCCCCACCAGCCACCGGAAAATTTCAGCCTTTTGTCTCCCTTCATGGGACAGCTGCATCATCCCCTTAATCATCATTTTGTGTAGTACACCTGTATCTTGAAGTAAGGGTATCATACAGTACTCAATTGTTCAAATAATACTCTGCACAGGTGCCCCAAGGTTTTATATATTGGCAAAATGACACTTTCTGTTTTATTCTCAATCCATTTAGCTAGGTCTTTTGGTTTTTATTGCACATTGAGGTGATTCCTTCAGAGAGCTGTCAATGATTAATCCAGGATTTCTTTCTTGAGCTGTAAGTGCCAGTTCTGTGTTCAGAATTGTCTAGGCATGGGCTAGATTATTTTTATCTATACGCATTACCTTACGTCTACATTGAGATTTATCTGACACCTTTTTGCCTACTTTCTCAGTCTTGTGAGAGCACCTGAAGTTTCTTGTCACAGCCTCTGTTTTCTTTGACCTCTAACCTCAGTTGTAGTCTCCTTTCATATTTAGTCTCATTCCCTCCTCCTCCTTCAAAACAGACACCTGCAGTCTCCCTGTCATTTCCCTGTTTCTGGAGGCTCCCACAGTACAGCTGTCCATGAGCTCCTCCCCAGTGGCTATGATTCCCAGTTTCTCCACTGACCTCCTCCTTCAAACAACACTTCACCACACCCTCCCTGTGTTCTCACCAGTTCCCAGTTTCCTCTTCTCTAGTTCTTACACCCATTTCTTTGTCTCCTACTCCCTCTATACCCATCTCCTGTCAAACTCTCCCCACGTTGTTTCTTTCTTCCTATGAAAGTGGCTAATACCAGTCTCCCTGTCTAGACAATCTCCATCTCTTTCAAAAACTTCTCCGTATCAGGTTCTCATTCCTACCCACTTTACCTATTTTCTGTTACTCCTTCAAGCTACTCACCAGAGTATGAACATCTTGCTCCTAATCTAACTTTAATGGGAGTTAGTCCACTTCTCAGTATTATGCTCCATGTCCAGTCTGCCTCAGTTCTCCGACTCCCCAGGCACATCCTTCAACCTCTTCTCTGAGATGCATCATGTACTTGCATACATGTAACTAGCAATAGAATGAGAGGAAATGGCCTCAAGTTGCAGCAGGGGAGGTTTGGACTAGATATTAGGAAAAATGTCTTTACTGAGAGAGTAGTGAAGCATTGGAACAGGCTGCGCAGGGAGGTGGTGGAGTCACCATCACTGGAGGTGTTCAAGGAACGTGTGGACATGGCATTGTGGGACATGGTTTAGTGTGCATGGTGGTGTTGGGTTGATGGATGGACTTGATGACCTTACAGGTCTTTTCAACCTTAATGATTCTGTGATTCTGTGATTCTACTTCTTTTCTCCATTCCTTTACCTCTGGCTCAGGTGTAGTCCCCTGTACACTTGTGCAGATTGATTCCTGCTGCCTGCTTAAAAGCTGCAGGATGGGCACGGACAGCCAATTTCCCTCTCTCAGTAGCAGTGTCTAGTTTCATTGTAGGGTAGTAGAGTAAATACAGAGTATGTCCAATTTTCTTCCTAGACTAGAGGGTCCTATTGCTCCGCAGACTTGTTCTGTCTGCTCAGCACTAACTGCCACAAAGCAATGGAATGTGTTCACTGAAATCTTCACAGTTGTAGGTTGCTAAACCTCAGAAGACTCTCCTGGACACTGTATTGTGGAATTTTCCATTTTCTATAAAAGCAGGAAATTGACATTTAACATTTGACATCATCTCACCATATTTCTCAAATGTATTTTGTAAATGAGCTATCAACACTGAATATTTTATGGTATTTTAGTTTCAAAGTTTCTAATTTCTCATAATGATGAAAACAAGTGGGGCTGGGTTAAACAAATCAGAGAAGGAGAATAGGAAGAATAGGAAGATGTAAAAAAGAAGAGGAGAAAAAGAGTATTTGAACTAGTAAAGAATTGAGGATACGAGTGGAGAAATGCCATGTGTGTGTAGCTTGATCAGAGAAGCAAAAGAAAACACAGAAGTGAAATAAGCAAGAGTAGATAGAAACAAAAAATTGTCTAAAGAAGTTGCAGACGAAGGTATCATTGTAAAAAATCCCCAAATCCAAACATTTAAAATTTCATATAAAGTAGCAGCTGAACATATAAAAGATTAAAAAAGGGAATTTTATTTTGCAATGATAAAAAGAAAAGGGGAAATAACTGAGGTAAAGAGGAGAAAAACAGAACAGAAGGAAGGTGACGGATTTAAAAAGAACTTTAATGATTCTGGAGTGTTTCAAAGTATTGCCATGAAGTATGCAAGCTGTAGCTTTCTGAGAAGCCACCAAAGGACATGCTTGAAGAGGAAGTGAAGCATGTGCCTTTGTGGTTAGCTGACCCAATTAGTGATGGAAATTGACCTGATTTAGTGAGCAGGAGATATGCTTTTATAAATCACTGTCTTAAATATAATACATAACATAGCTGTGCCACCTTTGATGCTTGATTGCACTTTCTGTTGAGGATGGCTTGCTGGGGCATTTTTCTTATACATAGCGCTAAGCAAGCCAGGATTTTTGAATAAGTGCTTATTTCACAAAGTCTTTACTAAAAATAATAGACTGTGCTTTCATTAGGTGAAACACTTTGTGAAGTCCTTTGACTTATGGATCAGATTCATTGTTCATTTTGAGTAGGTTGGCCGTGAATAAACAGTTGAGCCAATTTCAAATACATATGTGGGGTTTTTTTGCAAGAGAGAGCTGTGAAGGATGGCATCACTTAGTCTGAACCCAGGCGGAGAGCAAAAGTCCACTCAAAAAGATTCAAAAACCCTTCCTTTGTATACCAGTGAGCATAAGGTCAAAGTTCCATAATTAAAACATAAACTATGATGATCATTTTCATCTAGAATTTTCTTCCAGAATTACAGCAAACCACATTAGACAATACTCTTAGGTAATTAAATGAGATCATTTTTGTACAATATAAAATCCAGCTGTTCAACAGGGAAGGATTGTGTCCAGGCTATGATAGGCATTACTTAAATCATGCAGTGACATTGCCAGTACTCAACTGGTTTTGGCTAAACCTTGAAATGTGTGCTGAAGTGCCTGTCATCATCCCATCCCTTATGCATCCTTTTCCTTCCCCACCTTATCCTTTTCCTCTCTCTTTCATGCCTCAGAGTTTATTAACCCATGCATAACTTATAATTTAGAAATACTTATAAATCCCTTAGAAGTTGGAAATTGTCATTTTCATGGTATGAGCGTATCAAACTATGAGCAGCTAAGATTGTTTAGAAGTTTCCTGAGATGGTGTTGGCTCTACCTCTTTGCGCTTTTGTCTCTCATTTCCAGGCAATTAGAAAAATATATAACAATAAAGGGATGTGCTGGAGATTCCTGGTTTATCTCCTTCCTTCATGTGTGGCAGGGAAAAAGTGAAGATGCTGCCAAACCATCTTCCTCTGTTTACAACTTCTGCATATTTTTAGATGTGAACAATAGCACTCGAGAGCAATTCCTTAGCTGCCTAAAAAATTGCCAGTGTGCCTAAATATTTCCCAAATCATCACAACATTTACATCCCTTACAGGTATTTCTTTAGTCCTCCTACAGCTTCAGAACTGGGAAGTGCTCCTTGTCCCCTCATGCTCTGCAGCTCTGCCTCTATGAGGGGGCCTGGAGGTGCCCCTGAGTTGTCAGCTGAGTGGCACTCCCAGGCACATCTTTCCTTCTCAGTGCTGCTGCCTCCATCAGAGCGTGCATCAGCTTGTCTTTCCCCATAACCTGCTTCAGCCGCTGTGGGAGAAACAGAGGCCACCTATGAAATACTGCATCTAATTGATGAGAATATTTGCACCTCCTAGCAGGTATTTGTATACACACCCTAAGAAGCTGAGCAAAAATCTCTGCTGTGCCTTGATAGCCTAATACTGGCAAAGTTGACCATGCCTAGACTGGCTAATAAGGTCATCATATCCTGTATGAAGGCTACAAAGAATGAACTTACTGTACATGAGAGAAATGCAGATGGCACTTTACTTTGTGCCAGGTCAATGCCGGTGTAATTACTGGTGTGGAGTTTGGGGGTGGGTCTACCTTAGCAGTGTAGCACACAGCACAAATTCTTTTCAGATGCAAAAACTTTTCTTCATCCCTAGTTGGGAGTTAAAGCTTTTTCCCACCAAAGGAGCATCATGTTGCAGGCTTCAAAGCTGCATTTCTTACCTTTTGCCATGTTCTTGCCCTGCCCCATGATCTTTTCTGCCATAAGAAAATACAGCTTTCTCAACAAAATTGAAAACTACTCCATGGACATCCCTATGACTGTTCACTCGACTCTTGCTCAGATTTTGGCTAACACGCAGCTTATGCTAAGGCCTGATGTACGCTGGGAGCAGCACCACTAGGTCAAAGCGAGGGCAACACATAGGCAGGACACAGGGGCCAGGAAGTGCTAAAGGTTGTTATTCAGCCACTACCACTTGCAGCTTGCTGTCTCCTGCAGCTATCCTCCTTGCATATTGATTGTCTGGCAGTTTCTTCAGAATCCAATAACTCATGGAAACTTTCAAGCTGGAAGGTATAAATATGTCAGCTTACCCAAAAAAAGCTTTTGAAGCAGATCCAACAGGAGCTGGACTGCTCAGGCTTTTGTGCTTCCTGGTGTGATACAGGGGACGTCTGCACCATCACAGAGGAGGAAGGATGAGCACGCTCACCATCGGCTAGGTAACTGTTTTGCTTATAGGTGCATAACCATTTGTGAGTTGTGAGTTAGAGAACTTGTGAGTTAGAAACATTATGGATTGAGTGATGAATTAGTGAATTAACATGGTAGACTAGTCTGCACAAAGGGGAATGAGGCTTGTTTGTTGGGTTTGTTTCTTTTCTTTTCTAATGCTCATAAAATTAATTTACAGAGTACATTGTCCTATAAATTTTAGAGATCCAGATTAACCGTGACAATCCACAGCTATCTTAGCACAAATAAATGAATGAGCCAGAGAACAGGTTGTCTGAGGTCTCTCTCCATGTGGCTAAACTAAACTTCAAAGGGTGTCCTCAGCTTCATTTCTGACTGGGAAAAGTCCCTAGCCTGGGTTAGTCCCTGTACCACAGCAGGTATTTTCTAGCAGAATGCTAGCTGGCACAAGCCAGAAGCCTGCCAGGGAGCGTGCAGGTAGAAGAGACAGTTGTGGGACAGTGCTTGTGCATCTGCCGTGAACCACTTTCATTCATGAGCACATAGGTAGGCTCCCTGTCTCAAAAGGGATTTCTGAACACCACCAGATAACCTTTCAAACAAAGGCTTTTACCTGAAACGCCACCATATACAAAAGAATGAAAAAGGAAGAGCAATAAGCTTGTACTGAATTTTTAAGATGTTTCTGTTTTCTTTTGCTGATGCACGTCCAAAGGATATTTAGAGGCTGATAAGCCATAGCAGCTGAAGCTACGGCCATGCCCTTACTGCTTTGAGCAGCAATTACACTCTGTGTTGCGCCAATAGAGAAAATAACAAACAGAAAAATGCAGTAAGCAACACAAATCAAAATAATAACCCCCATGTGTTTCTTGCAAGCAGGTAATGAACCAGGAATCAGGTCATGCTGCAGCCTGTTTAAAAATGGAGGGAATAATTTGGTTTAATATGAAAAATATCAGGAAGTGATAAAACTCCTGACGCCCTCCTCATCCCCTGCCAAGAGATTCATACATCTTAAACAAATAAACACAGGGCAAGAAACAGACTTACTTGTTTGTGCTCCTTGAATAGGAGGAATTTAGAAAAAAATCATTATCAATTCAGTTCCGAGCAACACACCAGATACTTCTGCTCTGCAAGTGACATAATCTAATTCCCAAGTAAGCTGCTTTCTTCCTCATGAAAATCGTGAAAAAAACCACCAAAGCAAAACCAATGAAACCCTTTCCCAAAGAGATGAAAGAAATCTCATCCTTCCTGGTCTGCTTCCACAGCCAGAGAGTATACCACTCTGATATTTTAATAGGTTTGAATGAGATGCCATGTACAAAGCTACCTCTGCAGTATCAAAACTTTAACTTGGCATGCAAATACAGCAGAAATAAAACATCCAAATCTGTAACAGAGGCGCTCAAGACATTGTATCTTGACTGACCTTGATTTCCCCAGTTAGATGCCGCAGAAGCTACCTGAAATGAGTCACTGGGCTAACTTGAGTTACTGCCTGAGATCAGCAAGACCAATGAAAGTTGAAGAACTTTGTATCATCTTAATGGAGGAATAGTCTGGAAATGAATGTCAGAAATAATACATAACTTACGGTCATCTTTTTGTACTTCACTGACTAAAACACCTACAGAGGTAATCACGAACCTCAAATACTGTGTTCAGTTTTGGTCCCCTCACTACAAGAAGGACATTGAGGTGCTGGAGCGTGTCCAGAGAAGGGCGACGAAGCTGGTGAGGGGTCTGGAGCACAAGTCTGATGAGGAGCGGCTGAGGGAACTGGGGTTGTTCAGTCTGGAGAAGAGGAGGCTGAGGGGAGACCTTATCGCTCTCTACAACTACCTGAAAGGGGGTTGCAGAGAGGTGGGTGTTGGCCTCTTCTCCCAAGTAACTAGTGATAGAAGGAGAGGAAATGGCCTCAAGTTGCGCCAGGGGAGGTTTAGATTGGATATTAGGAAAAATTTCTTCACTGAAAGGGTTGTCAAGCATTGGAACAGGCTGCCCAGGGAAGTGGTGGAGTCACCATCCCTGGAGGTATTTAAAATATGTGTGGATGAGGTGCTTAGGGACATGGTTTAGTGGTGGACTTAGCAGTGTTAGCTAAATGGTTGGATTTGATGATCATAAAGGTCCTTTCCAACCTGAATGATTCTATTCTACTCTATGAAATCCTGTACATTAACCATGTGAGCCATGAGACTACAGTGTGTAAGCGATAGCATCATCTCATCTTAAATAACATCTGCTTTTAATTGCACACCTGTACATAGCTATGAATTTTAAGTTTTCTTCTTTTTAAATTTATTTCTGTATTTTGAAAAGAAACTTCTATCAACACAGAGCTAATACAAATTACAATATAAATGAATGGATTATAAATTATAATATGCATTTTTGCATATACAGGCCAAGCTTGTGAGCCATTTACTTATTTTTCTTGTTGAATCTATCAATTTGAAGACATTCAGCACAGTAAGCTTTTTTTTAAAAATCTTTGAATGATCAGTGTCTTAAGCATTCTGATCAGTGCTGATCAGAATCAGAACCTAATCCTTGTAAAATGGCTTATTCACTAACCTCATAATTTTTTCTACATTTTTCTGTTGGTTTTGCCTCTCACCCTTTTAATTGAGATTTATATGATACACCATACTTGAAATCTGACTTCAATTCCAGTTCATTGCAGTGCACTACTGTGAAGGTTTGTTGAGTAGTCAACTAAAAACATCTCTATCTTAATTTTAGAAAGGAAGATAATATGAGTGTCATACAAGAAGGTTTAAAGTTAAATTGCTGGTATTCCTAAGAGGAAATGTCAGGTGTGACAAGCCTCCCAGAACGCAGAGTGTATGCTTTCCATCTGCCTTTGTTTTAAAATCAGACAAAAAGGATGGCTTGGGACCTTTCTTGGCTAGAAAAGTCCTTTTGGAAAGGGCTCAGGCATCTCCAGATGCTCCCCCCCATAAAAATGTGCAGTATTTCTACACAGCCTGAGCTCAGGCTGAATTCAAAGTGCTTATAAGATGCAAGAACGACGTCGGCATCTCCTCCTAGTCTGGTGCATTTCCAAGAGCCCTCAGCCAGGCACAGAGCAAACTCAGCTACCTCCTGCCATGGCCAAACTCCCCTGTGTTAAGCACAGTAGTTCTGTGTAAGTCTTTACAGGCTGAGCCAGAAATGTTATTTTCCTAAGAACAAAACTATTCCAGCATCTTTCAAAGACTCTGAGTTCCAGTCCATCATTTGATATAAACATTGCAAAGTAAACTGTCTCTCTCTAATTAGATGTATTTTTAACAAAAACTTATAAGACATTAACATAAACTATAGCAATAATACAGGTTTTAGTATGTAGTTTACATATTGAACTGTATATTTAAAGACAGCCTAAGAAAGATTTACAGGGAAAAAACGTATCAGAACATTTTAAGCATTTTTTTTTTTAAATCTGCCCCATTTATTCAATTTCCTGTGACACTCTGTTTCAAACTTATTTAGGAGTTTCCTTGCTAAAGGTTAAAAATAACTCAAGGTGATGACTAGACTCACTTTGATTACACAGGGGATAGAGAGGCTCTGAAAGAGCACGGGCAGGCAGGCAGCATTCTGGCATTCGGAAGAAAACAGTAATCTCAAGAAGTGGAAGTACAGAGCGTACAGTCACTTCAGGACTTGCAGAGCTTGCATCTCCACCCCCACGCCTGTGAATCCAAGTGAACTGAAGAACTAAAAAAATCCCAGAAAAAAACCTATTGAAAATTAGCAGAGAATTCCGTGGGGTGCTTCACTTTTTATTTTGCAACACTCCATCTCATTTCTTTTCTTTCATATCTTAAGCACACTTAGTACTCCATCTGATCTCTTCTGACTTCATCCAGAGATTCAGGGTTTTCCTTCGGAAAAGACTGGATCATCATGCAACAAAAAGAAGCCCTTAGTGCTCTGCCATGCCCACAGATTCCCTAGAGCCTGCACGCATGGGTTTTGCTCACAGAAGCCCCCACTGAAGAAAAGAGTGAAGGAGAATTGTTTTTATTCTATGTTCAGCTTCTTTGCCTTTTTAAGTTGACCTTTGAACACCTTTTCTATCCTCCTAGCTAAAAACCCATGGGTTTAGTCTCTTCCTCCCCCAGACTTTGTTCAGTGTTCAGACTTGGAGTTTCCTGTTGGACAGCATGTGCTTGAAGTTCTCTGATTATTCATCCTTGGAGCTCTTCCACCCTCTTTCACAATCTTGGTTCTGAAGAGTATGAACTGCACAGGAAAATATATTCACAGCCCACATGGTGGAAGCGCTCAGTGCTTAGGAGTCCTTAAGGGCTCTCTTTTGTTCTGCCTCCAGTTTGAAGAGGGTATATATACACTTGCAAGAGCATCATAGCATCCCTCCCATGCTCTGTTAATACCCTGTGCCCTCAAATCCATGTCTGCTGAATGTCCCTGTGCTCACAACATCTCTGTCCCCTGCCAGCTGTCCACCCCAAGCCTGGAAGCCCTACGGAATGGCGGACTCTGGCACTGAACCTCGTCCCTTTTTGTAGCTCTTGGATTTTACCCATTTTTGGCAGATCTTGAGTGCAGGAAGACTACTTTCTGCTGTCCCACGGTTCTGTGTCCTACGTTATGTGTCTCCTTCAGAAGACAGAGCTAGGACAGAGAGGTAGACTCTTAGAAGACCTCTGCAGGGCAGTGTAGCAACCACTATAGTCATGCTTTCAACTGTATGGTCATATCTCACACAGCATGTAGAAACTGTCGTACAAGCAGCAAGGCATAAAATATATGGGAATAGCTCGTGGAGTTCAGACTGTTAAGAAGCAACCACAAAATCTATGCAGATACAAGGTGGAGACATCTGTCTGGAAAGGTCAGCTGTCAGCCTTAGGAATGTTTGATGTCTCCAGGCCACTGTATAGATTTTCTTAGACAAACAGATAGACTCAGTATCCCTTCTCTAATATAGCTCTCTGCTAGGTGTCAGCTCTACAAAAACAGAAGTTAGTAACTCAGGTCAACACTGCTGTCTGGAGCCATCGGTCTCTGCAATAGATATCCTCTCCGTCACTTGCAGGAAATACCTATAGCTCTTAGGATGCCAAATCCTACTGGGTTAAGGCATACTGTTTGTTCTGCCTTTTCTTTGTTCTGGTGACTCTGACAACAGTTTCAGTGCTGCAGGCATTCTAGTTTTCTGCTTTTTGTTCCACAAAATGGTACTAGATGACCACCTGTGCTTTTGTGCCTGCTGTTCAGCAACACAGCATTGTTGGGAAGTCTCGTTTCACAGGCTTGCAAAGGATGCTTTCCTGTTTTGATGCAATTTTCTGTGAGCCCACTGGGTCAAAATAGTGATCGGTAGTAGTGACCAGTCTAGAACTCTGCTTTCCTGCAAACTGTTCAAACACAATGACCATCAAACTTCATCTAATTGTTGAGAAGTTATATAGCAGATATGCAGCCTATAATTAAATTAAATCTGGAATGCACAACCACTTGTTAATGTATAGCTCAAGAATAAATCTAACAAACTATCTAATAAAACTCACTGAAGGAGGATTTGGAGCTGTGAGAAAGAACAGTTTCCTACGCAAAGCGCTCTGAGGTCAGGAAATAAGACTTTATTTGCAAAACGTGAACAAACAGAAGTGCATCAAAGGTATCTGAGACAATCATCAATCTCTCCTCCAGATAGAGATAACCCACAGGATACTGAACTTTGGTTAACCAAGTAGGTCAAAAAAGCAACACAAGTGAAAGATTGTACAGGTTATTTTTGGAGTTTCAAGAGATAAAGCGATCTTAAGTCCCCCCAAATTGGAATGGGAAATGGAACTGGAAACCCCATGAGGTGGCTCAAACACTAACATCATTCTGTGCTGCATATTCCCGTGGGGATGGCAGCATTTCTTTCTGTGCACAGCTTTTGTAAGGTATAATTTTATAAGGTAAAGATATTACTGTAATGGAACCACATAAGCCACAGAAAGGAAAAAAAAAGTTTGTTGGAACAGAGAGTCTTTTGCGCAACGTGGCAACTGAGAGCACATTGTAGCTATAAGCATTTAAAGTTTCCTGAGCAATGTGGGCTGACTCTTGTAGGGAAGACCACAATTTGTGAAAATTGTTTTAAACCCGGCTTCCAACCACTTTTGTCTTCCCCCCTGCCTCTCGTTATTGTTTTACATTGGTTTTGTGAAGACCCCTATAGCTTATTGCCTCTAGTCCTGAGGTTTCAGCACCCAAGAGCTCTCAGCTGCATATATTATATGCTGCATATATCATATGCTGCATATCTGTTATATAACTCCTTAACAATTAGATGAAGTTTGGTGGTCATTGTGTTTGAACAGTTTGCAGGAAAGCAGGGTTCCAGACTGGTCACTACTACCAATCACTGTTTTGACCCAGTGGGCTCACAGAAAATTGCATCAAAACAGGAAAGCATCTTTTGGGTCCCTGTGGTCCAGTTACAGGCCTCAGCCATGCTTTGAACCCGTATCAGGGAGACACCCCAGTACATGGTAAGGACCTCCCATCCGTTGTTTTCTATGGAAATAAACCTCACTTTGAGGGCTAAAGTAATACTCTTCCTTTATTCGGATTCACAATATGGATGCTTAGAAATCCAGAACTAACGGGAGTGAGTGACGCAGCATGTGCCTCCTTTGAGTCTAGAGAGAGGTTGAAAAGGCTAATTAATTAGTTAAGAGTTCAGGTAGTTGGCCAAATAGCAGCGGTTATACTACATGAAATAGTTCACACTTTCACCCTTACCGTGGATAACGTGATGGGGACCGAGAACCAGAATATAAAGTTTTAATTACTTGTGAGTTTGAACTCGTATCAGCAGTATTGTGGGATTGTTCTGTGCATTTTAATAACACAGCTGCAAGGTTATGCTACAGTGATGATTTAAACAGAGTAATGTGTTTATAGTTAAAGGAAAATAAACAGAGATTAAATCTGAGCTGACAGAAGGTGAGCTATGTTAACTTACGCAGCTCTGCAGCTCTGGGCTACCTGGTACACAACTTGGGGTTTAAAATGGTGCAGTTAATGCTAAATCTTTCCCATAACATGGTTTCTGTAACACCTGTCAGTCAGCCTGTCCAATGTCTATGAAAGACCATGGGTATCTTACATCTTTTGCTCACTAGGGTGCTGCTTTTAACTTTAGAAAGAAGAGTTGACTTATGCTTTGTTTCATTTTCATTGTGCAGCTGTACAAAAACCCCATTAACAGTTTCCATGTGTATGTTCAGAGTGATGATCTTAGCAAAGGACCTGGTCAGCAGCTGTCATTACTTGGAGATGACAATTTTACCCCAGCAGAAATCAGGGGTATATCTGGTATGATTCTCACTCTTCATGTATTTATCAGGTATTCATACCTCGGTATGGTAGATTATCTTTAGTCTGCCTTTCCCCCTTCACAAGTCATGCACATTCATTTAAGCCAGTTAGCTGTATATGCCTGTTATGATGCCTTCAGTAATAAGAAATCACTGGAGAATATAAATTCAAATATATATCTATATTTATGGCTCACAGATCTCATCCCAAGTCTATGATGCGGAGGAGAACTTTACTGTCTTCCAACAGCTCTGGTTTAGCTGCTAACCACGAGTCAGAGGATATCATAAAAGCTTGTCAGCTTAGAAACACTCACAAAAATGTCAAATGTTTGATTAATGTTACCTAATGCAAACATCGTTTTATCACAAGCAGAACAGGATCTATGTCTTCACTTCATTGTTTCTTTCTTGCGTGACAGGTCTAACTACTAGTGAAGAATGCAGAGCTGTGGCTGGTCCTTTAAAATAAGGTAAGGTAATGAAAAAATCCATGACAAAAGCCCTTTCATTTGGTAAATACTAAAATGCCCTGTGCACAAACTTGTGCAGTCCGGATATTGAAGCACGCAGGCAGCACACTGTCTCACTTTTGTGACTCCTAAAAATTATTGCCGTGTTTGGGGATGAGCCAAAGCAGAAGAGAAAGCACTGTCCGGATGATAATCCCTTCATTATGCTGCATCATTTACTGCTTGTATCCTTTAGGAAGTCCAAACAGGAAACTAAGCCACGTCTCTAAGGAGCCCCAGGCAACGGCAGAACATAAGACTTTGTTATGTTATGATAACCAGGAAGCGGCACATTATGTTGTTCTAACCTCATTCTCTTACTTGCCCACTGAATAACTGAGCGAGAGTCTGGTTTAGGCACAGACTTATGGCATTAATATTTAATGTAGATTTGAAACCTTTTCATATCTTCTCTCCACTGCGCTGCCTTCCCACTTCCCTTTATGTTGATATGCACAGATAGGGCGTTATTTGATCTCACGCTGATTCTGTATCTGTTTCGAGTGAACATAATCCTCATCTTTTCCAGCAGTCACTGATTAAAGTGAAATCATTGACCTGCATTTGTTCTGCATAGTAGCTTATGGGTTAACAAAATAGAAGCATTTAAAAATTGTTACTTGCTAGAGCCAATGTGGCAGAAGAACAGACATATAAGGGCCAAATCTAGGAGCCATACAGCCCTCTTGTCTCTGACTATGGCCACCTGCAGGTACTTGTAAAAATATTAGCTGAACAAGGCTAATGAGAGCTTGTCTGTATTTGTTATACTCTCCTATTTTCCAGTAATATCATTGCAGGCATCCTGTCAGGAAAAGGTCATGCCCATATTCAGTAGTTACTAATTAACTTCCCCTCCATAGCTCTGTCTAGTCCCTTTTTAAACTTCTTATCTTTCTTGCCTCCACGACATCCCATGGAAATGACTTGCGAATTAATCATTAAACACTAACTGCACCCTGTGATTAAAAAGGAACACTAGGCTGCTTTTTCTTAATCCGCCACTCAATAATTTATCTAGGCACCCTTCTCTCTTGTGTGAGAAAGAATGAACACATCTTTTCCTGCTCACTTTCTCCATTACCGTTCATAGCTCAGAGGATCCTCTCAGCATTTCAAAGCTGAAGAGCCTTCTAGCAAAGCCATCCCACACCACCGATCATCTGTGACACTCTCCTTGGTGCTACATTTCATTGGTGATGGGACGATGAGAACTGTATCGTCTTTCCAGGATGCTGGTGCGCCTGTTTTGATGCAACCACCTAACGTTATTCGATGTACCTAACCCTACATTGAATCTTGACATTTTTGGTGCCATTCTCCATTCCTTTTCTAACAATACCAGATAGCCCATCTGACAAACTGCTGCTCATCACTGAGCTGATGCTTTCAGAGACCTAGTCACAGTGATATCAATGTGCCTTTCCTAAACACAGACAGCTGATGAAGAGCCAGCTGTTAGTAAGATTAATGCTGTTTTTCCACAGGCACAAAAAGGCTTTGTATTTTTCTACACTAAATTTCAATCTCTCATTTTTTCAGACAGTTCTGTGGGAAGATTTAATAACACCCTTCCATAGCTCTTACAGCATGTTTTAATGTGTTTGACTAGCCTAAATAATTCTGTAGCACACACAAAGTCTGTCACCTCACCTTTTTGAGCGCAACAAACTAAAATTCCCAGATCCCAGCACATGTGTCGGTAGGATCCCCCTGAGAGCTCTCCTGGCAGGTTAGCAGCACCAGTGACCTGAACCAGTGTAGGTCAGACAGTGTGATAGCCAATCATTTTTTACTTAACAGCACTCAAAGGAAATTGCGGACTCCTATCAACAGTGGGAGGAAAAGAGGATGTTGGTCTCTTCTCTCCCTTGTAGGAGTCTGATGCTATCATTCAAGAAGTAGAAAAGTGGTTCCAGGCTAGAAGTGATAGGACTTAGCAGCTTGTGTCAGGTTCAGATGGAGATCAACCCCCTGGTTACAGATAATGGAGGAAATTCTTGCTAGACAGAAGAAAAAACAGAGTAACATGCAATACCAGAAGCATCATGGAAATTGCATTCCCATGGCATTTCTGGAGCTCAGTGATCAACATGATAATTAAGCCACTCTGGTGTGAATTGCATTCATCCTGCAGCTGACTCACATAAAAGTGCCAGGTTTGATGTTGCAAGAAACACCAGTGTTTCACACTGTGACACGCTGAAGCTGCTCCTGGTATGTGCTAGTGATGTTTCAGCTATTACAATCTATGAATGAATTCTCGGACTGAAGAGGCCAAGTGAGTTGTGAAAACATTGCTCTTTCTTATTGCCTTATCAGTACAGACTGAGAGGAAATTCAAAAATACCTGTGGCAAGCCACACGTTCCAGTAATTCCTTGAACTTGGACATGAACTGGAAGAGCAACTACCAGATAATTATCTGAATTAGTTCAAAAGGCCTGTGGACTCTCACTCCAAAATCCAAAGAATTTATGAGGAAACAAAAAACTTCTTTTCAGCGAAGATACCAAAGAGCTGGATGTGTCTTTTCTTAGCACATTGGTTTGAAGATTAAATCTTCCCCAGTTTTTCACTAAAAAGCCCAAAGAACATCCTAGCTCTTGAAGAAAAGCCAAAATTGCAGTGGTGAGAGAGACTCAATCTCACGCTTCACTTGCTTTGGGACAAAGAATTCAGCCCAGCTCTCCCATGTCCCAGGCAAAGGTTCTTCCTGGAAATTATTTTGGCCAAAAATAATTCATTTTTAAAATAAGTTTAGGTGTTAATAATTTGGCATTTCCCAGTGACTAAAGCTTGAATCAAGAAAACTCTGTTCTTCTCCAATTACACTGGCCTCTCCCATAGTGAAGAAAAACTTGCCATCTTATTTCATGAAGTTGCCTGATTAAGTAATTTCCTTTCTCTCTTTTATTTTTAAAGCACTTGCAGTCAGAACAGCTTTAATTTGAGCCTGACCATACCAATATTTACTCATTGCACTACATACATAGCCAAAAATGATCCTAACTGCTTAAGTGCTGATGCCAGCTTCTTCTGCCTTTGCAGAACCTGTTAAAACCAAAAAGTCCGCTCTGTGTTTTTACCAGTTATTTCATTTGACAGTGACATACAGAAGTGAAAAAATGTACTGAGGGCTGATCTACTCCTTCCAATATGAGTTATCAGGACCTTAAATGGGCCACAACAAAACCGAAGCTCTGGTTTGCAGTACACAAGCCCATGTTATGGCAGGTGAAGCCTACCTGGAGCAGCAACCACCTGTCCTTAAGGAAGAAATCTTTCATTCTATTGCTTAGCTACAACCTTCATGCACTGGGAACTTAACAGTTAAATACTTCAAGGGCTGGTAAGGGAAAGTGGGAAGGTGCCAAACCCACCTTTATGGGAGCATAAGTCAAGTGAAGGGTTGCTTTTCTGCAATCTTATTGTCACATATCCCGTTCATACTCATACTCTGCCAACAGGGCAATTCTTATTGTGCACATGCATGCAGGATAAGAACCTGAAGTTAGTGGGAGCTTTGCCCTTATTTTGAGTGGGAATAGGATTGTACACCATTGTATGCTTCGAGTATTATTCACCCCTAAAAACTGTATGCTCCATTCAGGTCCAATGTGGCATCTGCTTACGTGTCATACCAGTGACTGGGAGCAAGATTTGCTTTCCAGTAGCTGACTGTGTATGCTAATTATTGAGACAAACCTTTAGACCCCTCCTACGCAAGAACTGCTTCAGCAAGCTGTTCTCCAGCATGAGTGCTATTTGTTCTGAGCCTTTTGAGCAAGAGTTTTAGGCAAATGGATTTACTGGAAAAGGCATCTGCAAGGCTTCCTTGTAATTCTCAGAAACAGTTGTTTAAAGGAAGAACTGTCACATGGCACAACCAAATGCTCTTTAGGAAAATTCCCCCCCAAAATGTTATTTGCTTTTTTTCTTCATTTTTGAAAGCCAGGTTCATTGCACAGTTCTTCTATGCACAGGAAATTGCTATGTATCCCAGTGAAGGGTGCATGTCTTTCACATGGCTTCTTTTACTTACAGACCAGATCTGCTTCTGACTAAAGTTATTGGAAAGGCTCCCATCACCTGCAGGGAGATGTCGATGGAAAACTGGAGAATGACTGGAGTTTTAAATAGGTTTGAAGAGACCCAGAAATATGCATATCCGTATAAAGGCAAATCAGTTTCTCTTTTGCTTCATATTCTGCGAAATACAGAAGGCAACCCTCATGCCACTTGGGATACTAATGCAGCAGAAATAATGAGTAACTGCGAGACTGTTCGAGTGCAATTATTAGTGTATATAGATTTTGTGCAAACTGCAGCCCACAATAACAATCCACAATTGCTCTTGGGAATCTCAGGCTCAGCTGGAAACTTATGCACGGTTTCTGCTGAAGATGTTTCCACTGGTTGTCCACTGGAAGCCAAAATTCTCAGCCCTTATTCATTCCATGTCTTTCCTGACCTGGCTGTTATAAAGCCCTTTCAATTCTGGTTTCAAGTTGTCCACTGCGCTTGTATACCCACCGAGTCCTTAATCTGAAGAGAAGTGGCATTGAACCTAGGACAGTACTAAGAAAAAAAAAACCCTAGGGAGCTAGTTGAACACCTATAGCTCTCCTATAGTATGATCCATACTCTGATCATGCTGCTGCCAACCTGTCTTCCTTTCCTCCAGGCATTGCCTCTTTCCAGCATCACAGCTCTGGGCATAAGTTTCTAAACTTTTAGAATCATAGAATATCTCAAGTTGGAAGGGACCTATAAGGATCACCAAGTCCAACTCCCTGCTCCTCCCAGGACTACCTAAAACTAAATCATATGACTAAGAGGATTTTGTTCCATTCCACACTAAATCCTGTTTTGCTTTTGGTCAGGGCTGCTTTTGTTCTGCCTGGCCACATCTAGCACAATTTGAACAGTACCATCTCACAAGTATTTAATTAGGTACTACTATCAAAGCTGTCAGAGTGGCATGTCCCTGTCTCAGGGCCTTCAAAAGTAATGCAGCTTCTGAAAAGAAACAGCCCAAGAGGCTTCTGAGCTGTGCCGGCACAGGGTAGAGCGGTGTGTGAATGACAGGCACATTTTGGTCAACAGCAATCAGCAGACTAGGGATGAACTGAAAGGGCAGCTGTGTGCACTTAGGAATAGAGGCAAACTGTCAGAAATGAAGAGTAAGCTTCTCATCTCAGTGTGTTTCAGGTTTGAGCCAATTAGTCTCAGGCCAAATTCCCACTGAACAGTTAGTCTTCAGCCAAATTGCTACCGAACAAACTTTCTGCATGATATCTTAAGTCACAGTTCTATGTTTTTAAGAGAAAACTTGATGAAAACTCTGGGATCTTGCCCAGCACATTCCGTTGCCATCTGCATCGCCTAGTCAGAAGCTGCTCCATGCTCTCACACCTTGTTCTTTCCGCTGCTGCTGGCGGGGACGGCATCGCACCACACTCAGCTGCTAATCACTGTAAATTTCGCCCAGCCTTTGACTCATCCTTAGAAGCATTTCAGCCCCGTGTAACCCAGCCTGGGTGGATGCTGAGCCATGTACTTGCAGCTGCTATGTTTATGGTATGCTCAGAAAAGATGCACAGGGAAAGTGTATGTGGACAGGAGGAGGTTTTGGTCACCCTGGAGGCTCCATCTCCTGTCTTCCCATTACAGGGCTTTT
Source organism: Gavia stellata (assembly GCF_030936135.1). Classification (NCBI taxonomy): domain Eukaryota; kingdom Metazoa; phylum Chordata; class Aves; order Gaviiformes; family Gaviidae; genus Gavia; species Gavia stellata. The sequence goes on from NC_082594.1 coordinate 70,976,563, forward strand.
TTTTTTGTTTACAGAACAGCTTCTTTCAGCCCCTCAGTCTGATGTGCCAGCTGTAAACACAGTATTTCTCTCCACATGCAGGTGGGAGCTCATGGTTTGTACCATCCACAGCTTTATAACCACAGGCCAACATCTATCACTTGACCCTCTGTGGAGGGGTGAGAGCAAGAGGGGGAAAAGTTCTTCTTATTCATCACATTGTAATTGTGTTTATCCCTAGAATATAACTTGAGTTTCTTCCAGCTGATTTTCAAATTTGGCATGTAAAAGTCCCATAAATCAACTAAACGTGATAAATAAAAAAAAAGAAAAAAAAAAAAGAATTTTATTAAAGGAGTTTTCTTTACAGTTAGCTTTATTAGGAAAAGTTCTTGCAATGATCTGATTAGTAAAGATATTTCTTATGGCAATATAACCATTAGAAAGCTGCACACTGGCTGTGACCTTGTAGTTCTGAACTATGAATTTCAGATCTATTTTTCTGAGACCATTTTTAATTGCTTTTTCTTTTTAATTTCTTCCAAGTAATATCAGTGGATTTACAGTACCTGTAACTAAAAATGAAAATGTGCTTATTTGAGACTGGTTACAAAATTACAGGAGGACAATCAGAACCCAAACTGAATAGAAAAACCTTGAGCAACTTTTGCAGGCTGCATGATAGATAAAAGTCTCAATATGTCAATAACTTAACCTGTTTGTTAACTAGCTGCTGACATCCAAATTCCTGCAGTCAAAATAGCCATTGTGTAAGTCACCCAAAAAACAAACAGTGAAGGAAAAAAACTACAGTGTTTCCCTGGTTAAAATAAATAACATAGGGTGGAAGCTTATACTGAAAGAAAAAAAAAAAAGGGCAAACAGAAATGTTAAATACAGGTTCTTTTGGAAATGCAAAACCACAAATTTAATTATATAGCTATATCGTTATTTGATCTGTGAACCTGAACTTAAATTGAATTATATGTTTATATAAAATGTATATTTGTTCCCACAGAGTTAGAAAGGTAGCATGTGGAAGAGGTGCCAAGGTTAATTTTGCATACTGCTATTTGTAAAGGTCACTGAAGGCTTCCAAAGAAAACCCCTCAGATTTTATGCCATAGTGAGTTCAAACATTCAGCAATGAAACACAGCCTCAGAGTACCAAAAGTACACCTGCTATTTCCATGAGAGGTTAAACCACATATCTGTCCCCAGCCAGAACTGACGGGAAAACCTGGGCTGCTGGAAGGTACTCAGCTCTCTCTGGCAGGTTGAGTCTGTTTTTTGCTCACGCAAGTTTTTCTTTTTCAGGAATGTTTCCAGCATGCTCCAGGGCAAGCTCCAATGGATTAATGGGGTAACAAAGAATCAAAATTTTCTCTACTTAGGTGCACATAGAGAAAAGGTTCACTCTGAAGTAGCCCACAAAAACTCAGAAAGCTGTTGGTACTACAGAGAGAAGCCTGTTAAAGAAGGACCTGACATGTTAAACTGGTGCACGGGTACATTGCTGCCTGGGGGAAGAGGGAAAGACTCGCCAAACCCTTGCACAGGACTTTGGAGGAAAAAGCTGGGATGTAGCTTGAGGGGACTTCACAAGGTCATCTAATCTGTGCTTTTGTCCTGAAGTATGGCTGGTAGATCTGCAGCATCCTGATGGATGCTTAACTTACTCATAAAGATTTCATAGTCCCCCCATCATAGTCTATTTCTGTGCTTAAACTAGAAAAACTTGCTTCAGCTGAAGAGTTTTTCCTAATGTAGAACTAGGTTTCCCTAATACAGTACATAAATATTTATTTTCCCGTGCAAAACTGAAGAGATCACTGCTTGTCCTAATCCAATGAACATGGAAGACAACTGTTTGCTATCTTCTCGCCATTTTGGAAGTCTGTTATCATGTTATCAATATTCCCTTAGTCTTTTCTTATATAAACAAACTCAGTTGTTGAAATTTGTTCCCAGTAAATCATATTTTCCAAAACTCTTCTTCCTGGATCTCTGTTCTGGATTCTCTCCAATTTATGTGCATCTTACTCAAAATGTGATTCCAAAACTCGGTAAAGTTTGAATGCCAGACAAGGTCTTCCCCATAAGGATGGAGTAGAATAAATATCTCTCATGTTATATGAAAAAGAACTCTCTTAGTACATGTCAATACAAATTGTCTTTGTTGCAACTGCTTTGCACTATTGACTAACTCAATTTCTGGTTGACTTTGTTTTCCATATGCTTTGCAGAGCTGCTATTGCCTAATCAGTTCCCCAAACACCACCAAATTTTTTTCCTAGTATTTTCTTTCTTGGATTTATGCTCATCAGTTTTGTACCATCACCCCAACATACCAGACTCACTTTGACCTTTGCTGTTTGTCTTCAAAGTGCTTCCACCCTTTCTTACTGTAATTTGAAGTATAAACTCATGAAACAGTTTTCCAACTAGCTGAGCATCAGCCTTACATTCCTATCATCTCCACCACATTTCCCTAGCTTACTTATGGCATTCCTCAAAACCCTAAATAAATCTGAGATATACCACACAACTATTTCTCCCTCTTTAACACTAAGCCAGTTATCCTGGAAAAGAGGAAACAGAACCGGTAAGGCATGTTTTGTTCTTGGCAAGCCCACCTTGTTTTTAATCAGCTTTTTGTACCTTACATGTGTTTTTGTTCCTTAGATACTCCTTGGAATTTCTTTCAAAGATCTCCTCCTACCTGTCTGCCTCACTTTAATTCGGGGCTTCCTTCCTTTATTTGGAACAATATTGTTTTGTAGTCTCCTATAACTCACATTACTGTCTGACCTCTGGCTGAATTGAATTTCAAACAGATTTAATTACTGTCACTTATCTATTAACTTCCTCTGCCCCTACAATAAAAAGTTGCCTCTAACACATTCCCAGAACTTGTTGGATCATCTGTGTCCTCCTCTGTTTCTTTCCGAACAGATACTTGAATAGCTCAGATCTCCACTACTGGCAAATCCTTAACTCTGTCTTGACTGTGAGACTGAATGTCTTCTTTTCCCTTTTTATTTTTACCTAAAAACATTGAACAAGTCTGCCTTCCATCTCCTCTGGACTTCAGAAGAATCATGTACAATCTGCCTGTGGAGCCAAAAACCTCTCATGTGCCTTTCTTGTTCTCTCCTGTACTTTTGTATACCAGCATTCTAGTATAATCTAGCAATGTTATTAACTGGCCCAATTGCAATAAAATATCTCACAGTATATTGAGAAAAAGAGAAGAGGAAGAATTATGTGAAACTGCAGAATAAAGTAAAAAAGAATATGGGATAAAGATATAGGTGTAAATTGTATATTACATAAATATATATGTCTGTAGTGTTTCTATAGTGTACATATATAAAAAAAGAATAAATTCAGAGGGAATCTCTTTTATTTGAAATAACAGAACATTAAATCTTTGTTTAAAATCAGATATTAACTACTAAAGGGTTTTTTAATGTTTATTTTGAAAGACTTTTCTCATGTGGAACATATTTAGCTCTCTGACACAATCTGTGAGCAGGAAATTAACTAACACAAAGTCTATTTCTTGCATTTCTTCCATTTTCTCTAATTGTGTCATTATGTATTGGGAATGACATAAGTAAATCAGTACCACAAGTTGCAGGAGACTGGGAAAATTTTTGATCCAAAAGAACGCAATCAGCCTAGTATCCATTTCGAAGGAAATCTGAGGCTTTCCTAGGGAATAAAAAGGAGTATGGAAGAGCTGCCAGCTGCTGACAGAACTGACAAAATCATCAGACAACCTCAGTGCAAAGAAAGGTTTTAAGGTAGGTAAGGACCAACAAGGTTGCATAAGGAGCTCTCTCAAGAGTTTCAAATGCAAAAGGAATTGTACAAAAAGTGAGAGCTAGGATCAACAGCCACGGCTATAAATAAATAGTCTGAATTCATAAAACCCAAAAAGCAAACAAACAGAACGAGGCACAACTAGTCTATTGCTTCATGTGAAGGACTGGGGAAGGAGACCTAAGAAGGGCTGCCCCTTCTCCACCCTTCCCAAATCCTCCCCTTCCAGGGAGGCAGAGCCACGCCACGCCACACTCCAGGAAACAGGCAAAAGCAAGCTGGGGGAAACGGAGCCAGACGACCTCCCTGGGAAGCGGGAGGGCTGGAGAGCTCCTCTCCCCACTCCCTGGGATGAGCCTGCCTCTTACATGAGCCACTCGTCAGGAGAAGAAAACTGTGACAGTCACTGGACCAGACACTCGCATCCCTGTGTCCTTTCCCCCGACCGTTTCAGGCACGTGCAGTCTGGCACTCTGTGGCACTCTTCTGGGGTGGAGATTCAGTTTCCTCACTCTAAAAAATAACTTAGATCTGGTCTTTCCCCTTCCCAGGGGAAGTCGTTCATCCTAAGTACTATGCAAAGGCAGAAGCCACCAACACAGCCATAGCTGTGTCAAAGTCCAGCTCTTCAAGCTGCCCCTTGGTGCCAAATGTCTCTCTGCAGAAGTCTGAATATCGGCACAGCTCTAATAGCACATTGCTCTACGACACGCGCTTCTGTGCACGTATCAGCGTCCACCTGCAGGCACTTACGAAATTTTCAGGCCACATAGAATTAGACCTAGAAAGTTAGAAAATGCTAGAAATTAGGAGGTGATGTTGTTGTCTTGGATCTACAGGCCAAAGTGCAGGATGTGCAGAACTTAGACACGCTGCAAGTTCAGGGAGTCAAAGCTCACATTTAAAGAAAAAGACGGTATTTTGGTCTATAGGTCTGGTTGGACTACTGCAAGTCAGAATGGAGAAGGGCAGATGACCTCTGTCTTGAGATGTGGATGAGAGAATATATTTCAAAGCCAAACACAAACTCTCCTCTTTGTATGCACAGAGACATGCTGTATATGTAGTCTGGAAGGATGCAAGTTAGATGCAAAGTGCTTAATAGTTTCTAAAAAAAGCAGCTCGAGAACCCAATGGCCTTCAGCATTAGCTTACAACTTTTCTAGAAAAAGTGTAGGTTTGTTCCCAGATGAGGAAGGAAATGTACCTCTTTATGGGCTAAGGAGCTATTTTCCAGTTTAAGCAGTCATCAGCTGGCAGATGTTTGTGGAAAAGCTTTCCTTCTCAAATGAAGCCAGGAAAGCAGTACTGAGATACTGAGTGAGAACATATGGCATGATTTCATATTTTATCTCCCCGTAGCCAAATTGCAAGAGACAGCTAGCCCAAAAACAGGAAGGAGAGATGTGAAAAATGTCAGGGTGGAGACTGAGACTGGATGTAGCCAGAAGTGGACCGAGGCAGGGAGTCATAAAGAGTAGAGGACAGGTCAGGATCGGTGGAAGAAGTAGTCACGCAAGAGGCAAACAGTAGAAATAACACCATAATCCCTAATTTTGAATGGCAGTATTTTTCTGTGTCCACCCACAATAAATGTGTTGTACACTGCAGTACTATTTCTCGAATTGATATCCTCTGTCCCTTTGACTCCAGCTGGGCGTGGCTTGACTAACATTCAACTTCCCACTGTGATTTTTAATAAACAAAAAGCTATTTTAGGAAAGCATACACACACAGAAAAGTGTTTGAAGAACATAAATAAGATTGCAAAATCAAGCCTTCTGAAATTAGGCAATATAAGAATTGAGGATTCAGACACATTAAGATACGTTCTTTAAATACATGATGCTTTATATTCTTTTCCCCACCTTGCAGAGCACGGGATGGACCAAGCCATGAAATTGAATCAGGCCTGCACCATACAGGACGTTGTTCATGGTAGGATTCCTTTCTTATTCACTGCAAAACCTGAAAGCTAGTAAGGGATGAAGCAGGGATTGGAGAAAAAGAAAGAGAAGACTGATTTTTTTTTTAAGGATGAGAATGTTGCCTTTGAGAATCAGATTTCATCCTTAGCTCTGCCACAGAGCTCCTGTGGAATGACAAACAAGTCACTTAAACCAAATACTTATGGGTGATTACTAATGCTGTGTCCATCCTTTGACACCCAACTGGATCATTAAATTATTTCTTTCAAGTGATGCAGCAAAGAAACTTTGAATTTACTGGTCAAGGAGGGTTAACTGTGTGTATTACTGAATGGACACCTTGTTGTTAATGTCCCTGATAAACACAAAGACATTGGAGATAAGCTATAGTTTTGAGTACCTGCTTTCCTCAGCATTTTTCTTCCTTATTCAGCAGTAGCATATAGTCAGAGTTATTCTGTTGTCAAAAAAACCACAAAACACATAGAAAAGTTTTCATAAGTTTCATCTAGGTGAAAATTAGGAGAACTGTTAGACACCTTCTTCCTTTCCTTCTGTCCTGCACTTGTGTGTATTTATTATGAAGTATAGGAAGTGGTTCCCCAAGGCCATAGAGCAAACATAGCTTTGAAAAACAACATTTGAGACCCCACCTTTAATGTCTGGAGAGACACAAGGTCCAAGCAGTGGGTTCAGGAGACCCAAGCATTTGTGATGTTCTGAAATGCTCTCTGAGGCCTGTGAGAACGCAACAAATAACTCAAGTTCATTAGGTTTTTTTGAAAGAATGTATTAAGCTATTGAATAGTAAGTTGCAAAAGTCTAAAATACTTGAGAGGAAAGCATATGTCCCTCAGGCTAATGGCATGCCAAACTAAAATATCCAAGCCCTAGTGTTGGGTTTAGTCTAATTCTGCTATGTCCATGAATATAAATGTAAGCATAGTCAACAACTTTTGAATGCAAGGAGATCAGAAAGTGAGCAAACAAATTACATGCGGCAAAAAAATAACTATGCTAACTTTAAAATTGCCCTTTTCTTCAACCAAAACATGCACACATTAATTATTTGTCCTCCAAGGACAAGTTCAGACCAAGTGAAAAAAGCTGCAACTACATTAGCCACTTCTTAACAACCTACTGTGTTTCATTAGGGGTCTGGCATTTACTTCATGACCTAAATTTAGCTCTCCCACATGAACGCGGAGTCATCGCTCTTACAGTGTTTAAATGACATGAGAAATGCAGAAGTTTGAAAATACAATACTATCAACATCTGCATTAAAAAAAAACTCCATTAAAAATGCTTCAGCTCACATTATTTTATTGCAATTCACAAATACTTTGTGGTCTCTGAGTCCATGCATTAAAGCTTTACTCAGCTCACATGGAAAGGCTGACTGACAGTATATGACCATAAGCATCCATGAGTTAGTGTCATATTTTGGTTGGTGTCAAAAAATGAATTACGTGCCCAATTTCATGTTAGATATACAGCAAGGAGTCATATGGCCCACCTCGTGAGCCAATCTGAACTGCCTCAGCCCTGAGGAAAACATCCCTATATTAGAAAGTGAAGTCAAAGTAACTGCATCCAAACACCCACACGGGGAGAGGAACAGCCAGGCCTGGGGCACTCTGTTGGCTTGACATCACCTGGGACTTGGGATGACCAGGCAAAGTAGCCTGAAATGAAAAGAGGGCTGTGCCATGGAGGTAGAGATGGTGTAACAGGGCTTTCCCCTTTCTCCTAGGAGGTAGTACAAGAGATGGGGTCTGGAGGGCAAGCAGGGTGCCCTGCCCACCGTGAGGAGTGCGATGTAAGAGTATGGGAGGTGGGGGAGTTGTGCTTCTCCCAAAGTAAAAGCCTATTTGTTTCAGGCTACAGTGACATTATGGTCCAATAAGCCTATGTCAGCTAGCCACTTGTTTTTAAATTCTTGTTTTTAAATTCTTTTTCTCCCTCTCTGGTGTTTCTCTCAATGATTGAGCAAAAGGCTTTGTTTTGAAGGGAAGAATTGAGTGCCCAGAAACCCAGGGGCTCTAATGAGCTGAAAAGGGAGACTGCAAGGCTGCCAGATCTTGGGCTATGAGGTCCTGTCTGCGCCACACCAAAACACCGAGACTTGACATCTCCACTCAGGTCCCCACCCGTTCACCATGCAGGTTGCTCTGTTTGGTTTTTCCCCCCGTGCAGCAGGTTGGGTCCCACTGTGTGCCCCCTCCCCTTCTCCTCTGCCCTGACAGAGCAGAGGAAAGGAAGAGGTGTGAAGAGGTGCAGTGGAGTTTTCTTTCTCCCCTTCCTGAGCAAGATGTCTTGGGAAGAGAGGAAGCAGAAGGACTACTGCTCGCAGGTGAGCTGTGCTGGGACTGGTCTCTTTGTTCTCCATCCCCATCTCCCTGTTGAAAGAGCCCCCAAGCTGGAGGGAAGGGAAGAGTCTGGCCTGCTTCTGCTGGGTTTTCTGAATGGTTGCTCTTCAGTGGAAAGTGGGTAAATGGGGATAGCATCCACTCAGAGAGGATTCCTACCCCTCCAGAGCTCATCTGCAAAAGTCCTGCACATAGCTCATCATGTAAGAGTCGCACCAGCTCCAGGTGAGGCTTCATGACCCCCATGGAAAGCTGCGTGGATCTGTAACACTGGCAAAGGTATACAGCTGAAGAAAATGAACCCATCCTACCACCCTGAGCCAGCTCTTTGTACAGTTGGTACCCTTACATCCACTTTGCTGAAATATATACTACAAGTATAATAAATTAAAGGAAGATGGAAAAAAAAGGAAGTGCTGAAACTGGACCAACTGCCTGGAGAGACCTGGGACCAAAGATAATCTCTGTAAATGATGTTTTGCCTGTGCAAACAAGCTGTGGAATGCTCAGACCTCCTCAAAGCATTGCATCATAATGATTTGTTTTTAAGAATAACAAGACTAAAGTCCCTTGATCCACTTTTAAAAATCATTATAAAAGTAGGATTTAATTAGTTTTCTTAATCAAAAGGAAATAGAATTGTATGCAAATGCTAAATATTACAAGCACAAAATCTAAACTACGAAGCTGGTAACTGACATATAGCAGTCTCAGACTGCCTCTGCATAACCAGTGTGTCCCATACTGGGTAGACAGTTGATGGAAAAACTTGTTACTGATTTAAGGGTGGGTGAGGGGATTGCATTTGGGTAAATCAATGTTCTGCTTTTATAATTAAAGTTAAAAACACCCAACACACAGGCAATAATCCTGAAATGTGATCCCATAAACTATAAAGTATTTCTGTCAAGCCTCTAGCAGTTGTGTTTCAGCAGCTGGTTTCTATGTCCTAAAGCACTCTTCCAGGGCTGGGAGTTGTATGCCACTGCCACTTATCATTACTGCGCTCTTTGCTCCTTGTCTCCAGTGACCTGACATTCCCAACTTCACTCCTGCTGCTTGCTTGCAGGCTGAGAGATCCTGCTGGCCTGAGCCGGGAAGCTCCTGGGACCCTCGCTGGGGCAACATTGCTCCATCGAGCTTCCCAGTGCACGGCCAAGAGTGAATGCCACAGGAGCAGCCATGAAATAGTAAAATAAACAAGCAGAAAGCAACATTCATGAGACCGAGTGAAAAAGGACAGAGCAGCGTTAAAGGGCCTCCTCCTTGTCTCCACATAACGCAGGCACTTGAGTCGTATATGAAGAGCTAACTCATCTCTTACAACAGAGTTTTGTTTAGAGACTGGATCACTCTCTCCAGCAGGAAAGCCAAGTCTAATTAAGGGCTATTTTCCAGGGGCAACTGGCATCTCTCAGCAGAGTTTAAAGCAGATTAGGACTTTGGACATGTCTACAAAGACATTTCCAGCAATTGTGTTCAGTGTTTAATTCTTTTGATCTTCCAGCACTTACAAGCTTGAAAGGGCTGTAAATACAGGCACTGGAGATTTAACTGCGGAAATAATAATAACACAATAATTAAACTCTTAGATGGCATTTTCCATCTTCAGCTGTCCAGCCCTTTTTCAATGGAAATAAAGAGCATAAAGGCAGAGGCCGTGATGCAGCCTTGCAGGAAGACCCCCAGCTGTCCCACACATCAAATCCCTTTCATAGCTGTACCCAGCTCCAGGTTAAAAGTAATTTCTTTTCCTAGCCATTGCTCCTGATGAGAAGCTCTTTCAGGACCTCACTGCTGCACTGATTAGTGGCCAACTTAATTTTGGTTATGCATTTTTCATCCCAGTGTCCTTCATTAACAGAAAAATTTTATACACATTCTTTCCTGCTCTCCCACTGGATGTGCTTATGGGCAGTTACCATGGCCTGTCTTTGCCTTTCCAGGCAGAAGATAAGCTCATATTGCCTATTCTCACAAGTTCTCCATTCCCCAAGTGTCCTTGCAGCACTTCACAGCTCTCCCCATGGGAAGCCACCCTCTTCCACGCATCCTTACATTCTCCCATGCAATCCATATTTCCTAAATGGCACCAGATCGGCATGGTAATTTAAAAAAAAAAAGCTTATATATTCTTTCCTAGCAAGGAGTGATCAGTCATACAACTCTGCCCCTCTTAGGTGGAGATGTGAATCTCTGATCTTTCTCTGCTGTGCTTCCTCCTGCGTTTTACTGGCTTAGACTCAGCAGGTAAGCTACCCATCAGCTGTGATCAAAGGCAAGGCGTATGTTTCTCCCCTGAGCTGTTAGCTCTTCTCTACTCACAAAAGGGAGGCCCTAGTCTCCAGCATCCACAGGCTAGCTGGATTATGATGAGAAGAGCTGAGAAACCACCGTGGCTTGCCCGCTGTCTCCTCCGAAGAGCTCTCAAATAGGCTGAAGACCAGGCATGTGAAGTCCCAGTCAAAAGGAAAAGAGTAGTAGCAACATATTGGGGGTACATGTAAAGATACCCTTTAATTACTTAATTCAGCTGTGTCCCCAACTTGAAAGCCACAAGTTACTTCAGAGTCTTTTTTTTTGCAAGTAAACAAACATAGTATCAACTATTTCCAGTCATAGTCTGGCCTCCCTAGCACTTATGATGAAGCATATTTGGGAGCCAAAGCAAGCAAACAGGATGATTCATTTATCCCACAGCTTAGCAGATGGATGAATCCTCTATAACCAAGGCAAAACAGACCTCTAAGGCTTTACATGAATAGCACCGTTCAAGGCCCACAAGACAGAAATGCTGGTAATGCCTCATTGTCCGCAAAGAAATCAAGACTTGCGTTTCTGTGAAACTTAAGTACATAAAAGCGAAGTTCCCGTGGCACTACTCAACAGATGACAAACCAGTAAAAACAGTGAGGAAGAAAGGACATTCACTTCTTGTCAGGACTGAGAGATCGACTTTTTCAGCATGTTACAAAAGGGTTTGCTGTTTACACCTGAAGTTGTTATCAGGTTCTGAGACAATTTAGACTGGTGCAAAAACCTAAAATTGGTAGAAGGGACCCACAACTACAAGAGCTAAACCACACTTTGCAGTTAAAGATTCAGTTGTGGGTGAAATTCCCAAGTTCTAACAAGTGAGCTTGGATCTATGTGAGTTTTCTAAAATTTACCCATTATTATTAGGTGCTCGGCTGTCTCTTGAGGAACTTCGGGAAGATAATGATACGCCCCTTCTTGAAAACCAGTTAGTGCTGTATTTCATCTGCTTTATCGAGCTCTTTACATCAGGTATACTAGCCAATGAATAGTCTGCTATAGACTATAATTTCCAGTGCAATGAACACACTAAACCAGACTAATGAGCTATATTTATTTTTAGTGATTTGCTTATCGACAGCCTGTGTTTGTCCACTGGCAGCAGGCTAGTTTTATGATATATCATTTGTACATAACAATATTTCTTCCATTCTGCTGCTGTTGCCCAGCAGTGCCTGCTAGGAGCAGGCGGGCGCTGGCTGCAGTGGGAGCTGAGCTGGCTGAGCGCTGTGGGAGGCTGGCAGCTCCCGCTGCCCCATGCATGCCCGAGACCCCCCAGCTCGCCTGCAGTCACACAGCAGACTTCCTCCTGGTCCCAGTGAGGCTCTGCGTACTTCAGCCTCACACACACGGCATCTCTTTCTTTTCTTCCTGTAATAGCTGTGGCACTTCACGACCACATGGTCCATGAACCACGAACGTTTTTCCAAGGCATGGACCAGACATTGTCAGCCTGTCTCTTATGTTGGATCCCACAATACATACCTTTCTGCCTGCCTCCCAGCCTCTTACAGTATTTTCATTTAGCGTGAGCCTGTGTCCTTGCTCTGCACAGGGAGCTGACAGCATTAAAGTCATTTCCCAAGAAAGCGCAGTAGCCGTGACTACGTGTCTCTGGGCTTAAATCCTCTCCAATAACCTGAAATCAAGTGGTCCACAATCAATCATTCCTGTAATCCAGAGTGGATTCATTTCACTTTGTCTTAAACTGGTGGGAAAAGGCAGCCATCTCTAGATCCAATTTATTTTAGGCACTGGAGATAACTCTCCACTGAGTGTAGAGGAAACATCAATGGCTAGCTTGGACCAGCTGTATTCCTTTCATCTGGTCGAAGGCTGGATGAGAGGGACTCCACCCCAGGCTGTCTTTAGCAGCTCCAAGGTTATGAGTGGACAGGGAATTCTCAACTCCAAAACATAAGATCTATTCCTTACTTTGTTTTGCTCTCCTGGGTCTCTTGCTTTGCAGACTTGAGTCAAAATAGTCATCAAACACTTTCATCAGCTATTCTCATATTTAAAGCATTATTCCTGGCAATGGTATTTCACATGTTTCTTGTCCTCCTGCATGCACACCTTCCCTCCCCAGCTACTAGAATAAAAAAAAATGTAACCTTCTTATCTTGATCTGGCAAGATCAGCTCTGTGTGCAGATCCAATTCTTATTTCCACTTGCTCCCACGTTTATTCGAGGGTTTTGCTTGGGAACTAGCAGATCTAGTCATTTAGTGCTCTCTAAATGACATGTTTACTTTGTGTTAGGTGCTACTCTGGTCGAACATTAGTTATGCTGTCTATTTAGATGGATAGCTGACATCAAGATCACACATGCTGAGTAAAACAAGAAAATAATTGTTAACTGAACTCATGTTTCCTGAAAAGAACTACTTCCACAGGAGCAGCCGCTGTCCTTGATGCTACCTCATGCCAAGACCATGGGACACCAGTCTCTTCCCCCCCCGTGTATGTTTCTTTGAAGTTGTTGCAGATATATGAGCTCTCTGGCAAATGCTATAAACCCACACAGTCCAAGGAACAAGGTGGCTCAGTTATCCTTATATCATTAATTTTTCTGAAGAGAAACATCGTGGTGCAGAGCCCTGAATTCTTGATGTGAAGTTGCATTCCCTGATACTGTATTTCTTTTCAGGTCCGATTATAAACTCGTACAAATCCGCAGTCTCAGTTTGCCTTGAGATTTAGGACATTTTCTCTTCAAAGTACATTGAGGCTAATGACTCTGAACTTCCTGGGATGGACCTACACAAAAGACAGTGACAACCCGATTTCTCTAATTTTAACTGAAAAAAGGAGACACAAATTTTGCCTTTGGGAAGCTGAATAAGACAGATCTCCCTGCCTGGGGAGCACATGTTAAATTCACATCCCCACAGTGATAGTCTGTTTTAACCTACATTTCCAGAAGTCCCCCAGAGAAGTCAGTGGAGGGACCCAACACTTCAACAGTTGGTGGCCAGAGAGAGAAAGATCACCCAATACCACCTGCCCAGAGTGAGACCAAATGCTCGGGGGACTGCAGAGCAAGGACGGCTGTGAATGTGGTGGCAGTCAGGAGAGAAGCTTGGCCTGTCAGGGTTTGGTCTCCATAGGGTGTGACAAGGCACAGCCACAGGGCAAGAGCAGAAGCAGCTGAAGGACAGAGCTCACCCCACAGAGCAAAGGTCACTGTGCCCCCAGGGGACCAGTCCCTCTGCAGCAGAGTGCTGGAAAAAAATCACACCTCTCCAGTAAATAGCTGCCACCTGCAAAGAGTGATCTCACATCTTCCTTCCCAACCCACTCACACACCAGCACTTTGTTTGTTTTTTTATTTTTTTTTCCATTTTTCACGTAATATTTTCAAAAACAATATAGACTGTGTTACCGTTGTTTATAACAATATAAATCAATTTAAAATATTTACATTATGTAGGTCACTTGTTCAAGTCTACCTGTAAAACATTTACACTGTGTAGTTCACTTGAACAAGTCTACCTATCATGAAAGCCTTCAGAACATTAGTCTATACCAGCAGTCTCTCTGAAAACATCACTTCATAAAAGATAAACCTTTGTTTCTTCACATTCCCCTTGTATTCAAGACACTACTGAGCATGTAACATCAGTTCTCTGTGTGCCTAATTTTTATCTCACATTCACATTTCTTTCTCCTTCTCTAGTTTGGAGGGGGATTTGAGGTATTTAACTTTCTTACGGCACCAATACTCCATATACCAGAAGTTCCACTTCTTTTCCACTACTTCTAGTGAAATTCAACCCCGCTCCTACAGCCAGACACGTTATCACACTACTCTTGGAGGATATAGATGGATGGAAGAACAAATCACATTTTGAAAGGTTACACTTACTGGCAAACCTAATTTGTGGTCTAGCTACAGACTAGCAATTCCTTGATAAAAACAAGTGTTCCTGATGTACCTAAAACATTTTTCATGTTCCTTCCAGCAATGGTGAGTTTGTCTATAGTTTTCTCCCTTCAAAGAACAGATATCCAAGTGGACTGACTGTTTCTCACACTTGCAGCCACCTTTTTCCCATCTGCCCATAAAATATGTGTATTCTTTATCATTATCTTTAACATCCTGCACTTGGAAACAATAACTCCTGTCATCTTCCTTGGTTCCCATTGACTTGGGCTATGTCAGAAATCTAATCTCTGTGCCTGTATCTTCACAGCAAACATTTAGAATATTTAAAGGGAGACTTTGGCTTAAATCTCATAAAATGTGAAGGTTCTTGCTAATAGATTGAATGGTTTCTTAATTCAAGCTACATTCTAGTCTTTAAAAACCTTCCAAAAATTCATTGGGCTAAACTCAGAACCAGCTGTAAGTGGTGCAGGAAGAGAATTAGATTATGGCCTCTCCCAGATAAATGCAAGTTGTTCATTTCTCTAGTTTGTGGGATGGCACACAGTTCTAACATTCTTACTTTACAATTTGTTTCCTGGGAGCCAACATTTTTCCTGATTTATTTTTTTTTTCCTACAGAGTTTGAAAAAATGCTGGGCTGATTAAGCTAAACAAAAAACTTTATCTTTGGTGTCTGTGAGAGGTGTCAGTTATGGGTCTGTAACAATCTAGACCTTAAGACTAGATCTCTTCTCCTCACATACAGTTGAAGATAATGCACATTATATATGAGGGAACTGTTTCTCAGCTATCATAAGTGTTAATCTCTTGGAAGTGGAAGGAGCCAAGCCGTTCTACTCATTCTGATCCTCAAAGTACATCATGGTCACTGATTATTTATTGCTCCCTTCTGATTTATGTCAAGATTGGAATCCAGTTAGATTAACCTAACAGACAGCGTTTTGCAGCATGAGTAATCGATTTGCCTACTTCCATCTAAAGGACACAAGGCTCCTGAAGCTGCACCAGCTTTAGACTGGTGCAGACTCATTGTTTATGGGAATCTATGCCAGACTTTTATACTCATATCAGCGAGGAGAATCAGGCCAGTCACAAAGGAGTTAGAGGCACAGAAGGGCAAAACTGTACATTATTACTGGTAATCTGTCCAATCACTTCCAGGAATAAAACTTTGTATTAGTCAAATGACTCCCAAAACACTAAAACATCCTTCCAAATTCTTTTCTTGGCAAAGATAACAACATGTTACGGCTGCCTATGAATCTCTAGCTGTGAGATAGTGGTAGATAAAACAGAACTGAATTCTCCAGTGTACAATTATCTGTTACGCTGATGTAGTTATCTCTGGGAGAGGGATATTCTGACACAGTCCATTTAAGCAAAGAGTAATCCAAATGGTGAAAAAATTTAGATTTTCTGTGGAAAAGTTCGAAGATATACAGTTGCCATGACAACTGTATTTGGCTCTGGAACAGGCAAAAAAGTGGCTGTTTTTAGACTGAAGTAAAATAAAATGAGTTTGAATGCTTAAGAAAACTGCATTTTCACTCTGGTGTGGAATAGTCCTTCTGTAGCAAGCTTTCTTAGCATCTGGTTTTAGGTTTTAGGGTTTTTCTTTACCTTTTTTTTAAACAATAAGACTATTGGGCGAGAGTGAGAGCACCTCCCTTTCCCTTCCCTTCCCATATCCAGGGCACGTTCCTGGTATTCTGTGTTCCAAAATGCTACAGATTGCACCCTAGCTGCAAAATAATAGAAGCAGGTTTCCTGCATCTAGGCAGCATAAAGATGCAAATGTATTTATAACTCAATCAGACCGTAGAAGACTTGGAGAAGAGGAAAAAAGCTGATGTATCAATCTGCTGGGAAAGCAGCTTGGTCTGAAAAGTCTCGCTGGGTCTCACATGAAAGATAACTGGGATGATTTTTGTTCTGTTGGCAGCTGAAGAATAGAGCAGATTTTAAACCTTTGCTATTGTGTATCCTTTATCGTCTCTCCGCTTCCACCACTTGTGTATGCATATCCCCCCTGCGATCGTGCAGGCCAATGCGACAGGAATCATGGCAATGTACCAGGACAAGCCAACAGCTGGAAAAGTAAAGAAATGAAATATTTTCAAAAAAACCTCCCAGGAACACAGTTCTCTAAGTTCAAGGAGGAAGAGGAGAAATCACAATAAAAAAGATGTCTGCAAGTTAACCTTCCAGCAGGGTTGATCACCTGTGAAAGGAAGAGGCCTATTGACTGAGCACTCAGGGAAATGGATTTATGAAGATGAGAGGAAGAACTGGAAAACAATGGAGGGTGAGAATTTAAAGTTCAATCCTTTTGCATACATACGACTCTTCCCAACCCCTGCTCAGAGAGGCTATGTGTTTTCTATCTTAATTTGGTGGAAGCAGAGACACTCCAATCAGGAAATAATAAAAGCACCATGTGGAGAAGGAGTACATAACAGCTAGTCTGCCCTCAAGCTCTGTGAATAATTTTCTCATACAGAGCAGCCTATAAATTACTAATGATCAAGCCAAGACCCTGAGCTTTTTCCCAAAATACAGCTTATTTCCAAGACCAGTGTCCATCCAGACCATTTTGGATTGTTCCAGCCTATAATGGTTCATGGATTGACTCCTCTGTACTAATACCTGTGTAGCTCATGGAAGAGAAGGGTAGCACATCATCTAGCAAATGAGTACAAATCCGTCATCATAGGATGCTGGAGTGAGTCATAAGTTATAACTCATAGTGAAGACTGTAAATGTTCATGGGCCTTTCTAAGACAGTGTGAGCAAGCTTTGGTGATTCATCAACGCCATGCAAAGAAACAATTAGCATTGCTTCACATATTGTTTTTACAGCTGGTTCTTGGCCAACAGTCTATCACACTGCAACATTAATTGCACTGAGGTTAGGGCTTCTATTCCCATCACTAGGAGCCAAAATAACAACACCCATCATAATTTACACTTCTTGTTATTTTGGCGGCAGTCTGTGCATGAGCAGAAAGAACACTCTGATCTTTATTCTGCTATTGTCTTTTTTTTTTTTGCTACTTGTTGAGGAACTGGAGATCTGGCCCTGCTGCACCCAGTGGGAGTTTGCTAGTAGTCTCCCTGGACCCATCATTTTGCAAAGTGTATCTAAATTTGAGCCCTATCCAATGAACAGATATACCAGCACAGATCCTTATCCCTGCAGAAGATATCATTGAATGACCCACAGAAAGTGTATTTTGTGAACAGGCTATTCCAAAGTCTACATGTGAAAGAGGCAACCAGCTTTTCCCCTGGCAATAATTCATCCTGATACTAGCTCTGACAGTATAAAAGGCTTGGGTGATAATTTAGCATTAGAATAATGATAACAATTATCCCAAATAAGCAGTCGAACTAGTTACCTTCCTGCTTGACCCTTGTTGGCAGTACTTGGTATCCATATCTGTTCTGGGCCAGACATGTAAAGTCTGTGTAAAAATCCACTTCTTCGACAGAATCAAAAATCAGTGGCACTTCAATGAAGTTTTCACCATTTTCTACAATTTCTCTGGAAGAAAAAGAAAAATTTAATGTTAAGCCCTTTTATAAGCTGGCTTTTCTCTGTTTGATGTGTTCATTCTAACAGCACATTGCAAGAGAATGCATTGGATATTTTCTCATTTCTGAACTAGCCCCTTAGCATTAGAAGACACCTGTGTCTTCCAGCCCAGTTGTGCCAACTATTTGAGTCTCAGTAGTCAGAAACCATTCTGCACTTGTTGCATCTTCCAGGAAAAAAAGAACAACTGGATTTGTCTTGCAAAAATAAAAAAAAAGGGAGGGAAGAAAGGCAAGCAAAATTCTGTATATCTTTGAGCTCTCTATACAGCATCGTGGAATGACCTAATTCCTTCTCTCTGACTACCTAGTCATTTCTGAGATGATTAATTCTTACTATCAGCTGGAAGAAGACGTATGGAGAACATAATCCTGCAAATGCTCACTCAGCAAACTGAACCACCATTCCTGTCTATCACATGCCCAAGGCCAAGAGCTCAATACAAGAAACTGTCTAGGAGGTTTCCAGCTTATTTCAACCTGATTGTTTCATCAGTCCAACTATTTAAAAGTGGTTTTCTAGCTGCAGTCAAACGTTGTCTCTTGATATCTTTTAGTCATTGCTGCAGAAGTTTTCCAGCTGCTATGAGTCTGCTATGTGCTGCGGCAGTGGAGTTCCCTGTGCACTCCTCCCAGGACTGTACCGCAGGAAGGCAGCAACATGGCAGTGGGTGCTTTGCCAGAGATTTCTGCGGGGAATTTGTTTTTCCGGTGGCATTTGACCTGTTTTGCTTTGCTGCCATTCTGAGGGCTTCCAGCAGAACTGGCATGTCTCACACATGGCGGGCTCCACATGAGCCCTAGCTGGCATGGTCCCTGTCCTTGTGCAATTGTATAATAATATATAACAGTAAGAATGATAGTGGTAGTAATAATAAAAATAGTTTTTAAAGTCCAAGTAAGAAAGTACATGTGCTGCTCTACTCTAAGGCCTGCAGAGACTATAGCCACAGTACATTTTATGGCTCCTGACCACAGATTAAACGCACTGTCACTTGTCCATGTAAACAACGTTATACATTAATGGTCTCAATCATGATGTGGGGAATGTGAAAACAGATAAGGGCTTGGGCATACAGCTGAGTTACCATGTTACCTCTGGCTGCAGCTGTGCAATAAATTAAACATATCCAGGTTGTTATCTGGCACTGATGGCCACAATGGCCAAAACCAGCTCACAACCGTAACTTTTAAACACTCTTGTCCCTCAAAATAGGGATACCACATCCCCAAACTCTGTTGGCAATGGTTCCTGTCCCATGCTAAATCCTAATCAATAGCCAGTTGCTCTTCGGGAAGGTGCTAGCTGGTGAGCGACCAGTTTAACCATTAACAACAGAGGCAATGGCATCCCAGAGCCCAGCTTTGTCCAGAAGTACAGGCAGAGCCACCGTGACCCAGGTGAGATGGTGAGGGTGATGATCTTTGTGGACACTCTCAGCTTCATCAAATTTGGACCTCAATGAAGAGATTTCAGCCAGTAGGTTTACCTCACATTTGCAAAGCACTAGAAGCATGCCCGAACGTAGTGAGTTAGCGCTGCTCAGGTGACATGCGACAGGTACAGAAGGCAGATCTTTTCCCTCCTTTCCTAGTGGGAAAAGCCTTGAGGCACACAGCTATGAGGCAGCTGAGAGAAGGCTCCGCAAGATCGGGAGAGACAATGGATCAAGGCAAGAGGATGTGGGACATCCTGCTTCTCCCTCCCACTAGCATCCCCTCCAGTGCTTCCCTGGCGCCAGCTCTAGCACTCACTGGGTATCTCTGTGAGTCAGTTTAACTCACTAATGTGGAAAAGAACAACCCTAAGGGGAAAAACAATTATATTTGAAAAAAAAAACCCAAAAAAACGAAAAACAAAAACCCCAAACCACTGGATAGTTTTCTGTTGTCATAGTGTGTTCAGAGAACCTCATGAACGTCAGGGAGAGGATGTTGCCGTTTCACTGGCATGGGGCAAGGAGAGAGGTAGGAGAAGCACTGGGAAGGATCAAGTCCCATTGCTTTCCAATGCAGTCAGCTCTTACATCAGCTCAGCTGCCCATGAAAATGTGCTTCAAGTTTAAGCCTCGAAGTTGGCTCATTTGCAGTATACCACCAATAAAAACCAGAGATAAAGAATTGATTTAACACTGCGTGGGTTCGGTTTGGGTTTTTTTGGTTGCCTGCCTGTTTTCTTCTCAGCTCTTCCCTTCACTTCAGTTCTGTCCATAACCCATTTCATTACCTGGCATTCAGCTGCACTGAGAGCCCCTGTCACACTGCAGGTTGAAACAAGAAGCACAAGGAAAAACTCTTTCAGCCAGACTTACTGTCGTTCCCCTTCTGTAACTCTGCTTTGCTTGTAAACCACGTCGATGGCGGTGTCATTCGCTAGCCATTCCACGTCGGTATGGACATGGCTGCTCAGGCCAACAAACACTTTGCATGGGAGGGTCATCTTGGAGCCTGTTGGTAAAAGAAAGATTAAAAAACCATTTGGATACATATGGAGAACTACTCTTTCTCTTGGTGAAAACCAACATCTCCTTTGGGAGATCAAGTTCCCACACACGTCAAGGACCATTACATTCAAAACTGAAGTTAAGCCCCAGATTGCTTTTGATCCCCTACTCCTTGGCAGCAAGACCCTTCAGTTTGGCAGTCTTTCCCACTGCTAACCAAATTATTTTCCCATTGCAACAGTTAGCAACTCTTGCACTAGGCACATTCCTCAGGAGGCAAAGCTGCGTTCCTGTGGCCTTGCTCCTTCTGACATATCGCAGCCCAAAGGGCACAGTGTGCTTTACCACGCTGGAGCAACTGCATTAACCAGCAGTGTAGCTTCACTCAGAGATGCTGTGGGCAAGGGCATTCAGCTCAAGATGGGACCTCCAGAGATAAAGTGATCGTGCAAAGATTCAGAAATTTTGCTATAATTATTGTAACTCAGAGCTAAGGATAAAAAGCCTTCAGACTGGTGCGTGTCTATACTACATGAAAAACACAGGGCTCAACAATGCATACAATTTTATTACTATATCTGTGCAGATGGTGATAAAAGAGATATAGAACACTCCACGGAGCTCGATAGGCAAAAAAAATGACTTGGTAGTCCTACGCTGATGGAAAGAAAAGTGGCAGGGAAAACTAAGACACCATAGGACACAGCTGTGTATATGCCCAAGTTAAAAAAGCTTAGTGTAAAATACACCTGGCATTTTCGGAGAAGAGGAAGTGCAACAGAAATTTGTTGTCATAATATAATCTTCAAAGAAAAATTGAGATCCTGTCAAGGTACTTTCTAACTAACAACTGTCTGGTTCAAACAGTAAAAAGCAATGAAAAAATGTCTCCTCCCAAAAGAGCTAGATGGCTCAATCAAAGCCACCAGATAACCTAGACCAGTTTGAGGGAATATTGAAAATGAATAGTTCTTAGTGAAGGGGGACTCTGAGCAGCTGATCTCAGGGTACAAACGTGCTTTTGTTGCTTTGTTAGTGGCTAAAATGTACAGCATTTCTACAGCTTTTCCTACATGGAAGACAGCACCTAGCTGTAGACAGTAAGACACAAAAACTACTCCAGCACCAACCCCCAGCTAATACAATCGAGGTCAAAAGAACTACAACAATTTATGCTAACGAATTACACCATAAGAGGACCTGCTCTGATTTTCACCTGATTAGATGTTCCAAAACCAATGTTGGGTCTTACCGAGAGCAGCTGATGTCGTCTTTTGCGTTGGATACACAATTATTGGGGTAATTCTCTTTTCTTGTTCTGGAGAGAGAAAGGGAACAGAGACCCCGTGCTGGCACAACAGAAAATTTGCGCATCGCCCCAGAACTATGGATAGAAATGTGCCGCTTTGCTCCACACCTTTCCTCTCCCCGGACTGCGGGCGGCCGGCCGGGAGGGGGGGCGGTGGCAGAGGAGCAGGGCTGCGCGCGCCGTGCCCGGGCACGCCCGCCCCCTGCTGGCCGCTCGGCGCAGCAGCACCCCGTGCCTCCGGGCGCCCCCCGCCGGCGGGGCGAGCCCGTTTCACCCGTCTGCGAAGTAGCGGCTTTCCCCCATCCCGAGCGATGTTAAGTGTTTTATTTTCTAAGTGCTCTGAAGTAATTTGTAGTGACACCCTACCCACACCCCTCCCAGGACGTAAGTTACTCGATTTAACAACCACGGGCACTTGCGACGTCGAGGTCTGCCTCCCGCAAAGCTGCTGCAAGTCAGGCAAAGGGGTGACCCCCAGCCGTGCCGGGGTGCTGTGGGGAACTCTTCAGTGCCAAAGCAAGCACCCATGGCGTCCCCCTTTCCTTGGCAGTGCTGAGAGGCTGAATATGAGTTCCTCTCCTGACTTTCACTGACAAAGAAGAGATCTTCTTAAGCGCTGTAATGTTTTAAGGTGTCAGTACTTACCAACAGTCTCCAGTTGAATTGTTCTGGTGATTTCATACATCACACCTTCATACGGAAATGACATCTTGCAGGTGTAATAGCCAGCATCTGTTGGTAGCACAGAAGTCATGATCAGAGAAGTCGAACCTTTCAGAATTACGAATTTTTCACTGGCATCTTCCAAAGGCAGAGCATCCTGGAGAAAGGACAACAACTGGTGTTACGGCTCAGATAGATAGGTGTGGCTAGACCCTGTGCAACTCCCAGACAAAATTACCTATCCTTGTCTCTCTGTTATTAAAAGGTCACTTATCACTGTGAAATCTCAGCATTTCCACTTTCCCACCAAAGGGCAAGTTCTTCAAATATGTGTCTGTCTCTAAAATGCTCTGAGGCACTATATGGAGTGTGAAGAATCGCTATCTATAATGTGTGTGTATAGCTTTTCAATAAAGTGCACATTTTAAGATGGAAAAGATATAGTGGGCACTTTCCTGAGTCCTCTTTAGAGTAATTATCTAAGACATTCTTTAATGGGCATGGTGGTGTTAGTTGATGGTTGGACTTGATGATCTTACAGGTCTTTTCCAACCTTAGTGATTCTGTGATTCTAAGACAAAACCATTTTAGTAATCCTGAAGGTTTTCACAACACTATTACTTTCTATACATGACCTCGTAAGAGTGATATTCTAAGCCATTTTTCTAAGGTAAATACATTTCAGTAATCATGAAGGTTTTCACAAAACTATTACTTGCCCTACATGATCTCATAACTGTGATAAATTCCTGCTCTGTATCACTAACGCTCTGTTCATACACAGGTTGGAGCCCTGCTAGGAGCAATGATGTTCCTTCTCCATGAAGGCAGGCTAGCTCTTTCTGAAAGTTGTAGCAAGAACTATATTGAGGGTGGCAGCCTTTTACTTAAATAAGTGGGTTATAGCCTGCTTCTGAAGGGAAACCTGAGCAAAGATGTTTTGCTGGCATGGTACCAATCACAACATAGGCGCTGCTGTATGAAGTCAGCCTGGGTATTGCATCCTATGGTAAGAATGATAGCTGCACGAGGCAGAGCATATGATCATAGTGCAAGTGTAAATAAAAGGTAAACCAAGGTATTATGAAAATATAAGAATCTTGTGCTGTCCAGTGCAAGACTGGACAGCTGAGGGTGGTCACGTGAAGGATGTTCGACCTTACAGGCAAAACCAGGCTTGCCAACTTGAAAAATCATGGACTGGCAAGTTAGGCAAGAGACCACTATAAGCTTTGTGTGGTGGATCTAGTACCTCCAAATGCTGTACTCCAGCTGATTAATGAAAGCTACCCCACCTGAACAGCTCACGTGGGGGATGCATCACTGGGAGGTCCTACTTTATGGGATTCACTAGAGGGACCATAAAAAGAATGATAGCACCAAAGAGAAGGGCCTAATCTGAAGTAGCAAACCCTGGAGTCAGCATAGGTAATCTGTCTTTAAAAATAGTTACGCCATCTGTTAGAGTATATAACATGTGGAGCATTTCACCCCCTGCTGAGTCCACCCTGGAGAACTTTTCTTGCAATATATACATCTGTCCCAAAATTCCCAGTATATTATGCTTTAATGTTAAAATGCTCATGACTTTACCAACATGATGTTCAGGAAAAAGAGGAAGTGGGGATGTATGTGCCTTTACAAAAAGGGTTGGGATTAGACTTTGCACAAAGAGGAGTTGAAAGTTCTACCTTGTACCACTTGAGCTCCAGGCTTGTCCTATTTGGTGTAAAATCCCACAGGTCAGGGCAAACGATCTTTCCAGAGGTGAAAGTGAAGAGGACCTGGGGATAGGCAATCTCCCAAGCAGCTGTTTTCTCCACAACTGTGAGGTGGATGGAGACCTCGGCACAGTAGGAAGAGTTCCTGCAGACAGAGTGGGGAGAGGTGAGCACCCACCAGCGACGAGGGGAACTCGAGTGACACCCGTGGTTTCCTCCTGGCTCTGTTTCCCTCATTAGTCGTTTCTAAGAGGCCAAGACTGAGGTCATACCAGGAGGGATCCTGGAAAATCACTGGTGCTGGTTTTTGGCACAATCTAAACATGTTGCTGACACATGTCTGTCTTGGAGCTTCAGTCTTTTCTTTTTTGAACACCAAGTTTGCTGTGCACCCTTAGGCTAAGGCATGATTTTAATTTTGCAAGGAGGGCGAACATGTCTGCCTAAAGAGTAGTAGGTGTGTCATGAACCCTCCACCATTTCCTTGAAAGAGGTCTTGACTGTGAAAACCCCAATGATTGGGACCTAAGGATGAAATAAAAAGCTTAAAGCATGTATTAAAATACATCTGCAGTTACTATTGCACAACCAGTAGGCATTTCACAGAATCACAGAATCACAGAATCGCTAAGGTTGGAAAAGACCTGTAAGATCACCAAGTCCAACCATCAACTACCACCACCATGCCCATTAAACCAAGTGTGTATTATTTCGCATAGGAAAGAACGCATTCCTGCCTTGAAAGTTTTACAATGTTTAACTTCTCTTTCTGACCCCAAGTGACAATTGCTTCCAGTCTCAAGGAGGACCAAACTGGGGGAGACAGGTGCTTAAACTATGTCCTTTCTGACCTCTGAAAGCCCACCTTGGAGATGCCTTCACGCAGGGCTGTGCCTGACCTCTGCGGGGGCCAGCAAAGCCAGGGGGTCCGGGCTGCAACCTCCTGGAGAGCAGCTGGGGGCTGCAAGCAGACACTCGCACTACTGCTGGGGCACTGTGACTGGCTGTCATCTACGGGTTGGACACCTAAATCCAAAACACTTGCTCAGCAGAAGCAGAGATCTGTGATAATTTGCTATTACCCTCATTTTACAGAGTGTTGAAACAAATCTGGTGGCCTCCCTGCGGGATGATTTGCAAAGGAAAAACAATGTGTTTGTACTTTGTAATCCTGTAATAATGTTAGTGATTAAGCTATGTACTTGGCTCTTGCATATCTTTTTCAAACAGGTTTCACAACATTCTACTGTAGCTGTCAGTAACACTGCCACAGTGTTATAGGTTGAGGAATTAAGGCAGAATAGTCCAAAAAGGGGATTAAAAAACACCCTTGAAGGTCTCAAGCAACTACTCTGTGCTCTAGGACAATATTTGCAACCTTTTGTTATTCTGGCCTCACTATGAAAGTTTTCTCTTCTGCCCCACCACTGCAATCACTGCTGAGATATGCGGAAAGACCAACCCAATATGCTGCGCATGATTTATTAGCTTAAGTTCTGCCTGTCCATCTCTTCTACTGCTGACACATGTCACTCAGAAGGGGTGTCTTGGTGGCAAGGAAACTACGCTCTACACAGGCAGCTCCAGGGATGTAGAGATATGTTTTCCACTATAGACCCCAGAGCAAGGTGTCAGTTGCCAGGGGTGTGCTGGGAGGATGACTGGATGGAGGAGCTGGCAGTGGACAAGAACCTGGGACACCTTCTGGAGTTCAGGCTCTAATGGTGACGGACGGTTTTGCCTTCCTCAGTCCCCTACAAATCCAGACCCTGGTACCTCTTTTGAAACTCTAAAATGGGCTGTCAGAGTGTAAACAGAAAAAAATGACCAGTAGGGTTGAAAAAAGCCATGACTCAAGTCTCAACTCACTGCAATATCACAAGTCTGGTACCAGTCTAGTAAATACATATTGGGTCTCATGAAAGATCTTCCAGCAATACCAAGGTAATCAAATTCTGGTTTAAAATGTGAAGCAGAAGAAAAGTAAGGACCAAGGATAAGGACAAGGGAAGAAGGAAGCCACTGCAGAGCCACGGTGCCTTGCTATATATATGCTTCGCAAGGCAATCTGAAGTGCAGCCAAGGCTATTTGCTTCTCTGGAGCTGTAACACGAGGGCTGCACTCTGCAGAATCCCTTGCCTGCAGCATGACCCTGCTTGCCATAGCCCTGACTGGCTCATAAATAAGCTAGTACAAAGTCTCTGTACACTATTTCCTCATGAGATCATAGCCAGAATGGCAATATGGTGTCACGATTTATCCAGATTTCAGTATATATATATATCTATAGGAGACACACAATGCATTTAAGAGTTCTGACTTTCCACGTATTTTTCTCTAATGAAGTCGGCAAGGAAATGATCTTATCCAGACATGCTCTGAACATAACTGGAGTCTAGAATCAAGCTAATATAATTTAGACATAGTCATCTTGTTGGTGCATTGGATTTTCTTTTAAATACCCACCTTCTGGTGCAGATATATACTCCTGAGTCTTCTAGCCTTGCTGGTAAAAACCAGAGTGCATCTCCTTTTGCCCAGATTCTTGGATCTTCATCTCTTCCTGATATCATGGTTTTTGAACCATTTTTATACCATGTGATATTAGAGGTCAAGGGAGAAAAATCCAAATGTTTGTATCTGGGGGAAGGGCATTTCAGAACCACAGGTTCTCCATGCAGTTCATAGTAGTGTTTGAAAAACACGGTGTGATCTGGGCAGTTTTCTATATAAATCAGAGATATTTTTACATTACTGTTAGCCAGGCACATTAAAAAGAAGGGAGAGGGAGACAGAAAAAAGACAAAAAGCATGCCCTTACCTGTGCTTTTGACTTGCTGGAGTCTGAAAGCGGAGGCACCTGCTGTGCACATCACCAGGATAAAGAAAAGCCGACACATTTTTTCCCGGAGGAAATCAGAAGGACAAGACCGAGGGAAAGCGTCTTGAAGTCTACAGGGAAGTTTATTGCAAGACAGAACATACAATGAAAAAACTCAATGTTAACTTACGAGTTAACTGCTCTTTTCCTCACTCTGGAATTGATGAGCTTTGGTTCACACTTAGTGAGCAGAAAGGCTTCTTCATCCCATTTATGGGGGCTGACTTGTGGAACAACACATGGCTTGGCACAAACACACACATCACTTCTGTCCCTTTCCTTTCACTCCAGAAGAGGCAAACAACATACCACAAGATGCTGCTGTCCCCACAGCTTTTCAGTGCAACAGCTACTAGCTCTGCTTATTTTGCAATAAGATGCAACAGAGGCACAGGTCAGCCACTCCGAGCTGGCTGTAGTGTAGTAGCTCGGGTGAATATAGGAGCAAAGATGCAGCAAAATAGACTTTAGCTCTCTTAAGCAGTGACTTCAGGTGTCTCCCAAGGTTGTATGGACCTCATTAAATCCTGCGTCACTTTATCTTCCCCACTGTGGCTACCAAAGTAGGCCAGCTAGCGTAGATCAGGCTGCAGATAACCTGCTATAATCCTGCTATAACCAGAGCCAAGCTTTCAAAGTCTCCAACAAATGTTTCTCTTGGGGCAAAACACTTTGACTCCCACAGCATGCACACCCATCTTGCTGTTGGTGTGCAAGTGAGTTTTCTGTGTGGACACTATCACCATCTGTGCTAGAAAAAGATGAGGCAAACCCTGAACAACCTGTCCTAAAAATCAGACGCGGTGACACTGAGGGAAAACAAAACTAACCGCTGCCAGTCATTCATTAAGAGTCATCTGTATTGGGCCTGGCATGGGCAAGGCAGCTTCTGTGTACATCACTGAATGCCTTCTGGTCTGCAACGAGGTTTCAGCTGCTGCTACTCAGTTGATTGATTATGTGTTATCTCAGTGTACCACAGGCAAAAATACATAAAACATGCTATATATAGGCACCAGTTTATGCTCTATGTAAGGTATTTATGGGCAATACAGTACACATATGCACGTGATACACACCATTTACATTTTATATACAGAAATGTAAATTGCATGCATTTAACATTAGCCTAACACTATGATTGTCCCATAGGATGAGTATTAAATGACCGGACAACTACTTCAAATTGTATCCAAAAGCAAAAACATATTTCTACCAATATAACACAGTCATATTCATAGGTACTCACTTTCAGGCGTCTTCTGTGTACTCCATTACTCTCATATTTATAATGAGGTTTTAATCCAAATTTCTCCCCATTCTAGTATCTGACATTTGATAGTTTGACTATAATAAGCTATTTCCAGCTTATTTTCTTCTCTACAACACCACAAAGCCAACCTCTTGCTCAATGATACAGTTTCATAACCACGGGTTGTCTCCCCTACCGCTAGATCTGCAAGGGTTTCCAGGGCATTGGCATGGAACGGTAGCCCCTCTCAGGGCTACATCTGGATGAGGTGCTAGTGGCTTTGTCTGAGGCATTAACAAGCCCCATACTTCACATGTAACACCCTGTAACAGGGGAGTTTCTCTCTCGTTAGATCCTTTGCCTGATGAAAATACTTGGTTATTTTGTTCAAAGCTTTCTGGTCTGTTTGGTTTAGTATCTAGCAATCTCCAACAATCTGAGGGTTTAGGGGATGTTTTCATTCTCAAATTTCCATCAGATTCACTTACCTGTGGTTCTGCAGTCTTTCAGCCATTAGCTTCTCATGAAAAGATGTAAGACTGAAAATTGGTAGTGAGGACCTTATATAGGGTTTAGCTCAACACACAGCGGAAATTTGCCTCTCGTTGCCCAATCAGATTTGTGTCAGAACCAAATGACATTTTAGACCCAACTTTCTTTCCTTCCGTAGAGTGAGGATGAGAGAAACAGAGACACAGAGAGAGAGAAAAAAATATGTATTTGGATTTCCCAAAAAAGGGGAAATGACTGCTAAATATATGACTAAATTTCCCTTTTTCTGACGAACGGTAGTTTGCGTACACTCGTGTCTTCACATGACTATTTCACGCTCTACCTCAAATAAAAAATTCTCACGGGTAACAATAGGTGTCCTGCAGCATAGTCAGCAGCTAAATAATTGCAATCTTCACATAATGTGGTTTAGCAAGTTTTTCATACATCACAGAATCACAGAATCACTAAGTTTGGAAAAGACCTGTAAGATCATCAAGTCCAACCATCAACCTAACACCACCATGCCCACTAAACCATGTCCCACAATGCCACATCCACACATTCCTTGAACACCTCCAGTGATGGTGACTCCACCACCTCCCTGGGCAGCCTGTTTCAGTGTCTCACCACTCTCTCAGTAAAGAAATTTTTCCTAATATCCAGTCCAAACCTCCCCCGGTGCAACTTGAGGCCATTTCCTCTTGTCCTGTTGCACATCTTTTGTGATTTTCCAGATCACTTGTGAATCACAAATGGGTTGATTCGCCTTTCCTTCCATAACATCCATCTTAGTGTCACAGCTTACATTAGGGCCCTCTTTGCAAGGGAGTATAAAGAATTAACAGATATAAGCAGATTATGGCATCCAGGCTCATGAGCAGAAGAGGTAAGAAATGGCTTATGAACTGTGGCACTTTTGGCCTCCACCTGTTTAGAATAGGACAATCTAGTGGAGGACTTCAGTCTGGAACTGGACTGTAAGCCAATTTTTCCTGTGCCTTGTCCTGACATGTGATGCTTCCTGCAGGCAACCCTGCTTTTCTTACAGCCTCTTGATCCCTCAGGGAGCAGCTGTCATGCACTGCCTCATTGCTAGCCCAGGAAGGCAGTCTGTGGTGTCTGGCTGACCTGCTGGACCTGGAGTCAGCACACAGGTCCCTGCTAGCAGACCTCAGTAAAATGCCCACCCCTCCCCAGACTTCATAAACCTCAGCTGAGCAGCCCTGGTCTGGAGCACTGGGATCCTAGCCGAAGGCTCAGGCTTTGTGGTGCTCTCTCTAACCATATAATGACTAATAAAAACTACATAGCTGTTTATTGCAGTAAGCATGTAAGAACCATTTCTTATTTAACCCTAACATAATTCATGAACTCTTTCTTTAACTAATGTCAGCCTCAGTTATACTAGAGACCTCAGAATATTGTCTAAGAGATGAAAAATTATCAGTTTTTGAGACCATGCTGCCATCTACCATGGAGGCAAGAAACATGTAGATGATGACATCTATTAAGACACTGCAGTCTTTGGGGATGTGTCATATGCTTGGGTTGCACATATTCTTTTGTGCGGGCAATATCCACCACATTACAGCAACTTCAGTAAATAATCAAAAAGAAAAGCAATCAGGAAGCCCCATATTTCAATCTGTAATGGTCTTTACAGTTTCTATATCCTGATCAGCACAGTCATTGCAAGGGTTGCTATAGCTATCAGCCCCACACATGGCTGCCTGGTTTTCCTTAAGCAGTCCTGTTGTCTGTGAACCTGAAAGGCTGATAATGCAACTAAAATTAGTTACTGCCCTGTGGTGCTCCATCTTCTCGGTGAAAAGAAAGAACTCATCTCCATTGATGATAAACTCCCACATTTGGGCTATGAAACCATTGGTCTTGCTTTCTGGAGCCCCTGCATGTCATTCTGAGAATTTGATCTCATGAATTATAAAATTATTTCAGTCCTTCCTTTCCCAGTTCACTGTATGGCAATGAGACAGAAGGGCTGTTGGAATGGGTAACCTATGTTATATTAAGTCTAAGTTCAGGCTATTACTATATGGGTGACTGACTTACACAATAGAGGTGAGAGTCTTTAACGGTAACCCTGGTCATAAGAGCCAGGCAAGTTCCCAGCAAATAACCCAGACGTTTACCAATCTCAAAAACAGCAAAACTGTAGGAAATGAGGTTTGATGTCTTTGAAAAGATTGTACCTACCAACTGCTGCAAACGCATTCTTTGCATTCACTGAATAAATCCATCTGACAGCAAGTTGTTCAATGAGCAGCAGAACTAGCATCACTTGCTTTTCTGGAGATTTGTGCCCCATGCCCTTAACACACACACACCCTTCCACTGCAGCCACTTCAGCTCTGCCTTCACGGCCTTTCCCCACCTCACTCCAGCCCTTTCCTTCCCCCCACTTTGTGTCCTCTGCTCCCGCCTCACCCATGACCAGTTTGTCTAAGCTAGGTGCAGCACATCCTTGGGCTCAGTCACAACTACATCGACGCTAACCGGTCAACTTGTCATTGCCCATCAGCACGTTTAAAGACTGGGCTCTGCCTGACTTTCCCTCCGCGAGGCAATGCTTTGGGTTTCCCATCTGTACGCACTACCAGTGACCAATTTTCATCACACTTCTACAAATCCAGACTCTTTGAAAACACAGCCCCTTGGAAAATACAGATGAAGCAGGCTAAAGGGTTCAAAGTGAGTTTATAGTGCAGCAACATATGCTGTCCTGCCTTAGAAAACTAACCTAAAACCAAACAGCTACAGAGTAGCAGTCCAGTTCCCAGACAGCATAATGTCCTCAGATACACCTAACAAGGATCAACACTTTTAATCAACTTTCTTCAGAATTGCTCTGTCTTGGCTGCCTTTTTACCCAGAGATATTGAGGTGCTGGAGCGTGTCCAGAGAAGAATGATGAAGCTGGTGAGGGGTCTGGAGCACAAGTCTTATGAGGAGCGGCTGAGGGAACTGGGGTTGTTCAGTCTGGAGAAGAGGAGGCTGAGGGGAGACCTCATCGCTCTCTACAATTACCTGAAAGGGGGTTGCAGAGAGGTGGGTGTTGGCCTCTTCTCCCAAGTGACAAGTGATAGGACAAGAGGAAATGGCCTCAAGTTGCTCCAGGGGAGGTTCAGGCTGGATATTAGGAAAAATTTCTTTACTGAAAGAGTGGTGACACACTGGAATAAACTGCCCAGGGAAGTGGTGGAGTCACCATCCCTGGAGGTATTCAAGGACCGTGTGGATGTGGCATTGTGGGACATGGCTTAATGGGCATGGTGGTGGGGTTTTTTTTGGTTGATGGTTGGACTTGATGATCTTACAGGTCTTTTCCAACCTTAGTGATTCTGTGATTCTGTGATCACATGCACCAGTACCAGGACTTTAAGTTAAAATAGTATACCTGGAAGTGCCAAAGCCTGGTTTAAAATAACTCAGGAAGAAATGAAAGATAGAACAAGTATTTTTTTCAGGAGCTGTCTGCTGAGGCAGCCATGTCACTTTGCGGTCAGTTATTACTGAGTATTTATAAACAGAAATATGCAAGTCTAGCAACTATATATATAGAGAGACTCTTTTAGGGAAGCTGGTGTCATTCTGTGGTTTCGCTGCGCTGATGATTCATTTATACAGCTCAAGATGCTGGAGTATAGCTGTGAAATTCCTAACTTGAAGACCAGGCTATTCCCCACATGTCTCACCCATTGCTCATCTCACTAGATCGCTATTTCCCACAGCAGGGCTACATGCAGCTGCCTTGCCACACTTGGGTGGATTTTGCTCTCCTAGGACATCCCAATAAAACAACCAAAATCTCAAGTAATATTTAGCGGTCTGGCGTTCCTTGCAACAGAAGCTTTCAAAAGGACTCCACAAGCAAGTTGTGTCTGTTCATTACCCCTAGTCCATGGAAGGGGAAATGGAAATTCAGACTTCATGGAATGGGGATAAGACCCTTTCTATAAGGGACAGTTAAGGTGCCAGCTTTTTCTAGTGACTCCCAGGTTCTGCTGTCTGTCCTGGAGGAACTCATCCAAGTGGTTCTGTGGCTGAAGTTTGGCATCCAGGAACTGCACTGACATGGACTTTGCTATTTATTCTGTTATTCTGTTCGGCTGAGACAGCTTCATGCAATTAAAAATAGGAGAAAATTTCTCTGGTTCACATAAGAATAAGGTGGCAAGACATTAAGAAATATTGAATGTTGAAAGCTGACTGGCAAGCAGACGCAAAGTAAACCACAACTATTGCACCAACACATGTTCTTGGGCTTATTGATACGGGCAAACCTGGTTTTAATAATTTATAATGTCCTTGTGCACAGTTCCCAGATGGGATCTTGGGGAGCACAGAAGTGGAGAGGGAAGGAAAGAAGCTATCCAACTCTGGGAATCACCAAATAGATGGGACAGAAAGAGAAAGACTAAACAGAGGAATTAACCCAATGCACAACAGATGCCAGGAATACAGGAATTTGCACGCTTATCCAGAGAAATAAGTGCTGTCATACACCAGTTGTGTATGACTGACTGGGAGGAACAAGAGGAGATGGGCCAAGAAACATACACTTTGTCATGAGGGAATGCTCGTTTGGCCAGAGCAGCGACAGCTTGGTTACAGATTGCCTCCCCGCTATGGGCTCCTGGGATTTCCACAGACCCTTTCACTGCAAAAGAAACCAAGCAAGCTGTGAAGAATAATTGCACTGCCAAGAGCCAGAAGGGGCAGGGAGGAGGAGACCCTCGTTGTAGAAGTCAACAGGCTGCAAGGGACAAAGTAATGCCTAGAAAGGCCCAGAGCCAGCAGCCATGAGGCCAGAAGTACTTCAAGCAACAAAAAGTGCCTCACCTGCCCTCAACACAAATGGAATTTGGGTTGACCGAGGGGACTCTCCCTGCATCGGTCATCTGTGGTGTAAACATCACACCCATGTTTGCAGTACCTGCTTGGGACACTGGAAGGTCTTTATCTTGCCCAGTAGTGCTGCACACAGACTGCCAGCAGCAGATTAAATTGTGCACAGACATGCAGCCACAGACTGGTGAAATAAAGAAATTATTTCTAAAAAAGTGGGATTTTCTGGCTTTTTATTTAAGGGAGAAAACCATCCTTGGGCACAGTCTACATGACATACAATGCAATGTGGATAAGCAGTGAAGGAGGATTGCTGCAAAGCTGAGTTTGTTGAAAGTTGTAGAGATAAAGTGCTATCTCTGTCCCTATACACTGAACTGGGGAAGGTAATCTAAATTGTGACAGTCTCACTATCACGACATCCGAATGCATCTCTACAGTTACAATAAAAGTGAAAAAAAAAATCTCTTACTGCCCTTCCTTCTCCCACGGACAAAATTATGCACAGATATGCTCAGATATTTTGTTCATGGTGTGTCAAACAGTGGCTTCACTAGTGTAAAGCCTCAGATGCTGATAATTACATCCTGCAACTGAAATCAGTAGGATCACTGCTGAAATGCAAGCACGGATGCATGTGCACTTCTTTGCAGATCTGCAGATGATGACTGACAAGGCAGGTGGACCACAACTTTCAGCTCAGCTTGAGCACTTCCCCAAGCTACCAGCCATTCCCACTGCTCGGATGGAGAAAGCCTACAGCATACATTACCTACCATGCCTCAGTGCAGGGCTTTAGGCAAAGCTGCAGCACCGACATGGTCACTCACCGTGTCAGGGCTGACTGGTGGAGCTGAAGGGGGGTTAATGACGCTGAGGAGAACAGCGAGCAGACATTTCCCACAGCTATGGCATCTTCTCAGACCGCAGGCAGTGAGTCAGTAGGGGCACTGGGGACATACTAGAAAAAAGCCAACCTGAGATTGCCGAGTAGCTTTTATTTCCCTCCACTTCCAAAATCGCAGTGTTTGCTTGCAATCATGATCAGTCTTTTTATACATGAAGCAACATAATGTGCTCTGTGGTCTTGCATGTGAGAAGTGTAGAGGGATTTAAAAACGCAGCAGTGATTACAAAAAGCCCACAGTAACAGTACACAGGGGGGAAGCTGTGTCCAGTTGCAGAGCATGAAGTCATATAGACTTACATGAGCCAGAACAACAGGGACAACATAAGATTTCTAAATCAGTTACAGTGCTTGGTTTAAGCAGCCAACCCAGCAAACAGGGAATTCCAGAAGCAACGAGAAAAACAGATGACGAAGATTTTTGTTCATGATTGCTTTTTTGTTAGCTGAACTGAAATATTTAATTGGTAAAAAATAACTTCATTACTATGAAAAACACTGACAAATATATGTCCTATGATTAGGGAAAAATTGAACTAGTATGGATCATACATTACTGTAGGTGTACTGGGAGGGTAATATTAACTATTCTTTTTTAATTACATGTTCCTGAATGAAATCTTTGTCTCACCAAGAAGATGAAGTCATTTATTTAATGCAGGGAGTAAATCTTCTCATTTATCTTAGTTTTACTATCCTTCTGACACACAAGTATATTTCACACACTTATTTTAAGAAGCAGGAGTATGATATACATTTAGTGGATGCAGTATTTCTTTCCTACTCCACTATCTTTATGTGTAATTCATTATCACAGGAGTTGTGGGGGGCTGGGGTGGAGGACACAGTGCAAAACATATGAAAGTGCAGATGGTATAGCAATAAAGGCAGCAAAGTTTCATTTGTACTTGGCATTTTTCCTTAGTACTTGTCCTATGTTTAGTGTCATGATGGTCAGCAATTCTGACCGGCATCAAAAGTTGCTTGAGAAAAAGTAAGACAAGATAGATTTGTTCTGGATCAGTGATATAATGGAAGAGGGAGTTAGTTACAAATAAATTAATAACAAACAAATAGAGGCAAGAGATATTGCTTCTCAGTGGGGGGTGGAGGGAAATCAGTGTATGTGAAAACAGGAATTAGGAGACAGCAAGTCAGTTGAGAAGAAAAAGAGCCATTCCCAACATCACCATTGTCCTCTTAAAGAAGATATGCAAGAGCAACCTAAAGTGATGTTAGAAGATCACATTTGCTTGCAATAAAGATGAGGTAGGCTTAGTCTTTCTTTTTATCTTTTATTTATCTATCTGTTCAATTGGTGCACATACACTGTGAAGCACTGAAGAAAGTAAGATTTTGTACCATTCATTCAGGTTAATGAACACATTTGTTTTAATAAAAACAGTTACCATCAGCTGAGCTTGGAGGGTTCTGTTATATTCATAATGGCTGACCACAGTACATGAGTAGAAATACACATGGGGCAGCAAAACTAATCTTAGGAGGATTTCAGCCTTCAAATGCACTGAGCTAAGCCCTTCTCCAGCACATGATGTTCTGTAGCAGCTGAAAAAGGAACTCATCATTTCAGCAACCGGTTTTTAAAGACTTTGGGAGGATTTTACTCATGATGGGAAGTCAAGACAATATTTAATGTTATTTGTTTAAATCATTGCTATCAATTCTATTTTGAAAAGAAGAAGAAGTGGTTTTAACAATAATATTGCTTTGTTATGCAAATTTTCCTTAATCACAAGCTGGCAGACCATTCATTCAGAGGTAGTTAACTGGAAGTAGGAGAACCCAACATGAAGGTTTACCATTTACAGGAAAATTTAGGTACCTTTAATGAAAGATTGCAAGAAAGTGGTGGTTTTTTCCTTCAAAACATCCCTGGATTGAGAGCTTCCTTCCCAACAAAACTGAGATCCCTGTTGGTCATTCTGGCTGTAGCTTCCAGGATCTGTTATCTCAGGGGCATTTATTTCACCGACAACCCAGCAGAGCCCTGCACTTACTTTAAGGACAGCTCATCAAACCTGATCTTCTCATAAGGACAGCTCATCAAAACTGATCTTCTCACAAGTGCTGAGCCATTTCCCTTGTCTTCACGGAAAGCTGAAAAATCTCAGGACCTTTACAAGTTACTATTTTGATTAATGTACAAATTCTTGTGACTAGGCTTCCCAGGGAGAGTGGTTTCGGCAGGATGTATGAATAATTGATACAGCTCTTGGCTTGATACCATAGAACAAAAGAAAAATGGGGAACTGAATTTAACCATTTAATACCAGAATGTTATGGCAGCACTGTTTGGAACCTTGAACCATCATTGGCTCCCTTGAAGTTGCAGTTGGCCAGCTCTGCACAGCAAGGACACAGCACTCAGCAGTAGGGTATCTTGCTGCTCCTCAGTGGTTCAGAGCTCCTGCCTGTTTCACGTGTTTATTAAAGTGGCCTGAGATGAGAGGGTTGCAATTACATGTCCCATACAGAAATCACAGGATCTTTTGCTGGATTTTAAAATATCCAAGAGAAATCCTGGAGATAAGAGATAAGTAAGAAGGTACATACTCCTTGGCACTCCAACGATAATTTTTAGACTCATTAGAAACTGTCTCTTTTGATACGTAGATTGAGACAAACAGAAAGAAAAAAAAAATTAGAGACGTATACACATCCATACATGGAGAAATAGAGAGGCTGCCACCTGCTGAGAGAAAAGGGTTGTATTCCAGTTGCAAAAGTCCCCAAAAGAAGGGTGGAAATGAAAGCCCTGCAGGGTTTCTGTTGCTGCTCTGCTGTCTGTTTTTTCATTGCCCCATGCAAAGTGGAACAGCTACAGGCTGCTGGCTGTGCTCACCAGGGGACACCAGAGTAATCTGGCCAAAACTGTTTAGTGTAAACCGGCAAATGTTTGCAGAAACTTAGAACTATTTTACAGCAAAACACCAGCCAGAAAAAGTTTACTTATTAATAACACAGCTAATAGCATTTTAGTGAAGTTTACGTGTATAGTAAGAGCCTAAGGACTACATTAAAAAGTATTTACTTTATATAGTTCTACAACATTAAAAAATTCAGTAGCAGCAGTGCTGTGTCATTTTAGGTCAAAACCCATTAATGAGTTTGCTGGCGATACCATGTTTATTAAAGGCTGACAGCCTCTTGCAGGGCCCCTGCAGCTAGGCATTCACGGAGCCGTCAGAACTAGGGTGCCACCCTCCAGAGCTTGCCTAGAACACTTGTCTCTTTGTCTTAGGATAAATTTACTTCTTCAATGCTATAACAGAAGAGAATGATTTTTCTAGCATATCCTCAAATCACCAAATTATTCTTATTTCTGAAGGCTTGGTGGAAGAGAGGAAAGGTCTGGAATTTTCTGGCACTGCAGTCTGCCAATGGGAGATACGCAGTGTTTTCTTAACAATGTAAGCAGCCACCAGTTTTAACACTCTACTTGAAAGACTAATGTTGTAATGAAGAAAACTGCCTGGCAGAACTGTTCCTTGAGGCTGCACTTTCTGAGAAGATGAAGAAACAGCACCTTGAGGAAAGGATTCTGTTCATGTGCCAACTTAGATGTTTTTGTAAGAGGGGTTTTCATCAGAAGTTGGTGCACAGGAGGAACAATGAGCTAAAGAGGGCTTTCAACGGGGCTTATGCCTGACTCAGGATCTGTCATGGGTAAATTCAAGTTGCTTTGAGTTCAGCTGTTTCATGTTCAATAAACAAAATGCAGGGTTTGCAAACCCGGTAGTATTTTATGCACATTATCAAGTCGCTTTCAGAAACAGATCTATCTAGACAGGGGACAAGTCTACCTGCAGCAAAGTGGATGTAAATTCATCTGCACCCTGAGCCAAGTTCTGCTGTGCCTCTGACATGTGTTCTTGTCCATCTTTTAACCTGCTCTCTTCCATAACCCTCACCTCTCTGCAGACTTCTGTCCCCCCAGCACCCTTATCAGTCATGCCCAGGCTGCTATAACCAGATTACATATTTAGATGGGGGACTTTATTATCCTTTGCTATTAAAAGAAGCTTTATTTTGTACAGAGGTTAAGTTACCTACTGATACAGCCACAGTAAAAGGTAGGTCATGAGCAGGAGTGGGGTCAGGACACAGAAGACGGACAGTGCACAGAGTGGTACAAATGCAGGAGAAGCCGTTGTTACCATAAGGAACTCAACTGTATCATTCTCCACCACTGTAGAGAGGCCTCTCAGCCATGTACCTGGTTCATTCATGAAGGCCGCGCACCTCACAGCCAGCAGCTCTCATGAGATGAAGATGTTTCTCAGCAATGTTCAGCCTTGAGCGTAAGTTCCTTTCTTTACTTTTCTGTCCTGCAAATACATGCTTCATTGTGTGCATATATACACCTATGTACACACTGCAGCTTACTCAGGAAATAGTTAACTCTTTTGCTAGTAAAAGGCTTTGTCAGCCAAGAACAAAAGGTGTTCTGAACCTTCAGGACATCAGGAGAAAAAGCAACATATATATGTACGGGAAAAGCTTCTTAATAAACAAAGTAGTGGAAAACACCTCCAGATTTTCTGAAGACCCTATGACCCTTCATAGACCATCCAACAGTCAGGGATTGGGGCTTGCAGCATCGCAGAGATATATCCATGACAGCTGGGGAATCTGAAACCATAAGAATCTCAGAGCAGTCATAGCAGGTTGGACTGAAAGTCCACATAGCCTTATATCTGGTCTTGACAGTGACCTGCAGCCGATGTTTAAGGAGACGTAAGAACATGGCACATGTGGTGTGACTTTTCCCCCTTGTGTTTTCTGGCAACCAGCAGCTAAGGTCTTTCAGAGCCTCCAGAAAGGATTGATCCCAACACCACCTGGCTTCCAGGAATCTGGAATACCTCCGTATCCTCCAACTGCAAACTCTTCTGTGTGCTGTCAAGTAACTAACCTTGCTGTAGGGGACACAGGTCCGGGTTCTCTGTCATTCTTGCTGCCCATGTGTGTACCTTTTGTAATTTTATACCCCGCTTGAGGTAGGAGAGCCAGAACCACACATATGCATAATATGAACTTTAAAAGTTCTGTGACAATATTTTCTGTTGTGCCTTTTATTCTGTTTGTACCAGTTAAATCCAGCACCGTGCAGCCCCAGAAGTCCAGTCGTGTCTAGTCACGAACAACTTCCCGTTTGCCACTTAGTCTTAGTGCTGGGCAAGGGCGCTTTATGGCGGCATTGCACATTCCCCTGTCATGCATCATCATCATCTACTAAGTGGGTTAGCAAACAATGGACAGCAAATTTGCAAAGGGCAAAGCCTACATGCAGGAGTTCTCATGTTGGCAGGCCATTGCAGCAAGCTCTTTCCACAGCCTGGGGCAAGTGGCTTTTGATGTAATGGAGGTCTTTCCCTGCCATCCTATCCCTCTGATCCCCAGCACTGCGCCCCTGCGCCTGCTTTTGGCTGACTTATCTCCAGAGGTAGGACTAGCTGATTGCTTCTGTCTTTCTCAGTACCTTCAGATTCAGCTACTCACCAGTCCCCTGTTTATATGCCTGACTGCAAAGACCACAAAGTACATCAAGGCTTTCTCCATGCAAGGAGGCAGAATTTTAAAAAGGCACCCATGTGCAGGAGTGGTGGAGTTGCAGGAATGACACCGGTGAGCCCAAGACATCCTGTGCTTTCTAGGGCAGAACACGCACAGGTTTCCTGAAAACATCTGGGACATTGCTGGAGCAATGCTTGATGGGACAGCTGACCAGAACACACAGCACTTATCGGCAATCTGTGTTCACGTGGGACATAGTGAAATGAAACCTACGGACACTGATTGCAGAACAAAATGTACTGTACGTGCACAACTCATGCAACCATGTGGAGCTCCAGCATAAATGTGGAGCTGAAAATGTAGAAATGCCCCCAAGGGCAACCTCATGTTTGAAAACAATTCAGCCCTTGCATCCGTTTCATGCTGAACCTCATGCTTTGCGTTCTGAAGTTTTAGATCTCAGGTTTTCTAGGTGAGCAAGGTAGCCA
The DNA here is from genome assembly GCF_030936135.1 of Gavia stellata. Classification (NCBI taxonomy): domain Eukaryota; kingdom Metazoa; phylum Chordata; class Aves; order Gaviiformes; family Gaviidae; genus Gavia; species Gavia stellata. The sequence goes on from NC_082594.1 coordinate 71,017,035, forward strand.
TAAGGTACCCAGAGTTCGCTGTACAAAAACCATCCTATTACTACTCAAGTAATAGGAAGACACACTTGTGAAATAAGACCCTGTGACTGTGTTTACTTAGGCAACATCACCCTGCAAGCATTCATTGATCTGTTGTCCCTGGGGGCCGTCCCAGATTGCACGTCGCCTGCCCTGTTCCGGAAGAATTGCCACACATTGAGAGGCTTCAACTTGCTTCCTCTTTACAAATTTGATTTTGATAAGTTTGCTGCTCACTTGACAACAAAAAACTCACCCTGGTTGAACTGGTCCAGTTTTCAACTGGAGCAAGTCAGCAATGCTGGGGAACGAGATGAGAGGAAAGCACCCGAGAACAATTAGAATTCACTTCTAGAAATACTTCCTGGAAGATACTAACCCAAATAGCCATTATAATCACTTGTGTCTTAAAGTTTAATGTGGCCTGTTGATGTACATTTTTTCTGAAGGCCCTAGTATAGAGGAATTTGGGAATACTGGCTCAAATTACTAATTACGACATTCTGCAGGACATCTATTATGACTAACATTACCTGCATGTTTTTTCTCCTAACAAATACGACAAGGAATTTGTTCCACATTGTGGCATGCTTCCAAGCTACACTTCTCCCATTTTGTCAGATGTTGGAAGTGTTTCCTTTTGATGGCCTCAGTTACCACTGCTTTCCACACAAAAGTACTGAGAGCGACGACACGGTGGTTAATGTGAATGGCAGGCACGTCAGTATCGCCCTAAGTATGACCCAGAGCTCTTGTTAGCTAGGCTGGGTGGTAGCATGACTTGCTCAACATAAGGTAACAAGGCAGAATGTTGGCTTTTTTACAAAAATTATACACCGGGTTTCCTATATAACATTTCCTTCCAGCAGCTGGAGTTGAAGGAATATACTGTTCTATAATGATTCCTGCTGGTAACGTTATGAATATTGAGTCAGTGGCTGTGCATCCATCCAAAGCTAACTGTGTTATGAACGCCAGTACAGCGGGGAAGGCAGCTGCGGAGGTGGACACACAGTGCAGTTTGTCGCATCAGTATTTCGCTTACCTCTCCTTTCAGTACTGGCTCTTCACTCTTCTTCCGTTTCTTTGGGGGTTATTTTAATGGACTGTTCTCTCCAGATTGTCAAGTTTGAGTATGTGATACAAAATTCATGTTTTCTAATGGGTGGTCTTGCACTTTTTTGGTCTGCTGCCAGTTTTCTTTTTGTGAAAGATTTAATCGGCATTTCAACAAAAAGAAGCCATGTATCATTTTTGCCTGGCTCTAAAAATAAGTTTCCTTCCCCATCTGTGATACACAATAAATATTCATTTTATCATGTATCCAGAGGTTTTTCAGCAGCACTAGAGACTGAAACAACTTGAAATATTTTCCCATTTGGATATTAAAGAAAAACATACACTATACACCAAATATGGCCCTACTTATTTCAGAACAAAAAATAATCTAGGTTTCATGAAGGTTTTTACAGGTTTTTTTTTATTCTGCAAGGTTAGCAGTGTTCAGTTAAAGTACATTCTTCTTCCTCAGTTCATATAGTGTATCTTAGTATCTACCAAAAAGACAGCTGGTACCCATCTGTCTGTGCACAATGGCACTTACACTGCTAACTAAACTAGCTCTGTTTTTAGCTGCTTGTTCCCTCCTCTCCTTTCACATATCACACACTGTTCATTTCAAGGATGCCATACTTTCTTTAAATATGTCACAGATACATCACTTTTTTAAAAATAATTCCCAACAGTGATGAAATAGATAAGTTTCAGTCCATCAGTTTAATTAACTCCCAACACACCAGCACAGACTTGAGGGGGAAAGTAAGTCCATTCATGTATCCACATACTCACACAACCTTATGGAAAAAGGTTGAATAGAGATGACCAAAACTGAGACATTTGGCCTAAACAACCTCAAACCTGGGGGCTGACAACATCTGGATCTGAGACTGTCTCAGGACTACCTGTCTCAGCACTGCACCAGCCAAAGGGGGAAACCTCAGTCAACCATGGCCAAAGAGGTTCGCTCAAGTCCAGCTCTTGTTGTGCAGCCTAAGCAATTCAGATGTAGTCTCTCAATGAGGAATAGTCTGGGTCTCTAGGCAGGGTTTATTTAGGCAGCATTTTCATTTCCCTGCAATATCTTTTAAATATCATACGTAAGCTTAATATCAATTTTCCTGTGATAAAAAAGCAATATAAAACTATAAAAAGTAAAGCAACCCAAAGAGTGCAATGTATCTATGCGAGAAGCTACTGACGTTTACACTTGTGCTATTTTAAGAGTAACGTGTGAAGTTATACAGTACTTGAGAAAAAACAGACATGCCAGTTACTACACCTGGAGATCAGAGACTTAGCAGAGAACAAAATACAAGATCATTGTAGCTCCAGGGTAAATGATAGCAAAATGTAGCTCCAGCTCTGGTAAATGATAGCAAAATGGACTACAAACTGTCTGTTTCAAATCATGAAGAAATCCAACTACCAATGCATTCTGCCGACAGCAGAAAGGGTTAGCCAGTGTTTGGGTGCCGTAGCATGCTGTGAACAGCACATCCAGTCAAGACGTCCAGAGCTCGCCTGCTCTCCTCAGCAGAATTAGGCACCGTGCCTTTCCAAACTGTATGGATCTGACACTCAAATCATATTCAGCTGAAGTAGGCTGAAGCTTTTAAGTGTAGTGAAGTGAGAATTTTAATCTCTTAACAGATGAAGGCATCGAAATGGGTTCCTAACACATTTAAATGATAGCACTCAGACAAAACCTTTGGGGGTTTTGGTGCTTTGGGTATTTTTGAAGGGACAGAAAGAAGAATCTAAAGGAGAAATTAAGAGGATGTCTCCAGTCTTACCCAATGTCTACTTTAGAGGCTGTTCCCCACCAGCTTCTGCAGGCAGTATTGTCCCACCAATCTCAGACGAGTATGAAGGGGAAAATAACAAGGAGCCACAAGTGAGTTTGCACGGTTAACAGCTTGCTCTCTTGAAGTTTTCTGCCACAATACATCTCAAAACATATAGTAAGGAGGTGACTACATTCCATCTAAGGGACTGAGCCTGTACATTTAAAATGTACTGTACTTCTACCGGAAAAGGATTGTTCCCTGCTATCTGTTACTAGGAGTTTACCTGAACTAATCATCAAAGCAGCAGTACAGCAATGACCTCAGAGGTCCTCCCAGGAAAAACCTCTCTACTTTAGGAAAACCACAACAGAAATCCCAAGTGCTAGAATTAATCAAACTGCTTTTTAACTGTGGGTAAATTAAATTTTGTTTTTCTTGGAGGGCTTTTTAGAGTAGGCTTAAATGTCGAAATGTTAGGAATCTGAGAATAAATACAGTCATCATTAAATCTTTCCAAGATGAGACTCACGGCCTCTTCATACCTGCATGCTACAAACACCGTACACACTGATAACAAAACCACCAGCCCTGAGCAACTCTCAAGTCTCCGTGGTCTGTGTGAAATCTCTTACTGTAAAACGGCGATGAAACCTTCTTTCCCTCAGATGTGAACCTCTCTAGACTGTGGCTTGAAGTTGGCTATCTTAATGTGCTCATCAAAAAAAAGTGAAAAAAAGAATGTGAAAGATTTGCAACATGCAGAGTGGTCAAGATACTGCAAGAAGCAGAATTTGTGCATCGTGATTAGAAGTATTTACATGCACAGCATCAATGTTATTCACCTGACAAAAGACACACATTTTTTTATATCTGACCCATTACAACCTCCAAAAAATATTTACTGCCACTGGCTCTGCAAACTTCAAATTTTTGAGCATCTCCCAATCTATTCTCATTGCACAAAACTCCCACAAGAACCCATCCTGTATGCCAGCAAGCACTCAGCATCCGTGCTGAGAGATACGAGCTCAGCCCAGATCTTACTGGAAGGAAACTGGATTCACTGCCCTAATAGTCACCTCTTCACGAGAATGGTGTTTCCTGGAGTGAGATTAGAACTTGCAAAATGGGCTTGCTTAATAGCACCGTATTTCAAATCCAAAAGGAACTTCCAGGCCTTTGCATTTGGTGTTTGAGAAATGTCAGCACAGACAACACTTTCCAGAGTAAGTAGTGAAGACGGCTATTACAAAACTTCATTAGTCAAGCATCAGAGTTACCACAGTCAACTTGAAGCCAAGTCACGTACGTGAAATTATAGCATTTGCTGATATACATTTTGCAAACAGATGGCCAATTTAGAAGCAGGATTTGGATTTGGCCTGTTCAAAACCTCTTCTGCAGCTTCATCCCTTCGTGCAAATACTCTATTATTTGCACAGATTTCCATATTAGCCCAAAGCTGTTTGATTAAAAGCTAGAGTGTCTGCACATCTTGGGACAGTTTGCACTGGGATACATGCACAGTTACACACTGCAGTGCAGAAGTGCAATCCCAGTACCACACAGTCACCATCTCTGCTAGAAGCAGCAATAGCTGCATCCACTGAAAATATCTCCGGTGTGTTGCTTCAACCCATTACATTGCAAGAAAAACATTGCTTTGGGCAGAAACAGAAGTATGACAGCTATTTAAGAAAGGAAGGAAGGACGGGCAGCAGAAAAACGGGAGCAGAGAAAAGGAGGAGGGAATGGGACCAGTAACACTTCTCCAAAGAAGATTGAATTTACAGCTGCTGCAAAAATACAAGCCCCTCAAACTTTTGAGAAGTTAACGAGTCCTGCAGGCCCTAAAGGCATTGCTGCCAGAGCAACATGGAAGCATCCAACCCCAGCTCCGCTGGTGTACAGTCCCTGGCGTCTCTGCTCCCTCTCCTAGGGGTGTCGGGAGAGGACCTTGAGGGCTTGTATATTTGGCCTCGCCATGCAAACATCTCCTAGACACCAGGAAATCACGTCTTCCTCCACCCAGTGCTGTTGTTGCAAAGGAATGGGAAGAAGACCTGGGAGGCGTTTTAGCCGTTTCACAAATGGGAATGAGAACACGATGCTCTCCATGACTAGAAATAAAACTGAAACCAAAAGGGTTGGTTCTATTTATAGAAGTGGGACAAAAAGAGATCAACAACTTCCATTTGTTCATTTTCGTGACCTCTCACTCTTCTTCCTACTCTCCATGGCGGAACTGCCAGAGAGAACAGGCACGGCACGGCTCACTACAGCCGGCCCTCGGGGTCCCCGGGGCACTGAGTGGCAAAAGCAGATCCCTCACCCCGACCCCAACCTCACCCACTGTGGCAGTCCCACGTAAGGAGACCACCAAAACACCCGGGTCTAAGAGCACTTTACCACCTTCCATGACAAGGGCCAGCAAAGGCCCAGGTGGGCTTGCTGGTGTCGCTCTGTGGCCAGGGGCTGGCCAGGCCCCCATCAGCAGTGGCTCCGAAGAGCCTGGTGAAGGAGGTTTGTCTGTCCTGCAGGAGCAGAAATCAGCAGACCCCAGGCACAGGGGTGTTTGTGGGGGCCGCCTGCTCCCTTGCCTTGGTGCGCACAGGAACTCACAGACAGGTTTGGCAGTAGCTGCAGTGCGATCCCTGGCTGAGCTGTGGTCATGGGGTACATCATAAAAATCAGAGAGCAGAAGATGGAGCTCACCACCTTCTACCAGTAGAAGGCAGCTCTCCATCGCCCATTTCCTCGTAGTTCACCTAAATTAACTTCCATTGTCCTGAGGTACCTGGAGTGCAGTTGACTTTAGAGTGGAGCAGAGATTTCCAAATTTCTTCTGGTTTACACTCCATCCAAGTTCCTGCAGAATCCGTATTCACAGATTTCACTTCCAGACAATATTTCTGACTGGGAAAAACCCATAAGGGAATGTTTTAACTGTTAGTTGCTCTCTAGACCCTCCATTCTGACTGGTCTTTTAGGAACAACTATTCTGCTGCAATGAATCTCAGCTGCAAATTCATCCCAAGGGATCAACATATTGGATTGATCTCAGTTAAGACACACTATTGTGACACATTCTCTGTGAAAGCGTGAACAGCAGTGCTGAATATCGCCCTGTTTGATTTGTAGACACATGCACATGTGCAACAAGGAGCACAAGGGGATTTACTCCTTTTGCCTGCATGCTGTGGCGTGAGGGGTTGTGCCCACCTCCCACGTCATCAGTGATGCAATGAATCATTCTTTAAAAGTCCCCAAGCAGAATTTGTGGAAAAATCTATTTTGCACTGTCTTCACAAAAGAAAGATCAAGATATGCACCTTGCACTTTTAGGCAGGTGACACATGTTTAAAGGCAGGGAGCAAATCATCTTCCAAAGACAAGCTTGAGAAACAGGCACTGGAAATCAGGGCTCTGTTGCAGACACTGGTTTTATAGCATAGCACAATCACCCTTTTTCCTCCTTTTCAGCCTAAACCCTTTGTTCTACTGGGCACATGTTTTTCCTTAGAAAACAACCAGCTTATCTCCTCTCTAATTAATAGTCATCCACCACAAGCTCTCTTTTCCCTCACTGAGTTGGAGACAGAGCCGGCTGTACTCAAAGGACTTGCTCTCTGCTTGTGTTTAGTGCACCTGAGGAAGGGCTGAGTTGTTGTTGCTTCCCCCCTGCCCTAAATCTCAGTTGTTCTAACAAAAACTGTCACTCCGAGGCAGCTACCCAAAATATGTGCAACTGGTGCTTGTTTGTCGATGCGTCTGCAGCTGAGACCTGTGGGTGCCATGGCCTGACAGCAACGAGGGGCTACTCACCCAGGGCAGATAGTGAGGCATGGGGCAGCTCACGAGTGAAAACTTTGGCCAACTGGACAGAACACCGCTTCAGTGCTTCATATATAAAAATCACAGGGGACTATGCATTTTCCATCTCCATCTTTTCGTTTTTAATCAGAAAATTAATTTGCCATGGGAAAAAAATGCTAGTCATGTGAAATACATGTACTCTGACCAAGAAAGGAGAGAGGTGAATTTTGTCTGAGGTCAGTTTGTCCAAGACAGAATATTTTCTTTAATCGATACACTCTGAAATACTTAATCGATGCCATAAAATTTGTAAAGCAGTTACCTATCAGCACCTTCTCTCACCCAGCACATGGATTTTTATAGGTATACCCAACCCCTCAAAAACGTAAATGTAGCCTGATGTAACGCATTTCCTTCAGAGACAAACTTTGTGAGCTGGACCATGAGAGAAGTTGTCCATTCAAAAGGCACCGTATATAGGGATGATGGATATAGGGAGCAACATGAAAATGCCTTTAAAATTCAAATTACTGTTAACATGATGACATCCTGGTAGTTATTACAGCAAGCAAAACAGAAGTGAAGAAATTAGTTTTGACCAAATACTGCAATGTTTCACTTTGACTTTTTTTTAAATTCTCTTCCATAAAAAATCCAAGCTTTTGTTCCCTATTTCAAGTTAGGATAACAGAAAAAAAAAATGCTTCTAATGATAACCATCCCTCACTTTACAGGAATGTAGTGAAGTTCATTAGTATTTGTGAACCATATTAAGTTGATATAATTTACGAGAAAATGAGCACTTTGGATGACACCAAGTAAGATATACATAAGGCTCCAAACTAATTAATGAGGATAAAGAGAGTTTTTGAACACCCATGAGGACCATCTGTTGTAGAGTGAGTACAGCACTTCAAGAAAAGTCTATAAATGTAATTAAATGCTGAGCAGTGTCTGCATTAAGTTTAAGTTAGGAACATTAAACCCTGGTATTTTCCAATTTTTCAGCATTTTTTAAAAAAATCCTTTTTCTAAAGGTTTGTATTACAGCATCAACTGGTTAAGTTACGCAAGGCAGTACACAAGCACACGCAACAGATGACAAGCCTTGCACTGAGGAGTTCAGCGTCATGACAAACGCATTAAAACCTCTGATGGGATTTAGGTACCTAAACCCAAGCATGCAGTTCCCTTCCAGATGTCCAAGGTATCTGAGACGCCCCCATCGCCCTGGGAACCCCAGCACTTCTGCAGCAGCAACTGGAAGCCAGCCAGGATACCAAAGGGCATCCAGGTTTTAAGGACTTGGAGTAATCTCTCTACAAATACCCCTGACTACCTTGGGTCATTCGTAGAGAGACGGTACTAGGAGCAAACCTAGAATTCACTTCCTTGCTCCTTTGTGCAGGTTACCATGCAATATAGGCAAAGTTAACCTCTGTCTGAATTTTGTGTTGTCACTTCTAACATTTGTGTTTGCACATTGGTACCAGTAAGGAGTTACTCTCCAGCCACAAAGTCTTTAGCGCCTTAAGATGGAGAGAAGGTGGCCCGCTGCCTTTCTGGCTCATCATTTGTAATGCCACTGCCATCTCAGGTCTCTGATTTCATGAGCAGAACTACTGGTCCTTCACACACCACACCTGCTCATGGATCAGCTGCTCACCTGCCACATTTTACAAGGGCCCTTTTAAGGCAAGGTGACATCAACGACTGTTCGTCTTGATAGTGTAAACCAGAACATGTCAACAGCTGATATCCAGGTTCAGCCATCTTAGCACTGTGGATTGAACCAAGAATTCTGTTGGCTGCTCTAAGATGTGCCATTCTTGCTCTGAATTAGAGCAATTTACCAATTTACCAAATTGCTTCATCTTAAGCACGTGAAGAACTCTGCTGAACCTGATTGCTGGCTTACGTGATTGGCAGTAGGCATAGGTTTATGCACTTCACTGAACATGAGTTTAAACGATGCCACTGAGCAGCTGTGTGACGTGGAATAAATCACTTCAGAAAAATCCCTGGTGTTTTCACTAGTGTAAAACTGAGATCGCTCCCACTGGCAGATTTTGAAAAGCACTAGAAAAATGTTTTTATCTGAATAGTAGATAATAGATGAATTCATGCTTAACTTGCATTATTCCATTTCAGAAAAATTAGTTTTGAAAAAACCTATCATAGCAGCACAGTAATGATAATTGCAGCTTAATTACCCATAACTGATTCTTTATGCCCTGCAAGAATTTATTCTCCTTCTATACTTGTCTCTGATATCCATTAGAGTCATTACAACTGTGAGTCTATAATTACATACTGTGCATTTTAACATTCTATGCCAGTTTGTGCTCTCTTCTTATCTTTCAGTTAATTTCATTACCAAAACATCAAGAAAATTTCCATATGAATTTTCCAGAAGTTTTTCTGATTTGATTTGGGTAGGTTTGGGACTTAATGAAGCCCAGTGAGCCAGTTCTTAGGTCAGAGCATCTGTACATGCACGCAAGTCTGGCTCTGCCAGCTGCTCTGTGTAGTCTCTGCATCGTGGTAGGATCCATTGATAGGAAGTCCACATTTAAGTTTGGGACTACATTTAAGCATTAGGTGGAGGTTAGGACACAACTAAGTGCTTAGCAGAACGGAGGTTAGATTATGTCGATGTTATGTTTGAAGTTAAACAAATGCTTAAGCCTGCAGTGGGGTTGACAAGGCTTTTGACAAGGCTCTTCTAGGAAGACCCAGCTCGACTATCTGCCTCGTGGTACCACCAGTAGGAGACACAGGGTTGCCAAAACCCAGGACTCCTCCTTGTTGCAAGTCAGCATGCTCTGTGCCATATACATGCAAGTGGGTGCTTAGCACCGGTCAAAAATTTGGTAAAATCATTGCAACAAATCAGAAGAGGAAAATGTAAATTCCCTCTATGCTTTGCTTTCTCACAGGTCTAGCCTGGCTAATGGATTTCTGTCTGAATTGCCAAAGGTTAATATGCATGAATATCTGGCCTAGGAAAGCGAGCATGTGCATTACACTCTATCGCCTTCATCAAACACCAAGGGAGACAGCGGTACCCCAAGGGGCTAAGAACATTTAATGGCTGAGGTGAAAGATCTCAAACTAAAATCTCAGTTTTCTTACTATCTCTCTGACTCACTAAAAGCTCCCAAACACATCATTTACTCTCTTCAGTCTTTCATCTTTGCCTGTTTGTAAGACTAGAGCCTTGCTAACTATACCGATGGGACTCTACCAAAAATTGTCCATCATATCCCCGTGACAAGAGCCGAGGCAAACAGCATTTTACAATCCCTTCACTCCAACAGTTGTTTCACAGCCAGAAAAGCGTTTTTTCTGTGGCTAACATGGCGTGGGCAAAATTGCTTAGGAGATGCAAATACCAAAATAAAATGGAAGTGTGGTAATGCCTTTTAATGGACAAATTATGCAGAATGACAAATACGAGGTTGTGCAATGAAAATTTCACACAGAGGGCAAATAAAATTTGAGCTGTGTACAGCAGTTGGAACAAATTAATCTGACTTTCGCAAGCCACATATTTACCCCATAGAACCACAAGAGCCTGAGAATGAAATGTTAAAGCGAATTTCCTGTTAAAATTTAACAAAGGAAAAAAACCCTATCATTTCCTCAGCTGGAATGGACATACTTTTATTGAGTCAGGGATTTACTTTCTTAAACTACTTCCTCTCTACTTCTCTCCCTCCCTAGTTTATTATTGTTTAGAACAAGAGTGGGATAAATCAAGGAGATAAGGAGAAGGAGTAAGATGGTTGGTATTTCTAGAGCAGAGTTTTTACCCTTTATCGGAGCCACACGATCACGGAGTGAAAATTAAGTGACTGCAGTTACCTGATGTTCTCCTTCAACTTCCCCAACCAGTAACCTCCACAGCAGTCCATGCAGCAATACTGGCACCTCACCCTGCATTTCCACACCTCCCTGAGTAGCACCAACACCACGATGTGTTAAAAAACCTCTTAAAAACGGAGGTTAAGTGGAAAGAAGACAGTTGTTACCAGCCTTCATGGCTTTAATGGGCTGGAAATAGACCAACAGCTGGGTGCTGGATCTCAGCAATGAATTTGCGCATACTGGAAGTGAGCTGCAGCCAACATTTTTACAGCTGCCGGGCGCACACAGCTCTTCGAACTTGCGTCCCCTATATGCACCAAAATAGCCCGGCAGGCAAGGGACGCCCCTCACGTGCAGCTGAAATCCTGGCCATAAAGCACGTTCCTCATGTGGCAAAACAAGCCTTCTCACAGTTAAGTTCCCGGGATTGCTTCCTGGGATTGCTGCTGGACTGCTTGGGATTTTAAGGCAAAGTAAAAGCCAGCAGCAAGTAAACCGGGCCGGCTGTGACAAGTGCTTACAGAACACTGCACAAGCAACACGGCACAATTCAGTGCTGGTATTTCCTCAGCGCTATTAGAAGAAGAGAGAAACAGCTTTGGGCTGAGATGCTGCAGCTCACAGGTGGGTAACAGGGCACTGGACAGTACGGTGGAAATGCATTTGCGTTACTATTAGCAAATTTGTTGCCTTGGACCATCCTGATACAGCCGAGTCCTGTGTTGAACGCACAGTGCCGAGCCCCTCTCCACCACAAGCTCTTCTCTTGCATTTGAAGTTGTTTCTCCGACAAGTTCTCTTTTTAGCAATATTACACTCTTCATCCCAGACAAGATACAAGCTGAAGAAGTAACAAGCTGTCTGCACAAAGGAAGGTAGCCCACAAAACTAGACTTTCTCCCCCTTCATATGAGGTCCTATACAATCCTAATGCTCTAGCATGTGTGTTTCAAGCAAAGCAACCCCCCGAAAAGGGCTGCCTCTTCTATCTTTTCTAATTTGCAGGTTTTAAACTTTGATCTCATGGGTAAGCATTCGGTACTTTTCATTACAAGTATTTAACTCGCATATTTAAAAGATTTGTAAAAAATTGTTTTAAATGCTCCTTTTGGTGTTTGGTAATTTTTTTCTCTGGTTTGACTACTGCAATTGTTCATTCTGAAGACGCACATGTTCTTTTGCTGCGCAATTTGTTCTCTTCTGCCCTGTGTACATCCCATGACTAGCTAAGGTGCTCAACTATGCTAAGTATGTTTAACTTAGGGAGGTCTTCAACAGGTCAAGAATGACTAAAGAAAACCAGCAGCTCCGGAGCAGCAACTGGAGCAGAGCTGGCAGGAGCCTGATCAGCAGTTGGCTGGTCCTGCTGGTTTTTTAAGCTCAGCCAGTATCTACACTCGCAGAAGCGGAAAAGCTGCGGGGCTTGAGGATTTCTGATACCTTTGTCCATAGGAAGCAAGTGAAACCCTGAAACATTTTTCAACTTACACCACATCCCTTGCCTTCTGCAGATGAAAGTGCGAGGAAAGGCAGGAGCCCGGGAACACAGACTTCCTCCTCTTCTAGCAGAGACCAGCCTAGTAGGAAGGAAACGTCTACTGCTTATCTCCACTTCAGAAAACAGACACAGCCCGTGGTGGAAAAACACGGGCAAAGGCCACCGAGAACCCCAGGGGCACATACAGCAGCTTTGCATCAAACCTGCTCAGTACTCATGGCTTATGCCTTAGAAAGCCTTGAGTTTTTTGGAGCCGTGCTTTTATGCCATGCAAGGGTCTGGCTCAGGATTCCTGTTCACCACGCTCTCCCGGCAATAAGCAATGCCAGCTCGCAAAAATCACATGCCTGAAAAGCAGTGTGGCGGGAGGGCACGTTCACAACGCACCCAGGCTCTCCTTTGTGCAACAACTTCTTTCCAAACCACTGGGCACTCACTAGCGTTTCTAAGCTTTTCACTTTTTTTCTTTAAAAGGAAAACTGTAATTCTCGAAAGAGCAACTGCACCCGGAGTATCTCCTTTAAGGAAAAAAAAAAGGAACAACAAAAAAGCCCTCAAAAGCCCACATTTATTGTCAAAGTCTCTAAAATTATGAGATTTGACAATAAGGCTTTTGTTCTTACGAACACATGCAACTAGGCAACATGCAGCTTGATTTCTGCAGCCAGTAGATATTCAAAATACTTTCCACATACAATAGGTGTCAATTTGACTTTATTTAAGGAAAAACGGGGAAAAAAACAGTAATTTCCATAATACACAGAAGACAAGTTAGATAGCACTGCAAAAAAAAGGCTGAGTGTTTTACTTGTCACCAGTCTGCTTTGCAGCTCTACGATTAGTAATTTTAATGCAGTTTGTCATTTTGTATTATTGTTTAGCATTTTTATAATCAGCAGAGTTTGGGGTTATAAATCACAAAAAGTGTACTACTACTACTATGAAAAACTAAAAAACCCACAAAAATCACTTTCAAATAAACCATAAATATGTGATGCACATTAGTGTAACAAAACCATTTTTGTAAACATTTTCTCCAACATAACATGTGCATAAGATAAAAAATAAAAACACTGCAGTCATACAAGTTAGGGTTACTTTGACTTAAAGATACAGAAAATTATTACTTATTAAAGCTTAAAACTAAACCTAGGAGCTTTTCTTTTCTTCTTTGCTTACAAAAGCACTGTTTGAAGAGTTCGATGTTGGTATACATAGTGGTTTTGTAATACTGTTTTTACCTCACCGTGTTGGCACTTCTGTGGAGGCAGAAGCTGCCAGGTGGGCAACCCCACCGAAGGAAGGAGATTCTCTCCCCGCCCCCCCCACGGAGCCTCAAAACTTCAACAGCACGTATCTGTGACCTGGGCATCCCTACAGTACTGGAGCATCTTCCTCTAGGTGAATAGCATCAGCTTTCAAGGACTAGATTAATTTTTGACCACAGAGCACTGGAAGATTTAAATCACGCGGATTGACATTCGATCGAATCAGCGTCGGCAAACTACACTACAGGGCAGCTGTGTGATTACACCCACGTCTACCATCACGTTGCGTTTCCAAGTCCCCTTTAGTTCATTATAGTACAAAAGGTTGATCGTTCTTCTGGCTGACCACACCGGGCCTGAAAAGAACACATCCTTCACCTTCAACACTATCCAAAAGTCATACAATTAAAAAAAATAGTTCTAGGTATTCCTCCGCCAGCAAATGTAAGGCTTTCTTGAGTTTTGATTCTTTTGGGGTGTGGGGGGGGGTGTGTGTGCACGTGTATGCGCTGGCGGTATGCATTTACCGCTCGCTTTTCAACCATCTACGATGTTCAAAGGAGAGTCTTCAGCAGCAACGCTGACTGGGGTTGAAGGATTTACAGCAGTCAGATCTGACACCAAGAGAAGTCGAGTCTGAGCTTTGCACACTTGGTGCTCTCGGCTCTTAATTGATTGTGTGACCAGTCACTCGAGCCATCGGCTTGACTGAGTTGAAGAATATGTGTTTAAAAAGCCCTACCTATCATGCCATGAAGGAAAGGTAACCGCAGCAGAAGACAAAGCCCATGAAACACTGAGAGCCTGTTCACTGAATGAACAGCTTAAGGCAGCTGTCAACAAAGTACCCCACCAAAGGAATTAAAAAAAAAGAAAGTGAAAACAAAAAGGAAAATGGCTGAATCGTGACACTGTGCATTATTACAACACCAACAGATTATTATACACTCAAGGTTTCTCAAGTAATGAACATGTAGCCATTAAACAAATTATTACTCTCAAGACATTTATTACAAATGTCAGAACTTATTCATAAAATAAAACTGACTTAAAAAAAAAAAAGAAAGAAAAAAAGCCAGAGCTGGGATCTTACATCTAAACACAGGTATACGCTGTTTTTATGAATAAGCAGTATTAACTACATTCTTAAAAGAGTTTTAGTGCATTGCATTCTTAAAAAAGAAAAACATCACCGCCCCAAAAATGGTTCCTACAACATTTAACAGTTTCTAGAACTAGCCTAGTTATTTTTACCTGCCTGTTACTAAGCCCACGTGTTAGAAGAATGAAACCTCTGGTTTTAGGCTAAATTCAGACTTCTATTAAGGATGAAACTGGTTTCAAAAAATGCTTGCTTTACCAAATTTTGTAAGCAAATTACATTAATCAGTGTCTCACTGCCATACCGCTACCACTATTGCCCCAATGGACCACTCTCTCCTCCTGCTGAAACTTGCTACACAATAACAGTCAGAAACCTTTCAATCTGGTAGTTTTGGTATTAAGATTAAATTAGACATTAATGGTTTTAATCTAAAAACGTATAAACTAAACCACCTCTTTTATTTTATGCATTAAAAACAATGAGGTAGGCACAAAAAATAAACATATGTAGTTTGGATTTTATTTCTCTTTTTTTTTTTTTTTTTTAAGTTCTGCGAGTGCAGACTGTGGTAAAACTGTTGTTGCACTTCTAGGTTTAAACAAAAATTAAACCTTTAACTGAGGCAGTGCTAATACTGTGACATAACCAAGTTCTGGCCTAACACAGAATCATTATAGAAAATGAAAATTTTTTTCTATTTTTTTTCCCTTTTTTTCTTTTTTTTATTTTTTTCTTTTTTATCATCTGCACATGTTTCAGGCAATACCTGGTACACAGAAAACGACTAAAGTTATTGGCCAGGCCAAAATAAAACTGCAGAAACAAAAAAACCCAAGAATTCCACCCCGAGCCCCTTCCCACCCTCCCTGTCCCCAAGAAGTTGTTATCCTAGTCACTGTGTCTTTCACATTTTATAAATATTAACTTCTTAAAACCTCCACCTTCCTCTTTGTCCACATATTGTCACATTACAAAAAAAGAAATGTCAATTAAATACATTGTTAACATTACTAGACTAGATCTGCCCTCTTTCAGCCAGTCTGACTCTCTACACCACTTCTCACCTTCTCTTGCCTGCCTCCTGTCCATTCAACAGCATGTTCGTGGTAAGTCTGGTTTTTTTTCCTTTTTTTCCCCCCTCTCCATTTTAACACTAACAAACAGAGTCCTTCAAAGCCTAGGAATCCTGGAGCTGAAGGGAAAAGACGACCTGTAGCTTTCTAGCGTGATCCCAAATCTCAAAGACATTGTAGCACCTGATGGCAGTATCTTTACAGCACCAGCTGCATCGCAGCCTCAGTTGAAAAACAAAAAGAAACCTAACACCAGTGATGCCTGCACACACATTTACACAGCGTGCTGCATTAGTGCAGGTCTGTACTCCAGTTGAAAATAATTCCGAGTTACGAAGATCTCAGACTCTGGATGCCAGCAATTCCTCGCCAAATCCCACTGCTTCTACCAGCTCAGAAGAGAAGTCCTGCCAAGGGTCATGAAATAGACTTGACTGCTTCCACCCGACCGTACAGAGGCAAAGAAAACCTGCGAAGAAAAGAGATTGGTACATTCAACAGGTAGGACAGCAGAGGCTTTAATTTGCCTTCACTGCCCCTGATATTTACAGTGGAAATACTGTGCTGTGCTGGGTCTGGTGGGGATGGAGTTGACTTTCTTCATAGCAGCCTGTATTGTGCTGGGCTTTGCATGTGTGCCTAAACGGTGTTGTTAACACACTCGTGTTTTGGCTACCGCTGAACAATGCTCGCACAGCATCAAGGCTTTCTCTCCGGCCCCTCAGCCCCCAAAGGCCAGTGAGCTGGGGATGCGCAAGAGGCTGAGAGGGGCCAATGTCGGGACAGCAGACCCAAACTAACCAAAGGGTTATCCCATAACATACAACATCATACTCAGGGAAAGGGAGGGGATGGGCAGACGTCATGGTGATTACATTTTTCTTTCCAAGCATGCATTATGCATACTGAAGCCCTGCTTCCCGGGAAGCAGATGGACAGCCACCTGCCAACGGAAGGTTGTGAATGAACTCCTTGTTTTGCCTGGCTTGCATGCGCAGCTTTTGCTGTCCTTAGTTAACTGTCTTCATCTTGATCCATGAGTCTTCACCTTCCTTCTATTTTATCCCCATCCCACAGGAGAGGGGAGTGAGTGAGAGGCTGGGTGGGTGTTTGGCTCCTGGTCAGTGTCAACTCACCACAAGTACCCAGTTAAAGTACACGTTTACCATCTTGGCAAGAAACTAAGAGGGGAGGAATTATACCTTGTCATTGCGTTCACATAAGAACTTGAGTCTTTGTGCCCTTTTGTGCATGAACACACCATCCAAGTGTCCAGTTTCCACCGATCGTATTTCAATAGCTTTTTCTCCCCAGCCCATAATCTGGTTGGATCGGATGTACGCTTTGGAAAGAAAACACAGCACACAGCCCATTAGGACAGGTAGAGGGCAACATGGAGGAACTGAAAAAGCAGAGGAATATACTGAAACACTCTAGTTAAAAATGACCTGCATGTACATATTTTAACTACACACATGTTCAGAGTACTATTTCTGTCTTCAGCATCTTCATGATGCCTAAAAATACCTTTTTTTTTTTTTTTTAATTTCCCCATAGGCTTTCCACATTAGTAAGATACACCTTGCCTGAGCATTCATGACACAGTGGGAACCTTCCAACCTTCAATTAAATGGAAGGAACAGTGAGTTTTTACACAGGCTTTTTCTCCCAAGTGTGGCAAAGACACAGGCTATTTAGGCATTGACAAGGAGAAAGCAGAACCTAAGGTTTAAACAGACTAAACCCACTCCACTATGTCCTCAGCATCAGCTCTATGTCCCATGGTGTTATTTCCCCACTTTGAAGGAGTTTGTCAGCAAAAACAGAGAAAGAGAGAGAAAGGGAAAGCTAGAAAAAAAATGAGCTCGTCTCCTTTAATAGGAGTAATACTTCAAAAAACTGATCTTCTCGAGAAAGCCAATTGGTCTGAAAAGCGTTCTGTATATCTCAAAAGAGGTTCATACTAAGCTCTCCAAGTGGAAATACTATTATCTGTCATACTGCTTTCCTTTGTGCACAAATAAAGCAAAAAATCAAGCATTTTTCCTTAAGAGTGTCTCTGGGGAAGCAGATCAGTAGTAGCATGAGGAAAAAAAATCTGTTCTTGATAGCAATAAAAAAATCAAATAAAGAAGAAAGTCATCAGCATTATGAAAAGGTATATTCAAAAAGCAATTTGATGGATAGTCTTAGAAATGCTGCCAAAAATAACATACGGGAAGTTAATGAAGAATAAGCTGTTGCTTCTGATTTGCATGCATACTTAACAGAAAAATAAGAACAACAACAATAGCTCTTAGCAAGCAAAATTAAAAAATATTTAATTTTGCAGTACTTCCCTTTTACAGAATTTTTCTCATGTTACTTTTCAGTGACACTAAATCAAATTATCTACTACAGTATAAGGTACACCTATAACACTGCATATACCATCATGCTGGAAATTTATTTATTTTTAAATATGTCACTAGTGGTAATTGGGCCAAATAGCTTCTAAAAATTGTTAGATGAGATGTTCAGACGGTGTCGGCTGCCTCAGTGCCATTTATTTCACAGGCACTCCAGTCCCCAAAGGCTCTGCAATTTGCCAGCTGATAAATTCTCCTTGCTTTTACATCTAGTCAAGAGTTCACCACCACAGGAGTGAACATACTGTGCATGAAACTTCTTAGAACTTCCTCCTCCATTATTGTTCACGTTGCTCGAACAGCTATCAGCAGTAATCTCCTAATACAGGCGTCCGTTCCAAAGCACACAAATTTGCCCAAAAGGAAGGTGCGACCACAGCCCATGCTATGCTCAGCACCGAAATACGGCAACACAGGGAGTTAAGAGGGATCCCTGGTGTGTACTTGCTTCCATAACAAATCTGCGCCCATTTTACTACACTCATTGCTCCTACTCTCAAAACTATCTTATTTTGAACTGGAGAGATGGGGGAGAATTATCATGCTAGGATAGATGAGCAATCTTGCAGGTGAATTAAAGTGAATACATCAAATCAGACATACAGACTGGTATCTCTATAGAATTAGCCATAACATCTTACCCATCTGCCACCTTACATGTCTTTATACTGAAAGGTTTCCACAACTTTGTGGATGTCTAGCAAAAATTCTGCAGCAGCCTACAGAGGCCCTGATGAGTTTTTCACTCCTGAACTCCACAACTTGCTTGTTTGGCTTTTGTTCTTAAAAACTTAGTACAAAACAGATCCCTATGATTAGTCTTCACGTTGTGCAGCTGTTTTCCAGGAATATTACAGTTTTGCTGCTTCTGAATCTGATGTCAAACCTGATGCACCTTCCTTCTGCCCACGTGCACACACTGACACTCCCTAACAGCATGTTGTATTTGACTCTGCCAAGGCACTTACCAACTGAAGTTGGCATTTCTCCCCACTGCAGAACCACATCCTTGGTGATCCTTCCGTATGTGTTGACGTAAACTCCTTCATCCTCGTAGCAGACCAGTAGCTCCATCCCATCCGTGTTTGGGAGAATAATGATTGCGTGAGGTTGGATACTGCTCTGGATCTACAGAGACAAAAGAGAAGAGGAAGCCTTTTATTTTAATGCCACAGAGCCTGCACTGCAAGAAAGGGTTCAGTGATTTTTTACTTTGGCTGACAGCACGTTGTGGATTCACTCATTTTAGAAGTGCTGGCTCTGCTCTCCCCAAGCTAGACACCCTTACACAGTGACAAGAAAGACCTGGAAACCTTTGGGGCACAAATGCTCCCATCTTAAGGCAGACAGCTAAACCCAAGAAGATTAACTTATCTGTAGGAGTGCCTATTTCTTTCCATAGGCAGAAAGGGAGCCTGGGGCAAGCAGCCCAGATGCAGACCTCAGACCTCTGCACTGTCGTGAATAGCGCTTGGGGAGGTGCATCACACTTGGCAGGCCCATCTGACACCTCTGTGTACAACGAACAACAGGAAGCTTTGGGAGCTAAGGCCACCTGGTCTTTGCCAAACCTGTTAAATCTCATCAGTGGGCTGTCATGTCATTTCTACAGCTACCTTCCCTGCAGCCTCTGCAGTGCACTCAGCCATTTAGCTGCCACTCCTGAAAGTCATGTTGGCCCATATCAGACATGAGTGGGCAGCACCCAACCATGGAGACATCCTGACCATGAGGAGAGGACAGAGAGTGAGGCACAAGCCCTTAAGCACAGGTGGCCATATCTGCTTGGACCCCTCCACCCAATTTACTATGCTAGCAGTTATACATGGGGGCAGCCCAGTGTGTTGGTCATCTGAGGAAAGGAAGGGGTGGGAGGGAAACCAGGAAAGAAAGAAAAAACCCCAGCCCAGCAGCAGCTCTTACATGTGTTGGTAAATAAATATCATAGACCGATCCTGAATCCACATCAACGGCATGGAAGCCAGCGCAGGAACCATAGATCACTTTTAGTCTCTGACCCTCTTCTACGGTTAGATCCACCAGCAATGGCTTATGTACCAATTCTCCAAACGACTGTAAGACAACCATCAGTGAGATTTACTTTACTGCTTAGAACCATGGTGGGTTTTATAAAAACATGCTCTAATACACCTATTATGGGTTTATTCCTCCTGCGCGCCTCTGGCCTTCATCCACCAGACCAGTTAGGCTAACATGTCTCTCATAGACAAGGACAGATTACTCTGCACCCTGTTGCATTTTAATCACATAATATTGTAAGCTATTTTCTGTGGGGGTTTACTTTAGTTGGTCTGGTTTTTTTTTAGTAAGAATTGTATTCCCTAAAATTCAGGGCAATTTGACACTCCCATAGTGTTTACTTCAATTTGCACAACCAGCAGTAACTGACTGTCTGCAAATCAGTTTGGTAATTATACCAAAGCAGCTAACTTCATTCTTGCTGCATTCAAAAACATAACAATGCTGAGTATCACTTAATGACTTGTTCTGCTCAGATGAAGATGTTTAGACTTGGTTCACTTCTCTCTGCCTCATGTTTTTATTTACAGAGGCAAAACAAACAGTTGTGATATTGCATCATTTTGATTATTAGTTTATGCTCAGTTACAATTTAGAACTTTAAGTGTACTGCATCTTTGAGCTAAAGAAGCTCCTAAATTAAAATACAATACGAAGTTCATGGCAGATTTACCAAAGAACTTGTAATATGGCCATGATAAGATGTTGGAACATTTTTGTAAAAGGGGTAACTGCAAGTGGCTATGAGAAAATCCTACGTATGGCTGAAATATACTGTTACCTTAAAGGCCATAAATTTATGGTATGGCTTTGGTGCCCATGCATAGACTTCCACAGAACTCTTCAAAGCAATTACCAAGAACTTGATTCTTTCATATTTTACTGAAATTAAAACAAACAAAAAAAAATTCAGCAGCAATTCCAAATTCATTCCAGTTACTTCAGGAAAGCAGAAAATGACCGTATTTCTCCATACTTACATACGTTTGGAGGTTTTTAGTAACACTGCATTTTAGGATTGCTAATTCTATGTAGTTAAGTATTTTGACACATTTACGCCACAAAAAATCATTACTCTTATCAGTAACCCATCACCATGTTTCGAATTACCTAGTCAGTACACACTTATTTATACCCTTTTTTTTCCCCACATTAGACAGTGCTTACTCATTAAGACAAGAAAATTGGTTTTCAGACAGGGACATTTCCAATAAAAGAAGCCTACAACTGTGGCAGAGTGTATTGGCAGTTCCAGTCACAGGACTGGCAGTGGTATTTTGAGCTCATGGCAAAACTACCCAGGGGAAAGGAGGGAAAAAAGGAACTGAAATTAGAAGTTAAGAAACAAATCAATTTCAAAAGCAAAAGCCAAGTTTGACAGTGGAGCACCTTCCTTTGTCCATAAATCCTGAGATAACTCATTTGAAAAACAGAAAAAAAATCCACAGAATTTACCAGAAATGAAGTGTCATGACATAGCTGATCCACAAATTCTCGAATATATCTCTGTTCCCACATTCAAACAGCTGGCTAAATTAACCATCAAAAACCCTCTGTTCACTACTTCTGTTTTTAGGAGGGGACTGATAAAATCTAGAAACAGCTATTCAAGAAGTGTTGCTGGATCTGCATTTCCAGCTGCCATCTGGATTTGGGAAGGAACAGATCATGGGGACTTCCAAATGTTGAGGTTTGTTAACCTCTTTCAAGAACTCTTTTTGGGGGAGAGGAAAAAAAAATTAGCATTATTTGGATGACATCAAGAAACCTCAGGAGGTTTCTGCTACCTCTTTACCCCAAGTTTTAGGGGAATATGACACTATTCCAAAACAGTGAGTAATTCTGTACACCTTCACCTTCTGCCATTATATCTCCCAACCAAACCTGATTTTGAAACATGGCAGGAGTGAAAAATCTCAGACTTGTAAGAAGAACACTTCTTTATTAAAGTACTATTTTAATGCCTTTTAGACATCTGACTACTGTACAAGCCTGCAGTTGTTGTCTCTTGGTAGGTAACAGGGAGACAAAGCTACTACTTGCTCCCTTTTTACTCTGCAGGGAAGCTAGACTACTGAACTGTAAGTGTTAAAGAACTTGCCACTTTTTCAACAGACAAAAAAAAGTATCTCAACTTCCACAGCTGTACCGACTGAAAAACAGAGCTTTTGTTAGTCTTGTCTAGCTTACAAGACTTCTTGGAATTTTTTCTCGGGGAAGAGAGTGTTGTAGAACAAAACCACCTTATCTGTGAAAGGGGACCTTTGATAATCCTCATTTTTTGCTCTGGGTGCTATCTGGGAATTCACCCAAATCTTAAGTTTCAAAAGAGCAATTTGTCATTTAAAGGAGCCAAAATTGCCTGAAGCAACTGAGATCCATAAATACCACTTCACCCTGACGTCCGAGACTCTGGTTGCACCAAAGAGACAAGGAAGCGATCAGTGCCAGCTGCCTTGGTGGCAGCCTCCAGACCACAAGCCCAACTATTGGCAGGGCTCATCCTTCTTGGTAACTGAAGCACAGCTGTCAAAGAGGCCTCTCACTACCTGAAGAAGTCATCTATGGTTCAGAGGGAAGTTCAGTGCCAGGCTTCAGCCCAGGGTAACAAACCCCTCTTCATCTGGAAGAGAATGCTCTTTGTTTCACATGCTTCCCTGCTGGAAAGCCTCCTTTAATAGCTGTTAACATATTGTTAAGAGGCCACTTCATTATGCTGCTGACACCATGGGGTATGATACCAGAGAAGTACATGATTAATTGTTTTTGGGGTAAAGCTCCTGGTTCAGCAGTCACTTACTGCCATCGTTATTGGTTACACCCCACTAGCAGGTTTTTCCAAGAGCACACGCTTGACCGGAGGAGACTGAGCTCAGTCTGATTGCTGTTGCTCCACACTGACTGACAAAGCTGGAAAGTAACATAGCCGGCTCTTAGGAGAAAACCAAATCAAAGGCAACATCCAGGGCCCATTAAGATGCATCATGAGACTGAAGCAGGAGAAGGAGCTCTTGGTTCATATCCCCACCTGCAGGGCAGCAGGTTCACTGCATAGTCTGCTGACTGAATGCTACATGTCTTTCACTAGTTTTGGTGGAAGTTTCTACAGTAAAATCCATTTAAATGACTTAAAACCACTCAAAAGGCACCTGCCTAGTGAAAAGACACTTCATCTCATAACTGTGCTGCAGTGGATCTGAGATGGCATTAGGAAATTTCATGAGTTAAGGGGAATCAATGAATCATCTTGAAGTTAAACATGTGCTTCTGTTCCCAGATGCCTCCCCAAAGCTCGTGCACTAGCTGCGTTTGCTTTCTCCTCCCACTCTCTTTCTGTTTTTTTCCTTTTCTTTTCTTCCCCAGTCTTTAAAAACTACATTAAAGAGGAGACTTTTTTCACTCCACTCCAGCATGTGATTTCATTACGGTAAAAGATCAGGAAAACCTGTTAGTAGAGACAACAGCTGCTGGTTGACAAGAGTCCCTCTGTTACCTAAAGGGTCTAACAGAGGCAGCGAAATGTTACCAGCCTTCATTGTCCACATTAGCCCTCTCCTGAAAGTTGCGTTCGCCACGGGAAAGAGACAGATGGGGATTTGCACCCACTCCAGTTCACAGCCCAGCATCCCCCTGCAAAACCTCTCGCATATTCAGTTCAACCCAGTAACTTGCCACTGACTCTGGAGCTTTGCCACAGAAATTCGCCCTGAGGGACAGGGAAGACAGCTAGAAAAAAACCCCAAATTTTAAACCCAGCAGCTACATGCACTGCAGTTCCCTTTCTCAGCCAGCTTTTATCCCGACAATTTGATTACTGCATTTGCTACTCACCAACTTTATAGTGCACACAGCCTTCCAAATCTCCCACTGTTGTCCAGCCCTGTTTCTTTTCTACTTCAGGGTCGTTGTGAAGGATTTTATTTCGTAACCAGGACAAATAGTAAACTCGCAACTTGTTCTTCTTACCTGGCCACAAAATAGAAAAGATTGGTTTATCTCCATAGGAAGGTAAGTGCAAAAAACCCTGCCCAAGCAAACAGAAAGCCCCGCAGAGCAAACCAAAATGACAGTGAAGGAGAAACTGCTGCAACCACAGAGATCTCCCTCAGTTTTTACGTCCACAACAGCCTTACTCCAGACTCCACCCAAACACACGCTTTCCCGATAATAAATGACAGAGACACATGGTAATACCACATGAACATAAAACGACAAACTCAAGGGAACACTTCTTTGGTTGTCTGGTTCTTAGGAGGCAAACAACTTTTATTAGAAAAGGGTTATAGTCCCACAACAAAAGCACGAGAGAGTCACGCATCGAGATAAAAAAAATATATAGCTGAGTCAGAATGGCTCGTTTTTGCACAAAACTGTAGGAGAGCAGCAGGATGGAATTTGAGGCCCGAAATTATCTATACAGCTATCAGAAGAGAGTAGGACTGGTTTGAAAGGAGGAAGCAGAAGTGAAGAAGTATATGGTGATGAAATGTATTTTACAAATTCTTCCCAGTTAGTGACCAGGACATTTCCATCCCTTACATCATCCTCGGAGACACAAACTGGTCAAGTCTTACTAAGACTGTTCATTATTGCCCGGGTGGAAAAGCACACCAAACAACAGCACTGAACAATTTCATTACTGAACCACTTTACACCAGTTCTGTTGTAAGGAAAAATGTGCCATATCTAAAATTGCAGTGAGAGAATTTCACACGGCCCATGCAAACTTCATCCGCTTGCTAAAAGCTGATGACTGCTTTGTCAGCAGCCCTTCCCTTGTGCTGCCTTATCAGGCTGCAGACGGAAACTGCAGGAGGTGTTTCTTCTCCACCGGTAAGAGAATCTACTTGCCCAGGCTGCCCTATCTTCAACTGACAGTGCATCTGCCACGGTCATCAAAATACTGCTCAGACTGTAACTCTCAATATGAGAAGGCCTCCTTGAATGCAGAGCAAGGTTCACGATAAACTTTATCAGTGATTCTTTAACAACTAATGGTCTACAAAGCATCTGCTGAACTAGCGAGAAGGTGGCCCTAATGCACATACTCAAAGCTTGCATCCTCCTTCCTCCAGCTGTTTTGCTGCCTAAAGCCATTACAGTCCCACAGATGAAACTGGTTGCAAAGAAGAGAGATCGTCTCCGCTTTGACGAGGAGCCATTTAAATAAGTCTCCATGAGGTTTCTGCACACGGAAAGGAAATAGGAGATGCCCTCAGGGACCCAACTTGTCAGTGGAGTAGCTCCATGCTAGTGCTTCACCAGCCACGATGAGGAAGCCATGTGACTGTGGACAGTGTTTCACGGC
Source organism: Gavia stellata (assembly GCF_030936135.1). Taxonomy (NCBI): domain Eukaryota; kingdom Metazoa; phylum Chordata; class Aves; order Gaviiformes; family Gaviidae; genus Gavia; species Gavia stellata. The sequence goes on from NC_082594.1 coordinate 71,042,285, forward strand.
CCTTGGAGCTGAGAGGAGACAGCTGACCTGTACTGCAGTCAGTGCTGGGCTGGCCAAGTGACGCAGTACTGGTCTACACTACAGAAAGCCACGACCTGTCAGGATGGTCCACCTGGCAGCCTGCCAGCCAGATCCAGCTATAGGGTTTTTTATTTGTCTTTTAAGTTTTCACACAATGCCTACCAATGGATCAGTTCATGGATGGTTGCTCATTTCAGAGACGGGGATGGGCGTACAGCATCAGGGGATGCCGGTTACGGCAGGACGCAAAGCCTGAGCATTGAGACCATCCTACTGCACCCAGTCAGCTCCACAATGGGGTCCTGGAGCTGGTGCAGAGCACCTACCCTGATGGCAGGGGATCCCCTAACAGCCAGGCTCCTCGGGAAAAGCAGCTGCAGGGGCTGGGGTAGCACACGGGGAAGCACAGCTTGCAAACAGACTGCCACACGTCTTTCTGTTATGAAGACACACAGCCTAAAAGATCTTTTTATGATTACTTGGATGGGGATGGGCAGGAGGAAAAGAGGAGGCAGTTTCAGAGTGAAAAATCTGTTCACTGAGCTTAAATTTAAAGTGGAATTGGAGACCCACTTTCAAATACTGGACCTGCTATTTAATTTTAAAAGCCCCTCTGCTCTGATGGCACCAAATGAAACGTGAAGTAACATTGCACTGTTCTTTGTTTATCCCTACTACAAATGTGACAGCAGATTTGGCAGTAAGTGAGCACACTGATTTATTGCCTGACTTCATATTTATTAAGCCAAGTTTCATGAAGGGATAAAGCCCCACCACTGCCGTAAGTCTGTAAGACTTGAAAAGGGACCAGAGCAGGAAACAATATACCCAGAAGTCCCACATCTGACCAAGGAAAGGTCCTCCGATGAAAATACTGCAAACAATAGCCACAAGGGCTCTTTTAGAAACACTGAAATAGGGAACAGAGTCTGGAGCAGAAGGCACTGCAGTTCTGGGCGAGGAAGAGCTCAGAGGCCACAGTAAAGCTGAAGGTCAGTACAATGCACCAAATGTTTTTAAAACCATCACAAGTCCCTGTGCACTGGGAGACAAATTCTCTCTTAGATATTTCCATGGCTTTAGCTTCCCCAATAGCTTAGTCAAACTTGAAGACTCAGAACAAACAGCACACACGGGAATTTCCCAGCACGTGGCTATTTTTTTTTTTCCTTCTGGTTCACATGATGTGCACCAGGGTATTTCTCTCCAACCAGAAACATTTTTCAAAACAACAACAGAGAAATACCTCAAGTGTGTTCCCATTGTGTTTTAGTGTCTAGACCACAAGGAAAGTCACAAGACAGGAAATTCCTCTGCCTTTCAGCAGCCTGACATGAAAAGAGCCGGACCGGTTCATTATATAAACATGGCTGTGCATGTATTTCAACAAGTTATACTGCTCTTAATGTTCGTATTAGGAGTGGGGGGATTAGATCCTCCTGCTTGTAAATCTCCACCAATCAGTTTAAAAAGCTCTCAAAAATCTGGTTGGTTTTTTTTTTTTTTTGGTCTAATCAATTTTTGGGCAGGGGGGTCTAATGGCCATGAAATAAGAAAGAAAACTGCTCCAGCCATCAAATGAACTGATCAGCCAGTGACTTCTATGAGAACTCCCAGCTCTGGTTCTCCCACAGACATTATTTCAAATGCAAAGTCCCTTTTGCTGTACTGAGTTTTTGTTTTTATTGTTGCTGTGGTTTTTAATTATTAAGCAGGCAGATTCCAACCAGTTCTTCTACTCTGTCATCCCTTCCTACCTTCCCGAGTGCCACCATCAGCCAGTTGGGCTGGCAAACCCTCAGGGAGCCACAAGCGGAGCGTGTTCTGTATGCACGTCGTCACTATCTCTTCCAGCATTTTTATGACTCTCAGCACTGTATTACCTGAGGAGCCGAAACTATGTTTTTGCCTCCCAAGAATATGAAGCGAAGAACCTATTAACTATTCTGTTTTAACCTGCAAAGCTTTCTTGTACCAGCTGTAGCAGCTCAGTATCTCAGTATCAAAAGCTTTGTTGTCAATAAGTTTGATATTTGAGATACACATTGGGGGAGGAATTGATTTCAGGTTTCCAGACTCAAAAGAGTGTATATTAAAAGCAATTTTAGGTGACAATCCCCTTGAAATCCTAACACACTGCAACTTCTTCACACAATGTGGTGACACTTTTCAAACCTCACCACCATCAGCACATCAATTCCTGAAAAAGCTGAGGGAACATACAGCTGAGAGTGCCACAGGGAGCTGAACAATGCTCCCAGCAGAGCAGCAGCAGTCCTGGGACAAAGCTCAGATGCAGCTCTGTAACCAAGCTGCCAAAACACACCATTTGCAGAAACACATCCCCATGTCAGTGTTCCCAGTTTGCCTGGAGAGGTGGAGCAACTCACTAGAAATAAAAAGACACTAAGAGAAGTCCAGCATGAGAGTAGCTTAAATTGAGCACTGCAGCACAGAAACCAGAACAGGAAGGTAAGGGGGGCCCTGAGCATAAAAGCACCACGGTTTCACCAAGTGTGCTCCCCCTGCCCTGCCTCTCGGTGGGCAGGGATGCCTCCTTCCTGCCTCCCTCCCGTAACCTCCCATAAAATGCAAGAGATGGGACAGAGACGAAGGCATAAACCAGCCAAAGATCAGTCGATTTCTTAAGGGTTAATATAGCGTGTCTCCACAGAGGAAGCAATAGTTTTGAAGGAAACAAAGAAAACGGATTTGTCAGGGTACTTGGATCGTGACTGACATAAACGTAAATAAACCTAAAACAATTACACACAAGATTGAATCACAGACGCTTGTCATCTGTGTAGGATATGCTTCAAACCAACAGATTTTACACAAGTTGGATTATACAATATTTTTGTTTGTAAGGTTTACTATAGAATAAACTCTATCAAATGGTGCTTTTCAAACAGCTTACATTTTAGTGCACAGCATTAGACGTCAAAAGGACACACAGCAGGTTGTGTTTTTTAAACCCTCCTTGATTCACCTTTTCTTTTTAAAGATTTCACAGCATAGCTGTAGCTGAGAACGTAGCAAGCAACAAGCCAATAAAATACAGTTGTTCTAGACAGGAATGAAGTCCCATGTTGACGACACCAGCATGGGCATGGTTCTTTGGACCTGTAGTAGTATAACACCACTAAAGCATTAAATTGCATTAAATTGTCTAAGTGTGCGTCCTTTTGCACAAGTGTTGGGAGAGCCGGAGAGTTCCTTCAGTGGAGTCAGAGGGGCTCTGAAGCCTCAGCAAGATTTTGGGTGACTGACGCAGGGGCCACTGTGCGAAACCTCATTTAACATCCTCTCCCTGTGTGCAGTGTAGCAAAGGTTAATTTCACAAACAAACTAAAACAAAAGGAAAAGTAGATGGCTGAACGACACCTGTGAAGAAAGATTAACAGTGTACCACATCAAGTTGCTTAACAGTAGGATAACCTTATGCAATAACTCTCTGGAGCCAAAGAGTCTGGAACCTCAAGCTTCATAAAACACATTTTCCATCTGTGCACACAAAACAAACACAACAATCACCACCACCCTTCATCTCCCGTTGCTTTGCCGTCTGCAGTTGCATCCAGTGAGAGACAGGGCCAAAACCTGCACCGATCTGCCTTCTCACACTGGTAATTTCCGCATCATGTACACATTGTACTCCTCTCTCCCTCAAACACACACACACACACACACACACTCACTGCACACCACTCTTATTTCCCTACTTCACAAGAGCATTTCCCATTCTACAGATTTTAACACACAAGATGTCTTTAAACTCAAGTAGCAAATCATGTTTTGATTAGGAAGAGGCCAGGTTGAAAGTAATCATGACAGAGGGACAGAATGCAATTTTTACGAACTTCACAGAACATTAACTGACAGCTCCCAAACACTGAACAAACAAACAAAGCCGGACATTTCCCCCAAACCCATGCAGCATTTTTAAAGGCCACCCCATGGGAGGAAGGACGGGGGCCAAGCAGGCACAGGGTGTTGTGCGCAAAGTGATTCACTTGCAGAAACAAACTGTAGACTCAGAGAGGTGAAATGATGGAAAACCCACTGACTTCAGTCAAGTCAGGACTTCCCCCTCCCTCCACACACAGGCTGCCAAGAAAAGCGTTCTGCCATGCCATGCCAGAAGGGGGAAAAAATCATGTTGAAAAGTTAATTTTACCAGAAATTGTCACCAAGACATTCAGCCCTTCAAGTACATCCATTTGCTGGAATCGTCTTCGATTGATGAGCGGATAAACCTTCCCCTGACCACTTCTGTCTAGCAGCATCAGACCACTTTCAGTGCCTACTAACAAGTTCACTCCTAGAAGAAAACAAAAACAGAGATCCAAGTTAGTAGGCCAATTTTCCACATATTCTGATGAACTGGTGTTTGATATAGCAACTGTCTTGTTTCAAGCAGGTCTAACTACTGCTGGTTGGGTCTCAGCTGCCTGCAGCCTAAAAGATCTCGTGATGTAGAGGCTGTCTACATTACCTGCCTGCAGTTCAATAGAGCAAGAGACTGGTAGACCATGGAGAGCTTTCTAGAGCACCGGTTCCCAAACAGAAAGGCACGCTAATGTTGGAGAAGGGGTGAGGCACAAAGTGGTACCCAAGCTTATGTATTCCGAAGATGTTGGTAGGGGGCTTGGTAACAGGATGCTCTTGACAAGGACATTGCAAAAAAGCAGTGGTAGGGGCTCGGTCCCCACTGGGAGAAACAGACTGTGGTGCAGCCCTCCAGTAAAAGGATAGGCACAGGGTTGGTCCTCAGCTTCCCAACAATCTTTTCCATCTGAATGTTAAAACTAGAGGAACTACAGTAATCTTGTGTTTCCACAGATTTCTCCTAAAGATCAAGCAAATACAGATGAGAAAAGTCAGTAGGCCTGTTTCCTTCTACAAAGATCCACACATCCACTGGAACACTTTCCAAGAGTCCACAAAACCTTAGTATTTAAAATCAATTACATTTTTTTAGTAATAAATATATATATGCAACTAGGTCTTAAAAATCTATTAATATATTATCACTCTCTAATTTTATGACTATTTATTTGCAGTAGTGTTTCAGTTTAGGACCCCATAAACTGTGCAGAGACAGGTCAGATACAGTACAGGGAATGGAAATCAAACCAAATGCATGACTCACTTTATTAGACTTCTGTGTTGCAATCCTAATGTAAAGCCTGTCATCCTTAAGCGTAATAAAGTAATGAAATAAAAGCGAAACTCACACAAGGTGATCATAGTTATATTGCTTAACGGCCTTAATCCCTAGTCAGACAATTAATCGCCAGATGTAACTATACTGGTGCCAATGGATGTGTCATCCAGGCTGATCCTGTAACCAACCTTTTCTCATGCAGCACATGGGCCCCGTACACAGGATTCTGTATCTCGGTGCAGTCTGCATCTACAGCAGTAACGTGCCAGTATCGAAAAAGGGTGTTGCTCACAAGGATGAGAAACGCTACCTAAACAACACCCTGGCTACCAGACATGGGAGCGGTTTGCAAAAAGGAGAGCATGTTCGCCCTGACCCAGAAGGCACGAGGTGTCTCCCACAGGGGACAGGGTGGTAGAGGGGAGCAGAGCTGCAGCCAGGAGGAGGTAATGATGGGGAAGGGGCCTGAGCCGCTGGTGCTTGGGCATTCTGAAAAGCCTCTGGCTGGATGAGAAAAAATAGATGTAGCCCGTGGAGAGGTCGGAAACCATCACACATCTCCATCTTCCTCTCTCTTGCCTTTTCAGTAAGGAAACTTAAGAGGTCCCAGCAGTCCCCACAAACCACCTCCTCTCTTTGCTCAGATTTGCTGCTCTGCTACTCCTCTGCCTCCTCCAGGCAGGAGAGCCCACGGACGCTGGCAGGCGCAGAGCCCATCTTGGTAGAGGCCCCACAGCCCTCCTGGGCTCTCCTCCAGCTGCTGATGCCTCCTCTGTCCCCTTCCCGCCCTCCTCCTGCCTCTGCATCCCTGCCATGGGTCTGCACCTGCTGGCTCCTGTCCCACAGCCCCCGCCGGCATTTCACATCAACTCTCTCCCACACTGGGAGACATCCTCAAACTGGGAAGGGGTAAAAGGAAGCAGGGAGAGTGAGGCACGCACTGAGTCAGGGCTCGGCACAGGCCGCAGCGGCACCAAACCTGCTGAGGAAGTGCCCAGCACTTGGTCTCCTTCCTGCAGCTCCAGGACCCATCGATTAAAGCTGTCAGCGATTCAGCTTCAACACGTATTTTTTTCAGCGTGGATTACAGTACAAACAAAGCCACATGCAAACTGCTCCCTCACAGTCCCTTCCCCTCTTTGTGCACCAGGGCTCAATCGCTCCTGCCTCCACCCTCATCTCTTCCTCTGCCACCTTTGCGGTGCAGTTGTTTCTGCTTCAAGTTTACATGCACACCCGTCCCCGACCCCTTCCCTTAGCTATACGCATTTCGAGATGAAACTAATGAGGTACTGTGCTGGTGGCAAGCAGTGCCTGTATTTTACAATGCAGGCACTGTCTTTATTCACAGCCAGCCGAGCTCTTCTACCGCCACCCTACAATTAAGCAGTTCTGGTTTTTTGAACAAATGGAAATGCTTCCTAAAAAAGTACAGGCTGGCTGTGGAGGCTGGGTGTAAAAATCTGTGCTACTGCATCCACGTCATTAATGTCGACTTTCACCAGTTGGGAGAAATAGCATCACAGACCTAATGCAATCAGCAACCTACCAGATACTATAGCATTACCTCTGCTAAAGGCAAAGCAAAACAAGGCAAAGCAAGCCCCCCTCTTTCTGAATAAGAAACATCACCATGAAATGGTTTCATTTGCTCAAGGGAAAAGGAAGCTAAACTTTATCAAGAAATAAGCATGTGTATCAGCTTACATCACCATCAGTTTGGCCTTAAATCTTCAACGAGGAAGTGCTTTGTTAGAGCTGCAAAACACCTCTAGGATTTACACCTATATTTTAAATCACCGTAACAGTCAGATACATAGATCAAAGAAATATAAAACCATTGACACAAATTGCTACTGGCAAAACAAGGCAGATCAGAGAAATTACAAGTCATCTTTACTGATCCCATACGATTTCTCTCTGCCTTTGCCTTCTCACGGTCTGAAAGTTTACATCTGCACATGTCTCCGTTTTATCAGAGAATTATTCATATGAATGCATGCAGAAATAGCATTGGAGTAAAAATTCTTACCAGTAGATTCTGGAAATAAAGAAAACAGCAGATAGGAAGATAAGGTGTCGGGAGAGTTCTTTAATTGACATAGTTTTGCAGGCAAGAAGTATAGGACAACAGTGCTGTTCTGAGAAACAAGAAATGCTGGAAATAACCCCAAAAGAGAACTAAAACCTTGGAAAGAGCTGTGAAAACGTAAACAAGAAAAGTGCTCTGTGTTACCTATGCAATCATTGTGTGTCAGGGGAATGGCCAACTCTCTTCTTCATAGTCTTTAAAATGATATGCATGTGCATTTACAGTCTGTTAAGTTCAGGGATATTAGATAAATATGTACATAATATACACAAGCATCAGCTATTAACATCTAGGTAATGAAAAAATTCAGGTGTCCCCATAGATTCTGGCCAAGAAAGAAATGACACAGCAGAGAAAAGCTTTCGCTGCGTGTTGCAGCAGTGATTCCACACTGTAGCAGGCAACAAGCACGGCTCTAAGCCTTTCACCAGTGTAGGAGCCTTACTAACTGTTTGTCACAGACATAAATTATCCCTTGTGACAAGAAGGCCAGACACGCTTGGTCAGCTGGCAACCCATACCCAGCTTCCCTCTGCACTAACCACTCTTAACGAAACCAAGCCACAGTCTCACACTGGAAAACGTCCCTCCTACCCTTCTCTCTTCCCTCTTCCTTCCTACATAAACTGATGACTGAGGTGGAAAAGTCATCTTACGAAACACGTCTTAATCAAGCTCCGCAACAATACATTAGCAAGAGGCTCAAGATGGTGATTCTTTTTCAAAAGAAATACCCTGTGTGCACCAAGTGTACAATGCAAACATGACGACAAGCTACCAAAAGCTGCAAGAGAGGTACTAGCAGAAGTTAGCGAGAGATGAAAAGGACATCCTGATCGGCTGAATGAAGTCTGAACTGTGCCATCAGAAGCATATATACAGCAGTGGGAAATCGTATCAAAGCAGAAGCAACATACTGTAAAAAACATAGTAAGACTCAGCTCTTGCAACGAAAAGATGTAAACGAGCATTGAATAAATGCAGAGAAACAGCTAAGGCTTCAGAGATACATTCTCAAAGACTGTAAGCTCATACTGGCACATCTGCACTTCAGAAGTACAGGAGGCAAGAGAGGAACAGGTTTGCATTACCCCATAAGGCAGCACACAGTATCTCAGAATTGAATCTCTTCTTGTATTTGCGAATCTCTGGGGTATCACTCTGTGGCCGCGTATTTGTGGGATTCACATTGACAACTGATCCTTTCCGCGTAGGGTCTTGCCTTATTGCCTCTGATCTCATTGCTTCACTAGAAAATCCTACTGAAAAAAAGAAAAGTAAAGTGCATATAACATCCCTCAAGCGCTAAATTCTGGTCATATATTCTTTACACCATACAACCCAAATCAGTAACTGAGAATATTGAGCAAGTCTTCCTTTTTGTAAGAAATGTAAATGGAAAAAGAAATAAACTATGCAATCCATTGCAAATCAAATAAAAAGCATGATGGTAACATTTGTAAGTACTTTAAAGAGCCACTGAAGTCACTGAACCCTTTTTCAATTGTCATCTTCAGCTACTTTACTTACCCACAGAAGTCACAGTTGTCCCACTAGATGGAGAAATCTGTAGTAATCTGGGGTCTATAAAAGGTGTAAAGGAGGAGGAAGATTTGTGTTTCTGGAGTGTGTTACTAGCGGACTGAGTCTGCAATGTAAATTTCAACTTTATTAATATTAATGACAATAAAAAGCATGGATAACAACAACCAACATTTTTAAGTCACTACAGAATTATGCTACAGAGCCTCCCCAAGCTTTTATACTTCCTTTATAGACACACAACGCACTGCAGGCACCACACCTGAACTAGATACATATGCATACTGCACATGTTACAGCGAAATGTAATTAGCTAAATCGTCGTCCCTGTCACCTCAGCTGCTAGCGAAGATTTTTAGGACTGGCCACTACAATCAGGCACAAAGCAAGGGAATGTCTCTTTTTTTAAAGATCTGCTTAAATGTATGTATACTGTCTTGTCTGCAAGCTGTCCACTGCCTACCACTTTTGAATTTAGGAAGCATCTCCTCAAGTGAGCTAGTTTAATAAATTATGAAGTTTGATCTCTCAACTTATGCAACAAAATCGGAACCATCTGGGATCAAGCATTCACTTCTACGATGGATTATGTTTCAATGTCCACTACTGTTCGTTCTCCCTATTTTGTTTAACCTGAGCCTCTTGCCAGAAAGCTGCAGCAGGTTCTTCCACCTTTATTTGACAAAGCAACATATTAAACCTGTATCGAACAAAGGGGCTCATTAGTGTGGAAGGTGTAGCAAACGGTGATATGAAGCTATGAATATGTAGTGGATAAAATCACTGGTGCTTGCTAAGTTATGTGGTCTAAACATGAAAAAACATAAAGAAAGGAAGAAGACAAGTGAAACAATGAACTGTTAAAAGTGGAAATGGAACGACTTAAAAACCCTTGCCAGTTTAGTATTATAGTGACAACATTGCATACTGAAGCAGAATGGGACAAGTGGAGGAAAAAAAAAAGTATATATATAAAGGGCGTGCATGTGGCTAAGTTATACCAAGCAGTACTGGGTTTTTGCTCAGCTTTACGCAAACATAGTTAGAGACGCTTCTTTACCATCAACTAATCTTCAACCTCTGATCTTTCTAAGCCTCTACTCTATAGAAAAAATAAAAAATAGCAACGGGTCTTAGGAGTGTATCACTTCCCTGCACAGCTCAATACCGAAAGGCTCCTTTGCCAGCAGCTGCTGCCACAGTCTCCACTTCCCAAACTGAGTTAACTAAACCCTGCTTATTTATTGCTTAGATCAAAGTAATGAGCAAGCATATCTCTGGATCAATCAACTGATCTCTATAACCTACAAGAGTGTGCTTTTAGAAAGATCAAAGACCAGTGAAGCATAGCTGAAAATTAAGTATTATGCTAACTGCATTTCCAGGAGGAAACCCTCCCACCCACCCTCCTGCTACGTGGTTCAGAAGCATTTTTGATCCTATGGTAAATACGTGTATTACCATCAGCCTACCCAGCTCACCGCAAGCTCTCCTTCTTGTCACACCACCTGCATGCCTACATGGCAGGACGGCTCTACCATGAGAAGCAGCAGCTTCTTTTCACGGAGTTCTGCTCCCCCTGTACCACTCCTGCTTGCACACACAAAGAGGCTCCCCCCGAGAGCCAGGCTGGCCACCCAGCTGGGAGTGGAGCCCCCACACCTGGTTCCTCGCTTACTGCTAGGGTTGGTAAGGGGCGTCGTGTGCACCTCCTCTGCAGCGAGGGGTTACACAGACACGAAGGACCAGGCTTGTCCACCAGCGCTTGGTAAGGGAAGGCACCATCCCGGGATCAGCCCAGGACAGCAAGAGGGAGCTTCCCCTGCAGAGAAGCCTCGCTTCTCCACCTGGACACAACCAGCACTGGTGGAGAACCATCATCTTTACACAGCTGCTTTTCAGAGTACACACATACTTAGAAAAACCCAAAGATTTCCCCCATTCATTATTCGCAAACAATACCCCAGGCTTTTACAGCCTTTCCCGGGCAACACATGATTTGTTCGCCCAGCCCATGCGGCAAGTTTTAAAGAGCAAAATCCCTCCATGGCCGCTTCCTCTCCCAAAGGGTGAGTTTCCACAAGCAGCTCCTCACACGTGCGGAGTTACTAGCCCAGCCTTCACTGACAAAGCCAAAATTAACCACTAATTTTTAAGAGACACGCTGCTTGCAATTAGCCTGCTCCCGGAATAAAACAGAATTAAAAAATAAAAGAGTATTGGCTTGAAAATGCAGTAGTCAAGTTTAGTTTAAAACAAATGCCATGCAATTAATGACTCACTAAGAGGAAGCAAAAATAGTAAACTGGCAAGTTTGGCGTGGGACTGCTCTAGAGTTAAGGGCTTCTTACACAGAACTGAAATATGTTATTTGGGGGGTGGGAACAAAGGTGACAGAAAAAAAAGCAGGGGAGATTGGCTGGAGTTCCTTTGCAAACTAGCTACTAGGCAATGCTGCTATAACCCTATGAAAGCAGCCAGCTGTGGTGTAAGACATACCTCATTAGTAGTTAGCTTGTCCTGGGGTGTCTGTGGGGACATGGTGGGTGTCGGCTGGCTGGAGGATGGGGAGGAGGAGGTGGAGGAAGTGGAGGAGGAATGGCTTTGCTGTAAGAGATCTGGCAAGAGGTGAATGCGACCGGCAAAGCCATTGCTCTCATGATGGCTGGCACGCTTTTTGTCAACTGTACTCTGTAGAAAAAACAGGCACACTTGTCTTGCTCAAGTGCTGCTTAAAGGTCTATATCCCTAATAACCTCTCTCCTTCTCTCCCTCACTTTCTTCCTACCTTTTAACTTTTTTTTTTTTTTTTTTTTTTTTTAAATAAGCTGATAATCCATGCCTTGATGCCTGGATGGAAAGGGAAAGTGGGCAGAGCTACTAGAATTCAGCAAATTCCCACCTCTTCCGGCAGGCAGAAGCTTAGTTTGTGTGGTTGACTTGCAAAGCCAGTTCCACTAATTAACAAAAGAGTAACTGTGCTGGTAAGTCTTCCACCACAAAGCGGACAAGCACATTTTTGGGGGTGGGGGGAGGATTTCTTCCCCTATTGTTTTGTTTAAAACTAACTTAAATCCTATACAGATATGAGCTTGGACTGTCTGGTGAATGCCTTCAGCTAGCTATTTAAAACAATAAGCATGAAATCTTAATTTTCAAACCAGAGAGCTCAATTAAGAAATTGGCATTCAGTTGTGAAATTCAAAAATGCGATTACCGAGGAAACTCCTATAAGCTAGCACGCTCATTAACACACGAGCTTCATTTAAAAGCAGGGAATCCTTATCTTTCAGAGGCACAAGAATGCAATATTTTCAGAATCAAAGGCAACAACACAGCACTCTAGCTCTGTCCACATTCTCTGCCTTGCCACCTATTTTGCTTCTCCGTTCCCCCACACTAACAGCTGCATGAATTCGTATGTACGTGTGTGTGTGTGTGTTATCTGGGTGGTCTGTATGCCCTCAACTACAGGCTCAAAATAGTTTTTAAAAACCCTTAATGCTTCCCCCCAGCCTCCCCCCCAGCCCCACTCCTGAGAGCCACGTTTGGTTCTACGGTAAAACTAAACTAAGTTCTCGCTCCAGGTGCTTGCTTCATGTATCTGCAACTTTTCTACCCTCCTCTCCCACAGACTTTGAGGTACCCTGCATGGTGCTGCCATGGGTGTCACTGGAAAGCATGCAAAACAGTAGCAAGGGGTGAAGGGCTACTGTCCTCTTCGCATGCATCAAACATCTTGCTCCTCTGAAATTCACTACAGCTGTGTCTTGATAATACGAACAACAAATATAATGTAGAAACAGCATGGGTGAATGAGCGAGTGGGTTAATGAGCACAGAAAAGGTGCAGCACTGCACAGGGAAGGAAAAGCAATACCTGTCGGACAATTAAGGTGCCCTCCTTAGAAGGAGTCAAGGCAGGTTCACTCTCCACGTCGTCATGAACGATCATGGTTTTCACTGATTCTGTTTCACCGTTGCTCAAGTTCAACGTTGACCTATTTGCCAGACGAGAAATAACTGGGGTGAGATAATGGCACTTGTGCCCTAGCTGTCGCTGCCCCACACGAAGGCATAGCCAAAATTCATTTATATTGCGACCAGAGTGGAACATTTACATAACCTGCCTAGAAAGCCTTCTCTATCAAAAAAAAAAAAACCCAGGAGTTTGTGAAACACTGCTTCTTGTTTTATAACAAATCAAAGGGAGAAGAGGGAAAGGACATAATTTATACAAGCACAACTCAGCCTACGTTAATATGGACCAATGGCACTTTCTTGAGGGCTGAGAAACTGATTTCCCATTTGCAGAAATGACTTAAAGAGACTTATATGCTAACTTGGCTCCTAAATCCCTAGCTTGATTTTGAAAAGATCGCCCTCACTGTTTGAAAATGCAAACATACAAAGCTGCTGTCTTGCTCATAGATTGTTGTAAGCTGAAAGAACCAATCAATATACAAGCCAAAATACCCAACATCCTTTTCCTTCAAGCCCAAAGAGGGAAAACAGAAGCAAAACACAGAAGAACTAACACTGCTCGGACATCATCTGGTCCAGAAGTAGATTCATCTGCTCCTTCTTGTTCCATGTCATCGTCTTCCTCATCCGTCGTCCCCGAATCCTCACTTGAGGATGAATAATCTGTCACTTTATGTGGAGGTCGCACATCCTCTACTGCTCGCAATTCCTTTGCCAATGCAGTTAAATCCTGATGGGAGAGGGAGGAAAAAACTGATGTTGCAAGGAAGAGAGGAGAAGAGTTTGCAAGACAACACCACTGCATTAGCGCCTGAGTTTGCTCACTTGTCCACTGCTGTGTTTCCATAGCCCCAGCAGTATTGTTTCCTTTGATTTATTCATTCCTGATAGTTAGCAAAACTCACTTTTTATAAATTAAAGCACCAGAAGAATCAACCTAAGGAGGCATTTGCCATATTGTAGACAAATGCATACACTCTGAATCCAAACTATCCTGATTATGACTTCAGTTTATCCCATTATACCTTCTAAAGGACATATATAATAAGCACCCAGCCCCACTCTCACACAGTGGTTGACTGTCACAGTTCATCTTCCTTAACTTTGCAGCTTAACAGCGTCCACCACAAGAAATCTAGGCAGCAAGGTAGCAGAAAGATCCTAAGACTTATTGAGCCACCCAAGGCACAGTCGCGGAGAGCTAATCTCCTTGAAACCTTTTGATCCATTGCTAGTTGCATGGGTGCTAGTGCAGTACCATAATGTCAAGAGAAAAAAGTTTTAAGGAAAGTTGGAAATACTATGAAAACCTGCTATGATCCCCCACATACAACTGGGCATAGAGCTGTAATCAACTGTAACAGCAGTAAGATAAAGAAAATGTCAGAAATCTTTCACAGAAAATAGCAACCATTTAAGGTCTTACCACTTCTCCCTGCACCATTCAGCCCAGCGTTGGCACATTCAGGTCAAATGTATGATCATTGGTCCAGCCCCAAGAAGGAAGCACAGGATTGGAAAAAGAAAGGCAAAGGTTAGGAAGGAAGAAGACCAGAGAGCAGAAATCAATTCCAGAAGCAGAGCAAATTCTAATGTTTGAAGCACTGTGATGTGTGCAGGCAATTGCAGAGCCCAGGACATGCTGCTGGGCCCACAGATACAAACTCCAACTCAAGCTGAAGTCCACCCCCAATAGCATCATGAATGGAAGCTCACACTGTGCTTTTTGTGGGCCTACCTGAAAGAGAAGGGGGACAGGGGAAAATGGATGCAACTTACAGCAGGCTTGATAGGTCTGAAGACCTCCTTTTTCTCTTCAGGCTTTTTAGGTGCACTTTCATGACGCTGCGATGGCGAACCCTCTGATTTGGATGACGCTGCATGTTGTCAAGACCCCAAAAGGGACACAGAACAAAACAGATTAAGCAGGGAGCTAAAGTACATTTTCTTACTTCACTTTGGAGTGGGGAAGAGAGGTGAGAAGGCTATCAGGCAGTGCCTGACAGCAAGACATAAGTTTCACTGGTTCACTATTACATTGTCCCTGAAGAACTATATAAAAAAACATCATAAGCTGTGATCTGTATAGGTGCAACTGACCTATAATTAAAGCCAAAGTAAACTATCACACAGCTGTAAATCAAAGAGAGTAACTCGAGCGTGGCCACAAGCTGGAAAACCTGCACCAGCATCCAACGTATCCCAGCTGAGACCTATCCGTAGCAGTCTGCACCCCTTCAGCAACCACCGAGGTGATAGGCAACAAGCATCAAAAGGTGCCCTTGCACATAGAAGGAAGGGAGCTATGAGAGCACCGAGACCGGGCTGTTTGCACATGGGAAAATGCAGCAGTGACTGAACGTGAACCAGAGAACACTGAAACATTTTCACGACAACTTCTGCACCCACTGCCTTTCCCAAGCAAGGACATACAGCCAAGGGGGGTACTGGAAGCTAACCCATCTTTGATACTGCATGATCAAAGGTCTTTCCCTGTGAGGGTTGTCATCCTTCATGTGTGGTATGTGTTGCACAACTCAGTAAATTTATAAACACAACATTACAAAGGGTAGGGGAAGGACTTACATCTCATCCGGAACCGCTCTCCAGACCCGCTCTGAGAGCCGGGGTGGGAGCCAGGCTGTGAGCCGGAGTTGCTTGAACCTGAAGAACTGCCACTGCCTGGTCTTGGTACAAGCTTCTCCACCCTTTCCCACAGCAGACGAGGCTCTATATTGCTGTATCAGAGGAGGGAGGAAAGTCTTTGTCACACACTTCAGTTTCAGATTCCTGTTTCTAAACTCAAACATCATTCTTCCTCAGTGTTCTGCTAATAACTCATCTGAAAGAGCACTTAACACCGAGCTGAGGGCATCAGTGATGCTTCACAACCCAAGCAGTGGCTCCCTTTGAAATACCTATTACCTTATTTAGGATGGTAAAAGAAAGAAGTTTATGTGGGTGTAAGCTATTCTTTTTATTTGGAAACGGCTACCTGCAATTCTTACGTATCTAATCTAAAGTGGACAGTTCTCTCAGCCTGCATGCATCAGGTTTGAAGTTGGCTCAGAAGTACCCTGCCTACCCAAGCACAAGCCAAAAAGCCAGCACTGCCTGTCCCTCTCAGAATACCCTCACCCCTTTCCAGTGAGCTAATTGCGGGGTGGCCTGTCTACAGTGCTCTGTTGACCTCTGGAAGCAGCCCCTTCCTCTCCCCCTTCCTGAGCTCAGATGCTCTGTGTCACAGCTCATGGACACTTCTCCCCCTCTTAAAGTCTGGTTCTGGCTGAGAGGCCAGAAAGTTTCTGAGATCTCTTCACTTCAGATGTTACAAACACTTCTGCTGCCAGTAATCCCCACAGTACACTCAAGATGACCTGTTGCACCAAAAGGGAAGATGTTCATGAATGGTCACATTTTTTCAGTAATCTTAAGGATATTTTGAAAATATTGCAAAAGTTACAGGGCAGGCAACTCAAAGGAGGAGGGGGAAGAAGAAATTTTGCCAGTATTTGTTGGCACACATGCTACACTAAGGGAAATGAATATTAATCACTACTGAAAAGGGATGCAAATTCATCCTCCTTTCACATCCAACAGACAATGCCAAAAGCTCTCTGGAAACGCCTGGCTTCCTGTGAGCCTTTTCCTTCCAATGCAAGAAAGGCGAGGACATGTAGGCTTACAAACCTCGTGGAGTTTCTTTGACCTGCTTGGTTATTTTGCTGCCCACTACCCTGTAGTGGAGAATCACGGCGGGACAGGACTGGTGATCGGGACGTTGTTCTCACAGGTACCTTGGGAGAAAAAAGGTTGTGTTAAACCCATGAAGAGAAAAGAGACAAGAGGAAGATTAAACCTCTCCTGCTACAGAATATACTCTTAAGATTTTATTCTAAGTCCAAGCTAGCATCAACAACCAAAAGCAATAAACAAACACCCACAAAACCAAGTGCCTTAGTTGGGGTGCTGTTCCGATTTTGAAGAGAACTCGAAGTTTAGTCTTAACATTAACTTGTGTTTAATAGTTACCACACAAACACATACACACCTCGCTACACTCCAACTACTGAGACATTCAAAAAGAATATGGCATTTTGACTGAAGCAGGGGAGGCACAAAGCAATTTGCTGAAACAGCATGAGAATTAGGAGAATAAGCTCAGGGGAACCAAAAAAATGCCCAGGAATGGATCAGCAGAAGGCAAAGACTGGTGGGGAGCAAGAATATACTCAGAAGAAGCAAATCCCAGTGGATGGGGAGGGGGATGGGAGGGGGAAAGGAGGAAGAAATATATTGAATGTTTCCTTTTTGTTCAGTTCCATCTCAATTTTAAATATGCGTATGAGTCATAGTTTGGGTTCATAACACATGAAGAGGAAAATTAACTCTGAGCAATAACCTCAGGGATATTTTAAGTTCTTTCCTGAATATGGTAATGATTTGTTAACTTTGCATAATAAATTGTCTCTCTGAAATAGCTGCATTCTATAAATAATTGCCAATTTTATGTGAAGCTTCAATACTGTACTTAAGGTTGATTACCATTAACCCATTGACTGAACACCTACATTATGATCTGCCTTCCAAAATACTGTTACCAATGCTGGCACAAGGGCATGGTCTTCCCAGTGCCCAGGGTATCACATCCTTAAAAAAATAATAATTAATAATCATAAAAAATAGCACACATCTGTCTTTCTACTCCTTACCCTTGGAGGCACCTCGTCACTGTCTGATCTAGCCCAAGCCTTTTGGGTGGGGTCGGGTACCTCCGACTTAGAGTCAGAACTCTGATTTAGCACTTCACTGCGTGAAGGTGGATATGGGTCCTGGGAACGAAGATGGTGATGAGCAAATTTGGGAGAAGGGTCACTGAAGGAATGGGATCGCGAGACAGGGGAAACATTGTTCTTGAGAGATGCCAGATGGGACCACTGTACCTTACAAGAAAACAAAACATAAAACATTCAATGCGCTCAGTATAACTGGCTTTCCAATTAACACAGAATAAAGGCAGGTGGGGCGGGCAGACACAAATTGGTTATGGCATTAGGTAAGCGTGGGGTGGAATCAATGCACTTAAAAGCAAGGCAAGCGCCCAAAGAACGTAACAGACTGAAAATACAGCACATAGGCGTTTTTTGTGAGATATGCTCTCCACATACACATACACTAGTGCCCAGAAGAAAAGGGGACCTAATATCTGCACCGTGAGCCTGAGTCCAAAGGCCACTCAAGACAGAAGTCACCTTCCGTTCCCCAGTCTTCAGTGGGCTTTGGTCAGGTCTCTTGGCAGCACTGGTGGGTTGAGAAATTTAAAGCAGATATCTAATTGAAGAAATGTACAAAATTAAAGAATGCTGTAAAATGTGCAAACCGAGAGACATTTACACTACCTAATAAATTTAGGAACTAGAAACAGTTCCAAACTTTTGGAGAAAGACCATAACACAAAAGCCTTTATTCCTTTACAGTCATTGCAATATATATAAAAAAACCATAATATATATTGTATGTAGTATACATATGTACAATGCATATTATACTTACACCATATATGTACCATATACTGTACATATATACATATTTATACACAAACTACGCACACACGTACACACACATAATCAATTACACATAGTAAGAAGGCACAACAGTGACTCCAGAGTTAAAACTCCATTGGGATTTCCCTTGAAATCCACATTGACCCTTCAGCCTACTCCCTCCTTGTGCATAAACCTGTGTTTCAGAGTTAATTTCTCAGACAAAGGAGGAGAAAAGGTCATAACTGAGGAACACGCTATTTTCACACCTAATAATTAAGCAAAACTTTGCTTTCAACCCCAGGTTCAGTAGGCTGGTTGTATTTGGTTTTATATGTTTATTATTTCCTCAATTTTAATACACACAGCTGTTGAAGAGCCTGATTATCCTTAATATGAGCAGAAGACCCAGACTTTAAAAGTAACTGGCAGAGAGCATGAAGATACAAGTCTAATATTTTGAAACAGTCATAGAGGTTTGACTAAAAGCCAGGAATTAATGAGTAAGAGATGAAGTTCTGTCCTGATTTCTCCCACTCTCCCGTCTGTTCAAATTCTCCTGTCGCCCAAAAGAGTTGCAATACCTAGTCACAATCAGAGATGGTTTCAGCTTGCACTGTCATCAGCAGACTTAATTTGGGAGAAGAAAATTCTGCATGGAAACAGAGGAGCTGAATGCAGAACTATACTGTTTAATTTAGCATATCTAAATGGCTCAGAATTTATGGGCTATGTCTAAGTTTTAGACAAAGGTTACTTTTTAAATTCATGCTGTAATTCCTATGAGATACAGATACCAAGATCTGGAGGCTCTTCATTAGAAAACAACAGAATGACGGCAGCCACACAGCTCAATGGTTTCAACCTCTTTTTGATTTTCCAGGGGTGGTACAGAGCTTTATTTAGCAACTGTAAGCCTACTGACAACAAACTTGCTTTTCTTAGTCATGTTTTGTAAATCTCTTTGAAGCAGTGCTCATACTATTAAAACCCACTTGTTTAGTTAGCTTTTTCCGCAAGAATTTAAAAAAACAAGCAAGCTCACTTCTTTCCTGAGCATCCTTTTTGGTAGTAAATATCTTGCAAAGATCAAATTCTGAATTATAAAAGTGTACTGCAACTGTCACCAGGGTTTAGCCCACCATTCCACTGTTGCACAGATAATAAAGGAATGCAACTCTAATGCTAAACAGAATGCTCTAATAGTAAAAAAAAAAAACCCAACCACAACACCAAAACCACAAATTCATCAGTTTATCAGTAAAATAAGCAAAAATAGACAAAGCGCAAATCTACTGAATAAGCTGCTTTGTGTAACAGTGCTACCCTTTACACGAGACCTTCTAAGTGCCAAGATCTGCAAATTTGAAGGAAACATGTTGGGACTTCTGAATTTCCTCCAGGCTCACCAAGATTTTCCTGGGCACTTACCTGGGGCTCCATCGGCCTCTGCAGAGCAGGCTGAGCAGGTTCTGAGTTTCCATTGGAAAAGGACTCTGATCTTGAAGGCACTGGTGGCTCCAACACTTTGCCCATCTGCTTAGACTGTGCTTCAGGGGAGCCCTGATTAGTTTTTCTAAATCTCTCCTCCACCTAAGCCAAAATAAATGGAGGTTAAGCCTGGAGTCAATAAAACCAATTACAGTAGAAATATGAAGGTGAGTACCACCTTTCCTTTACCATAAAGAAACCAAATACAGTTGGGGCTTGGCAGGATTTTTTCCCTATCACTTTCATCACCACCGTAAAACACAGAGTGAACTACACCAAAGAGGCAAGTATGCCAATATGGATAACCCATACCAGGAAGAGAGGCTACAGCAGGCAGTAAGATGGGAAGTGTTATGATGAAAAACCATTATGGTGCTTCTTTCTGCCTAGACTAGTTACTATCCATCAGTATTTTCCTCACAGACAATAAAAAGGATATATGAAAACAGAAACAACTTTACAATATAAAAGTACATTTCCCATTGCTATTGCTTCCTCTAGTTACCCATCTTACTCAACCAATGTTATTTGATTATCTGCTTTCCTGTGCTTGTCTCTTTGGCAATGCAAGAAGAGATAGGATATGCTTCTCTACCCTGCAATAATGGAGGCTGTTCAGCTTTAGGTACGAAATTGTAGGACTGGCCATCCTCTCTTTTATCAGATAGTCCCAACACGACCTCACAGGCTGCAGGGAACAGCCCCAGCAGCTTGTTTCTGGTTCTCAGGGAGGTGCAAAAGTGATCGTACACTAACCTCGAGAGCTTGTTGAGGGGAAGACTA
This sequence comes from Gavia stellata, assembly GCF_030936135.1. Classification (NCBI taxonomy): domain Eukaryota; kingdom Metazoa; phylum Chordata; class Aves; order Gaviiformes; family Gaviidae; genus Gavia; species Gavia stellata. The sequence continues at coordinate 71,062,907 of NC_082594.1, forward strand.
AGTCAGAAAGTGCTCAGTCCTCAAAAGAACATCAAGCGAGGTCCCCGTGCAGAAATGTCGCCTCTTCCAAGGCCGCAGCATTGTGAACAAAGCAAGAGGTATGAAGGGCAAGAGATAGAGGGAGGCTCCAGGCAGAAAGGAAATATCCTCCCATTTCCTAAGACGGTCTGTTCCAGGAATCAGGGCAGCGTGTGCATTTCTGCCAGGGGAGCTGCCACTGAGGAACGCTAAACTCCCAGCACTTCATCAAAGCGTCAAAGAGAAAACTGGCAGCTTGGGCTGATTTAATTTGTTGAGATTCTGCTCACAAGATTTGCTTTAACCCTTGTGCCTGGAGCACAAAACCAATATTGGGGTGGTTTCCTAATTGTTCCCTAGCAGTGATGGTCTGGAGAGACTGGCTGTTCATATACACATGTCAGAAGACAGAGGCAAGTCTCCAGGACTCCTTAGCTAGGCTGCTTTACAAACCCAACCTGCCCCTGCTTTCCAAAATTTCAGGATAGTAACAGTTTGCCTACAGGAACAAGCAGACAAGCTTCTGCCAGGTCTACACAAAATATACCATGTCTTGGGAAATACAACAATGGAGGCAAGCATCTTCACCATACAACCATTTTCACCACTGTGTTCAACTTCACAGAGCCATTCTTTAAAGTTTAAAAAACAAGCCAGAGTCCTTGTTATGAATAAACAAGGAAAAGCCCCAAGTCTGTCTGTCTGAAGGAACAGGCTTTCATGTCTCTAGCTGTAGAAGACAGGAGGTTTCCTCCACAAAGCACACAAACTGCACGAGCCACATGTCCTTAAAACCAGGCAAGAGGTGGGAAGGAGATAGCCAGTGCATCCCTGGATAGAAACTGGCCCTGATCCAGTCATCTGACTGTCTGGACCAGAAAACAGTATTAAGCCTCATTTCTTGCTCTAATCTCCCCCGCTGTTTCCCAGAGCCAATCTTAGAAGTCCTTTTCCTTATATTCTCATTGCCACTGAAATGGGGGAAAAAAAAACCTACTCCCCATTAGCCTTTGCCAGAACAGGAAAGTGAGCCCACTTTGGCTTATCATCCTGATGGTGAGCATCTCCGTAGATGGAGACTTTCTCTGGAGAGCAGTATACCTGAAAGTATGAGGCACAGAATACTCGCTCTCTAACTCCAATGTCAAGAATTACATTAGAGTTAATGCCTGCTTTTAAGATTAACCGGTGTTGCTCCCACTGCCAGGCATCGAGATATCATGGCTAAACTTCTACCACACGTACACAGCAGCCTCTGGGAAGATCTGACTACTAACACAATTTTTCTGTGCCTTCACTTTACTCCTTCTGGCTAGAGCAATCACAAAAGAAAAAGACCATGACAGAAAAATAGCTGAGTCAGTGGTTCTGCTAAAGGACGTAACACTTTGCACCTTCAGGAGTTTCTCTCCTTTTCAACTCTGAAACAAAAATGGGAGACAAGGAACATAGACAGTTCTGCATTCCTCCAAAGCCAGCCTTCAGGTTGGACAGGAGTGCTGGACTGGCAATGTGCTTTCACCAAGGCAGGCCAGGAACAAGGACAGGAGGGCTGGCTGGTTCCCTGCCTGCACCACCACATACTGGACAAGTCTGAACTTCTTCCAGGAGAGAGAGAGACGTACCAGACACTTGAATAACCAAGACGAATGGATGAGATCGCACAAACATGGTTTATGAAGAACTTGGACAATAGCATCTACAAGAAAGTGAGTTTATGCTCACCAAGCCCAAACAGCAATACTTCAAAGGCAATGAAGCGCTACTGGACAAAGGTGGACTGAAATCTATTTTATCATGTTCAACAGCCCCAAGGATATTTTTGTTCTTGTTCCAAAATGTATTTACCTAGCTCCCACATGCTGGTGATGAATGCCGTTAAGAGCTTTGACCAGTATTGCCCAGTCTAGTGGTTTGTGGGTGGTATGGTGCTCAAGGGAAACATAAGAATAAGACCACTGAAAGAGAGCCAAATGTGCATCAAAGAGGCAATTACTTGCTTAGCAATGTTACCCGTGGACCAGTGAAGACAGGGGACCACTCACTGAAACAAACAGCACCCCGATGATTTCAGATCGACTTGGGAGTTCCCGAAGTTCAAGAAGGCAGCACCACAGTTTCATAAGAACAGGACGTGATCTCGGAAGAGAATACTTAACACTTCAAAAATGAAACTAATGAAATTCAGGTTTGTGTCCATGAGAAGGATATTTCCAAGAGCATGGGCTAAGCACCGAATGTGTAAACAGGTGCTATGTGCAAGCAGCCCTCATAGGTTCATGCTTTCCAATTGCTTCCCAATTTCCAACTGCCAGTACTTGGCAGAGACGCAGATCACCAACTGCACCAATGCTTCCTATGAAACATGTCTGATGAAGTGCAGATGAGATTAACTTCCTGATGTGAATCTTCCAAAATCAGATCACCCCAGTCTGCAGCCTTCCAGAATTTCTTTCCACTCTTTATACGTCAAAACTCTGAACTCCAATGATTGCAGCAAAAGTACTCAGAAGTATCCCTTGGGTTTGGAAACCAGCGGCCAACTTTTTAAAATATCCTGCCCCTTATGAGTGACACTTTGGCCTCTAACTGTACTACAGCAGAATCACAGTCATGATGATGCCAACCAGCAGGGGCAGAGGAGCAGGTAGCAGATTCCTGCCCACAAGCAGGACTTACCTCACGCGCTCTTTCAGCAGGCTCATAGTGGGATTTTGGCTCAGGGGTATGATAGCTTTGTTTATTTCTTTCTTGCTGCTGCTGCTGCTGCTGCTGTTGCTGCTGCTGCTGCCGCCTGTGATCATGCTGCAGCGACAGGAGGTAGGCTTGCTCCTGCTGCAACTGGCGCTGGAGTCGCTCTGCCTGTCGGTGTTCCTCCATCTCTCGCCATCTGTATTCCTTTGAGAGAACGTGTGAGGAATTCAAGACATGACATTGACTGTATGGTGGACGTGTACCTATCCATCCCGTTAAAAATGCACCTTTCTGGTTGTTGCCTTTTTTTTTTTTTTTTTGTTTATTTCATTGTTAAAGTGTAACCAAGGGCTAAGTTAGACCAATACGGCACGTCTCTCGTGTTGGGAAAGTTGAGAGTGTACTGCTAAGCTTGACATGATTGGAGAGTTATGTCAAAACTGATTTTTATTAAAGGAAAAAAAAGAGTTATTTATACTAAATCCAGTGTAAAGTTCATAAAACAATGATTTAGACCAACACTAGGCCATTGTATCCCGGGGTGGATTTACATATCATGTGTGCTTTTGATCTGCAACATAAGCACTCTAGTTCTTCACTGAATGCCAAGGTCTGTTCAGAAACTCGACCACCACACCAGAACTGTTCCACTTTAACATAAAGCCTCTTCTTACTGCCCAGAAAGCAGTGTGACCATACAGCACTTCTCATATGTGCCTGTCAGCCCACAACGCTAGCATAAATGGCCTTTTAATCAAGCTCCTTTGTTGTCATACTGTCAGTGCAGCTGTGCCCGACTGAGGGAAACCTTGGACTGGCTGGATAAATGGATCCTATAGCTACTGAACAAAACAGATACAGTGCTTTACCAGTAACATGGCCTGCTCCTGGAGCAGCTGCTGCTGTAGAATTTCCAAGTGCCGCTGCTCCTCTTCTAGCTGTCGCCTGATATACTCCTGTCACATAGAAATTACCCAGCAATAAATTTATTCAAAAGGAATGCATCAGAACCCCCTGGGTGGAACACCACACGCTACTTCCCCAGTTCAGCTTTAACGAGAAACGCACTTCAGGATGGATTAGTGCCTGCAGAACAATTTAGGGAGCCCTGCCTCCTGAGCATCGGATTTGGCCCCTTCCATGCTGAAATTTGGACTCCTGCAAATGTTGCCGGCACGGGCCAGAGCTCATTTACGTATTTTGGAAGTGGTTTCAAGAAGCAGCAAAATGCACTTGAAGGTTTTGGAAAGTTAAAACACAGCAAGTCTGACTCAACACAGCCAACACAAAGTCACATGCAAGTTGTATTAAACATTAGTTTGTTGCACTGGTGCGATGAACTGTTAGCAACAGCTAGAGCCAGGCTTAGTGTAGGCAGACCTGGAGCAAGCTCCCCCCAGACGGACTCTGCCAAGTGCAGTTGGGAACTGCCCTGCCATCTCCCCTGCCGCCCTCACCAGAAGCTTCTCCTGAGCAGACGCTGCCAGCCTTGCTGAATTATGCGATGGTTATGACACAAACAAACATCCACCGGGAAACAGATATTAGACCAAACTCGCTTGCTCTTGCGATCTAGCCATCTCTTCACCTGCAGCCTCAACAGGTCGAGAGGTTTACCCCCTGCTTCGCCTGACCCCCTAGACCAACTCAAACTCTGAAGCACCAAACCCAAGCTGGTAACATCCTATCATGCAATTAATGGAAGAATGTAACATGTGCATGCGCACACACACAAGCACACGCACACATTTACAGTGTATGCATAAAGAAACTAATGAATCAGTGATACAGTGATGGGAGCTATAGAAAGTCTTGTGACAGACTGATGAGATACACTATACTGTTGTTACGCACATTGGCTGAGCCATAGTTTGGGTTAACAAAAATTCTAAGAGAGGGCATGTCTTTCCTTCTAAAAAAAAAAAAAAAATCAGAGTGGTTCAGCTTGGCCACATCAAATAACTGTTTGTCATTATTGGCACTGTGCGTAATTAGCATTTCAACAGTTTAAAAAGCAGCTGGGGGAATACCCGGTGTCTGCCCAAAAGCAAAATGCTGTGTTGTCATTAGAGATTTTCCATAAATTTATTCCTATTGGTTAGTCTTCTCTCCTTTTGACTCAAAAATCTTTGAAATATATAGAAACACAATAAAACTCCCCAGTAACACGATCATCAATGATCTCAAATACAGTGACTTTATGTAAGAAAAATTAAGGTAATATCAGGCCAAAACCAGCATTCCTGAAGCTAATGGGAAATTTGGCCCTTTATTTGGGATCAGTATTTTGTAGTACATGCAAACTAATTATTACCCTGATTATCACCCTGATTAAAGTTTTTAAAGGATTTTAAAACATGCAGATTTCATGCATAAATACAGCAGCTGAATTTCACAGTTTAAAATATTTCTCACCTGTACTTTCAATGTATTAAGGGCACACTGACACAAGATATACTTGCTGCCTGAACTGGCATATATTATTAGAGCTGATTTCACATAGACAGAGTAAGAGAGAGATATTGCATATTTAAGCTTTAGGAAGGAAAACTCTCTGCAGCTGAAAGGTTCCATCTCAGCTTCAGAATATTCAAAGTTTATGACGAGCCTCTGACCAATTCTGGGTGCCAGAAGCTGACACGCAACAGAGCTGCCCTTCTCTGGGAGGCCTTCTGAACAGGGGCATGTCGTTCAAGAACCACTGATCCAGCAAGACAAGTCTAGAAACGATTTTCAGCCCCAGTGATGATTTTGCCAATTCTGATGGATTTTAGTCAAGCCCAGGGCACGAGCTGAATTTAGAATGAGTACTGCAACAAGAGTTCTTTTTTTGAGGGAATATTGAGGCTGCCAGAATTTTCCATAAAGCTCTACGATCTATGTTAGTGCGTTTGCTGTCAGAGACAACAAAGATGAAAGGGTCAGTGTTAGGTTGCCTCTAAGGTGCTTTAGGCTTACTCATTTTAAAAAAATTAAATTAGAATTTAGAAGAAACAAATCTATTGCACATATATCTGTATCATGGACTCACCTGCTCCCTTTCTACCCTCCTCTTTTCCTCCTCTGCTCTTCTTCTCTCTTCCTCTTCCTTACGCCTCCTCTCCATTTCTTCCAGACGTCTTTTTTCTTCCTGTTCTCTCCGTCTTTGCTCACGCTCTTGTTGCCTTCGAGCTTCCCGTTCTCTTCTTTGTTGCTACAAAAAGGGAAAAAGAAACCACAAAGTTTTACTTTTGTTGTTATCAAAGAAAGAGGTGGGGTTGTTTTCTACTGTGAAGAGAGGGATTTACCAGGACTGGCAAGCTCTGCAACTGAGTGACAAAACATTTTATGCAAGTGTTCCACCAGGAAACTAACTCATACCCAGCACACAACTAACCCTAAAAGCAGCCTCGCTTACTCTCTTGGGTTTCTTCATGCACACACACAAAGTCATGTACCATATTCCTGACAACTGAGGTGTGGAAGCTCACTGCTGCTCTTCAAGAGAGGCTCACACTGAAATCCCAATCAAATCAACTCAAATATTAATCAGAGTGACAATTTTCTTGACTTCAACACATTATCTAAACATTGCCAAAAGGGAATTATCAGCCCCACTGTATCAGCTAAAACTCAAGTGACAACTATCTGAGCTTTCGGTAAGCAGCTTCTCTCTTAACACAATTCACGGTCTGCTAAGAATTTGGTGGTGTTAGCCCAACAACACAAGCTCAATTTAATGTACTGCCCAAAACTTTGCCTAAGAGAGAAGGAAGGCTGACCAACAGCGCCTCAGCCCCTCCCAGAACATCAAAAGCACCTATGTGTAAAAGAGGAAAAACAGCTGAGCTAAGCTTTTACACTTACACAGATAAGCTTCCATGCATGACCCAAATGCAAACTGGTGCTGATAAGTCTGCTCAAGTCTGAAAAGAACCTGGAAAACAGCTCTAGAAAGTATGAACTGACTCATTTATGTCTATAGAGCACCATGTATGACTTCAGAGGAGACATTTTAAATGCCCATACAGTCGTGACCAACTCTTCCTGCACTTCTACAGAAGCATCCAGTTACTCCACCTACCTCGAAATCCCAGGCAGCCACCCACAACTGCCTAAGCGTCAAACGACCCAGCTGTCTCCTGTTCGACCATCAACTGGGAATATCTCTACGCTTACTTCCATTACAGATTTCTACAATATGCTAAAAAATTATAGAAGAAATTTAAACCAAAAAAAAGCACACTCAAATTTAATCCCAAAAACAAAGTGAAAACCTACATTGGTTATTCCTATCACCAGTTTTTTTTGTTGAAGCAAAGCTGCCACAAATTTGCCAGTCTTAAGGCACTCCAGTGGTCTTACAAGAGCGCTCAGATTAAGCTTTTATTGGGGTTCACAAATTCACAGTTGTTGGTGTACTTTTCATAGTTGTGCTCAGCTGAACAAGCAAAGGCCAATCTACGCTCCCTGTGTTACTTCACGGGATGAGCTTTCTCTGCTTGGTGCATTACCCTACGTGACTATGAAGTAAGTGAAAGCTCAACAGCCTTTGCCAACTTCTAGAATCGATACTGACATGACAGTAGAGAAGAAACACTGGGGAAAAAAAAGGTGGTTAAGAATTAGTGGTACTGAAATAGAACAGGCTACTTTCCGATTCTCTTCAACTAGCTGCAGTTTGGGGAAATACACAACCCTCTCAAAGACCACTGTTCAAACACACCCACTCTGTAACTATGACATCTTCCTTCCTGGCCTACAGCGTTATCCTGGGTTCACTACTGCCTTCCTGTGCCACAAGACATAAGCTCTTTTCTCCCCCACATTTTCTGTATCTTCTCAGCAACACAGCTTCCTTGCTCTTGCATCTCCTCTCCTAATTAAATGCATCTACCAGCCTTTTCTCTCTTGCTTAAGCAAGCTCTCTTCAATGACTGTAGATACAAAAATAGCAAAAGTGCTGCAAGGCAGCTACGGCACTCAGTGCATTTCATAGGTTTCACTGCTTCCCCTCCTTCGTTTTTTTAAGCACTGTAAAAGGATTAAGTAGGCACTTTTACTTCTGAATATACGCATCTGTGTCAAACAATTTCTATATTTAAGTCAACATATTCAGGTGCCTCTCGGCCAATCAAGTCTGACAGGCTCTTTGTTTAAGAAAACTAAGATGTGAAGTACAATAATTCTGTTGCCCTGAGGATGCAAGAGATTGCACGCTGCTGACTGGTTAATATGCACATTTATCAACTCAAACACTTCTTAAACATATGAAGCCTGTCTGTCTAACAATATTGTGTTGACGTTGTTAAGTGGATATATTGCAGACCTTGGGATGGCATCATTCTCTCTACAAGGAAGATGAGCAGAGCTTCGGCCTTTTGGATGAAACAAATTCATTGCTTCTTGAATCAGTGGAGAAGTATTCAGCAATAATTATAAATAACTGAACTTAATACGAGAAAAGTAAGTTACAAATTGACTAAGAGAGCTGACTTTCCATGGCATGATGAAATAAACAAAATCAGCTGTTAAAAGACAGTCAGATTGCTAGCTCAGCACTGATAGCAGATATTTATTACCCAGCAAAAGAAGCGGGGGGGGGAAGAGTCTCTGCCACCAGCGTGTGTTTAAGTCAAATCTCCAAAGAACAAATGTGCTATTGTCTACGCGCCAAAGTACACAGAGAGATGGGGTTTCTCGGCATCACTTCCTCCTTCCCGTCAGACACCATCTCAGCCCCTTGCCAGGTGGGTGGGAAGGGAGGCACCCGGCACCACAAGAGCACACAGAAACACCCCACACAATCCACTTATTCGCAGCCGTAAGAGAAAGGTTTCACTTCCTTTGCACGTGGCCTTTGAAACCTGAGCATTGAACTTCGGGCTGCTAACAAAGTGGAGTTCAGTTTTAATGAGCCCAGGGAAAGGAAACCTGCAGTGACAAGCATCTCTCGGGTCCTAGTCTACATCTTGTCAAAGCGATGGCAAAGCTGGTTGGTGGCAAGTCATCATTGACCAAGCTGGCTTCAGAAGCAGCCCTTTAGCTGACTTCCTACCATCCTTCTGTCGGCACAGAGTCACCTTCCTGACCGCCTCTAGCAACTCTTCCACGAGGACACACTAAAGCCCTGGTCACCATGTTCTGTTTCTAAGACTTCAATTTCTGAACTTAATAAGTGTGATTGTTAGATATTGTAATTCTTACCCCACACTACAAAAAAGGTCTGATGTAAAACACTGTTCCTGTACATGCTCAACAGATAGCAGATACAGATCTGGATTCCCTGAAATTGTGGATGCGTATCTAGATCTTCTTTAGTTGCATATGGTATTAGCAACTTTCTTGCACATGTCAAACGAAAAGCTTATTTTCAAGAAGCTAACTGTTAACCAGAAGGTAAGGGCAGGAACTCGTCAAAGAAATTTCAGAGATACCAAAACAGAATTTTCAGAGAGCCCATACTGCCTCAAATTTCTGCATTTCACAAAATTGGCATTTACTACGCCAACAACAAAAAAACCATACAGAAAATACAGTGTCAATACTCTGGCTCCTTGTGCGGTTTTAGGGTGCGTTAATGATGATCTCATAATGGTACCCAACACCTCCAAACTGGAAGACCATGCAGTAGAGCATGATTTACCAGGAGGGGGCAATGCAACTACACATGCAGTTGGTGTATACCAGCGAATTAAGGACCTCCTTCACAGAGTGAAATGCTGAATATAAATATAGATCCTCTAACTTTCTATTCATAAAATATTATTACTCTTATATTCAGATGAAGGTTGATAAATACATCTATTAACGATTTCTTTCACAAAGAATTAGGCAGCCTGGTATCACATTAGGAAGAGGATTGGAAAGATTAATAAAGAGACTTTTGCTTTGCCCACACTAGAGATAAAGCAGAACTACAACTTCTTACTCAGTACCAATCCAAACTGCAAGCAATTCAAGTTAAGTAGATACGAATAATCCCTCCTTCTGTAAAAGAAACAAAGCCCTGGTAAAAATTGCCTGCAGGTACACCTACATTAGCATCTTGGTTCAGATCAGGAGTGTTCTTTTGAACTGAATCATCCAATCATCTCCACTTACCAGGTTTTGTTTCATATTTTGAGGATGTCTTGGAGTGCCAACCACTCCTTTTGGATGAAATTAAAAAGGCACATGTGCTCCAACCACAAGCAGGCACACAGTCTAGACCTCAGCTAATCCAAAAGAACTCCTCCTGTCTTCAAACACATGGAGTGAAGTCTCTGGGTCCTCACCACTTTAATTATTGTGCTCCACAAATCTGCTTCTACTGGACTGCACTACTTGCCAATGGAGCTATAACCTACCGCTTCAAAAACATCCAGCTTAGGTTCTCATAACCAGGGACAGCGAAATCATTTAATGAAGTTATCCTGAACTGTGGAGGTCCACACAGAATGGGATTCCACCATGGCTAATTCTGAACTTCCCAAACCAGACTCAGCTTTGCAAATTCAAATGCCTTTCCATACCTGTCACACTGAGCACTGGTGTCTCCATGTTGGTGAACAGAAACATAGACCCATGTCAGAACAGCCTGGAACAGCTCAGAATTCTTGTTTTAACCATCTAAACACTTACGTAACATATAGCTTATATTTATGCAACTAATATTTATATGATTTTTAAAGGGGGAGTGGGGGGAAGGACAAGCAATCCCCTTCCCAAAGTGTTTCGGGTGATCTTCTGCACTTTGACCACATACCATTTCCACCTTCTAAGTAATACACAAATTATATATAAGGTTCCTGCAACAACGAGTTTTAGAAGTCACCTATATGCCTTTTAAAAAGTAATCTTTTCTCTAATACTGCTGAGAATTACAGTTTTTGGCAGATGTCCTAAACACCGTTCCTGTTGCAGTCTTGGTCAAAACTGTCTAGGCTCTGTGCCAGCATTGTAAGAACAAGCCCTCAATTTTAATTTAGGAAGCTGGGAGGAGTGGAGAAGGGGGGGAAGTATAAGCAACTTGTTCAGGGAGATTATCTAATGCATAAAATTCTACCCAAAGAATGTCAAACAGGTATACCCAAACACACACTTACTCTAAACAAGGAAAAATTACAAGAAAGCAAGGCTTGGTAAAAATGTCAACAAACTGATGGAACCCCAGAGATTCATTGCCTGACACTAATCTTAACTCACATTACCAAGTCTTTCATTGTTTACTGGCTTCATCAAAACAGGGAGGTGAGTTAAGGACAAAGTGACAACATTTCAATATTTTGGCCTTCAATTGTGTCACAACACTGATGTTTATCTAAATAATGTGTCTACCACCCTTCCCCCATCTTAAAGAGCTTGTTTTGGCTGTCGTTTTGTTAAAAATCACTTGGGATCATACATTTTTCCAACACAAGATCCAACAAACTAAGTAGGCTTTTTTGAAAACTCAGTGTGAGCTTTTTTTTTAATTCACTTCAAGAGCAATATGCCTGCCCCGTCACCTGCAAATGGAAACCTTTACAGCTCATCACTCATATTTATGTTTCTAAGGGAACCAAGCTGAGGTTACAGACTCAATAAAAGGTAAAAGCTTTTCTCTTACAAGCTTTACACGGTTTACTGTGCAAGCTTATTCAGTAGTACATCAGCCTATATTACATGCCGTCTTGCGGTTGCTGAAGTTGTTAGTTCTATTTTGTATTTTGAAAAGCAGGACTGATTAAACATAACTTTCAGGTAACTGCCTCTTCTTTTTAATTACTCATTAAATTATGATTTCTGCAACATCACCAAAAAGTTCAACCTTGTGCAGCAAAGAGGTGCATTGCTTTGTTTCCATTATTAGCAGCAGCATCTCCTTTATTTTAAAAAGAAATTCCAGGTTTTAAGGGTTGCACTGATTACTAAAGTTAAATGACCTAGATAATTTACTAGTAACCCCCCTCCTTGACAAAAAAGTACCGCCTGCAGAACCTCAGAGATCAAAGGGGCGTTTAAAAGAACTCACTGAGTACCATACTAAGAAAAATTTTAGAGGCTAAGCAGTATCTCAACTTTTGCCCACCTTTGACAATATCAATAAAATATTTTATTTTCATATTTTCCTAGCCTCTTTTTATTATCTGCTCCCCCCGCAAAATCACTACAGAGCCAGAGTCTAAAAACAGCTGGAAGAGCTACTATGTTTATACTGGCGATCTCAGAAGGGTGGGGAAGAAACAGAAAAGAAACAGAGTTTATATGCCTCCCCCTTGTCCCTCCTCCTGGCTTCATGTGTGGCTGAGTCTTTGCAGCCAATCCCTCCTTGTAGCAGCACTAAATTTACTTGCAGATCGAAAAAGAGGGATAAGAAGCATAATGTGAACTGGAAGGCTATTTGGAATTTTGTATTATTTGTTATGTAAACACGTCACGGGATGCAAACCAACATTTGGTCCTGGTTGTGTCCTCGTTAAACATTACCAGGATTTGGAAAACCAGACTGGGTGTAGTTTTTCCATCATTGCTAAGTGAACAGTTGAAACAGCAACTCAAGCAAGAGGTCATTTAAGGACGACTGGAATTTGACCCTGCACTTCCTGAGGAGCCAGAGGATTGGTTTCACTTCGGCTCTGTGTCATACCCAGCTCTGGCCTGAAGAACTGTTTTGAAATCCTCCTACCTCTGAAGCTCACACTGCATATTCCATCTACATATATATAAATGCACACGAGATCTTAGGAGGTGGCAAGTATGACAGAACAATATTGTACATGTACATTAATTTTCTTTTATCTTTGGGTAGTGTATGCAAATTGCATACTCACCATTTCACAAAAGTATGACTTACATATTTGTAATTTTTGCAGAACTGTAATTTTATCACTGATTTATAAATCGTATTTATAAATCTAGGTGGCTTTTAGTCATCATGCTACTATGCATGAGAGAGTAATACAAAAAAAATAGTTTTCTACCTACCATGAACAAGTGCCAAACATAGATGTTTGAGAAAGCTTTAAAGGGAAATTCGAAGCATGTCATGGCCCCAAAAAAAGTAATCTTCAGAAAAAATCCATCTGGGAATAACTAATGTCTCTCCTTCTCTACAGCTACCTAAAGTCTAGACATGTTGCCTCTTCTTTGGAACAGAGACCAAGACACAGCCTTCCCCCAAATACCTTCAAACAACCCAGCTTTGGCTCCTGTTGCCTCCATAGGGGCTGCTGGATAGTCAAATGCTTTGGAAGACGGCTCATATTCAAGTAGCCAGACATGGATTTAAGTGCTTTGCTCTACATTTGCCAGTGGATTTGCACATGTTGTTTTCTTTCCTGAGATGTGCTGGGGCTACAGGGAACTGTTTTTAAATGGGTGTGGGAATGGGAAACACAAGTGGAAGAGGGGCTTTTTTGCCCCCTGAGCTCCAGCCTCCTGTCTCTACCTCTTCTAGCCGCCTCCTTTGCTCCTTCTGCTGCTCGATGCGCTTCTGCCTCTCTGCCAGCAGCTGCCTTTTGTACTCCTCCTGCTCGCGGAGCTGCTGCTCCTGCAGCAGCTGCTGTCTCCGAAGGGCCTCGGACCGTTCCTTGTTTTCCTGCTGTAGTCTCAGGAAATCACGTCGGAGGGTTGATTCTCCAGGCACATTGACAATGGAACTGCAACAAGAGGAAGTTAAAGCCTCTCATACAATAAAGCCTGATGGGCCATTAAATGCCTTTTCCAAAGCAGGGGAACATTAATAAAATATAGCATGATGTTAAATTTTAATCTCGTTTCTTTCAGAGCGAAGACAGTGGATGCATGTCAAATACACGCTCTCAGTGGAAGGCGTGAAATGAGGCCAAGCAAAATAAGGACCAACTCTGACACCATGGAGCCCCTGACCAATCCTATTTGCCATAAATCTCCCTCCATCCAGAGCTCGCTGGCTCTAAGCCATATGAGGGGGAGCTTTAAAACCTTCAGCAGTCACAGAATAGGTATTCAGACCCTTTGGGTGGTTTGTGTGGCTTGTGCGTGCACTTAATAAGAGACAGAAATTTAGCATGCTCCTGATTTATAGTCACAGACCTTTAGATTTACTTGGCATGAACCGCCCAGAGCCCTCCCAAAACCAATTATTACCTTGGCTCTCCTTCTTGTTCAGGCACTTCCTCCTCTTCTTCCTCACTTCCACTATATTCATACTCCGTCTCATCTAATGGGAAAGAAACACAGGCCTAGATAGTGCTTATCTTTAATTTTAGGCCAGTGGGGAGTTGCAGTAGCACCTTAGTGAAACAGTTCCTATCGCCTTCAGCGAGAAGATCTATCACAGACCCTAGAACTCATTCCACATATACAAGCCCATCTTCCCACACTTGTAAAGCAGCACAGTGCTTTGCAGCAGACTTTCAGCAAATTCCCTGAACGACAGCAGGTTTTATATTTAAGACAAGACACCTGGAGAACCTCGGCACCACCTGAATAAAGATAACAGGCTGCCCAAAACGTTTGCTTAATAGCTCCTGTGCTGGGTTATTTCCTGTGAGACTGATTTATGGCACCACTCCAGGAATGAACCTACCACAGACCAAAAAAGGGGAAGGCATATATGCCAATATCCTCCTAAATACTGTTGAATGCTTGTATGGAAGAGGCAGTGGCCCAGAAGTGAGTAAATTTAACTTATCTGAAAAGATACTTGAAATTGATACTTTCTCTGTAGAGGACAGAACAAAACCTAAAAGCCTGCTGACAGTCAAAATATGAATTAAAAAAGAACCTTTCATGGGTTTCAGTTGTTTGGAGCTCTTCTAGGTGTGGGAATTTAGAATGCAAAGCAGGACAAAACCATGTATTTTTAACAAGCTGCAATACTTGATTTTTAGAAGCTGCATACCTTTCTCTCCTCTCTTCTTCCTGGTCCTGTCTATATGGTCCTTAAGCTGGATTCGGACTTGCCTTTCATTTGGTTGGTCACGTATAAAGGGATGTTTCAAGAGTTGTTCTGTAGAAGGTCGCTGCATGTAATTCTTCACTAGACAACCTTCTATAAAGCTGAAAAACTTTTTTGACCTGAGAAAGCAGGGAGGGGAAAAAACCCAAACAAAACAAGATCATAGGTAAAACTCAGCTCAAACATTTTTTCTGTTCTTCCTCCAAGTCTAATTCCTTTCCTCAAAGAGCATCACGTCCCAGAGGATGGTAGAAGTGCTGGCTGCAAGTGTGCCTCCTAAACAGAGCTGAGTGTGCTCCAGCTGAGCGCTGGACTGGATGGACACAGGGCGATACCAACATACCTGCAGTGCTTAGGCACAGCCTCACAGTAATGTGCCCTCTTTCACAGGCATAATTGCCGTGAAAGGCAGGATCTATTAGCGAAGGCAAATCATGCAAACCCAGCTCTGCTACTTCTGGACCAGAGCTAGGTAGCACCCAGCTTGCTTGGAACACAGACAGAGCAGCTCTGGTGTGTCTCCACCTGCCCACGCCATCTAAGGGCACGTCTGCTTCAGAACAGCCATACCGAAAGCCACAAGAACTGTGGCCAACACTCCCCTGCCACAAGCAGCACCGCGCTGCCTTTTTATGCACCTGGGCTCACTGAGCTAGGTCTGCGAGAATTTAAGATTATTTTAGTTTTTACCTGAAAAGCCACACACAAAAAAATCCTTGTAGAACAATAGGAGGGTGTCAAACAGTGTTGTCTGTTCAACACAGGCACTTGGGGTCAAATTCTCACCAACACAATTTAAGGGCATGAACTGAACGAAGCTCCTGCTTCACACCGCATGAAGTGACCGGGGATTGGAGTTAGCTAAACTGGAGCACCACCCTCCTCAATTAGCACTTCATTTGAACTCTTGAAAGAGGACCTCTCCAGACAGAAGTCACCGAACAAGCCGCCTTGCAAAATGCCAATAATGGAAATATTCAAAACCAAATTTTTCATCATTTGGCCTATTTTCTCATAACCTGCCACTGAGCACACTATCAAAACAGTTGAGTCACAGCAGCACTGGCTTTGGCCAGAGTCACTTTTTGATTGCTCAGTGCTCTCAACCTGCTCCCGTGCTTGGGTGGGAAACACCTCTGCTGCCTGGTTATGTGTAAAAACGACAATGGTTTCCGTCCATCACTTCACTTTCCTACTGTAATCTAAGAGGCTGAATTCAAGATAACTTCGCTGTTCTTTTTTTATTCCTCACGCCTTAAGTATTATTATTCTAAATAAAAAGGTTAATGAAAGGCCTATGCAAATACTGTATATGCATCTGTATTTCTTTAACATGCAGAAAGCAAGTATCAGAGAGGGAGAGGGATGCCTTGACAGTACAAGTGCATAAATAAGTCAATCCAGGCAAAGACCAAGCCCAGCAAGCAAGCCAAGTTTGTATTACGTTGCTATTGAGTAGGCAGTCAAGTCACTTCATTATTTTGACAGGATCACAGCATCCTGTGATCACATTCAATCTACATGAAACCTCTTTCTGGGGAGTATTTTTGTTTCATACACACCAGTTGTAACCAGTAACTGGGAGGAAATCCTCCGATACTAATGGATTCTTCTCAGCTGGCAAGAAGTGCACACTCAACTCCAATCGTTTACAATAATTATAGTAAAAGCCTTCATTAGTTTTAATAGCTCCTTCCAACTTAGCAACTAGAACACTATAGTACTGTTCTGTTTCTGTGTTATGATACATCTGAGAAAACATACTGCTTATTAAGAGTGCTGCGGGAGTTTATTTTTTGAAATATGGATCTATTTGTTACCTTAATACAGATGCTGCTCTGTCCAGAAAAAAAGCCTGGTTTTCATTTTCACACAATTTGAGATAAAATTTCTCTGGGACAAACAGAACTAAATAAACAACACACGCTTTTTATTTCGTGCTTTGATTCAGTGGCACAGAAGATTAACAACAGAGCGATTTTTGCTGACTTAAATTACTTTACAGTTCCATGGAAGCAGTAACAAAACAGCATGCTATGAGGCAGAAGAAAGCATCACACTACAAAAGGGGCTACAAACAAGAGATAAATAATACATACCATTTCTTGGATTTTAACCGTGGGGGAGGGTTCCTGGGTATCAGAAAGAGTGCCCTCATGGGATGCATGTCACAAAGCGCTGAAGGAAAGAAAACAAAACCAAACAGAAACATACAGAAGCTGGCTTAGTTGCTCTCTGTCAATACCACGGCTTCAGCTTCCACAACCATTCCTACCATCCTGACCGCACATGCAGCAGATGCAGACAGCAACAGAACTAAATGCAATTAGCCCAAAATGACAACGCCACAGCTCAATGTGCCAAGGGTGGCCCCAAAAAGAGAAAAAGATTGAGGCACAGATTAACCTTCAGACTTCAGCATGATGGGAACATCTGTGGACAGCCCTCCTCCGGCCCCAAGTCATCTAACTTATGTTCCAGTCAATAAAATATTGGGAGAAGATGATGGCAGAAGGGAAGAATGACATGGTTACTGCTTCATACAAACTTCATTCCACCTGCCCTCCTCTCCCATTAGGCAGACAATTAAGGCAGGATGCCTCATTTTTACCCTCCAGACTTGGAGCTTTTCTCTATTCCAAGGCCTGATGGTTTTGAAGCATGGGAGAGTCTGTATCAAAAAAAGGACTCCCTGCAGACCTGAAATGCAAACGCACGACTTTTGTCAAAAGAAGTCCCCTTGGTTTCAGCGGACACTTAGTGCGAGTCAATTAAGGACAGCCTTTCCTCCTGCTCCAAAGCAAAGCACCGTGGCAGAGCCAATGCAGGGAAACAAAGGAGCAGGGAAGCAGGCTGCCCAAGAAAGGATGCTAGAAGCAAATCCTTCGTTTTTACCATCTTCCTATGCTCGACCTCTTGCACTATCAGTCTCAGCCTGCATGACCACTGCAGGAAAAGGTAACTTTTTCCACACAGCAGATACTCAGGAGAAACAGACTTTGTGAAGAGGATTCTGGATTCAGAGATAAGGGGCCATAACCTTGGCAGAGAAGACCCTTGGACGCCTGTGGACCTCATCAGACCACCAAGCTTAGAGATGGACTCTTCAGCTGCCACTGGAGGAGGAGGCAGAGCACACATGCCAGAGGACAGACCAAGGCAAGAGCTGTTCAGCATTTATGTTGGAAAGATGCTTCCTTCTCAAATGCCCCTCTTGTACTTTTACACAAAGAGGGGCCAAGCTCTGCTCCAGTTTGGAAATGAAAAAATATTATTGTCCAATTCCAGGCTTACAAAACCACAGACACAGCTTTTAACTGAAAGCCACCCAGGCAACACTATGCACTGAACAAAAAGGTACAGCAAAAAGGAGGTCAAGTGGTAGCTCAAATGCTGTTAATACAGCACTCGCTGAGGTGTCCTGGGAGCAGCTCTCACATGGGCATTCATGCAAATGTGCAATTAGGAAGAAAAAAAACAAAACCAAGCCATCAGACCTCCCAAAACATAAATCAAAACAAGAGCGTTGTGCTTCGATTTATAAATTTTACATTAACAACAACAACAAAAAATCAGGCAGCAGCTATAATGATATGACCATTTTGTAGCTAGAAAAATATCAATACTTCATTTCAATGTGATTATTTCAAAGACAGAGGTTTCAAGCTGGGCTGTGGTGTGGTGGTTGTTATATGTAAAAAAATTTAATTAACTCACTCTTAGGTACCTTAGGCTGTTATTTTTTAAATACAGATCTCCAGTTGGGGTTGAGGGTAAGCATATTTGCTAGTTCAATAAGGATTTTCATAAAAAGTACCACTGAAAGCCAAAGCATCATGCCTAATTTCTTTTCTTTTTAAATCCTTCTGTCTTCCTTGCACATATCTGCCGTTTGCCTTGATACTCAGAAAGAATAAGTATGTGAGGGGAAAATAAGGTATAAAAAGTTGTGCATTTTTGGTTTCCAGGTTTCTGTCTCAAAAATACCCGTATCAACTGATGAGTATTCTCAAGCAGGGAGCATTAAGTTCAATATTCTGTGTTGAAGACAGATTTACAGTTTAAGTCATGCCACTGCTAAGGAAGACCAACACCACCCACCAACGAGTGGAAACAAAAGGAGAAGCAATATTAGCATTACCCAGACTGATGAAAAGTCAACACAGAACCAATTGCTACAGATGCTTTTTTCATTAAGGTCGATTTTCTCGAGGCCCCACTGCCCCTCTCCCCAGCTGAGGTTTCAGCATCCCAGGCCAGGCCATACACAAATTGGGACACAACTCCAAAGCACAATATACTACCCACAGGAAGGAAGTCTGACGCTCAATTAGTGTCCAAATATACCTGCTATAGAAATTAAATTACTGCAGTCTGCACTGTAGAGCTTAAACACTATCCTATCTTTATCAAAAGCATTGCTATTTATGGGATTTTATATTTACAGGGCAGGCAAAACCAAAGAGAACAGAAATAACATGAGGATACTTTCAGAAACCTCAAAACTAAACTCAGATCACAACCAGCATCTCCCAAGTATAAGTTTCAGTCTTAATCAGCCCACTGGAGAAGTACACGTATCACTTACGGGGAGCTCCTTCTGCCATCTCTATGGCTGTAATGCCGCACGACCAAAGGTCACTCTGCATAAAAAGAGAGACCATATGTTAGTAGGTGGATTTACCCATTCAGACAGTAAGAGAGCACTATTTACAGAGGCCTTGTAGGTGAGACTGAAACCAAATACCATGGCTATTTAAATAATATAAGCTACTTTTTTCTTGTAACAGTATCATAAAATCTACTTGTCATATAATACATATACATAACACACAAATGCATGCGTGTATTCATACAGAGTATGCAAACAACCCTTTCTAATAACACATAAAAATATATTCATACTATGACAATGAAAAATACATTTGCCCAAAATCTAAGTCTATGAAACAACAGAATTTTCAGTATTCCCTTGTTTACAAAGGATTGAACATTTCCCTATAGCAGATTCACAGAAAACACTGCACCCATTCCCCCAAACAAAAGATGGAGAAAATGAAAGACTGCGGGGCAAAAAACCCAAAACCTGGCAGGTCTTTTTCAGTGTCTAAACCAGCAAATAAACAAATACAGATTCGTGGAATACACCCAGTCCTGAACTTTTTCTAGTCCCAATAATCAAGTAACAGCTTTATGTAGGGAAACAGCCATCACAGCCATCACTGCTAAAATTGCAGGAAGCCTCTGTTGGACATACTGCTTGGAGACAAAGCAAACGCTCTTTCCCTACCATCTCAGCTTTGCTTGAAACGTTACGGACAAGAGTCCTCCAGCGGAAGCCTTTCAAGGTACCAGCTCTGGCCAGCACCCCTGCCTAGGGAGAGCCTGAGCAAGAGCCAGGAGGGTCAAACACAGGCAAGAGCTGGAAGAGTCCTGGTGAGGAACCAACTCCAGAGACTGCCGCAGCTGAAGCGGCAAAACACTGGAGGAGGCTGCTGAAAGAGAGCTGTTCTTGAGCAAAGCAGTCTTCATTTCTGGTCACAATGATGACTTTTTAAAAAATTAGTCAAAACTAATGAGCAAATAAGCTCTTCTTGTACTACAAGCAGAGAAACATTTCTAATGATCGCATTTTCAGATGCAGGAAGGCAATCCTTTCTCTTGGTCCAATCCAGCCATTTAAGCTAAACTGCATAACCTCAGGATCTTACAAAATCTTTCAACCACGAATTTTTTGGGGGAAAGAACCCTACAGGCTCCACCAGGAAGAATAAAAAGGCTCCATCAGGAAGAATAAACAGGAGTTATGTTTTACATCACTACTGCATTAACAAATACTGCAGAGAGTTTTTCTCCTTTATTAGATCATTTAATAGCCACCCTTCCTTCCTAATAACTCCATCTGCAAAGATATAAAGCATTAACTTTAGTACAATGAGATGATGGATGTAAAAAGCAATTAAATCAAGAGAAATAGGATCAATCTGATCAATCTTAGTCAAAAGGTACAAAAACACCAACTGAAATAATCTGGGTTTTTTAAATAGGTTTAGACATACACAAACATACCGATAGCTAACGCCACTATCAATCTCAGCAAATTCATATAATTGATATTCAGCTCTAAAATTCATTGTAAGGCCTTAATCACAGGCTTTCTGATATCTTTGTTGCCCTTGGTTAAAAGTTGGAACAATTGCATTAGTCTAAGTGAAGATTTTTTAAAAGCATATTTTCACATTTTTTTCTTTCCTTGTGCTTTCAATAAAGCAAGCTGAGAAGAACTTTTAAGATTACAGCATGCTTTCACTAGATAAATTTAACTTTAAATACACATACATAATATTCTTAAGGGTAGTGCAAATACCATCAAGCCAATTACGGTTTTGCAGTAATTAAATCTTTGGTTTGCAACAAACTACGTAAAAAAATTATCTTCCTCGAGAAATGTTGTGATGGATAAATTTTTATCACCATGTATATGTATCTTGAAATCGGGAATAGGAACAGTTTAAAGAGCTCCTTCTGTACTTCACTGGCTCTCCAGACAGTGATTCTATTTAAGGCAACACCTAAAATGCATTGTTCTGGGTTACTACAATAACTGGGACATAGTCTAACACAATTTAAAGTACAATCATTATACAAATTGAAAACAGGAGTGTCTCCAGTTACACTCTTTTTTGCCTTCTCTGAGTACTTACAGCACATTGAAGTCCTACTCCTTATGTCTCGAAACTATGATAATACAAGTAACGTCAACTGTTAAAGGTCACAATTTGGCAGTGACCAATACCTTGTACTCCTGTAAGAAGAATATACCTACACAAAATATCACTCCTACAAAGCATAAGATGTCTCAAAAACTGCCATCATTCATGAACGTTCATACTGCAAGTATAGGGTTTTTGTATGTTGGGGTGTTTTTTTTCTGTGAACAGGACTCTCTTACTCTGTAATCATACGTAGCATCTGGATTTTCATCACAGGCAATAACTTCTGGAGCCATCCAGTATGGAGTTCCAATAAAAGTGTTTCTCCTGCCAACTGTCCTGTCCAGCTGAGCACTCACACCAAAATCCACTGCGGGTGGGAAAAGAGTAAAATAAAATAAGAGGGGAAAAATAATGCAGTGATTACTTCTGTAAGGTGATTGGGAAATAAAAGCCTCTGGATGTTCCACATGGGAGGACCACGCTGAGGAGAAATATGATGATTAGTACTGAGGCAGCCGAGCCCTCGTGCTTCACATGCAACGTGCTTGGGCCACAAGCATCAAGAGACACGGCAGTGTACGAGCACCTCTCCTGCACCTCTCTCCAGCCTGCCCGTACAGAAGGGAATGTACAGCTGCAAAAATACTGCCTGGGAGGCTGAGGAAGAGCTATCCCCTTCCCAGATGGTGAAGCCAAGCACCTTTGTCTATACAGAGGGAGCTGTTTGCCAAAGGTACCTTTCATGCCGTGGGAAAACCACACACGTGAACACGTCTCCTTTTCAGTTGTCCAGCTTTTCTGCTCTAAAATTGGATAGCAAAAATAACCTGTTGCTCAGCAAATTGCTCTCTGCTCTAATGCACAGAGCAGATGTGTCGATAGGAGCAAACGATGAGGCTTGTTCAAGAGGTGCTAACTTTGAGCACACACGCACATGGGCTGTAAAAGAGTTGCCCATTTCATTACAGGGCAATTACATTACAAGGGTGTTTTCTTCCCTCCAGTACTCCCTGCTCAGGACAACACTGATATATGCCTTTCTGTACCAGTAACTGCATCTGCTCTAGGAGGGCTGTGTCAGCTTCAGTGCATCCATCATCTGAGCAACACTGACAAGGCTGGTGTAAACGAGCTCGGTGGGAGCAACAGTTTGGGAGCTACCGTGCTCCACTTTGGACCAAAAGGAGGAAAGCTCTCCCAAGGGCTTCCTCCTGCAGCAGCTGCGACATCTTCCCATGCCTCGTGCTGCAGGAAGGTGTAATGCAAAACAGAAGGGATGTGGGCTGGGTGGGAGGGTTTCAGCATGGCTCTATATTTAACCAGAAAAAGGTGGCGAATGTAGCGTAATACAAACACAGAAGGTTAAAGTGCGCGGTAACTGGAAGAGACAGATTAGAGAGCAGGAAAAAAAGAGTTTGTCCACTTGGAAGGGAGAGGAGAGGCCAGGGATGAGCATGGTTTTTGGCAGGCATGCCAGAACTGGAAGTCAATTTTGAACTTGATGCCACAGCTCCCTCGAGTGTGATGTCCAGATCATATTTTTGTGTCCAGAACTTGCACAGCAGGTGCTATTTTAATTAAAGCCAAATAAAAGAGTGACTCCCATCACTTCCCGAGTCCAGAATAAAGGGAATTGGAACCAACCCAAGTCATGCACTGCTTGGTGGGGGGCACAAAACAGTCCCCTCACCGCTTCTGGCATGAAAGCCAACATCTTCCAACAAAATGCATGCCATCCTCCCAAAACAAGAGGAAATACGTGCAGGGCCTCGATTCACACAGAGGCAGTGACAGAGTGCACGTGCTACAGAACACATTGCAGGGCTCTTGGAGAATAAAACCCATTTGGGAACATCAGAAAACAAAGGTTGAATGAATGAGGAAGTGGACGTGCGCGCCTACTTACCGAGTTTCACTTCTGCGTTCTCTGTTAACAACACATTTTGCCCTTTGATATCCCTGTGAATCACATGATGGGCATGAAGATGTGCCAACCCCTGCATTAAGAAGAGGAGAGGAAGGAGAGGACATTCAGAGTTAGGCTCTTGGCTTAGCAACAGACTACCCATACCCAGCACTCCCAAAGCCCATAGCACTCGGTCTCGGGCTCTTGCTCAGCGGCTGGGTGCAATGGGACCTGCGGGAGCCTTGTAGCAGCACGCTGCCCGCACAACTTTTGGTAATAGAGCAGAGACACAGGCCCCAGGTCATGCACACACTGTACCTACACACAGCCCAACATCTGCACTGTGCAAACACCTCTCAGCTGTCGCGTGAAGAAAGTTCAGCTCCCAGAAAGTCTCCATGCAATGACACTGTACATGACATCAGTGTCAGTGGACATCACTGACATCTGACACACACAGTCTCACCCAGAATTGAGTCTGGGAAGGGGGGTGGAGGGAGAAAGGAGGCAGCATCAGCGTGCATATACACAGCCTCGGGAAGAGGGTGGGAGGGTGATGGACTGGCAGTTATGTTTGAAGCCGAGGGACGACTGATGACAAACAAAAGCAAAGCCACGAAGCTGCAGTTCTCTTCTCTAGCCTCCATAAATATGAAGCCACATAATTGTTCCTCAGGAAAAAAGAACACGCAAAAGAAAAAGGGGGGAAAAAAAAAAAGCATGAGCATTACACTTTCCAAAGGAAACAAAACCTCCTGGCATACGGTGCTTTTTGTTGAGACAGCACCTGGATGCATGCCCCAAAGCATTAGCCATGTGGAGGGAGGGCTGAGGAAGACATATGTTGCATTTTACTCTCTAATGTAATTGGGAGAACAAGAGGCAACCCTCTTAGCAACTGCCTGTATTTTGGTTTCTCCTCAGCTCTCTGCTCGGAAAATTGTAGTCTCCACTGGGATTGTCTTGCCTGTTCGTGTTGCCCTCATTGGCTTTTAATGTTTTATGAAAAATAAAGAAATAGAACCTTTACAGCTGCAAGAGGTTAAGAAAGTAGTGGTTGCTGTAGAGAAATATTTCCTAACACATGTTCTTCATTAAATGATCATTTACCAGTTTGCCTACACAACCATTGGGCTATTTTCTTTTCTTAAAACAGTTAATGAGCGTGACAAAAAACCCACCGTCCACAGCTCCTCCCCACACATGTCACAAGTGAATCAAGTGAACGGCTAATGTCCCTGAGACCCTTCGCTGACTGCTAATGCTAAGTGTGGTCTTATTTTTCACAGGAATGAAGGCTTTTCCACAGCTTCACACAGGATACTTTTTAAAGCCTTCTGCTACACCAACCCAGCCAGAGAGATAATCATCTGTTCTCTCCAGAGTACCACCTAACCTTACTGAAAAAACACACCCGGGTTTGCGAAGGGCTGGGAGGGGACAGAGGGGCACATCTCCATTCTCCTGCAGTCCCCAGGCCCTTCCAACCACACAGGGATCCATTGGGTCGACCCTCACCTGCCCCTCCACCTGCACCAATCTTTGGCACTTTAGCTCATGTTAACTTTCTGTTACACAACCTCTCTCCTCCATCTCTGACAAACTCGGTGTCGAATCAGGTTTTGCAATGTTTCATAGCAATGTGAGTTTAGCATTCCTTTTTTCCAGATATTCCAGTTCCTGCTAGCAAGCAATTAAGGCTCCTTTTGCAAATCTCTCACAGGAATGAGAAAATAGCTTTCACCTAACTCTTTTCTGAGGTAAACCATTTTTCCCTCTTCTCAGCGAGCGTGGCTACTTTACCTAAGGAGAACCTAGGATCAATACAACATAGCATGCAATACCCCCAAGGCCACACAGTTCTCAAATCAAGCATAAGATCAGTCCTGCAGAACTCAGCTTTCCTCATATCAAAGCATGCTAGTCATTTGATTTTTAAATACAACCATCGGTAGGTATTCAACTTCTCTTCTCCCTCGTAAACAACTTAAAATGTACCAGCCCAAATGCCAGCAGCCGGACTCTCTCCTAGCATATGGAATTAGAGCCAGAGACCAGAACTGTACGTCTCCCTCCCTCACCATCTTAAAAATTGCCAAGGCAGAGCAAATGTGTAACACAGACAACAGCAGCACTGATTTATGCAAGAGCCAGTGGTGGCTTCCTTTAACATAAAGCCCTTCAGAACTTCACTTATGATGAGGCAACTGAACAAACATACTGTGTAGTGGTATGGGTAGGAGGCAATTTGTTTTACAAAGAAGCATGAGGAAAACCATACCAGATTTCCTTAGCGCAGCAAACAAAAGCCAATTCAAAAAGCACTTAAGCTATACCAACTGGAAATTAAATATGAAGAGTAATTAGTTAAAGCTTCGGTTTTAGAAGAACTGGTAAGTGGCATCCCTCTTCCTGAGAAACTTTTGCAGCGCCGCCTGCTAGCGCTCCACAGTGCACAGCCACATAGGACGTAGCTGCTTGCTGTAGATAGGCTGCAGGATATACAATATGCGAGCACATCGCATTGTGTTACGACACTGTTACAACCTCGGGCTTCTCAAAAACGGTGTCTTACGGACACTGTTTCACAGCTTATACATTGGACATCGGTTCTTCTGCTGACTTGTCATGACTAAAAATCGCTATTTTCTGCAAGGCTGCTGTTACAATACAGTACAACTCACGCCAAGTTAAATGATGTCGAGCAGACATGTATCTACTCCTACGCACTCTCCAAGCAATGACATGGCTAACAGGATTGATCAGAATCAGCTTCTTGCAGAACCTCAAGCTAGGCTACATCTCTGTAAGACTGTTTCTGTGTTTTCAAATGGAGCACTGTTTTCCTTACCCGGAGAATCTCTCTGGAGATATATGCTATCCAGTCTTCTTTCAGAGTATTGCCTTTCGTGTTCTTCACAAGGTCTGTGATAGAGCCTGCTCCACAAAACTCCATAACAAGCTGCAAAACAAATATCAGCATACAACCAACATTAAACACAGTTCCCAGCTGTCTAGCAAAGCACAATAATCAGGTTGCAGCATTGATTTGGGAAACCCTCGTGAAGCAGAGAATATAAATTATTTTACATCTCTGCCTGGAAAAGGGATTCAAACCAAATGCCTCCAATGTGTGTCAGACATATATGGAGTATGTCTCACATTAGTTACCACATTTTCAAGGACTCATTTAATCACTGTAATTTAATGCTGGGAATCTGGATTTGCTCAGCTATGCAAAATGTATTAGCAGCAACAGAAGTAAGAGCACATCCAATGCTGAAGGAATCAAACTGATCACACCATTGCAACACATCTTTTTCTTTAACTTCCATTTATTTATGGAAGAACAAGCACTGATGTCTGTACCCTGCCATTTCAAACCCAAATTCAGTCCTCTAGAGGGTGCAGATGTGGTGGGATGAGAAATGTAACGGGTACAATTCTGAAGTGCAGCTTTCTTTTTACAGCCACACATTCTTACTGCTCAGCTCATCTGCCCTGTTCCCATGAAACATGCTACTATCCATGTGGGAAATGGGGAAAAAAGGTTACTTAAAGAGCAAATCTATTGCTAATAGCAAATCTTGGTTCAGCCATCCTCTTAAGGATGCATGATTAGCCTATATGATTCACTTATCTTTCTGTTCAGGCAAGCACCAAATTCTGTTAGTTTGTCTTTCCATAATGTGATATTTTTGTCATCCTCAAATTATATGCAAAAGGGAAAGACTTATGAACATCGCTGAGAAATATCTGCTTACCCACAGTTGGTCGTCATGTCCTGGAGGACTTTTCTTAATGAAAGCACCATAATAAGTTGCAATATTTCTATGATGAGAATATTTCTTTAGCATATTAATCTCCAGTTTAATTTCTTCTTCTTCGTCCTTTGGAAAAAAAACCAAAAAACCATATGTTTAATACACCACACGCATTATTTATTTCCTCTTCTCTTTCACACAAGTAGATTTTTTCAAAGTTCAATTTATACCATTATCACGCTCAGTAAACACAACCTATGTTCATGCCATCAAAATCCTGTTTATTGTGATGGTCTAAACCAGACCTTTACTTTCCCAGGTTTTCAGCAGTGCAAAAAAGCAAATGAAGGATGCACTGGACTTCATCCAGTGACAGAGCAGGACAGGATCTGTTTAAAAACCCTATGCTTGTAATACCTTAAGCAAATACATAGCTAGCAGGCTTTTATTCTACATAACACAGAGAACTAGAAAACCAGAAAAATCTGTGAATTTATGACAGAGGAGTATTATTTCCATTGTCCTCATTTTTTCCCCTTTAATTTTGAAAATTGCAACCAGTTCTATTTAAATGCCAGACAGCAGCTCAGTGCCGTCGGCTGCCAAAGCAGGCCCTCCGAGGTGGGTCCCTCCACGGTGGGGACCACAGGGTCCCACCTCAGTGCCAGCATGGGGCTGGCGAAGGACAGCAGAGGTGGAGATCAGGAATTCCCCTCGCTGCGCGGACAAGGCGTTTGCCTTGTGCACAAATTTCTTCCTCCTCCATCTGCCTCCGTGGAGGAAGAGCAAGTGCATCAGGAAGAGAGGGCCAGGAGCCCGGGCAGTAAACAGGATGCTGGGACACAAAGGCGGAGGAAGGATTTCCCCCGGCTCCCTCCGCCTCAGCAAGGTGCCAAGCAGACAGCAGCTCAGGTGAAGGGAGGTCATCCCTTCAAGAGCTGAAATGGGTAATACTGTGCAACCACTCCTTAAAAACACTCACAATCCATTTTTGAAGTGACAGTTGGACACGTTGCATGGAAGGATCCACGCACGCTTTAAGGTGATGTCTGAGCAGGCAGCCAGCAGATACAGAAGAAGGAGCAGACACCATCCCACCCCCAGCTCTCTCTTACCACACCTAGACAGTGGGAGCCTTCATCTGGCACCTCTCAAGGCAACAAATGAAAAGGCAGCTGGTTTACCCCTTTAGGTACAATCTTTGTTTCCTCCACGATTTTCTAACCTTAGATATCCAGGGGGAAATTGTCTATCTTAAATTGATTCCAGGAAGAAACCGAAATCTCTGTTCCCTAGGGTGGCTAGCTGATGGAAACGGTAGCACGTATTTTGATTATCCTGTAATGTTAAAGCTGATTACATGAGAAAATTTTACGCTTTAAACTTCCTTGCAATTTGTGCCACACTAGCAATCAAATATCCTATTCATGACATATGCAGATGTTAATACTAAGCACACGTTAACTATTTATACACACTGGTATGCATGGCTTTAGCAAAAGAAACCACCCTATGCTACAAAGCAAAGAATTATTTCTAATACATTAATAGTGGGATGCTGTGCTTACTCGTAAATTATTATGAGAGAATTCCCAAAATGCACCAGGGATAAACTATTCTTAAATCTTCTCATGACACATCTTTAAAGTAAAATACTGTGTATTTCTGAAACACTGAACAAAATAGCAAGAAAATCGTAAATCAAAGTTCCCAGTGAACAGCAGCCCTGGGAGAAAGCGTTATTAGAACACCTTTTTGAGCCAAAAGCTAACTTGGTGCTTCCTCAGCTGCTTCTGTTGTCCTTGCTGTTGTGTAATATTTTTATTTATTTAGACCATACACACACACACAGAAAAAAAAAAAAAAAAAGAAGAATAATACATGCTTATACTAGAAACTACCACATGAACTTTGAAGTTAGGCAAAAATACTGTAATAGGAGCTTTGTTAGACTTAATGGTTTGGGACTTAATTGCTGATAGGTTAATATGTATAATTGGATTAATCTGCTATATTATACTGACTTTTTATACAAAAATTATTTCCTACTCTCAGCACGTGAACACAATAGCTTTTACAATACAATGGGCAGGATGTCCTACAGGTTGTTCGTGTTTATCTATTGTAACAACAGCCAAAATGACAATGCTTAGACAGGATCTATTTCTGAAAAACAAAATAATAAAAAACCCCATCCCCCACCCCCACAAAAAGAACAACAAACAACAACAAAAAAAGGTGCACACAGACTCAGCAGACTGCAGGCAGTTACTGCCCTCTCAGTTTTTCCTTGTGGCTGTGTCAAAGCACCTGCCTAATGGCCTGCAGCAAGCCCAAGCAACAGCCGTAACTAAGGCTAACAATGGTCCTAAACTTCTATTTCAGCTGTCATTGAGCATTTGTCCACAACACAAATAGCGTCTCACCTACAGTTCAATCCAGTCCAAATTCCAGCCTACAAAAATAAATGGATTCACTAGTTCTTGCCAGGCTTTGGAGGATTCCACTTACTTAGTGCGGATCGATAATTCCCTGGCACTGAGTCCTGAAGACTTTGTGGCGACAGGAACTATCATGAGGATTAATCAGCACGGAGAAGGCTGCAGTACCACTGTGGTAGAGCAATTGGTGTAAGATAATTAAAAAAAAAAAAAAAGGTGGCCAGACTAAAACTGTTCTGTTCCAGATTCAGGAACAGTTTTTTCCATGGTACAGTTGATTTCATCCCAATGTGGACATCTGAAAGAGGGTAAACAATGTGCACCCTACCGGTGTTTACTTCTCCCCACTAACTACAAAAGGAGCATGAGGTCATGAGCCAAGATCCAGACACCAATCTTGCAGATGTCTCACATCAGGGCGAGATAAATCCCACCCAAAAATCTCACTGGTTAAGACCATTTCCACAAAGGTCTCCTTATGGACAGATGCACCACAGGGAGGGCAGGCTGCAGTCTGCAACAGGGATCCTCCTGTGCAGAGGGAGGTATTTCAGCAGCCGTCCCAGGATCTGGACGCGAGAGCCAGCCTCAGGAATGGAAGGTCCCTCACGTCCTCTCAACAGTACATGCACTGCACCACCACCACTAACAGTCCCTCGGTTTGCAGAGGTGCCAGGATCACCAAAGGGGAAAATTAAAACCAATTGCGGCAAGAGACTGTCATTCTCATGAAGGAATACAAAAGTACATCCTTTTTTCTTGGAAGAGAGAGGCAGCTGGTGAGCCCTTCCTAGTGATTTTATGCAGCTGGCATCAATTACCACTTTAAGCCATTATCTGTGGATACAAACTCCCATTGAAACCTTCTTTGTCTGGCCTCCAATGGGGCTGGTCTAAGTGTTTTATACTTACACATTCACTGTCTGTTTGTGACAGCACGCCTGATTACCAGTAATTTTTGCAGTAAGCTATACTTTTGCAAGACTCACGTGGTTAAATCAAGCTTGGAGCGGCTATCCTCTCCCTTTCCATGTGTTTCCCTTCAGAGATTAAATGGACATGTCAGCATCGCCAGGGATTTCTAACCGCCACACTGTTTTATCAAAACGACTTTGTAAGATTAAAAACCACATACGTCGCCTGCACAGAAATCCACCTATGTACACTGAGATCATTTCTAAGCATTTGAATTAGCACCTTAAAAATAAAACCAGGTGCGTTACCTCCCAGCGTGCCACCTAGAGGCTGGCTTACAGCTGTAGCACAAAATTTACACACCACTTGCTCTTCCATTCATCACTGCACACTAAATATCAGATTATATTTTTTGCATGCAGACGGCAAATCAATGACTTGTTATTTTCATTACATCACCACTTACAAAAGTGTGATGATTTAAGTATCTGAACACAGTGCCACTGGAGTAACTGCCAGTTAAATAAAAGCTACTAGAGCAGATCCATGTAAGGAATATTAATCTGGACAGTTCAATGATGCCATTTCAGCACATTTTCCGAAGGTAAGCCCCCTGCATCATTATTGCAAGAAAGTCCTGCTTATTTATTCAAATTCTTAGAAGACGATGAATTCAGAAGCACTCTGCTAGACATCGTGGTAGGGGAGGAGAAGAAGGGAACTACAGCTCTAGAAGTCCCAGAAGCAGGGGGAACATAACGAAAGGAAAAGAAAAATCACTCCATGCCTGCCCCATTTTTATATATTTCCCTAAACATCATTGTCTAGATGCCTCAGGAGACCAAGCAAAACAGTCCCGACCTGCCCCAGCACTGCAACTGGTACGAGACCCCTACGAGAATCTGTCTCTGAGGAACAGACCCGGGGGAGGAAAGGGGGAGAAACACTGTTTCCCAAGCTCTATAGCACAAGGAAATTATTTCAGGAGCTCAATTAAAAACAAAAAAAAAACCAAACAAAAAAAAACCCAAACAAACAAAAAAACCCACACACCTAAAGGTACAGGTGAGGAAGTATGCCGGGGCTCGTAAGTGGTGACTTTCCATCCACACTCCCCCAGGTGGAAGAGCTGCCTGACCAATGCTCTTTGCTAGCTGTTGATTCTGCCCTCTCAAGGGATGGCACAGCTCGGGGAGGAGAAACTCAGGATGATTTCAGAAGATTTTATTTACCCAAGTAGTATGATGAGGGGAAACGTGAATGAGAAAACACAGCCAAGCAAGGATAAAGCAAGACAATACTCTGTGATGAAGGTAAAAGCAAGTTTACCTATCCCACCAGATGATTTATATGCTGCTCTAAATCAGTTTGCAGAGGAATACAAATTGCTCCCTTCAGTAACTTTCCTTTGTGATTTCAGAAATGAGATAGTGACAAATCTCAGCTCTCCCCACACAAACAGCATCCAGTCATTTTAAGCTACAACCAAGTGCTTTAAGAATTAACACCACTCCCCAACAGTGAAAAGCCAAACACACAGGCAAAGGGGGATAAGGCAAAGGGAAGCCTCCTTTCCTTTGCTTTCCCAATGCTGCTCAAGAAGCTCTGCCTGCCTATATCCCAGGAGCTGCACTGACTGGAGAACAGCGGCCGGCAACACTCTGCCTGAGCTGCTGAGGTTCACAAGCTCCAGCGGTGGCTTGTGCAATTTGGGAATCTTTAAATCACGGGAGAGTTGGGATCTGTGTGGAGGGGGAGACAGCAGCCTCAGCCCATGAGAGGGGAAGGGGAGCGCTAACCCACAGATGCCCAGAGTGGTGGATAGGAAACTGGTTTGCCTTCAGAGGCACCAGAACCATGGTGACTCGGCTTTTCCTTCACCATCTCCCCCCGACATGCAAGTTGAAGAAAAACAGGAGAAGCCCACAAGAAACCCAGTTTATTTTCCTTTCTGCTTCCTCTCACTTTTCATTTCTGCTCTCCACCCACATGACAAAAAAAAAACCAAAGTCATAAAAGGCACCAAACACAAACAAAAATCTTCCTGGATACAGATAAACCACGACACCAACTTTTGCAAACCACCATTTTGTTGTGTGTCACATCCTCCCTCCTCACCGCATCCCAGACCTGGCCGGCATCCATTCGGAGCTGAATCTGTCCAGGATAGGGAAAGTCTGAATAGTGCCTAGCACAATAGGTGACCTTTTCTGGTGCTGGACTCCATAATACACACACTCATTAATAAAGTTCTCAAACACGAGAGAGATGTTTTGGAGATAAGAGCTGGGGCTGCATTGCACACAGCGTGGTATTTGAACCGGGAGCTGTGGCGCTGCCTCCACGCCGGGAAGGGGATTATAATTTTGGGAGGAACCTAACCACAAGAGCAACGAGACTCCAAGCGCCAGGCAAGTCCCACCAGCGCCTGCCAAGGTAGGAAGCTCATATAAAGCAGAACAGCTTGCAGTGCTGAGAGTGCAATGTGGAGAAAAGCAATCCTCTCCAACACCACAATGGAGTGTTGGAATTGGGAATATGATATAAAATAGTTCTTAAAAGAAAATACCAAACATGGGCTTCTTGGGAGGGAAAGCCTTAACTGCTTAAAAGAAAAGACTTTAATCAAGATGTGCAGTAAACATTTAATAAGTTCATATACAGTCCCTCCTAAATCTTAACATACAAGAGCCTCCAACTTTATTACTACATCCCATCTTTCTTCGGAGTCTTGTACAGAGCCTTTGAGCTCTGTTACCCTCAAGCTAAGGACCTGATGCAAGTTTATTTCCCTTCTGTCTCTCTTCTCTGTTACTTTTTCACCTCCAGCGTTCATGGGCCTGTCCCACTTCATGTGCAAGTTCTCTCTTTCATGGACCCCTTACCCACAGACTCTTCCTGCCTTGGTTGGCATCAGCATGTTCATTTCTCTGCACCACCCTTCAAGTCCTTAGCAAACACACACTTGTTCAAAGGGCTCCAGACTGTTCGCCCTTAAGAAAAATGCATCCCTCACGCCCCGCACTGAGTGACACTGAAGGAGCACTAGACATCCAGCAAGCAGTAGCATGGGTGGTGAGCATCACCCCACCACCCCACGCTGTGAGGGTGCCTCTCAGACTTTGCCCCTTGCCCACGTATGTAGCCCATGCAGAGAAAGCCCTTCACGGGCTTTATCATTTGCAAGCTTTCTGGAGCCCATCTTGTCACTGTGAGCTGCCCACCAGCCCGCGAGCCGCTTCTGCCGCCAGCACAGAGTCCCACTGTCAGAAGCAACAGACGAGCAACACTCTGCTCAGGCAGAGCAATTGCAGAACATGGCTGTGATGCTTCTTCAAGGGTCAAAAAAAGTCTTAGTTTTGTGAGAACTGTCTGGGAGAACAGGGCTGCCCTTATGACCACGTTTGGTTACCTTCAGTCGCAAGATTTCATCAAGCAGGTTAGAAACACACTTCCCAACACATGCAAAACAAGAGGCTGCCTTGTCTCCCCTTGGCACAACACCCTCTCTACTGCATGCTAAAGGCACCATCTGAAACAAGCGAGAAAATGAGCCAAATTGTTTTCAACAGTGCCATTGCTGAGGCTGCAGCCATAAAGCAACAATTAAATTAACTGGACAAAAAAGCATGAGGGAGGGCTAGCTCTTAAGCAGGGTCCCAGCACTGCCCACTGTGTAGCAGCATTGTGCAGGCACAGGAGATGGAATCACGTGCAGGCAGGAAGGAGCCAAAAACCACGTGAAGACAATACTTGTCTGTTGTCTCCCCCCAAACCACCTCCTCTGCCAATCACTCCGACAACAATATTTTCTTTCTTGCCTGATGTGCCCCCGGTGCCTTCGCTGGTCACCGAATGAGCACTGAAGGCACAGAGACTGCACCGCTGCTGACCTCCCCTCGTAAAACCCCAGGATGCCACGGTCTTTCCCGAAGACAATCAAGAGAGAAACCTCCTAAGGGTAAATCCAGTCAACCATTTCCAAAGCTAGTCCCTCGATCCTGGTTATGATTACTTAAAAGAGTTTCCTGCTCAGATTGCATGTTTATCCCAGCTATACAATTCAACTGTCCACCCTCATCAAGCCTAAATTATTTAGAAGTTATGCAACAAGTAGCCTTGTAATGACATCTTCAGAGCTCTCATAAAAGAGGGAAGGTTTAGCACCCTACTTCCACTACTATTATTCACACAAAAAACGCTTGTTGCTATAAAATTCTACACCCAGTCTCAGGTTTTTTTGTGATCAGAACAAGCCCTTGCTAGCAGGTATGAAAAATAAGTCTGTGTGTGAAGGAAAGAGATTAAAACAATTTCCTTTATGCAAAGCTCCGGGCTCAGACAATAAGAGGAGACATAGATGCTGGAGAGAAAACAGGCTTATGCACAAAGCCAAAAAGTGGCACAGCTTTTCTACTTCCAATCTCAGTGTGCATTTGATGCCAAGGAAAGCAGTATCTCTGGGGGTGACAGAGGCAGGGGAGCTGTTTGCCCACTGCTTGGCCCCTGACCACCCCAGGCAGTGCGAAGCTCCACCACCCCCACCTGGAGGGCAGATCTCCTTCCCACAGGGGACGGACACATGGGTCTGACACATGGGTCCCTCTCTGCGCGTGCAGTCTGTGTGCGCTGCTGGGCCACAGTTTGGACCTGGGAGATAGAACAGGCTCCCAAGTTCCTGCAGGTCTGATGCAGCTGGAGAGATTCAAAGAGAAACTGAAGCTCTAGTGTGAAACTAAGCTTTGAGGGGGGTGGGCAGAAGGCAAACACCTGAGAGAAGAGAGAAAACAAAAGGCTGAAATGACTGAAAGCGGATTTCCTAGGTACCAAATGCCAGACAAGCTCTATGAGCAGAAGTTTAAGCTGGGAAGGTAAAATACAGTAAAAACGGCAGTTCTGGCATAACACGAATGTTCTTCTAGTACATACGTCATGAAAACCTGTAATTACATGAAGACACTGATTCCCCTACAGGACAGATTTGTTCAATGTACAGCCTCACACCCACACTGACCAACAAGTCCTGTAGATGAACAGGGAAGAGGGATTTACTAACAACCCCTCTTTCATTTTGTACACGGAATGAAACCCAAATGCTTAAAAACAAACAAAATACCCCAACAGTTTGCAATCATGAACACAAAAGCTGTCACCACGCACACTCGAACAGGAACAAAACAAAGGAGAGGAAGGAAAAGTAATTACACTTCGGCATTTCCTCAGAGCTGTTTCACATAGGATCCTTTACTAAAATGAGATGGGGCTGGAGAAGCAGCTGACAAGAGAAATTCAGAAGCTCCATCACATGCTGACATTTCTTCGCCCAACAGTGATGGAGCGCTCCGCATTGCTCAGTATGTAACATTATTCAGGCCAAAAGCAAACACACAGATTTGAGAAGCAGAGGGAGCAGACTGGCAATGGTACACCAAAATCAATCATATGTTAAAAAATAAAATGAAAAAATCAAGGAAATACGGGGGAGCACAAACAAGCACCACCACAACTGCCAGCAGTGAGCAGCTGGCAGCCACAAAGCAAGTACCTCGCAATTCCAGGAGACACAGTCCCACTGGTGACCTTCACCCCTCTATGGGAGGAGTTCCACCTCAGGTGGACAGACCTGTCCCTTATGGGGACCTTTCCCCCCGTGCTAACAGGCTTCAGCACAACCACTACGTGCTTAAAATGAGACAGAATGAATCCAGGCTTTGGTCACTGGTAGCATCAATGGTTAAGGCCAGCAAACTGTCGCTGGAAGACTACATCGACTTCGGCTTCTGAACCCAAATCAACTGGTAGGTGGAAGAAGAACTCTGTAACACATTGCTAATCCCTCAGCTGTCCACATTCCCTAAGTCTTCTAGGCTTTAATTAAGCAAACCTTCCTCATTAAAATGTTGCGAGTGCTGCAATTTTTCCTTCCAAATATTTAAAACTCCATCTGCAACACTAACAAAGCCCCACATTTTGTCAGAAAATGAGTACTAAGAAAAGCCCTGAAAACAAAATTACTGTATTTTCTTTGCACCAATCCACTTCCATAAAGTGACATACTTCACTTAGCCCATTACTACGAAGAAATAGATTTAACACTTCTTTCCTAAAGTACCTCAGAGGGAGGTACACCTGCCAGATGAAATGACATCTAACAGCCAGCCATCACATCCCCAAACATCGAACGTAGCATCTTGGCTTAGGAGCTAACACCCATGTTTAATGCCCTTTGTACGTGCTGCTGGTAACCTATGCTCTGTTTTACACCCACAAAAGGAAAACTTCAAATTTTGGGCTCACTGCAGCCTCCAAAAAACTCCTTGTAAGCAAGGACTAGTGTGAGATCATGATCTGACTTATTCAACACAAGGTTTCTTTTGAGAAGCAGCCAAAATATGTAAATTACCCAGGAACAAAAGGAATCGTCCGATCTGTACATGTGTCTTACAAACACGACTGAATGACATAGTGTAAGTGCACAAGTCCTTACAAGTTTTAATTTCAGGTAATCTTTGCCTAAAGGTTAAACACTTTAGCTCCTCTGGTCCACTATTAGTCACTGCTCAACCTCCGTCGGTAATCCGCCACCTTCTCCCCTGCCTTATGCAAAAAAAGTACTGCAAATGCAAAATGCCAGGTGCGAACAGGGAGGGCCCAAGAGGTTCAAAGGCCCGTTCCTCTCATCAGATGAGGGGCAGAAGGGATCGCAAAGAAAGCTGCAACGCCAGCCCACCATCATGTGTTTGAGAAACAGGCTGAATACATACTGTCCGCGCAGACCGTGGGTGGCTGGGGTGAGGAGAAGGGAGGAGACCTGACCAAGCCCTACTGGCTTGTCAAATTCCATTTTCAATTTTAAAAATATTCCAGAAAATACCTTCAGTTTCTTTCACCAACACTGCAAGCAAAGATCGCTTCAAAAGCCGGCAGGAGGAAGCTTGCTCCTCCTCCCTTTGCCACCATCTCCCACCTTCTCTTCCTTCTCTCTCTGTTTTGGTGAGAACTGCTCCTCCCAGCAGCGACAGAGTGGAGGATTAACATCAGGTAGGTAGCTGTGAGGCAGTCAGCCCTACACACACCCGCAAAAATACCCTGTCCAAGCCCTCAAACCACCTGCGTCTTCCTGGGGAGAAACGGGCTCCTTTGGCAAAGGGCAAACCCAGGCTCATGCTGATGTCAGACCAGACCCAGGGTTTCTGCTCCCCCACGTTCTTCTGCAGCATTCCTGAAACCTGTAACCCAACGGCAGCTCGGGGGGTGACAAAGCACCATCAAGCTCAGCTACTCTGTGGGAATGAACAGAAAAGAAATAACGAGAAATATACGGGCTGAGAGCAGCTTTGTTGGAGCAAAGACCTCTCCTCAACTTGCTTGTTGACGTAAGAATGCGATCCACACTTCTAACCCTAAGGGTTTTCAAAGCAGGAAGGAATACAGATATTATATTTTACCTCTAAAATACACTTGTGCTCAGAAATACAGCTCTTTTTCAAAAAGGAAATCCATTACAGAATGAATTACAACTGACTGACAAGATGATGGTAATGACTCTGTAATTATCAGGTCCAATCACTCAAATTACAATTTACCAGCAGACACACAAACTACTTGATTCACAGCTAACATTTTCTTCAGCACACACCAGGTCCTTCCTAAAACAAGAGAGGAGACAACCTCTATCAGTAACAGATACATGCAGCTGCTGACGAGAGGAATTCAGGGATGTCTGCGAAGGGCGAATTTCCCTTCTTGTTTGTGCCAAACCCTTCCAGAGGACACATGACAACCAGGGCTGCGACCGAAAGGCTTTTCCTTTGTATTCAGACAGGAACAGCTGTTAGACAGGTAAAAAGGTATGGCTACGTCTGGGCACGCGTGATAAGTGAGTTCTTTATAAAATCAGTTGCTGAGGTTTTGATTTTCTTTGGTAGATTAATGCTGACTTATGCACAGCATTTAATATTGCCCTGCGCTGCCAAAGCTCTATAAAGGCTGTGCACTTTAGTGTACAAGTAAGTGCATTTGGCATTACGCCACTACGTACAAAATCATTTTCATGCAGCTGCCAGCAGAAGGGAATTATATTCTTGGACCAGATGTTTTTGTTGTCGGCGCCGCCAAGCACGCCTGGAAACCTCACAGCTGAGCGGTGCTGCAGGAGTGAATTAACAATGAACAGAGCCACAAGATGCTCGTGTCCATCTATCAGACGGGGCGTCATGGCCCCCTCTCCCCCTTCCTCCTCCTCTCTGAGCAAGAAAGCTGCCGCTAGCCAGCTAATTATTTACCTGCCCGAGAAGAAAAGCCCTTCTGCCTCAATCAGGATAAATAAAAGCAACAAATACTTGCAGAAAATATTACACCCAGCTGCATTTACCCTTAGCTGGGCAGATGACAAAGAGACCACGATTAACAGCCAAGAAAATAGGACTGGAAAAAATATAAATGGTCCTGCTACTACAGTACATTTGTTTTTGCTGCTGGGCTGTGAACAGGCTTGTATTTATTAAACAGTATTTCACCTCAAAAATCAGAGCTGCTATGGCATCTCCAGTTTAAAAACAAACAGCTCAGATCCCAGCACAAGCCTCTCACTCTTGAGCTGAAACCCTGAGAGCCCTGGCTGGGGTTTGGGGACAGGGGTCCACTTCCCAACCCCGACACCGGCTCCCGGTGAGGCTCGGCTGCTCTTCATCCTGTTGCCCCCCTGCTGCAAAACAGGGGCTCCTGCCAGCCCCCAACCTGCCAGCCTTGCCTTGCCTTTCGCGACTGCACCAGGACTAGCAGAGGGGACCCATGGGGGCTACAGGGACAGAAGCAGTAAATTGTCAGATAGCTGCTTAAAACTGCGGATGCGTGTGCACAGCAGGCAGAAAGCGGTCTAAATGGGAACAAGGGAGCCAGCACCAACACCCAAGTGCTGATAAGACGAAAATGATGTTCACGCTGTCCAAAACTCTCCCTTGACAGGCCCACCCTAATTCAACCACAAAGTCTATAAGAGAAATCTGAGAGGTCAGGCCACCCCTCCCAGAAAGAAAAATCCCTGCACCAGGCAGGGAAGAGGTAGAAGCACACCCCATCCAGGCTGCAGCCCTCCCCAGGGCAGCAAAGGGCAATGCTGCTCCTTCGGGTTTGTGGTGAGGGGGTCACTTCTTTGTTTATTCCACTCACTGAGCATCACACGTGTTCAAAACGAAAGCAGAAAGGCAGAAAGAGGACGTGTGTGTGCGCACATTGTGAGCCTGCTGGGAGCTGCTTGGGGGTCCCTCTTCTCAGACAGGCAAGCACAGCCCACTCCCGTACTGCAAGCCACTGCTAAAAAGCGACACTCAGCAAGTTGGCTGCAAAATAAACGCAGGCGTAACGTGTTTTACTGAAATCCTCCTGTACAGGAATAATCTGATCTCCCTCAGAAAGAGTATCCTTTTGGTTTCGCCAGCCTCCAGTAGCCGCCACATCTCCTCTGCCAAATGTGGCCCCAGCCTGCCAAGCCAGCATCTGCACAGGAGCTGCGCTCACCTCGAACGCCAGGAGCAGCGCCTTCCTTAAGGATAAATTCAAAAGTTACGTGTTCAAAAAAAACCAGACGGCCTCTCTTCTCCAGATAAGTAAATGGTCTCCTTCTCAGGGAATTTTCCCTTAAAACAAAAGCAATGCTATCACTTGAGAGTCTCAGGGGAAGATGATTCATGAGCAGGAAAAGGCCTGTAATTCTGTGCTCGGGGTACTCACCCCAACAGATATTACAGCTTTTTACTACGCTAGTCCCGTAACGTGACGAAGTGACAGTCTGAAAAAATCTTCCCTTTATCTCACTGATTTGAAAACAAAGAGAAATTAGCCCAGCCAAAGCGTGGGGGGTGGAGAGGGGGGCATTTACATCCAAAGGAGGAAACCTGGATTGTTTGGAGAGCTTCAAAATTCAGGAGGATATGCTTTAAGGCACCGGATTTGCCCAGAGCCGAGCTGTGTGACAATAAAGCCTAGCCCAAAGGGACAGGCTGCAGCAACCCTGCCAGCTCCAGCACCACCACCAAGGCAAGGATCCGCCGGTCGGTTTGGAAACATTACTAAGCAGCATGGATGCAGCAGAAGTCCCACACACAGCAAATCAGACCTCTCCAGTAGCTGGAGAGAGGCAGCTAAGTGAAAGACCATGTGTTGTGGAGGTCAGCTTCTGCCAGACTACAGGCATCTGAACAAAGCCCGTCACGGCTGGAGGCTCCTCTCCTGCGGTTTCCTGCAGCCTTGTCCCTCCAACGGGCGCATGGAGAAGTCCCAAAACCCAATCAAAAAGGAAAGCCTCACAGAAAATGTTGGTTAAATTGGTTAAGCTTGTCTTTGCCGGTTTACTAACAAATGACACTCCACTAGGAAAAGCCTTTAGCTGCGCTCTGGCTGGCATGAATTAAAAAGCGAGGGGTGGGGGGTGCAGGATAGGAAAAGGAAGAACAGGGAGGCTATTATAAAGATAGCAAAGCATAATTAGAAAAAAATAAAAAGAAGTTCTAAGGTTGTGGGTGCTTTTATTTTTTTTAACAGCTCTCCCCAAATCAGCTCCATCTGTAGTCTCCAAGCATCTGGGGGTTTCTGCCAAAGTGATCAGTAGCAAAGAGCTAGCATTTGTCTTTGAATCGCAGCCATTATGTGCTCCAGCGTTCCCACACCATGGAGAGAAATCGGAGGCGCTCGCAATTCTCCCTGGGCTAACGCCGAGCTGCTGATCCAAAGCACAAGGGATGACGGCAGTGCATGTGCGCTGCTGCATATAAAGGCAAGGCACAATGGAAAAAAAGGACATTGCTGCTTTTCATGGCCTATAAAACTTCCTCACTGAAAGCAGGCTTGGCTGAGGGCAACTCTCCAACTCATTGGCAAACCTCTTCAAAGTAAGACATCCAGCTAAGGTTGTCTTTCATACAACACAGCCCTTATTCCCTCACGCCTTTGGTTCCTGAGTAGACACTTTTCCCCAGGAGCCATAGCACATACAGCCATGCAATGGTCACAACCCAGTTTTGGCCACCTCTCCCCAATGCCGACCCTGCAGCGGTGTCCTGGAGAGTGGGCATGTGCCCATGCACACCAACAACCTGCACGTCCCATCCTCTTCCCTTCGGGGAACTGTAGGACACCACAAAACCCTTTATCTGCTGTTAGCTGCCCACCAGCCCTACTCGCCCCACACCTGGAGGGCTGGGTAAGGCCCTGTTTTACCATTCACCTTGTAAAGATCATTAAAAAGAGAAGGTTAAAAAGGAAACAAAAAATGATGAAAAAATGAATGGAAGATGCAAAAAACCACTGAACACCAGTAAGCTCCTACCAGCATAACTCAAAGGTCTCTGTGATGTTGCTGTGTACCAGGTTTCAGAAGAAACTTCTGGCTCTTGACATCATGTGGAAGACAAGCAGGTTTCTCGCTCTGAAGCCCTCTAGTGATGGCCAAAAGAACAGCAGTCAACCAAGTACTCACTTTGAGTCCAACCAGGAGGAAAAATTTAGACAAACCCTTGCGCAAGAGATCACTGCTCATCAGCCACACCAGGTCAAGGTGGCCACATCTCAAGGAGCACGTAACAGCTGGGGGAGCCATGCTCAGCAGAGCGTTTGCAACTGTTTATCCACGCTCTAAGTAGTTATTTGTCCCCCAAAGGCTGATGAATATAGGTATTTTGGGAACAACCATGGACTAGACCCCTAACCCAAAACAGGCATCAATCCATCATGAGTGGTTCTTAACTAAGACCCAGGAAAAAAAAAGTGGAAAATTCACAAGAATGTAGGCTTGATACTAAATGTCTTTTTTTTTTTTCCCCAATCTCAAACACTGAAATCCAACTTGTTCGTCTATATTGTGCCTTAGCAACAGGCACAATCTCTGCTGTCCACTGAATATGTAGCTCTGAATACTTGGGTTTCCACAACTATATTCATCCCAGGCATTATCGAGCTGCAGAGGAGACCAGTAGAAGAAACATCTTAATTTTTTTTTCTAAGAAAAATTCCTATTAACTGCCAACGAGTCTTCGTCCCCCTCCGGATCCAGCACCGCCTCAGGGATGCCACTGTGTCAGAACATCTTTCCCATGAAACTACAACACTCTGCCCAAATGCGCCGATTTGCATTCTTCTGCTTTATCAACCAGCTGTATGAAATTCACCTATTACAGAACTAGCTATGTGGCAAGTGGCAAATCATTAGATGCATCATATGCAACAATGTTAAAATGAGCGGTTTCCCACAGTAAAGTCTGCTCTAACACCTTATATACATTAAGACCACTTTATTGCCAAAGAAACTGCTGATTTAAATCATATCTAACTAATATCTGGAGGAAGAAAGAGCAATATCCAGCGACTCAGCAATGGTACCACACAAGCATAAACAACAAGGGGAGGCTGGGCTTTTGATTCTGGACTTCGCTTAAAGCAAACACATGTCATTCAAAGGTAGATCTTCTTTGGTACCTGGATTAGCCCACTAAAGGGTTGCTTTCTTTTGACATTCACTAACCAAAGCACCACTGAACTCAGGATTAACAAGGTTCTTCGCCTGCAAATATGGGGCATGGTCCAAAATGCAGTTCGCCTAAGCCAGTCTCCTGCGGGTCACCAGATCAGAGGCAGCTGGCAGCACTCATCCTCAGCACAGTCTTTTTGGCTCCACCGTTGGAACAGAGTTCGCCACCCAGTGATTCTTTGCTCTGACATTATCCTGAACACTGGAATTCAGAATCACAATAAATGTTATGGAAATGGTCCAAAGCAGAAAGTGAAGTCATTTCTGAGGCAAGCAAGCAGACTAAAAATAGCCTGTTGCGCAGTGGAAAGAATCAGAGGGTGGGGGAATCCCTGCAGAAGACCTTTACACTCCGTTCTTTATTCCTAAATCTGCAGGTGTGGAGCACTAC
Organism: Gavia stellata; assembly: GCF_030936135.1. Taxonomy (NCBI): domain Eukaryota; kingdom Metazoa; phylum Chordata; class Aves; order Gaviiformes; family Gaviidae; genus Gavia; species Gavia stellata. Next base: position 71,106,159 of record NC_082594.1, read on the forward strand.
AAACAGTCCCTCAGCGGCCGTTGCAGGTGGCCGAGAAAGATGCGGCCAGGCTGTCGGAAAGGCGTCGCAGCCAGCTTTCCTCCTGGGTTCCCGCTGCAAAGGGATGGCTGCGGGGGTGCGGCTCCCCAGGCGGCCTCATGGCTGTAACCCCAAGGACATGCTGCTGATGCTGCTGCGGGCCAGCTCCCGGCCACTGCTTCTCCCACTCCCTGCTCTGCCTCGACCCCTCTCACCCACCCCATGGCCAGCTTTTGCTGGGACAAAAACAGTAGAAAACTAATCTGTATTAAAAAAAAAAGAAAATACTTCTTTGCCAGCAGAGAGCTCTGAACGATGGAACCAGACAGATGCTGGTACAAGGGGAGCTGGGAAAGGGGTGCAATAGAGCCAGGGCTGCCGCCGCAGTTACAGCCAGGCATCAAATTGGCTTTGCTGTATGGTGAAACCACATCTCGAGGGAGAAGTAAATAGAAAACAGGGAAAACCCGGAGACACCTATGTCAGGAGGAAGCACTGCTATCACAACAGGATGCCATCTGAACATTTACAAATAGAAAAATGCAACTGTTCCTCCTTTCTTTCCTGCCAGTGGGAGAAATCCTTTCCCGAATTTAAATGCGTCCTTGTTTGTTTGCATTTGTAGGCATGGAAAAGAGAATGAGTTTGCATTTACATGCAGATCCATCCATTTTCACACGAACAGTGCGAACTCTAACAATTTGTGTTACGTATCAAGACTAGGCTAGGTACATTTCCCAAACTCTTTTAACCAGAATTGAGGAGCAGCAGCAATTCTGAAACAGCAACCGACTTCACCCTCAGGGACTCAAATTTGAACAGAGACTTGTTTGACGATACAGCCCCTTCTGATCCATAAATCAGTGCAACTCTATCACTTTATAATTGACTCAAAGCTTTACATTTAAACAAATTGTTGCAAAGTTGCATAGCAAGAGAAGCAAAAAGAAGTCAGAGTGAGAAACAACTAATTCATTTATAAAAACGGGTTTGTCACACAGGCTCAAAGAGAGGAAACACCAATAAACGCTAGAGAAAAGGCCGCTGAGGTAAAATATGCAAGAGACGAGTAAAACCCTCCTTAATGGTCCTGCCTTTGCATCACTGTTTCCACAGCAGTGACTCACGGCTGCCTGGCTGCCCGCAGCCCCGGCTGGGAGGACAGGTTAGCGCAGGGAGAGCCAAGCAGCCAGCAGCCAGCCACCGGGATGCTCGCTCTCCCTGCTGCCTGTGGTCTCGTTGCCCAATTACATTTCCACTCGGTAAAATATTCCAGGTAAGAAACCAATCTTCAGGAGTCACGGACACTCTCCTTTCTTGCTCTCGCACACAAAACCAAGGTGCTTTGCCAGGCCAGTAACAGTTATCTGAAGGTCCGTGGGCTGCTGCATTTACACTAGGATTTCCACTTACTTGTCCACCGATTCTAGAAGAAAACACTAACATTCAGTTCAGGAAGAAGGAGCTACAGCGGAAAATATGCCTGCTCTAGTGAAACACTGCAGAAACACTTCGTACATCAACTGACATGCAAAAAAAACTGGAAGTTCATTTCTAGAGCTGACCTCTCCACTAAGCAGAGAGAGACACATTTGTGAAGGCCCCCATCATCCTGCAAAACTAGGTGCAAAACAGAGCAGGCTGTTGGAACTCTCACCACGCCTTTTGCACCAGTGATGTGCTGGGTAAAGAAACTACCATTTTACCTGGTGAACGTGAGGCAAAACACAACAGCAATGCGCTCTCCACGCCCTGGGAACAGTAGCTGCTTCTGCAGCTAACTCGCTCACTTCTCGCAGACACCCCTTTCAGATCAAAACATCTGAGAAATAAAGCCTGACATGGAAAAAAAATCAACAAGGAATCATCAGAAGAAAAAGATGCCTCCTTGGCCAGACTCCATCGGTCTATTTCTGCTTGAAGCAGGGTCCTACTAAGAGAGACGGCAAGGTCAGACAGGAGATCAAAACTAAATGATGTGTTTATTATGAAGCACCAATTTTTGCAATTTAATTACACCACCTTTGCACTTTTATTTAGAGGTAGAAAATGTTCTCTGCCAGTGAGGCTACACAAAGCACGCTCAGTGGGCTTTAATCCCTTTTGGATTAAACCTGTCTAGAGGAATGTACACAGCCCCCTTGCTGGAGAGGTCTCAAGTCCTTTCTAGGCTCAGGAGACAAACAGCATCTTCTCCTACATTGATAAACTGAACTAGTTTGTGCACCATTTTCATGGCTCTTTTAGCACTTAGCTCAGCCGTGTGCTTCCCATTGCATATTTAAAGAGACTGAGCATAGGGGGAGAAGAACACTTTCCTGTTAGGCACAAGGGGAGCGTTCATCGTGGTTACAAGTCAGCTTAGAGTACAATGAATCCCCAGGTCCTTGCGCATTAGCACTTGCTGCCATAATCTGTAGTTTTAGGAGCTGGACTTTAAGACTGTATTTTAGCCAACAACTCCCTACACAATCACTCAAACTGCGCCTTGCAAAAGGAGCACTGTCAAGGGACTTATAGCAAACATTTTTGTCTCATTAAATGCTGGAGAATAACATTGCTATTTTATCTTTATATATACATATGCACATGTTAAGAAAGAGAAAGAGGAGGAGAGAGATCACGCAGGATAATCTCAAAGGCACAATACTATTTGTGGACCCGTAAACTAAAGAAAGAACCAGAGGGAGATTTTTAAATGCTTAAAAGTAGTTTGCATGTGCTACCCTGCACACATTCCTACAGCTGCAGCGCTAACTTGAAAGCCAAGCATCAGAACTTTTTCTTCTTTAAAAAAAAAAAGTAATCTACCTCTTCCACCTGATTTACTGCAAAACAGTTGCCAGCTGACTGATAACGGACAGTGGCTAAGGTCTGCCTACCATTCCCAAAGCAAAGGCTATAAATTTCAGCCTCTCTCTTCTCTGCACAGCCTGCCAGTTTTCACATAACTTGTTGGGACTTAGTATCTTTGGAATTTCTCCTCCTCGTTAAACTTTGCCGAAGTTGGCCAGCAGATCCAAGAGGTATTTGGTGGAAAAGAAGGAAGGACACACGCACTATCGCCGAGAAGCCTCATTTCCTTAGGAAGCCAAGATAAAAATATGGAATGTCGCAGCAAAATCAGGAGAAGCCCACAGGCAGGTGTGGTTTATGAAACTACAATTAAACACAGTCAAGAAAGATTACATTTCAAACAGATATATTCCCTTTTAATATAAACAGCAAATTAATTCTCCTGTCTTTGATCCTAATGCCCAAGCCAGGTTTTAAAGTGCACCTCTGAAAGACAGCAGCTCACACTGGACTTGGGATCTCTTGCTTGTCTATTCAGGAAGAAGGAATAAGCCTCAGAGGGGGGTTCAGCCTAGATACTTACTAAAATGAAAGCACAATGCTCTGTCACAGTCCTCGTTGGTTTTACTCCGCCCAAACTGGCAAGAACACACATGCTCTAACACTGTATTGACAGGGTTGCCTTGTTCTCCTTGAGTAGACAGTGTTGTCTGATTCACCAGGGGTAAATTGAGCTGTGCTGTGTGTCTGACAGAAATGATACAAAATGCAGCCCCATACTTTTTGCTGTTATCTGCACACAAAACATTTCTGTTTCCCATCAGAACTTGAATCTCCTCAGACAGCTTGAACAAACAGAGCTCAGCACTTGGGAAGGCAGTGGTGAAATGCCCACGTCGAGGCCACCAGCACGAATCTCCCCTCAGCTCGGAAGAAATGCTCCATCACTAGAAGTTGCGCAGGCTGTTATTGCTCAAATGCATGTCAGTGCAGGTATGACCGGTAGGTTAAATGTCACGATTGCGAAAGAATCCGCATGCTACCCACACTGAGCCTTCAGCACTGCTAGTGTTAGGGTCCAGATTTCCCCAACATAGATAGATGCTAGCTGTCATTCATATACAGACAAAATCACATTGGCATTAGTGGCTTCCTTGTCAATGCTAACAGCAGGTCTCCAGATGACTGCAGGTACCAAGCCTAAGGACTGAAGAAAAATAGGCACAGGATTACAGCGGGCATGAGTATTGCCCACTTGGACTGATAAACAGTGCCCAAAAGCTGGAATTCAAGCTCCTGTCCTACTCATTACAATGATGGTAACAGACATCAGTAGCTCACCTAGATGACTTACCCTTTCCTTCTGAGTGTGTCAATGCAGTTGCACCATCAGACCAAAGGAAAGAAATTTTAAAAGAAAAATTCCAGACTTGTCCAAAGAGCTCAAGACTTGCAGACAAACCTTCTTAACACACAATTCTGCCCTTCTGCCAATGGAAGTCAGCTGTAGCCTACACAGCCTTCTAGTTTCCATTATGCTCCAGTACTAAACATGTGCTCTCACATACTGATGAGCATTAATAGATCTCAGTGCCACAGCTGAGGAGTATATCCTGAGTATCATCTGTTGTCCTACAGCAGAGTGTTATCTGGTTTTCTTACAGCCAGGTAGGGAAAATTTTAAAGCTGTCTCCCCAAAACAAAGAGATTCTTCTGCACTCCAGATTACAGCAAAGTTCCCTTTATTGCACATCAGACCTGTCATAAGCATACAGATGAGGAGAAGGCAGGGGCAACACAGCTTTCTTTGCAATTTCTTAACACAGTGATCCATGATCAGCCTTGAGTATGAAGCCATCTCCTGGCCTCAGCTGAAAAGCCATGCAACAGGAATATTACTACACGAGCACCATGAAGCCTTTGCAGTCAAAGCTCTTTTGCTGTTGACAAATAGATGCTGGTGAGGCAGCAATGGTGCCCTCAAGATCTTCATGGCAAAAGGAAAAACATCTGTTTCTTCCAGCCTTGAAACAGTCAGGTTCCAAAACAAGCACATTAAAATATATAGAGCGGCATACACACAAGGACAACTGACGATAGGCTGTGCATGCAAACAGTCTTCCACTCAGGTGGAAATCCTGCACTAAGAAGAAACCGTATGCTGAAAAAAGCAGATAGAGAAACAAACATGTATAAATGTTTTACATCTCTTTTTTTTCCTCTCCTCATTGCCAGTTTTTCCCCCACACAGTATCAGCGTGAAGTTGCTCTTTGCTGGGACACAGCAATGTAGAGCCTTTGTGCTCGACACCAGCTCTCTCCAGTCAATCCATGTTGCGTATCAGTTCCCAAGCAGCTTGATAACAGCCACGGCTTTCTGCCCTGACCTCAAATCGCATGTGGAGTTCCCCAGTCAACCTCCCTCTTGCAGCCACATCAAACCTGGCATCCTCCCCTTCCCAAATAAGCTTCTCCAGCCCAACAGTCTTGCTAACCACCCCAGGACTCAGATGAAGAGAGTGAAAGTTTGCCCTTTATCCAAACTGGTGCCAGCACCGCTCCAGGAAAGTTTCCTGGATCACATCCAAAAATCGCAGACCTGACTCAAGCCGGGTGTTAGACGTATTTGCCTTGCTGGGAGATAAAAGTCTCTGCTCCTTGTATGCCTATAAGGACAAAAGGCTCTCCAGAGTTAAATGTCGCTCACTCTACTCTGTTAGGACTATGAGCTGGCAGGCTAAGCACTGCTCTGCCACCCAAGGACAGGAGTGCTGGAACATGTCTGACCCCATGAGCCCCCCTGCAAGGCCCTATGTGCAGCCCTCACCCTGAGGACGGACGGATAGGACCACCTCTGCCCAGCCCGAATGGGGGTCTCACAGAAAAACGGGCAGTACAGAGCTGACGGGGGCTGCAGCAGAGCCCGGTCCCACACAGACGTCAGCCAGCACTGCAGACCCTGCCAGCACCACAGGGCTGAGCCTCCTGGCATCAGAGCCATGGTAAAGCAGGGGGAAGAACTGTGCCAAGCTGCTGGGCAAGGGCATGCAGCAGAGGTAGGTGCGGGATCTCAAATTAAGGAGGCAAACAGTCAATTATACAAATGCTTTGCAGCTCAAAAAAGGCTGCCCCACTGGTTGCAAGACTACTGTAGCTCTTTTTGACCTCATCCCAAAGAGACCTTACAGTTCAAGGGACCACTCTGTCCAGCTCCGTTTTCCTCTGAACTGTAATTAATATAAAGTTCCCAGCAGGCTTTTTTTTTTCCTTTTTTTTTTTTGACCTAATCCCTGGAAGAGATCAGAAGTTAATCAGCTTCAGGAGAGACGGGACAGCAGGGCTGTCACATTGTAAATACCTTTCCTCTTCATTCCTTTTCCACAGAACGATTCCTTGTTTTGCCAAGTTTTGCCTTGTTTTGCCTTGTTTTGTAACTGTTTAAGCAAAGACTACAAAATTTTGTACAGACTAGTAGTAAGCAACCTCACATTTGAGGGACAAGCAAGCAGGGTGCCAGTATTCCCCATGGGAGCAATCTGGATTTTCAGGTCTCTGTTCCACTTTCCTCAATTCAGATCAAGAGGAAGGGTCATGGCAAAGGCTTTTGGTAACTCTGTTGGCTTCAGGTTTGCTTTGGCTAACTTCGCAGTGAGTACAGCCATGGACTGGTATGTAAGTACTTTATCAGGCAGCTGCACTAAGCCAGGTAAAGCCAGGTAAAGCAGTGCATTTATGTCTCCACAAAAAGGCCAGCCCATATTCAGCTTCTCCAGACTGGCTTGACCCCGTTCTGCTGCACAGTGCCATGAGGATCTGCCTTTCCCAGTCTTCTAGAGTGAGGCATCAACTTTTAATTTTTTTCCCTCCAAACGGATAAAAATCCACGTACTGTCTTTGCGTTTTCATGGGAAAAAAAGCACATAAAAGTTAGGGCAAACTTTTGGTGTTTATTATTTTTGTTTCCCCCTCATTTGTCTGCCTGCATGTGTGGGAACACACACACCTTTTTATTTATCTGCAGTCTTTCTGCAGACCGCTTTTGGGATGTCTTATGGACAATGGATAGATCATTCACATGGCCACAGTTTATAACACCATGTAGGCCATAAGATATAGGCTCAGAAGAATCAGTGACTTGCCTACTGCAAGAAAAAAAAGCAGTCAGCAGAGTCGGGGAGATGGAAATGAATAATAATTCGGGTAACCTTTCCAGTCTAGGTACAGGAGATGTGCCACGTTTCTCTGCAGGCCTGGAGGTTTTGGTTTGGGGTTGTTAATTTTTCTGCAGAGCACAATCAGAAAGGGCAAGGCAGGCAAGCACTAAAAGTAATCCAGCTTCTTTCGTAAATCAGCAGGATACAGTATCCAGTTGTTTACTTAGCATAATTTTACACAGACTAGACTGGACAAGTCATGAAACACTGGGCACAAGAGCTGAGAAATGCTGCTATTAAAAAGGCATGCGGAAAGCTTTCCCAAGGGATGCCAAGAGTGTGTGTGGGAAGAGGTAGGAGGAAGAAGCAGCAGCGGCAGGGGTTATAACAAACAGAAAAGAAGCAATTGTGATTTTCCCCCAAAATCAGTTACTAAACCTTTTAAAGAGAAAAGCATCGCCGGAAGGGGAAGAAGACAGGAGTGACACTGGAAACAACCGTGCAGCTGCAAAGAAAGCCCCCAGAAGAGTTAAGCAGAGTCAAGCCGTCTGTTTAGGGTGTAATGCAAGTTAAGAGCTTAGATGCAGGCAGATTTGCCAAGCAAGCTTTGCTAAGGTTTTAAACGTTATTTGCTTCAAAAGAAAATGGATTCTTCTAACTAAACAGTGACTGCCAAGTCTTCCAGTGTACTTGTGTTGCATCTGATAACATCAGTCACGGCTCACTACAGTGCTGCACACCAGTACGCAGCAAACAGCTCATGGAAACCTAACAGCATGGTCACTGAGTGGAAGGGGTCAACACGGACCTAACACCGCCTTCTCCAAAACAATGCCCCAAAAGGAACAGAGACGCTACAACAAAAAGATTAAAGACAGACTACAGGAATCTCTCAAATAATGCCTCCTCCCACAACACACGTGCAGCCTAAGATTCATCCTACATATGTGCATTTTGGAAAATAATTTTTAAAGCATGTATACACTGATAGTTCGTATTGTTCCCCTTTTACGGTCATTGGGCTCATTCCAACAACAGAATAGCTTTCAATTGATGAGGACTGGTGGGTTTTTGTTTTTATTTGTTCTACGTTCCAGTGAAATTTTTTCACCCTACTGTGCTCTAGCTTCGCCCTCAGAAAGTGAAAATAGGACCTACATATGCACCATTCTGTAGGAAGACTTACAGATCTTCAGATCTTACAGATCTTTTAAAGCTTGCTTTAGTGCTGTAGATCTAAAGATCTACATACAATCTTCTAAGTCTTCTTAATTTGTTTAGAGAGGAGGAAAGTGGAAGAGACAGGAAAGTTTTATGCACATCAACACCCCCCCGATGTTTCAGGCAGCAGTACTAACTAGTCATAATATATTCAAAGATCAAGCTGATATCTTCAGCCCACCTCCTCTTTTCTCATCCTTACCACCATTCTTTTCAAAATTAAAATCTGAAGAGAAAACCACAAGAAAAGCTGAGAAGGATGAAGAGCATTTCCACAGCACCATGCACATTACAGAGCTGTAATGTTTCTTCCAATGTCTCTAGTTGGAGGTTATACTACCTCGATTTCTTCATGCCAACCAAAACTTTTTAAGGAAAGCCTTCACTCTGACATCCCTCCCGTTCGGGTGATCAAACCTTTACAGCCTAGAACTGATGTAACCTCTCTGATCCTGAGCAATGTGTGAATTGCAGAACTGGGGCCTTGAAAACTGAAACTTTGGGGTGTGCCCACAGAGCATGCCAACACATTAGGCTTTCTAATTTGTTAAGCGTTTGGCGAAGCAAGCACTGGATCAGAAGTATCCCAGAAGAAAGTCTTGTGTCTGTTCTCAACGCAGGTCAGACAAAACAATCAGATATCTTCCACAGCACTGCTTGTATTTCATAGAATCACAGAATGGTTCGGGTTGAAAGAGACCTTAAAGATCATCTAGTTCCAACCCCCCTGCCATGGGCAGGGACACATTCCACTAGACCAGGTTGCTCAAAGCCCTGTGCAACCTGGCCTTGAACGCTTCCAGGGTTGGGGCATCCACAACTTCCCTGAGCAACCTCGTCCAGTGTCTCGCCACCCTCATGGTGAAGAATTTCTTCCTTATATCTAGTCTAAATCTATACCCTTCCAGTTTAAAGCCATTTAAGCAGAAAGGCATAACACTGCCAGTAAAACATGCCCAGAGGCACAAATCACCTAGAGCGTAAGTAGCCACTCATAAAAAAAAAAATCACAGTTTCAGTTTTGCGGAAGTTTCCACTCAAGCCTCTTTCCCCATGGGCATGGATGCAGTGTTACCATTAGCCTACAAGAGCAGTTCATCTAACTGTAGCTCTTGAAGCAGGCGGAGAAGGTAAATTTGAGGCTGTGGTTCCTTCAGCATTTCTTTCGGGGCAGTGCTGAGGGTGGCAGTCACTCCCCCTCCTGTACCCACGTTCTTTCCTCCCATGGTCCCCATAAGCTGTGCTGAGCTAGAACCAGGATGGAGCTGCACGGCCTGCCAGCAAAAGGAAGTGTTCATGAAACCATCCCTTGAGGAGCTGAAGCCATGGCTTGATGATAAGGCCATCTCTGGCAACAAATGTCAGTTTGTGCTACAGCCCCTTCTCCCCCATGGCCGCCCGCGGCTCTTTTCTAGTCTCATGCCACCTTCTTCATAGCGATGGCACGACTGTTTGTAATGTTGTGGGCTAAACTAAATCAATGAACCAATCCAGGTTATAAATAACTGGGGGAAAGAGAGGAGTGAGGGTATTTTTAACCTGGAACCAGGGCCTGTTCACTGATCCAGGTCACCATCTGGCTCCAGGGCAGTTCTGCCAGCACAAGTGTTGGGAAACAGGCAAGGAACCAGCAACCAAGAGTAGACAGGAATATCCGACGGCCACATCTGCCACTGAGAAAATGGTACATGCAACAGTATCACCCATGCCTGGTGTTAAAAAGTGGAGATGACTTAGAACAACTTGGAAGAATGTATACAACATTTTCAGCCTCCGCAGGCTCATTATTTTGAAGCAAAAACACACGAGCTCCACTGGTAGGAACGACAACACTTTTAAGCTGCATGGGGCTAACATCTCCAAACTTCTCCCTTTGACTGCCCTTCATCCCCTAAAAAAACATGAACTTGTGAGATAAAAGACAGACAGTGCCAATATACAACTAGCTCTTCAAAACCAGCCAAAAATTACAGAAAGTTTCAAAACATAAGCCATCTCCCACAACATGAGCTCAGCCATACTATAGACAGCATTTTTCAATTGTTTTCCCTTTGCTGTGCAACCTCTCCATTACAACTGTTTGTGATTAATATATGCTATTAAAAACAGAGGGCGCGTGCAGTACAGCCAATCTTAACGTTATGGAAGAAGCCTTCGTCATGCACAGTCCAGCAAGTTGCCCTGTGTAAAACCACTTCACAAATGGAAACATTTGCTCTGCAATTGTTGTGTGTCAATGTGTGGCACTGTGTGTCAATGCACCTTCATTCTTCCCTGGTTTGTCTGCTTGTTAACTGAAGCAAAAGAGCACTGCCTCCTCAAGAAGGCAGCCTTTGAAAATCTCCAGCTGAAAATTTATTTCTATCAGGCCATCTTACAAAGCAAGAACGTCTAGCTCTTGGCAGACACAACAGCATAAGTTAGAGAGCAGCAGTCAGACTGCCCATCGATCACAAGGAGATTCAGAGATAGGACTGAAGTCCTATCAGTTGACCTAACCCTGCTTTCTTGTTTTCCTCACTCTCCTGCCTGTTTACCCACCACACCCCAGCCACTCACCTAGAAGCTTGTGTCCAAGGCCATTTGTACTTGTTGGTGCCTATACACACACTAAAATATAAAACATTTTGCAGCAACACCCTTTTAGGAGTTTTACTTTATATAACCGGCTGGCTAAAGATCCCATGCTCTGTACAATGCACATGCATTAACATATTTTTTCCCCTAATACCTATATAAGATTGAGGAGTTCAGAAAAATAAGAAGCTTGGTTTGAAAGAGGCTCAACCTCTCTTCAGAAGTGCGTTATCAGTCAAGCATTGCAGATATCACACAGCAGGATCTCATTCGATTTTAAATCTGAAGCTGTTGTGTTAATTTGCGGGTGTAACTCTACAAAACACAAATGGAATCAACAGGGAAAAACCCATGGTCTTCCTGATCCATTTTGAAGACTTAATTTAAACTGATTGCTTTTTCAACAGCATAAACTGCAAGACATCTAAGGATTCAAATATAGGCATATATTTTTTATTTCTTTGGCTGGGTTAATTTCCCATCTTTCCCATCTAAAGCTCCACAGTAAATCCCCCGGGTCAGTTACAACTACTACTTTACACTGCTGAATTCTGCCAGCAATCTGTGCTCATCGTTCCTGCAGATGTTTCTGCTTTCAGACTTCTTGGAACTTTATTGGACCCATTCCTTTGAATAAATGTATACCCTTTTTAGGCTGCAAATGTACCAGGGAAACTACTGTCCTCTGCGTCAAGCAGCCTCCCCACCTTCTTTTTCGGTAAAAGCAACATGCTACATTTAGGAGAAAAAAGTGGGAAGCAGGGAATCTGACTTTTTTCCCTCTTCTGAGTAATTTCTGAAAAGGGAGTGCTACGTGTGCTTATATGTCCTGGCACCAGCCAAAGCAATCTGTGAAGGCCAGAGGCCCCTGCACACAAGTGCACATAAGTCTCGTAAAGAGCAGATGGACTCGAGAGGTCAGGTCCTGCAAACAGGAAGCAAACATTCACATGCAAGGACCATGCCCTTCAACATAAACACAAGGTAAGCCATATGCCATCTCTCATTATTAAATTTTACCCATATTCCTAATAAAGCAGAATGTTCCTCTACTCACCTCAGTAACGTCCATGACTTTGATGGCTGCCAGCTGACCCGTTTTGACATGCCGACCCTGAAGAAGAGAGAGAACTGTCAGCACCAGCACCTCACCCATCCTTTCAGCATACACAGAGCAAAACATTCAGAGGAGAGCTCCAACCACGGCGTTTTCCCCAACTGTGCTGGTCCCTTCTGATATTTCATATGAAAAAACAACAAATACTCTAGATGGCCAAAAACAAAGTTTCTTTTCAAAATGTTCTTATACAAATCTTAGAACCCATTTCTTTTTCTCCACATTAAAAGGATGATTATCAAGATTAAGCACAGACAGGTTACGTTCACAGCTTCTCTTCTGTTTACTTTAGCACAGCTCATAGTCAGTAATGATAGTTTATTAACATGCCAGAATAGTTAAACTCCATGTATTGCACATTTTATTTCTATGCACCAGTGCCTGGTACCTGGGTGACATATTACTAGGTAAATGCAAGCATGCTTAGGGGGTTACAAAAGGACATTTCTCTTCGGTTTGGTCTTCCCTAGTAAAAAAAAAGTGAGGTTTCTTCAAGTGATGCATCAGACCTGCAATAGCTCTCTTCGCCTGTCCCACGATAGCTAGACAAGAACAAGACGTCGTCTCCCTTCAGCTATGCCACCAGAAGGGTATGGTTTCTCAGTACAGCTGGAGCTGAATTAATAGATCCCAGCTCCTGCAGCGGGGAGCTTCTACCCTTCCTTCCCCTGCCTCCCTCCAGCCTCCTGTCACATATTTCTCCCCGGAGCACTGAGCTCCTTCTGGCACTCATCGGATCATATGATAAGCTGATTGAGATCACTAAAATGGCAGAAAGTTAACACAGAAAAAGCAAACTGCGGGGTGGGGCGGGGGACGGCAGCTCAGGAAATTAAACTGGTTTGCTCTGCATTCAGAGCAGAGCCAGAGCTGGCAAGAGGCGGATCGCACGGCTGGGAGGCAGGCAGCACCATGGGCCCCTCCAGCCCAGGTGGGCTGTAACTCGCCTCAGCTGGCTTCTGACAAAAACCATTTTTTCTCCAGTATATTTTTACACGAGGTGGGGCCGTATCAATTAGCTGTTCTGTTTTTTTTTTCTTTTCAAAACAGGCACTTAGAAATGGTCCTAGTATTGGTATTTTCCAGCTCTCCACTTAACAGCCAGCAGACTGCCCCAAAACCTCCATTCAAACAGGCTGGTCTCCCAATGCCTTTCCCAAGCATCATCCCCAAAGGCTCTTCTCTGAATCAGTCAAGCTCTCCAGCAAGAGGTATGCCCACTACACTTCACTCTTATCACAAATAATGATAAAAACCACAACAAAACATTTCACTAAAGTCACAGTTCCTTTACATTTCTCCTCACCAATTTCTAAGTTTCCTAGGCAGAAACCTGTACATAGCATCCACTATAACTGATGGACATCAATAGTGTACTTTTTTCCTGGCCTAACTTCTTAATCTCTTTACAGATTCTTTCGAGACTAGCACCGCAGAACTGAAGCACCCCAAACTACTACTGTCTTTGGAGAAATCTTGACCCCTTCACACCTTACGATGCTCTCCATGGAGGTAATGGCCAGGCATTGCTGGTGCATTAGAAAGGATGAAATGCTGCAGAACTCACAGCCTCCGCTTTCTTTCACAACTCTTATTGTGCTGCGCTCTTCCCTTATTAACCAATCCACATGCTTTCTATAAATAAATTACTGTACTCAGGCTTCTGCCGGCTCTGTAAACTCCCTTTATTGCATGCATTTCTTTTTACAGCTTGGTCTCAAGCTGGTTTCAATTTTGAAATCAAGTTAGGGTCATAACATGTGTGCAGTGGCCAAGACTGACCTCACCTTGACCTTACTACTTTTTGAACCAAAGTCTTTCAGCAAGCCCAGGAGAGATGCAACTCCAATTTCCCACCCTGGACCTCTGCCTAATGACAAAAGCCTGTGGTCTTCTCCTCTAGACCTACCATCCCACCAAGGGAGGAGGGAAAAACGTTTTACACCAAGGTGGAAAAATGAGTCCTCTCAGCTCTGCCCCTATTTTCCACAGCTCTGTGGAAGGAACTAAAAGGCCCAAGGACGTGGGGAAGCACTGTTTGAGGTACAAAAAGAATATCCTAAAGGTAAGAGAAGAACAAGGACATCTCAGAGGAAAAAGCTCACAACACTAAGGAGGACTGAGGAAGAAGAAACTTTCTAAAAAGAAGTGAAATATGGTTCACCATTCATTCTGCAGCAAAGCAGGGATGCTAAAATGGTGGCAGAAGAAGTGGCACACAGAAGAGCGAAGATGACATGTATTTTATGGGAAGCTTGCTCTATTTGACTTTTTAAAATCTACGAACTATTGGTGGGCTTGCTATTTCCAGAGAGAAGCCTGAAATTTGCCAGGGCTCAGCTTCACAGCTTTTCTCAAGAGGACGTCCCTCCCTGTGAGACTGGCCCACTCGGCATGACTAATGTGCACCAGCCCAACCGTCCTTCCTCTGCAGCTTTACGGGATGCTGCTGGTGCCTCCACTAGTCCCTATGGAAACCTGGGCCGTGACAGCTACAGCAGAGCGCAGCAATTGCTCGTGTTTCGCTTTGCTGTTTCTGCAGCGGGGATGGGAAAAGCTTCTCCAAAACCCTCCTAAGGGACTGGAAAACAAGGGAACTGCAGACTGTGGGAAGTGTGGGCTGCTCAGTATCCCAGGCCAAATTTAAACCCTGGTCATTTCAGAATATTGTTAAAAATTACTCCAAATACCTTTTTCATAATGTATGGAGAGTTCATATTCTAAGCATCTACAACATGGGGGAGTGGGGGGGTGGTGTGTGTGTGTTTGCATTACATTGATTCATATGAGAGACGTAAAAGAACATTTTGAAGCCACATTCTTTTCATTAAAAACATTTTTAGAAGGAGGGAAAAAGCAAACATCACAATCACAACATATAAGCATGAGCAGAGTTTCTGTTTGTTTGTTTATCTGCTTAACAGCTCTGCTCAAGAACAGACTTGTCAAACATGCTGGTATAATTTTGCTTGCAACATGAAACGGCTAAGCATTCCTGCTTTGGAAACTGATCGTCAGATTTTCATAGCCAGCTTTTGCTTTGGAAAAAATTGTCTGCATTAAAAATAATAATAATAAAATTGCAAAGTGGTTGAATGCGACAAAAGAACTTCAGAAGTTGTAGATTGGAGAAACCCTGCGAACTCAGTCTCCTGGGATTAAAATTTATTCAAATCCAACTCCCAGGGCACTTCATAAATGTGGTAACCATTAAGGCCTCATCCAGACACCATCTCAGCAACACCACAGGCTAACACTCCAGTGGGACAGCATTTTTCTTGCAGAAGGAGGTCCCTTTTTTAGTGCTGTCTGGAGTCACGGCCCCTTGGAGTGTCCCGGGTTCCCCCATCCCCAGGGCACAGGGCACACGGAGGTTCTTGCAGCTTTGTTTCTCCCGGCAAATTGCCGGCAATTACCGTCCCAGTATCTGAAAAACGCCATGAGATTGCAAAAGGCGCCCCATGCTAACTGAAAACAGCAGTTTCTTAAAATATTGCTAGATACCAATTACCAGAGGCTGGGGATCACAGGATAACTCTCCCCTGGCCAGAAAGTTAAGTATGGATATGAAATATGCAATGAAGATGACAGCAACCTACATGCATCTTCTTAAGCGTAAGATGACTGTCTCCAGAGCCAATGGACTGAGGAGGCTGCAGAGGTTGCACTGTGTAGTAGCAACAGGTAGTAGAGGCTACATCATCCCAGGAGCCAGAGTTTGCCCCTTACAAGGTCTCGGGCTGGGGGCCATGACAAAATATCAGCACGGTCAGCTGAGCCTGGCCCCTACTCCCACGGAAAAGAGCCCACCAACATATTCCCCTCATTTAGACCATGTTAAGATGTTTATCGATCAAAATTTCCAAACTCCTTGTCATTTCTTACACATCCTCCCCGCCTTTTCTTCCCTCTTTTCATGAGGGAAATTCATACTAAAGCACTTGTTTATCCTCCTAAGGTAGTAATATAAGAATATTTTTAAGACCACTACTGCACCATTCTATTTTCAAATGGCCTGTTGGGATGAGCAAGTCAAAGGAGTTGAGCCTGCTGACCCCAAATCTTGCCCTGTTTCTTCTCATGCAGATGACAGAAACTTCATTTACATATGGAGGGTTTTAAAATACAGCTCTTCTCACCAACACAGCAACACTGCAGCATTTAACTGGATCTTAAACTGAATCCACTACTTAAGCATATTCCCAGTCGTGTCTGATAGCAATATGCTGTTTATTTCTCATCTCAGTGGGCTTTATGCATGTTGAAAAGCAGAGGGGACAAGGGGAATCCTTGGTAGACTGCCAAGATCTGCAGAACATTACAAATTTCAAGCCTACCCACACTCTTCAAGTCAGTTCATACACCTACTTCTTGCCTCTTTCTTCCTCTGCACACATTATTACTGTAAATTTTTTCTTTTTGAAAGGTTCAAAGGCAAGTGGTGCTATGTGCTGTTTTTCATGGTGCCTTTTTTTCCCCCAAGATGCCTTAATGTTATCAAAGAACTACGCAAATTAAATGCAAAAGAAATCCTAGCAGCTCATTTACCTCCTAACCGCCCCCCCCCAATTATCCAAGATATGTATTCCACAGTAATGCAATTCTCTTACTAACACAGTTTCCAGCCTGTGTTTTAATGTGCCTTTTGCGGGACTGTTCCTGGAAGCTTGCTCCCCAGCTAAGTGGCATGGAAGGAGAATACGGGGCAACATCACACATTAAGAAAGGTAGGCAGCACACGTGATTCATGACTTGCAAGCTTGGATCATCCTGTGCAATTAAGTCTTTGGAAAACTTCTCCAACCACCCAGTATCCTATGCTGACAGTTCTGGAAAGAAGAGCAACTAAGTTGGAAAAAAATCTACTAATTCACGTTTCAGTTGCTGCAACGTACACAGAAGCAGCAGGCTAGATTTAAACATTCTATCAAGTGAAAACTCACCATGGTACCACCTTTTAGTAGTGCTGTACAATGCCCCCATGCCAAAATTAACTTTTCAATTTGCTTCTCATTTAGTTGACTCCGAACTCCTACCAGCCTGAGGCAATAGGCCATGGAGCAATACTCTGCTATTAGGTTACACACACCAGTCCAATAAATGATACCTTATTATTCCAATGCATGTTTACCATCAGCTCTTTTTGCCACTCGCCAACACAGGAAGTTGCAGATCAACCAACTTTGCACTGCGAATACTTGGACTCTACAAGGCGTTTCTTCCCACTCCCTGGAAAGACTAGGTCTACCCTGTGAAAAGCGATGGGAGTAATGCTTGCGGTGGAAACAGAACATGCATTTTTGACAGGCTAAAAGACAGAATGGCACAAAGTGAATGCAACCTCCCTAGTTAAAAACAAATAATAAAATATAAAATGTTCTTAAGCAAAAAGTCTACCTAGTTGCGTTTGTAGCCAAAATAATGCTGTTCCTACTGATACAGTGTTTTGTAAGCTAAATAATCATAGGCTCCAGCGATGGAGATAAATTTGTAAAGAAGGGATAATGTTCATCTGTCATGGAAGCTCCTTCTAGAATAAAAATCAGCAAACCACCTCAGTACAAAAGCCTGGCAAATCACTGCAGAAACACATGAGCAGAAAAAAAGGCCAACATCAATGTTCTTTCTTCCTGTTAGTTGATTTCTAAACCCAAACCAACCAGAAGCTATTGAAGACTCCCACTGTTTAAGTCAAAGACAGGACAGGGTTCTGTGTTTTCCCTCTATCTAACTCTTGACATCAAATGCCTGGAAAGCAAAATAGAAAACAACATACTCTCTATCCTGCTTTAGATACCCACAGTCTTGCTAGCTGCCTATTGAAGAAATAATAATGACAATTTACTCATGCATAGTACTGCATTCTGTGAAGTATGAAAGACACACAGTTATTATCAGTCCTGCACTTCCAGAGACAGAGTGAAAACATGTTACCCGCTAGCAAGGAAAAAGAGAGCCCTATGCACTGATTTTTTACTTCAATTGCTAGTTTTGTGGTAGCTTTCCCACTCTGAAAGATGCTGGACATACATTACACAGAGGCATTTCCTTCTCCCAAACAGCTCATTGCCTAAATAGGAAAAAGGAAAGAAAAGAAAAGAAAAAAAAGGATGGTGGGAAAACCATGGCAGAGAGCCACTATCAATTTTCCCAGGATCACAACAGGTCAATGGCAGAGCTCAGAGTTACGACGCATCTCTGCTTACTCCCAGCACTCTGACCCAGCACCCTGGCTGCTGGATCAAGCTTTGCTGCTCTGTAGGTGGCCATCCAGAGCTTCCTGCCCCAGATTCGATGATGCTTCTACAGGGACACTTCAGCTAACCGGCTTGAGGCACCAGCCTGGAGAACACCCTCTTCAAGAGCCATCCTCAAAGTCATCATCCCATCCTTCCAGCCACCACCAGGCTATGTCCAGATCTAGTGACCTTCACTAAACACACTATCACCCCTTTTCTCTTATAATGGACTCCCCACTCTCAGTCCTCTCCAAAAAGAGAAGAGCTGCCTCTAACCTTATTATTGCTTGTACTTTTTTCTTGTTTTACACTTACCTAGGTAATTCAGTTGGGACATTACTGAAAGACATGAAAAAAATTATTTAAAAAAAAAAAACTGAAACAAAAGAATGAAACCAGAGTGGAGGCATACTTCCCACGCAGACACAGTTGGCTCAGAGTACCTTTGGCTTCCTCTGGAAACATCAGCTAAAATCTGCTGTGTCCGGCTCTCATTCAAATCAGTTCCTCACCCTACCCTAACGGCTTTACCAGTCACTAAATCCACCCCTCCTAACATTGATTTGCCTCTTTGGACCCCCTGCAATGTTCTCTTTTATGCAGAACAATTTCTTTCTGGCAACTATAATTAAAAACAAGCCAGATGGAGAACATCAAGAGAAGAAATTTAGACCAAAATGGTAAAACATGTTCTTGTAGATACAAGATTACATGGGCTACAGATACAGATGATTTCTCATTTTACACCTCACCAGCCACTTTCATCACCAAAAACTTGGTTGGATCTTGGCCACCAACTGAAGGAGGGGCAGGCCCAGTTTGGTGCTGTGGCCATAGCAAATCCCTGCAGCCGGGCCGGCGTTAATGAGGTTGAAGGGGACCACCACAGGTCGCCAGAGCAAGCCCTGTGCTCGCCAGGTGCCATCCCACCATCACAGCCACCCGGAGCCACTTCCAAGAGACGTGCACCATGCACTGCTTCCACCTCAGACCAAGCGTGGCCCAAACTAACCCAGCAGGGTCGCTGGGCAGGCGGACGGGGGCTTCGACACAATGCAGGCACCTCCTCAGTTGAGCAATATGGCAGATAAAGGGCAGAGTCTCCAGATCGCTTCTGCAGAGTAACACTGAAATAAGCCTGGATGAAAAGAGCCTGGGGCCACTTCTCTTCGTTTGATTTTTAAATGACTTCGTATTGACATTTAACTCATCACCCCTGGACAGGCAAACCTGAGCTTTCCCACCGAGAACGGAGCAATGTGCACCTTGTGACCAAGGCCCTCTGCAAACCCAGGCAAGCCTGGGCCCATTTCACTCCGCTCACTGCTGAGAAGCTGCTGAGAAACCACCTCGGTGATGGGCACACGCCTTCTGAAACATGAGGAGAGATGCCCCTGATGAATTTAAGTATTTTAGCATTAGGTACATAGAAATGCCACAAAAGACATACTTTCCTTAGGAAAAAAAAAGATCAAAACCATAGTTGGTCCCTGCCCCCTCACGCACCAATGCTGTTGTAAGCAGCCTGCAGTCTCTTGGGCGACGTTGTCGGAGGTCGTATGCCACGAGAGGAGGAAAACCAAGACCACGCAAACCCTACCAGCCTTGCTGCATTCAGTCTGCTGCTGAAAACAGCGGCGGAAAGAGCCACAGAGCTGCACGCAGCTCCGTAACCAACACCAGCCAAGAAAGAGGCGACGGCTGCCCCAGGCAGCAAGGGGACAGTGTCCCTCACCAGCTGGCATCTGGAAGGCACAGACAGCATGCATTCGGCTACGCCGCTTCGGGGGCCTGGCTGCCCGAGACATCATCCCACAACATCCACCAGCCTCCCTCCCAGCAGGCACCAGGAGGGGTATTAAATAGAAAACAACTTCTTTAATTTCAGGTACGCTAAACAGATGAGGGAATTCTTTTGGAAGGTACAAAACCTCACTGTAAATGCAAAAGACATGGTGGGAGGGGAAGGGAAAAGGGAGAACGATTGGCTCCACTGCTTTTATTTCCATTTTTAATATATTTTTGGGTTTGCTGTTGTTGATTCAGTCTGCTGGACAAGGAGTAGCCCAACGCACACACTGTTACGTTCGGCCGTTCCTACCGAGAGGGTCCCGCCTTTTGTCTAAGCTGCACCACAAGATGCTAACAAACACACCACGTGGGGAGGATCTGAAGCTATCACTGGACAGTTTAATATTAATGATGAGCACAGGGAAGGAGAATTATTTTCATTTATGCCATCCCAGTGGAACAATACAGCCGAGCAGAGCAGGGAAGTCAGCTGCGTAGTGAGTTTTATTTCAACACGGTTAAAATGAAAGATTTCATATCCACGACCTTTAAAAAACTCCAGAACATTAGCAGTAAGGGAGAAAAGTTAATGAACTCTTAAATATACTTTACATATATATATGTGTGTGTGTCTATATAAAAATACATTTCAATTCCAGTCCAACTGTCAATACTCTTCCAGTGCTACAACACACAACAAAGAAGGGCTGGACGGTGTGGTTTAGGGCTTTTTGCTTTTCCTACTGAGGGCAGACACTGGTTGGCATCTCTTTATTTAGCCATTACAAACATCATCAGTGCCACTTCCAGTTAGTCACATCTCCTCACCATTACGGACTACAGAGCCATAATTTACTAAGCAGCAAGCGCTGAAACTAAAATGCATCTTCTAGGGCACCAGATATGCTGGGGGAGTGCTACAAGAGAAGGCATTCTTAAAAAGGATCACACCAGCCAGTGTAGCAGCCACACAAACAGGGATCGTGTTTTATACTGTGACCCTGTACATAAGAGCAAATTAAGAAATACTTTCCCAACTTGTTTGCAAGATGCAAAACACACATTTAGCCTAAAGTTATATGTATTTTAATTAAATGAGGACTTGCATCAGAAGACTCTTTCCAGCATTTTTATCTTCTGATACCCTGCCAAGTACATCTGTGATTCTAAAGGGGGAAAAAAAAAAAACCCACACCAACAAAAAACACCTTGTCCTTGAGAAACTGGCACGTGGCCAGTGAGTTATCTGTAAACAGCTTTGTGTCCACATGAACTATTTTCAAATACTCAGGCAGTATTTTCAGACCTCAAACTATTTCTGCTTTGTCAGCACGGGAGCCTGACTCAGAAATCCAAGCCTGTGCTAACAACCTTTTCTGTACCAGACTTGCCAACAACAAAAAACCAACCTCAGAGGTCGCGGTGCCCTTAATTTATTTATTTAGCAAAAGGAGGACCAAAATGAACACCATTTCCCCTCGTTTGCTACCTGGGTAGTATTTAAGTTGCATTCGCAAAGCCTGTGGCCATCGTGTTTATTATGTGAAAGGGCCACACAACAGAAAAGCCATTATGCAACATACTCGGCTCGCAGGTTAATCCATGGAAAAGCACGGCATTCATCAAGGAAACGGAGCCTGCTCATTCTTTGATTATTACTTTTTACCGAGTACTCAAGAAAACACCAAGTGCCTCACAAAAACTAGTCAAAACACGTTCACCGCTCTTAAATAGCACACTACGGGCCTTCGCAGACCAAGTTGTGGAAAACAAAAAGGGAAAGAAATTCCTCAGGAGGACTTGTAAAGCAAGCCCACGGCGCTGCTGCCATTGCAGCCGGTCCCCACACACCCTGCAGTGTGCTCAGGGCACAGGTACAACGCAGATTAAGCAAAAGTTTTTTTGGTGCAAAAGGATTTGTAAGATTTTAGCCCCAAATACACATGCCTTCTGTAACTGTAGGTAGGATATACATTGCAGGTTTTTGGTTTGTTTTTTTTTTTTTTTTTAGCATTTCTAATAACAATTGCACTTGGGGGGCGGGGGGAATCTTTTCTCATGACACCACACAGAAGTTTTATTCAGCTCGCAATCCAACACCAGCTATTCCTGCAGACCACAAGTCACTACTCTGGAGCACAACTGTCATTAGATGTAATATAAAAATTGTTAGTTGGAAAGGCCAAGCTTTTGGTTGTAAATCATTCAGCAAACTGGAACAAATAGGACAACTCGGTATTGCCCCAGACTGCAAACGAGGAGTGAGGACCAAAATTCAGCTGTGGAGGACCACTAATACATTTTGTAACCGCTTATAGCCAGGCAGCTTATCCCAGCATCACCATCCATGAAACTTCTCTAATGCTGCACTGCTTCCCAGGCGGCAAAGAGGAAGGAAGAAGGGAGTGGCAAGTGCCTCAACCCCAAACAAGCCCCGGCACGGGCAGCAAGGCTGTTCCTCTGGCCCCACAAGCATCCCGGCAGCCACACTCAGGTGGAGGGGAGAGGCAGCGGGGACAGGGTGTGAGCCTGGACAGGGTCCCATCTCGCTGAGAGCAGATGCACAACATAAAGGAAGCAGGCAACAGGCCAGCCGTCCCAATGACTGCAGCAGTTTGACCATCTCCCGGCCCATCAGCTCATCTCCC
This sequence comes from Gavia stellata, assembly GCF_030936135.1. Taxonomy (NCBI): domain Eukaryota; kingdom Metazoa; phylum Chordata; class Aves; order Gaviiformes; family Gaviidae; genus Gavia; species Gavia stellata. Next base: position 71,128,720 of record NC_082594.1, read on the forward strand.
CTAAATATAGATATGGAAATGGGAGACTGTAAACAGTTTGGACTGAAGTCCCAGCCCCCATCAAACCAAAAAAACTGCTCCAGCAATCGTTTAGCCCCGACTCAGGAGCACCCTACACGCCCCCAAGTTTCCATCCTCGGCTGGGTGTTTTCCAAAGAGGCAGTTGTGAAAGATCCCATGTATCTGCCCATACTCTGGTGTCTCCAAGAGCAGACACAGCTGACTGCAAGGGATGCACCCAGCCACATCTGGTTCGCAGCACAGCTGGAGCCAGCACACCGCCTCCTGCCGCGTGGGTCTTTGCAAAATAACAGGTTGCCTCAGTCACGGCGGCTCAGAGACAGACCCAGGTGGGGAACAACCCAGAAACCTCCAGTAAGAGGGAGCAGTTTCTGGTTAGGGATTCACAAGTGAAAACACTGCTTAATCCTACTCAGAATTCAAACTCAAAAATTTGTAATCCTACAAACAGAGATATACATAATGCTAAAGCTGTAGACAAATCTAATCTCTTACCATTCCTTTCCACCGCTTCCAACTTTACTAAAAGGAGTGGAGAGGGGGACTGGAAAGAAACAAATTTTTAAAAATGTAGAAGCCTTCCACTTGTCTTAAGGTATTTGCTCAGTCATGCTTTCCTAGGATGTCTGCAAACCTACCTACAGAGGAAGGTTTGAGCTACGCTGCCTCAAAAGCTACCTACCATTTACACAAATCACCACTTGCATCTGGAAAACAGTCATGTTAAAGACAATCAGCTACTCTGACCAAACGCTACAGCTATGACCTAAATACATTATGTGGTATGGTGGTGCAGAACAGCAGTTCCTAGAATTAAGCAATCTTCCAATTAAGTGTCATGCACTGAAAACAAAATTAAATCAGCTGTGATGCTGCCCTACTACTTCTTCTACTCCCTTCTCCCCACATCAGGGAAAGAAAACAAAATCCTTTCCACCAGTCTGAATGCGGTATCACCAGTGGGACTGGATTTCCAAGATGCTGGGGAGGGGTCTACGTACGCCAGCTGTGCCTGTCCCAAATTACAGAACTCTGAGGAGAGCTAAAACAAAGTAATTATTTTTTAAATTGTAATAAAACTGGATTTCTGAAAGTTCCAATGCTTTTAAAGTTTGCCTTTTAAATTTACAGCCACTTGTCTCATTACTGAAAGAGCATTACAGTTTATTATAATCATGTGTCTGCACTGAAAACATCAATACACCATGCTGGAACTGATTGCTCAATTATACAATGCACAGCTATTGCAACTTCTGTCAAAGTAGAATTCATAACAAGTCCAAGGACTTGTCTTTCAAAACATGAGCGAGAGTAGAGTAATGCTTAACACTTAAAGCAATTTCACTGAACCAATGGATCACCAGGAGAAGCGCATACAAGACAAGATTTGGTGCAACATGCTGTCAATTATGGGCCGTGTTTGAAGGTACGCACATACACAGACGCATATTTATGCCAAGTGTGGGGCAGCCCCGTCAAACACACAGCTGAATTAAGGGCTGACTATGGTACGATGCTCTGAACCTGGGCACCAACCACCGCTTCACCACCCACATCACCCACCCTGGGTGACAAATCCCTGACGGAAGTCGGAATCCCATCCCACCCACCAGCCCAGTAGGTGAGGGTGCTTCACCACCCAGGGAAACTACTCAAATCCAGAAACTACAGGGCATCAAGGGAAGGAGGGCCAGGGGCAGTCATCAAGGCGCAACCCTATGTGACCCCTGGCAGCCCCAGCTCCGTCAAAGTTGTGCCAAGATACTGCTCCACTGTCAATGAAGGTGAAAAACACACACACACACACACACCCCAAAACACGTTTTCCACCAGCACTCACCTCTGCCTGACTCTGTCTATGGCAGGGAGGCAGGCTCCTACAACTGACTCTTTCCAAGGGAAAGCTGGTGGGTTTCTGACCCTCCCAGGAAGGCACCTGCTGCAGCTACACACAGCCTGACGGAAGGCAAGCCTTTGTCCCAAAGGTCTTACTCTACCTAGATTACAGCCTGGGAAGGTGTTTTAAAAACAAGTAAAAAGAACAGGCAGCGTTCTTGTGGTACTCTTACTCCTCATCCAGCTACAGCACATCTCAAACACAGATGCCTGGAAAGAAAATAAACAAACAAAACCGGGCTCAAAGCCTCCAATGAATTTCCATTTGAAACATCAAGAAAACCCCAAAAGCTTAATTTGATATTGCGCTGGCCTTGAGCTCAAATAAACATGAGCATTCAAAGCTGGAAGCATGAAAGATGCCCAGTACTGAAGAAAGAAGGGCAGAAGTTCATACCTTCCACCAGTGAAAAGCTACAGAGGCTTCCTTTTCTGATTTTTGCCACAAACCCTAAGCGCAACCAAGAAAGAAGCAAAGCTAACAGGATCAGAAGGAAAATCATCCAAGATCCAAATAATTAAGCTAACGGGCTGTAACATTCAAGATTCTGCAGGGAGCACAGAGCAAGAGTTCCTCAATACGCAACCGAACGGCTGAGGCAGAGAAAATAAGCAAATGCAAGTTACTGACTGGCAAATGCCAGCACTCCGTTTTAGCAAAATTAGCACGTGCTTAATTTTATTTTAATTTATTTTGATGACTCTGCTTTTTATTTTCATTTTTTACTAATGTTTCAGTAGCTTACAAGCCATCTTCTGTACACACTTAAAAACAGATAATGCACAGCTTCAATTTAGTCTGCTCATTTGTTTAAGAATTTCAGGAGAAACTATTCCAAAGCAAAAGGAAAAAAAAGAAGAAAACTAACATTTCTCCCTTATGTGAATAAACCTGTAGCTAAGAGAGATTTAATCTACTTAATTATACTGTTTGCCACTTGCATTTATAGTTAGCATTGAAATCAGTGGGTGAAATTCAACAAGAAGCAGCAAGCGAGAAAAAGCAAACAGTCTAGTTGACTGCTACATGAAAATCTTCAAGATCCATCCTTAGCTTCAGTAAAAGCAACTGAAAGTGATCAGGAAAACCTGCTAGTGTGAATTCAAAGTAGATCAGCTTTCCAGTCTTCATTTTCATGTTCATTGCAGGCAGAAGTTCATTTGTTCTACTTTTATGACTCCCATGAATGTGTCACACACTCTAACGGTAAGTACCCACTTACTAATGACAAGTTTTAGCTCTGCCTTGAGATAGAAATCATTCAAAGTACAGGCAAGTCTGTGCCAATATATTCCAAGCAAACAAACTAGAAGACACATGATATGCTTAAATCAAGTATGATTTCTTCAAGGAAATCCACTTAAAAAGGAGGCCTTCAGGCTACGTTTCTCCAGGCTGCCCTATGGAAGAGACCCAAGAGAGAGAGCGGGTCAGGAATACAGCAGAAAGGACAGACAAGCCCCAGTAAGCAACCAGGATAGAGATCTGCAAGTCCAGTTTGGCGTGGCCGCCCTGGGGAACCATGCCATGCTACGGCTTTGGCAGAGCCCTGGGAGGTAAGAGGTAACAACTGGAAACAAACAAGAGAGAGAGTATTTTTACTGCTGGATGGGTCAATGGCAAGGAAGCTGAAGATATGGCATGTAGGTGCAAGTACAGCCTTATCTTTCGTCTCTTCCTCCACCATCAGATCTTCAGCACTCCCAGCGATGACGACTCCCTTCATCTCAGAAAACAGGATCTCAAGTGAGAATACCTAATAAATTCAAGTATTGTTAGGATTTCATTTCCCCCAGCTAGAATCACCTCGTGAATGATGAGCAAAGCCTTTCTTTCTTCAATCAAGATTACCTGATACCGAATCGCATGAGACACTCACACGGCTACTGCTCAGGCAAGAGTGACGAGCAAACAAAAATCAACCGGGGAGGGGGGGAAACAACAGAGCTTCCTTCCTAACATCTCTACTCGCTTTAAACTCGCAAACTCAGACAAAGAAATCTATCTCATGGATATACCACGACATAAAGAAGCAACACTCACTCCAGAAAGCTGGAAGCCATAGAAAAAGAGAGAGGGAGGAAGAAAAAACATTATAGCCCTCACAAAGGATGCCTAGCACCACTAGGAAGCCAACAGGTGACAGCAGGCCATTATAGCAGACAAGCCCAGGAAACAAGTGTGCACACAAGAGATTATAAGGATGAGGGAATTCCAGCATTTAGCAATCCCAGCTACCACCGCAACCCGCCTATGTGCTCTTTACACAGGAGAGTCTCGCTTCAGAACGCCAAATTTCATTCCTAATGGGACAAAAAAAGTTGCCTCAACAGTGTCAGTGACTTACTGCCAATACAAGATTAAGATAATTTGGTTCCTCAAAGCTAGATTTAAAGAAGGCTTATCCATTTAATGATGCCGTTAATGAGAGTTAACAACGCTTCTTTCCACCGCAGTTAGACACAGGCACTTCCAGGACTGGACTCTACTTGTCCTTCCCACCACTCCAGCCATGAATAAAAGGTCAACATTCAAATACAGGTACCTCAAATTCCATGTGGTAAAAAAGAGGGGGGAAAAAAAAGAAGAAAGAAAAAAAAAAAAATCACCTGACGTTCAAAGACAGGGGAAAAAACCAAATTTCTGTATTGTTTGTCTGCTGCAATACCCAAAACATGCAAGGTGCTTCCCAAATCTACAAACTGGAGATAGTTAAGGCCCCTGAAATGAAAAGGTACAATAACAAAAATTTTAAAACTTAGGAAACACGTATCTATAAAATGTTTTTGCCAAAGTCTTTAGCAGACCATAAGCACTCAGCCAAACTACTTCTGAAACTAGCATCTGTGCCAGAGGATCTCTGCATGTATAATTTGTGGAGAAACTTCTATATGCATTAGATGTTAGCATTGCTACCATTTTTCCTTCAATTCATGCATGCAGTCACAGTCTGACCCAAACAGCATCTGTATTTCTACCCTTATGACCACCTCCCTAAATCTTCTCAGTTTGCAAATGTTTCTTTCTACTCTTTTCAAGCCACATCCTGCAAAGGCTGCTACTACAGAAATCAAGCAATGGCTTTCTTGTATCACCTTCCACTTCCTCAGAGGAAACAGCCTTAGCATCCAGTAGATAAAGAGCATGCATTTCCATCTTCTTTCCTTGGAAAGATAAAACATGCCAACCATCTCTGTTTCCTCTAAACCCAGTAGGCAGCTCTAACCCTCTGCTTACAAGAGAACACAGAAGCATCAGAAAGGTCCTCCTATGTGCAACAGGTTTGGGGTTGGAAGACAATGCAGAGATGGGAACATTGCCAGGATCCAGGAGAGCTGATTCCCAGGAGAAACTCGGGTGGCCCCCACCCCGCCCCCAAATACAGTTTTCCAGCTTTGCCATGAAAACTACCAGAAGCTTCAAAACCATTCAGGGAAGAAAAGTTCACAAGGAGATTGATACCCTGAGCAACTTGAGGCACACTGAAGGAGACGCACGAACACACACAAATCTGGGATGTTTGTCACCATGAGATACTGTGAGGTGGGAGAAAGCATGTCAAGAAGAGAGGTCTGGAAGGAGATGACACATTTCCACTCCAGCCATAGACTTCCTGTGCAATTTTGAACATGTAACTCAATTTCCTCTGTTTTTTTTTAATCTATAAAAGTACTAACTAACTTTATAGTTGTGTTGTCAGGCATAATTCATTAATGTTTATTAAAAAAAGCACTTTGATGCTCCTGGGTAAAAGCCACTACAGATAGATCATATATTAAGGAACAGCTAAATATTACCAGGACTGGTGCCTTACACAAGTATTTGCAGTTCCTCTGTACTGAGCAGCCATTTGAGACCAGGAAATGTCAGCCGACGCTTCCAGCAGAAGCGCCAGGCACATTCGGTGCCTCGCCAGATCCAGAGGAGAGCGGCCGACACCACAAAAGCAAAGCAACGAGATCACGGGTGCTGAGGGAAAACCAAGGAAACGGAGTCAGACTTCCTCTTCCTCCAGCGAGCGGCCGAGCCTGGACTGCCGGCATCCTGCAGTTCAATTTGTGCAGTCTAAATATGGGTGATTGATGCCTTGTGGGACACCCCAGGGCAGGCAGAAAACAGCACAAGACCTGTTAGAGATCTATGTCCTTTTGGAACAGATGCTGGGGGCTAGGCAGGATGTTCCAGCATACCTCTCTTTGGCAGAGAGGACAAGGGTGGAGGGGAGGAGAGTGGCACATGGGTCCCATCCCACTGCCCACAAAGTATGATGCCACCACCAATCATTCCCTGGTCCAGCAACTCCAAGGCAGTAGTATCCCAGCCAGGTGCACCCAGGTTTTGAAGGCAGCTGGGCTGCAGTGGCCCCTGGAAGCGGGAGGAATCCTTTTGGTTTTGAGGAAGTGCCTTGACATGGCTGGAACAAAGCACGCATGAGCAGCTTAACAGCAGGCATGGCTTCCCAGCCTTCGTAAAAAGGCATGCCGCAAACAACACCGCAGTTTGGCAGGCGGGATGAAAAAAAAGAGGAGTGCCTATTCAGTAAGGCTACTGTTTACTATTTCTTCATGTGAGATGAGATCCCTCCACCTTTTTTAATTTTTCACTCTTACTCCAATTAAAAAAATATATCTCTTATTCCTGAAAAGGTGGTGTGATTTGTTCAAGGAGTATATGTGTTATAACTTTCAGCTTCCAAATATTAAACCCTTTCCATATTAAATCTGGAAAGGCAGAAAGGGGTTACGGGAAGGATTATCATTAATTCTTTCACTGCTCTTCAGTACAGCAAAAGGGACTGAGCAGGTTAAGACAGTCTCTAGAAGTAGCAGCTATTTTATTAAAGAAAGATTTGTTGAATAAACATTAACAGCATTATTTGGACATCTTCAAGAGACTGTAAATCTGAGATTCGCTGATGTAGAGGAAATGCAGATCTTTATCTATAAGCCTGAAAGCAAAGCAAAATGAAATAAATTTCTGAATTCCCTCTCTGCAGAGACATTTTGTCCTTCAGGACAAAACTCCACTGCTTCAGTGCTGTCACTTCTGCACCTTGCCCAGCTCGGAGCTGGAGCTGTTGGTGTACTTTCAAACCTAAGGTGTTCTTGTTTCCAAATTTAAAAAGTCACTAGATCCTCTGAAGGCTCCGTGTTTCAGGGGTGGTGAGAAAAGACTGCCTTTAACGCAGGCCAACTCCTCCCACACTTCTCAACCGATGGCTCACTCTATGCCAAATTATTTTAAAATTCTGCAAATCCAAGGAAGAAGGTTCCAGAAACGAGAGGCAGCCCAGGGCCGTGCAGCACCCTCCGCCTGCAGGAACCCTCTCCCGCACCCTGCAACCCACCCGGCATTCACCACAGGTTTAAACCCTCCTCTTAAATGGCAATTTTTGCAGGGCAGGGTGAGACCCCAAGGAACTCCTCCAAAGTAGAAGATCCTCAAATCCCTGGGTCACGATGTATTCAACGTTGTGATGGAGAACCACCTAGCACTTTCGTGTAGCCGACCACTCCCATGACCCTTCAGTAGGCAGAATTCCTCGTCCTCCTTCCCCGCTCAGCTGCAAGAGTTACAGCTATTTAAAGAAACTGCACAGCACATCCAACACGGAGGACTTGTCACCCTTCTCCCCACCTCCTCTAGGAGCAGCAAACATTCAGCACGTCATTAATTAGGTCCTGAACTCACCCTCTGCCTGGTGCTTTGTGCACCTCTGCTTCATTAGAATATTACTAAGGTACAACTGGAGATAATCATGCCGTTAGCAACATTAGCAGGGCAGTTTGCAAGATTACATATAATGAGCATTGGTTAGAGGGAAGTGCATCATGAATTTAACAGAACAGTAAAAAAAAGAGCAACAGTCCAATTATCTTCTCCCTACGCCAAGTTTCAAATAAAGGCCTCTGCGAGGCCAACACTATAGCACAGTAGGGAGCAGCACAGTGGGCTAAAATTGTGTTATTCTTCTCTTTGTTGGGAAAGGAGGACTAACAACTGGGACTGGGAGGCATTTAACTATCTATTTGATTAGTCATTCAACGGAATGATGAAGGTCACCAAGCACCATCCAGCACAAATGCATACTTGACCTCACGTCACACGTGAATGTGAAGTCCAAGCGCAATTCCTCCCTGCGCTCCTCCTCCCGTCTCTTTCCAAAGATGGGTTTGATACCAACAACCTGCTTTATCCCATTTCTCTTTAAACTATCAGGTTTCCTGCATTTTAAAAGACCAAGCTTAGAGCAAGACTTTGTGGAGACTGTGGAAGTTACATGTGCAGTATTTATAAATAACTATATTATACCCTCAAGGTTATCTGTTTGATATTAGTATGTCCAAATGCCAACAGTTAAAGCAGAGCAAGGGGGAAACACATGGCAAAAATAAAGCTACTTTAAAAAAAAAAAAAGCAGAGAGGTTTTTTTGTTGAGTAGAACAACCAACTAACTGCAGATTTACAGAGTTCACTCTTTCCTAGGCAAGTCGAGGATCAAAGAGGATCCTAAACCTCAAAAAAAAAAATGCTCGGAAAAGGAGCAGAGGTTGAGCAAGAGCCTGCCCTGGGTCGATGGGTAGAACTGACGACTCCCACATCCGCAGGTACAGCTGCAGCAAGCCAGAAATTAAATTAAGCTGTCTAGGGAGAGGCACAGATGGGAGAAACTTCACAGCTGGCGTCTATAACATAAGTAAATACACCCCTGCATGCAGATGTTCCGCAGGTTATTTTCAAAGTACAAGCCGTCCATAGGAATAAATGAACAAGGCTGGGTTTGCCAGGCAGTCTTTCTGCATCACTGAAAATACACATGATGTCACCAGCTCCCATGGGGAAACAGCCAAAACCAGACAGGGACAGTGTCATCCAGGCAGCAGGGAAGAAGGAAGCCTGCAGCCCAGACAACTTCCCCACCAGCCACGTCCTGAGGACCCGACCCAGCGTGAAGCACAGGAAGCCGAAGCCCTTCCCTAAGGAGTCGCGCTCCAGGCGGATGAGAGGAGCTCATGGCATCCCCAGAGCTCGGGCAGGCGTACACTGATGCATGATGGGGAGCACACAGGGACCAAACGCAATGGGAACTCAACGGGAACTCTTCAATTAGGAGCACGAGGGAACAAGAGAGCTAATTCTGCGAAGAAAGTGTGAAGAGATAAGGCTGCAGCCTCTCCACCAGCTACCAACATGGTCTAGGTACTGGGGGAAGCTCACGCCGAACGCTAATTAAAGTTGGAACAACAGCCTGTTGGGACTGAATGGATTTACACGGACTCAGCGTGGGAGTGCAGCTCAGCAACAATTTATTTCTTATTTATACTGCAGTACCACTCAGTGGCCTCAAATCATGACCAAAGCGGCATTATGTTAGATACCGTTCAGCCACCCCCACAGGCAAACCGCTTAGCCCAAACAGCTTACGAGCTGATGTCCTCATTCAGGAAAGCATGTGCACCCAAGCTACCCTGGAAAGCAAATACTCTTGAGAATTAAATCCTGCCCCGATTAGGGCAGAAATGCCAGTCTGGAAAAGGCCTGCCCTGAACAACTGTTGCAGCAAATTCAGCTCTTTCACCTGGCTGTGTTGTGTCCAACACTCAGGTCCTCCAAGTTCCCAGCCGCTTCATAAGCTGGAAGGGAAAACGCTAGGGTGCTGGTAAGGATTAGTAAAAAGTTCTGTAAAGTAGTCAAAATGCAGCTGTGGTATTCAAAAAGAGGACATGCAATTTAGAAACGTATTAAAAACAAAACAAAACAACCCTCCCACCAAAAAAACACCAAAACCAAAAAACCCCACTATAAGTAGTGACACTATAAGTAGTAGACGGAAACTTGTATTGAAACAACTCAACTTGTATTTAACTTGAAGTTTGCTCCTCCTGTTTCAAGGCTCAAAGGAGGTTTTCCGTGCCCAAAATTTTGACCACCTTTATTAACTATGTCTCCCTATAAATGTAATTTTGTCAGCATTGCCACAGTTTTAACCTATAGGGTCTGTGATACTATTTATGCTCCTGGTTTTAAGAAAATATTGTTAGATTCTGCTGGAGGCAGTTTCGCAGGGCACTCTTCCACTGAAGGATTGCTCTATGAATACAAGAATATTTCCACTTCTCACCAGCAGTCAAAATCTCCCTAATGCCAGCTTCTCCCCTAGTTTAAAATGTTTGCTATAGTCCATTATAAAAGAAAGGATAGAATTTAATCAGATGAGGGGAACTAATTCCTCCCATCTCCCTCCTGATTTCCAAGGCCCAAACAAAACCACAGAGCCCAAACATTCAAAGCAATCTCTAGGGAGAATAAGCCAGATGCAAATTTTCAGCCACAACAGGGAAGAGAAAATAAAAAAATCAGTTAGTTTGAGGGTCTCCAGTCTGAGGCTTATAATGGAAACTGTTTTACAACTTGAATTACAACTTACACTAGAACCCAAATTTATAGTATTTTCTTAGCATTTGTATATATGCCTAAATCAAATCAATAATTAAGCTTTAGGCTTATAGGATTTACTTTGTCATAGCATCCTACTTGGCAGGGTATTTTACAGCAGCAAATTTACATAGCAGTTCATCCATAACCATGATTTACTCCACTTCCATTAGCTTAAAGACTAAAATCAGAAGACATTTAATTCTTCTAATTTAATATTTATAAATTAAGGAAGTAGGATCATGAGTACTGGGTTGCTAAAGCCACTTCCATGCCAAGGAGTTCAACAAGAAAAACTTACTGCTGCCAAGGACATCACTTTCAGCACAGCTTCACAATTAACTACCACTGTGCTGTGTGACTGGAGCTGTGATGAACCCTGTCAGGAGGAGAAAAATATCTACCTTTCCCCAGGCACGTCTCGGAGGGTATTCAGCGAGGTGCCAAGGAACTGAGAAGTAATTTGGAAAGGCTGAGGCAGACTCTTGGTCCCATGACTTTTGCTTCTGTTACTACATCTATGGACTTCAAAGATGGGTGGATGGATCGACGGACAGGTGATCTTGTAACACGGTAAGGAGGAAGAAAACCATGTCACCAAGAAGAGCAAGCATATTAGGTCACAGACTGCTAATAAAGACCAGGAGCTCACCAGCTAAGTGGAGCTTTTCCAGCTCTTGTCCCTTTCTTGGAGAACAGCAATTAGCACCTTCCCTCTTTGCTGTGCTCATGCAATGACAATGCCTTGTGCTAGCTCTCAACCAGTAAAAAAAAACCAGGTAAGTAAATAAAATAAAATGTTATCTCAGCTGCAGACAATTTTATTACCACTCTACTCCCCACATTTTTACTAAAAATACTGTCATTGAAAGAAATCCATCTATTCTGTCCTCAGCTATAAAAACAAATTGTGTTTTTTGAGGACAACATAAAGAGTAACTTAAACCTTTTCAAAACATGCCTCTATGAAAGCAGGCTCTCCCACATTAGCCAGATGAACACAAGACTATTTTTCCTAGCTTGACTTCATAATTTCAGCTAAAGCTGGGGAAATAGAAAGGTTGGTACAGTTTATAGGCAGAGCAAGTCACCTTTTTTTAATGCATAAGGAAACCAAAAGGTCTAATTTGCCAGGAGTTACTTCTCTAAACATACAGGATCACTTGCAAAAAGTCATGGGTGATTTGATCACTTTCAGTAATTATCAAAAGCAGATTTGGGGAAGGAAAAAAAAAAAGTATCAATCCCCAGACAGAAAAGTAAGAGTGATGAAAATGCTCTTTCAAAGAGGTTTACTGCCTCGCCCACCAAAAAAAAGTGGGTGTTTAGGAGAAGGTTGTTTTGTTTGCAGCTTCAGCCAAGCTGCATGAAGTTATTTCCCATCCTTGTTTGGAGGTAAAGGAGGCAAAGCAGGGAAGCCACTACGTGAGCAAGAGGGAACAGGCAAAAATGGGCAAAAGCCAAGGGTAAGAAAGCATATGAGAAACGTAAGTAGAAAGCAGGGTGTGGAAGCAGTGTGGACGGGAAGTCCACGTATGTGCAGCAACACCTCGCGAGTTCCCTGCTGTCAAAGTAAGCCCATCTACCTTGGGCAGACCGTACTGCTGCAAGTCACAGCTCATACCCGCAATTCGCCCCACCGCCAGTGCGCCAGCGGTTAACACCTCACTCAGACGAGACCTGAGCAGATGTCTGCGGGTATGACTTTGGGATAGGGCTAAAAACCGATCTCAGGGCAAGCTGCTGCTGCCAGGAGCAGAGGCCTGACGGCTCCCCTCCCCGCACCTCCAGCCCCCAGGCTCAGGCACAGCATCAGCCACCACCACCAGTTCAGAGAGCTAAACCAGTGGAAAACTCCAATCGCTTCTTTGGAGTCTCAAGAAAAAGAAAATGAACATCCATCGCTTGGAGGCAATACCTGTGCTGCTGTGCTGGGAGGCTGAGTGCTTGCTGTCAGCTGCTGTGCTGGGCTTTCTGAAAAGAGTGGGTGAACGAGGGCGCCATTCCTACCAAAACCAGTGTTTCTTCTGAGGATAAGACACAAACTCCTGCTGGTTTTCATTTATCAGCTGGAAATCAGGGAGCCTGCTGCTACAGGCTACAGGGTCCTCCTTATTGATGACAGATTAACTCCAGAAATCAGGGACTGACCAGGAGAGATTCAGGTTTGGCGCTAGGAAAACCCTGAACAGCGAGAGCTAGTGGGACATGGAAGTAGGTTGCCTGAGGATGCGGCACCATGAGACCACAGGCTACACAAGATACCCATCAGGAACAGCCTGACAGACCAAAGTGATCCAGTCTTGGGGCACGAGGAGGGACTGGATGATCTCCTGAGACTCTTTCTAGCCCTACTTCTATATGAACGGATTGATTTATATGAATGGATTGTATATCTGTACATGCATATATGTATATATATAAAAGTATATACACAAACACGTACACATAAATTATGGATTTGGGGGCAAGGGAAGAGGTCATGCTTAATTTCCTTAATACAGTTTGCAGATGACCAATCTTGCCTGGGAGGAAAAGAAAAAAAAGTCCAAAACCCCTTCAAATGGCTTACACTTTTAAAAAGCCCAGCAACACAAGACAGGGCCACGCGTCCCATACCCAAGGACTGCGGCCAAAACCTTTGGTCTCTTACGTAAGGCTTGAGTCCCCTGTTCAGGGAGGAAAGAACAGGCTTCCCCCTCAAGCCAAAGGAAATCTTCCTAAGGTTAATCTGCTGGTTGTTAAGTAACTCAGGCCAGACACCGAAAGGAGACGCGATCACATGCATGAGATTAGCACGCTGCATACGCATGAACGCGACGGCTCGTGCTGCCCTGGCAAAGGCACCGAGGGGGACGCGTGCGCAAACCTCCGCTTACACCCTATCACGGCTGACGGGTTCAGCGGGGCACTCGGGGTGAGGCAGAGGCGAAGGAGGCAACGAATCCTGTTTTGTCTCTCGTCCCCCCTCAGAAAACATGCCCGTTTCGTGCTCCCTTCTCCCCCCACCCCTTCCCTTCCCAGGCTCAGGGCTTGCGTTACCAGCAGGGCCACAGCAGGGCCAGGGTGGCGTCGGGGATCTGAGCTACAAACTTTCCTGAGGAAATGCCACTGAGATGGTATCATCAGATCCTTTGAGAATAGAGAATAGATAAGACCACACTCTGGGAGATAATTACCCATCTGCGCTACAAACATATTTTCTTTTACAATAGCCAGACTTTACTTTTAAACCACTAGGCAATTTTTTTCCCTCAGGAAGGTTAACCTGCTATTATAAAAAACACTTATGGAAAGTGCCTACTGAAAGCGCCGGATGACACAGATGAATACGGATGCCTCCTGCCAGCCGGCACTGTGAATCAGGCTCCACTCTGCCATGCCAAAGCCCCTCTGCTCCAGCCTCCTGCCTCTCCTCCATCAGCCTCCATCAACTCGTGTCTAATCTCCAAAGCCTCCTTCTCCCTGAAGGGCAGCTCTTGGCAGCTATCGATGGTGCAGAAGGCCGGCAGGCTCGAGTGGGGCTCGGACGTGGCTGTGGCCGACCCAGGCTGTAACACAGCTCAGCCCAGCTGAGCATCCCTGTCTCCGCCACAGCTCTCCCTCATCTCAAAGCATGTTTTTTCAGATGGCCCCAACACCAGTTGGCTGCCACCACAACGCTGGCAGAAGCGCGCTGTGATTTTGCTCAGCCGTAAGAATTTTAAACCATGCTTAAGCATGCTTGCTAACCACACTTAAAAGACCTACCAAAGTGCAGCCGAAAACGACTAAAGCCCTTCAGACGGCCAAAGGGCACCCTGAATAAGTAAGTAAAGAAGCGTGCTGCCACAGACAATGAGAGTCTATCTGAAGTATTTCAAAACCAAATTACAGCATAAGGAGCTTCAGTGGGATTTGTAAGTCAGTGCATGGGAGTACCATGTTTACAGGACGAAAATTCAAGCGTTGATCCACTTCTTAAGGCTAGGCACAGGGACTTCTCACAGCAAGAGTAGTGGGGGAGAAAAGAAAAAACTGATTAGTAACAAGGCCTGGTATTTGCGCAAGTCAGGAGAGGAAGTCTGGTATTTTCAAGATGGAGCAATGGCTGCGAGCGCAATGGGAGATGCGTTGATACCACAGCACCATCAGCAACCTTGCTGGCGGCGATGCCAGAGCACCACAGGACACCAGGGCCTTGGGACTACCAGGTGGGTACCCAGGGGCAAACTGTGTGTGTCTGCCTTGAGCTACCCACCCCTCTGGGCTCCTGCTGCTCTTCAGGGCATCCCAAAACCTCTGCCAGCTTCATCCTCCTAAGGGCCCGGACCGAAGGGGCCTCTCTATGGCAGGAGGGGTAAAGCCCAGAAGGACAAGCCATGTCCCCCAGCAAGAGCACAGCGGGAAGGGTGGGAAACCGAGAGCGCAAGCTGCTGCCCTCCTCTCAGGCACCCCTCAACACCCCGCTGCCTCTGCGCACAGCAGTGGAAACGGTGTCACACCAGCAATGGCATTTTGTCAGCATCAGCACTGCGGAAGATTAAATAGTAACACTCAATGTTACTTCAAAGGTGAAAAACAGAAGAAAGAAAAAAGAAGCGGTCAGTGATTTCCAGGAGACCGATACTGCGCGTGCTCCACAAAGACAAGCTTTTTTAAGCCCTCCCAAAAAACGAGGGCACGTGAACAGCCACACTTCTCGCGTCTGGAAGTTTGAGCTGCAGGCCCCACACACCCTGGGAATTAATTTAGAAACCTACGTGAGAGACTAAAAGATCTCTTGCCCAAGCCACACACACAGGAAAAAAACCCCTTCCTCCAGTCGGCCTCCTCCACACCCCTCCAAAACCAGGTATTTTATCTGGCACAAATGTGCTCCTCTAACGACACCAGGGCAGCGGTGAAGGGAGCGTGTTTAATGCAATTTACCCATAATGAAAGCCAGGGTCTCCCAAACGCCGGCTTGGGGCAGCTGGAGGAGGAGAAAATGCAGCTTGTTCCTACCCCTCGGGGTTCAGCCCTGTACACAGCCGACTCTCCAGGCCTCCTCCGGACACAGGCAATGGCGCCTGCCGACAGCTGCCGAACGGGGCAGTGCCGTGCGATGGGGGCAACAGACGGAGGGAGGGGGTGGAAAGGACCACCGCAGCTATTTCAAGACCCCCCTCAGTGTCAGGGACCGAACAGTGGCACTTTCAGTAACAACCACAGGGCACCAAGGGACAATAACATGTAACGCTGCATTTGTAACAACTGGCAATATCAGACGCTAACAATTACATAGAGGATTTTATCTTCTGACAGCGCTCTTATAAAACATGCAGGTCGGCAGCCTGCGTTCTTCCCCAAAACATAAATCTTCCCATAAGAACCGAAAGCTTTGAAGGAGTAAGTTGCAAGAAGTCCTGACTTAACTTTAGTACAAAAAGCTGTCAAAGAGGCCTGTTTTCTTCAAAACCCGTGGCAGGCCTAACCCGTTGTGAGGATCCGCAGAGCTGTGCGAGGCTCAGGACCTCCCTGAAGCCCAGCCACCCGGAGAAGAAGATGGATGTGCTGAGCAAAATAACCACGATACTCCACGAGGGAGCACGGCAGTAAGCCCAACTTGTACCTGAAATAGTGCGACCTTTCAAACGCCTGGAAAACTCGTAGGCCAGGGCTAGGAGGAGAGGTTGGATCTCACATTTGAATATAAAGACAGTAACTAGGAGCTTTACATAATATCTGGTTAAGTATGCAACACAGGAAAGGCTAATCACTGATGCCTACTCATTTTTTCCTTCAAACAAAGCAAAGGCATGCCCTAACTCCTAGGAAAAGGATTAAAAAAAGCCCCATGCATAACCTAAAACACGTATCTTCGCAGCTTTTTTAGGCTGCTGTAAGCTCTGCTGATCGCCAGCCTGAGACCAGCAATACCAAGAATTTGCACTTCCTTCACATACATATTGTTCCCGGCCTCCAAAGGTGTTCAGAAGCTTCAGGCAACTGTGTGCCACCCTCATTTCTTTCCTGATGCCCCCACAAAACAAAGAAAAACAAAAAAAAAAAAAAGACCTGCACCAAACAACTGTTAAGTTGTATTTTACCTGCTCTTCCATCCATCAGATATAGGGAACGTAAATCAAAAATGTGCAGCAGTCCAACTCCCTCCATAAAGATGAACGAGGGAGTTCATGGAATTAATACCTGCTGCACTTCTGAAATGGCCATGTGGCTTTAAATCCTCTAAAACAGTTCTGGTAAGTTTAAAATCTTAGAGTGAGTTCAGGTTTGAGTAGGTCTAGGCATCTCGTTTCATGCATTTGCAAACTGAGAGTTAAAACTGAGCTTGAAAAGCAGAAGGAGGAGTAGGAAAGGCTAAAAACGCAGGGGCAGCAGCTGAACCTCAGTCCCCGAGAGCAGCTTTCTCCCCTTCCCTACAGCCGGTACAAGGTGGTCACAAAAATGGCCAATAAAATGAGAAGCCAGCTGAGAGGATTTGTAACGTGAAACTGCCAGGCACAATACTGAAAATTTTCCTGTCTGCTGAGAGGGGGAAAAAAAACCCAACCCCACTGGAGAGGTCATTAAAGACAGATGGCTCATGTGGAGGGTTGGTAGAAGCACACTCCTCTGAAACCCAGGCACCAGCATCAATCACCCAGGTATCTGCTGGCAGAGGTAGATCCCCATCAGCAGAAAGCGGGGCTGCGACCAGGACCAGCGTGCAGCACCCTGCCAGGACGGAAAACCCAGCTCCCACCAACCTCTGCCAACAGCCCACCCATGGCTGCTGCCACAGCAAGCACGTCTGGACCCGGGGAGACAGAGGAGGAGGACAATGGTGTGCCCATGAATGATTTTTGCATTTAGGTTTCCTGGACGGGTATCAGCAATCTGTCAAAAAAGGAAAGAAAAGCCCTACCCGAACCATCAGCTACGCTCATTAAAATCCTAAAGACGTCTGGAGAACTGCCCTTTCTGCAGCATTAAGTCACTGGCAACTTCATCTTAACTCAGATGGAGATTTCCCCATCCTCATTCCCCCCCGCCCCACGCCAAATGTAACTGCAGAAGAGAGAACTGGATCGTGTTCAATAAAAAAAATTAGCCAAGGGCTGCAGCAGGGTGAGGGTGGGGGAGGTGGGGGCTGTACAGATAAGTAAATCCTTTGCTTTGCACATGTCTTGTAGTTATTTATCCCCTCGATGCCATCACGTGAGCTGAGCCGGAGCCTGCACACTGAACAAAGGGCCTTTGCTGGGCTGTCCACAAGGAGCCCTTTAAGTGTTTCTGCACAGCCTACAAGTATCCTTCCAATTAGCCTTTAAACTGTGACACCAAAATTAAAAAAAAAAAAAAAAAATCACCACCACCTTTTATGCGACAATGTTACCCCTTCACCATGCCACAAAAAGTGACATGGCTGGGGCACATACAGCCCCTCCCACTGGGAAAGAAAATTCCTAAATTTAGGCATATTGTCTACCCCCCTGTATCAATCAACAGATCAAGCTCTTCATTAACAGTGTTCAGCTAACTTGCTAATTTAAGGGATGAAACCCCTCCCCCATGGTACCCTGAAGAGGACAGTCAGTTTAGATCCCCATTTCAGAGAAAGCAGTAAAAAACAGCTTATCCTCCTTAGTCCAATGCTAACTAGAAGCACTGCTTTAAAAAGCAAATACAGCTTCAGCCCGGAGCTCAGAGCTGAAAGGTGCACAGAGGATTTCTGCGGAAGGATCAATACAAGGCCTGAACCCTTCTGGCTCAAAACGCAACCACCCCGACAGCGAGTGTGCACGTCTGTCCGTGTGTCCGTGCATGCGTGTGTGCTAGCAAGCCCTGCAGCACAACAGGAGGGTCTGCAGAGGAGCAGACCTGGTCGTGAGGAGCGCAATCCTGCAAGATGCTCAAGCAACCCCTGCCTCGGCTTGAGCCAAGTCACCTGATTTCAGAACTACAAAATGAGTCAAAATGTGCAGAATCAGGCTCTAAAGTAGAAAATCAGCTCCTCTGCTTAAACCACAGCAATCCTCGCCTGCCAGTTCTTTTTAATCGCTAGACTGACAGCCATGTGGTAAAGTCGACATCGCCAAGTACTTGTCATTTCATTGGTGCTGCCAATTCCCATCTTGCTGAGACAATGACACATCAAAAATAGCTTTCATCTGTTTATATACTGCATGCTCGGCAAACTATGTCACCAACTGCTGGTGTGGAAAAAAAGCCTTTTCTTAATAATCTCCATCCTGGGGAAAAAAAAAAAAAAAAGATTACGTACTCTCTGAAAAATATTAAAAATGTATTCCGTATTTTGGGAAACCTTCAATGCATCCCATATTTCATTTCAGATTATTATACTCTGAAAATACTTATTACAGTGAAACATAATAATTCTTGCTCTTTACTAACAAAGAGCAAAGGAATCATAACCCAAACTTTTTTTCAGCAAAATGCTGGCTTCTGAAGCTGCTGCAAATATTTAGAAGACAGAAATAGATATCCAAAAGCATCTTTCCTTATAAAAATGGGAGGTTTTCTGCAGGTCCAAACAGATGCCAAAAACAACATACACAAAATTTCACAGTCTTTCTTCACATTTTCATTGGTCTCCCTGGAAGACACACAGTGCATGAGTCACATCCCTTTGTTCCTGTCTTCCTGGGTTATTCAAATTTGCTGAGCTATTTGTTGGTGGACACCATAATTAGAAAAAGTCCTGCTCCCTACTGATCCGATGAACAGTTCAGGTACATAAGAATATACCGTGAAATGTTTATTTGCACAATTTTTGCTTTGTTCTTCCCTCCTATATGTAACACAAAGGGTAGGAACGGTTTAAAGCACTAAACTTTGACATTTTGAAAGTAGATCTACAAGCAAATCCATAAACTTAGAATACAGGCTAGAGAGCCAAATTAGAAAATCACAGGAGATAAACCCTACAGCTGAGAAATTATACCCATCAAACACTATGTGGCAAGCAATGCCTAAAACTTGCTGTGATTCTTCATAAAACTCATCCTATACTTTGTTGAGAAGTGCGAAAGAAACTGCAGAAATTCGGGAACAAGATCTCTTTCACAGCTAAAAAGACCATTTTTAAAGCTGAAATAACTTATTTATTTGAGCCCCAAATTCACTGTTAACAGACAAATTTTCATCCGAAGTCCTCTTCTTCTAACTGCGGAACTCGTAAGTGTTTCAGCAAAAATAGGATTCGTAGCAGTTTTGGAAGGGAGTCCCATCTGAGATTGCAGGAGATGGCAAGCTTCAGGCCTGACTTACAGAGCCCTCATGACAGCCTAATAAATCAGAAAAACATATTTTTCCAACTTGTAGATTAAAACAAATACCAATTTGATGATAGCATGCTTTTGAGCAGCCGTGTTTCCAAAGGAAAAAGGACTGTTTACACTAGCCCGATACTCTAATAGACGGACACACACGTATCATTAATTACGCCTGGCAGATGGAAGTGGGCTGCAAGCGCCTGCAACGCAACCCACAGGTCATCAAGCTGCCGAGGTGTAGGTGTAACTTTGCTATCGTGAAATGAGGGGAGATGAACAGCAGGAAAGACGATGCTGTGCCAGCTGCAGACGGCTCCTGGGTGCTCCTCCCCAGGCAGAGAAATCCACCCAGAAGAGCCACACCACTGTGCTTCTACCACTGTTTACTGGGCAGCAACTTCAACCAGTACTTTTTCACACAGCCAGACTCATTGCCACAGGATACAAGCAAAGCCAAAGGTGGAAACATGGTTTATACCATAAGGGTTATTAAGCATGGATGAACTGGGTGCAACCTTGGTCGAATAAAAAAAGAAAGCACCCACCCACCCCACACCCCCAACATCAGCTGCCAAAGGTTGGTAAACCCTATGGGAGGTCTCTGTTTTTCTCTGTGTATATATATATTTAATCCCTTTCTCCATCACTGCCAAGTATTAGAGACAGCAGCCTAAGCATTACAAACCTGTAGTCTGATCCCACATGGAAGCTCTTAGGCTAGTCCAAATATACTTGATTTTTGTGTAGAAAAAGCTTAAGTTCTTGGAAACAGGCTTTTACATCAAGGATGGCAGCTCACTGGCATCTTAAGAAGTAGGACCCAGCACTAAGTGCATCTGAGAGGATGTAATGCTGACATAAAGCAACCAAGCAACGCAGAAAGTTCCTGCTTCCTCTTTATCGGGATTTAATATCAAGTCGGCTAAGTGGAGTTGTACTGCTCAATGGAAAAAGCAGATTTTTTTTTTCCCTACTCTCCTTCCGTTTTCAGATGTCTTCTTCCGTACGGAAGAAGCAGCAGGTACATTGAAACGGTCCTCAACCCCCCTCAGGAGGAACCAGCCTGCCAGCTTCTGGGAGCAGAGCTCAGCTCTGAGCTTAGAAAAGTTCTTTTGAAACATTGCTCTGAAAGCAAAAGCTCTCCCCCAAGGAGGTGGAGATGTGGAAGCAGGTATTGATAAACAGAGATATCAGTTGCTGGTCTGTTCTTGCAGTCCAAATCAAACAAGTGTAAATAGGAGAGAATTATGTATGCATTAACATTAAATTCACATTTCAAAATACTATTAGCGAAAGATTGGTAAGAGATCAAATGCAATGCACTCCAAGTAATTGCTGGATTCCTTTGGGGTTTGTTTTCTTCTTTTTTTTTTTTTTTTTAAAGTAAACATATTCGGTAAGAAGAAAGATATTCGCATATGGTTAAATTTTAATTTGGTTAGTTATATAAACTACATGCCACTATAAAAATTCTCACCAGTAGTTTCAATTCCATAATCACAAGCTGTTATTCACTTTCCATGATTACATGTTCTCCCCTGCTGAAAATTTTCTCCTTCCACTTCAAACATGGGTTAAGCAACTCACAGATGCATTTCAATCAGACTGTAAAAGAACTTCATGAACCTTCTGAGTATAAAATATACTAAAATTAAGCCTGACTTTGTTGTCATACTTCATCGACCTGTCATCGACTTCATCGTGTACCCAAAGGTAACATTGTTCAAAACCGAGATAGGGCATAAGAACACCACATAAAAAAGACAAGGCAAATTACCTCTCAGTTTACTATTTGTTAGGTTAGTCTACAAGTAAAAGACTTTACATTTTTTTTAGTAAAAATATAAAGCAAAGCTTCTATAGAAAAAAATCCTCATTAAAAACTATCTTAAAATGCCATCCAGCAATCACCCAAAATGCAGTCATACTATAAAAACACAACACATGCTCTTAGCATAAAAATAAAGGTCTTCATGAGATGGGCTTTTACTCCGAATTTGAAAGTAATTAAAATGTATTATATGCAAGTGTTGGATGGGGCTGAGTCCATGACTCACTTCTCATGTCACCTTCAATCACAGAGATGAATCTGCTCTTCAAAATGAAGTCTGAGAGCTATGGGTAAAACAATTTGTTACTGCTAGCTCTGATTAATCCAAACCCAACCATTTCTAGTTCTTCGGTACGTAAAATAAACTAGATGCAAGTTTCTCCCACTTGCAATGCATCTAATTCAAACAGGAAACTCTTCAAATCTAGGATTACAAAAATGCAATGAATAAATTGGAATAATTTGTCCCTTTAGGCCCATAGTCAATGAAATGATTTGTGAACGTAAACTTGAGAGCACGCCTGTACTTTCCTCGGTATCAATGCCTGGGCATATCCATCCAAAACTAAAGATAACTCTTCATACAGCAGCCTTCTACATACACCAGCCTAAAGGCATGCTCCAGAGCAATCAAGCTGAACAAACATCGGGAGGAGAAATATAAGGGAGAAAGAATAAAAGACTGAAATTGCCACTTTTTGACAGAGATTATAGTATTTACTCAGTAGTGCCTGCCACAAGAAGGTGTTTCCAAGGACTGGTTAATGTGTGCATGCAGTTCCCAAGAATACAGGCTAGGATAAAAATATTTATTTTTATTTATTTTTAAGCTACAAAGGCACCCCAAATAATACACTTTACTGACAGCCTCAACTTGTGGCAATCAGCATAGCTTAAACCACTGTAAATAATCTTCAAGGAGAGCGATAATGTACAGTCATCCCCGAAACAGCGAACAGGGGTCGGGGGGCAAAGAGCTTACCAACATTAAGCACAGACATCTCAAAAAGAGCAGCTTCCAGCTCCATCCAATATATGGCACGTTCACACATGACCTGTAACCCACTGCTGAATCCCAGGGCTGGGATTCTGATCTCACTACATCTGGGAATTATTTGGGATTTGGCTTGTATGGTCCAGAGCAGAGTTGGATAGTAAATGCATACCTACCCTTCAGAGCAGGATTAGCCTAAAGAATTATTATTTCTAAAAGACCAGAAGAAAACAGAAGTGTATGACAGCTATGCTGTGAAAGAACAGTACTTCTCAAGGAATGCCAAAGCCAGACAGATTTACAATTGCTGAAAAATGAAAAAACCTCACCACCCCCTATGCTAAATCTATGGCAGAAACCTTCTTCTTTGTGCTGGGACTATCCAACACTCGGACCAAAATTTTGGCCCCACTGAGACTATTCTTTTATCCATGCAAGCTTTCATCCAGTCTCCCTGCAAATGGGCGTTATGATAACGCACCATCACACTCCGCTTGCCCGTGTTTTAGGCTTGTACACAAAGGGAGGATGCAAAAAAGGAGCTGTTGCAAGAATAAATGTGCATCTACCATTTCATAACTTCTGAGCAAAGAAACGCAACATACTAACTTGGGTTTTCTGTATTTTTGTGGGGTGGAGGAAAATTTCTCATTCCTGTCAACATTACCCAAACACATTTATTAACGGAGCCCAGAGAGATGAGCTCTGGCTGGTCATACTGTGGCAGCTGAAGGTCTCCCTCATCGCAGGTGTCCGCCGTCCATCCCTGCCTCTGCAGCAAAACTCACCTTCTGAAGCCCACCTACACGCATGCTTTGCCTGCTCCGCATCGGAGCGGCATCTGAGCTCTGTCCACAGCTGCGTGGTAATAAAACTGGAGCACTGCAGGCAGGCACTCCTTCCCCTCTTCCCAGCTGCCACCAAGAAATTGCTTCCAGCAGCACAGCAACATCCCTCAGGGCTCATCTGCAAGCATTCAGAGAGGTGCCTGGCTGTCCCCTCATATTTCAGTTTGCTCATGCATCCTAAGTGAATTAAAAAGGCAATCACAAACGCTAGCTTCGTTAGTTGCTTTGCCAATGAGTTGACCACAGGAATTTAGTGAGGAGTCCAAAGGTCTTTATCCTGCAACCCTGAACCATCCATCACAGCTGAGTACCAGCAGCTCAACACACCAGCAACTGCTCATTGCAAGTTGACTACGGGAAGCACATTAATTTTCCACCAACACAGAGGATACTGGCCACATGATTCCTCTTCACGCAATTATTCAAAGGTGTTTTGAATTTAAATAAAACTATGGCAGAAATTCCCTTGTGCCGTTCGCATCTCACCAGAAAAGCAAATTCTGGTTTGCTGCAGGCAAAGGATGCAAATAGCCTTGAAGAACCGTAACAAGCAAGCAAAGAACAGGTTGGACAAAAAGGCCAATGCCGTCTGCACTCCTTTACGCACTTGGACAAGACTGAAAAAACTGGAGGGCTGCAGTTATGCCAGATTTGCTTTTCTATTGTTGTTTCAATCACCTTTCCTCACAGAAAATAACCTCATGCTAGCAGGTTTGGGGTTTGGGTTTTTTTTTTTGTTTTTCAACCTGTAATACGGCTACAGCAGTTCTTCATCTCCGAGACGTCTAATCATTTGTTCCCCTTCTGAATTTTGTGAGCAAGCAGACCTTTACAGAGATCTATTAACACCCACATGATTCATGGCACCAGTCAGAAAGCAGAGTGAAACCATCATTAAAAAGATAAAGGACAAAAGCCAGGGGGACAGTTCCCCTAAATAAAGGGATTTATCTAGGAGGTGCTTTATGAATACCATATATAACACAGTACACCAGACTGGAAAACCACTTGCATGTGGGCAGTCCCACAGCAGTGTACAAGAAAGACAAAAAAGAAAAGTAAACTCCATAACTTGGGGGAAAATAGATTTCTAAGACTCACTGCTGGCCAGTATAAATGATGCTGCTCCACAGCCATTGTTTTACTGTTGGTTTTTGCTTGTAACTGAAGACTTGTGTTGGCACTTTTTTTCAGAGAAACCCACGAAGCATCCAGTCAAACACGGAGGGAACAAGCTTTTCTAAGCACAGGGATGCCTGGTGCTTTGAAGTAGGGCCTTTGCATCCCGCAGCCAGGCTCTGGGAGAGGCAGCAGCCTGCTGCCCTCCTCGGCTCTGCTTCGAACTGCAAACCCAAACAGCACTGACAGCAGCAGGCCACTATTTTTAATTACACAGCTGGGATCGTCTGTTCCCTGAACCCCCCTTAATTGCTCTTTGCTTGACAACCCCATCCCCCTCTCACAGCAACCAGGTCTTGAGCATCTCACCACAACAGCCCTGAGGTCCCCGAAACGCGAGCACATCACTTCTGGAGTCTTTTATTCGGGTTTTTTTTCCCCAGCATCAAGAAAGTCTAGACATGTAAGTACTAAGCAAGTCACCAGAGACACCCAAAAAAACCAATCAAAGCCTCGAACATGCACACCTTCCACCCCAAAGTCTGTGTTATTTTATTACTGATCTGCATTAGTCCGGCGAGGAGGGGCAGGGAAGCCATGCAAGCACTAGCACAACCTGCAGCCTGTGCTTCAGTCACAGAGCACGCAGCTGTGCCGGGCCACGCACCCGGCGCTGCCAGACCCCCATCTTTGCTTACCGTGTCGCACCCCAGAGCTTGCAGAGAGCGCAAGGGAAGGGCTGAACGAGGGACCTCGGACACCCCTACCTGGGGTTTCCAGGCACCGGCAGAAACAGAAGCCCACTCACCTATTCCTGTCTACTCGCAGGAAAAGATAAGGGGCACGCTACATCTGAGAAAGCACGGAAACATTTCAAATACTAATACTTTAGCCTTAGCACTCTCCATATGAAAACCAAAAGTGCAGACGCCTCCACGGGGAAAGGTATTTCAAAGGGGATTCCTCCTGGGCAGTGCCAGAAGCGGGAGGCTGCCCATCCCGCGGGATAACCCTGCACCGGGGTGGCAACAGGGTGGGCATCACCTAAGCCCCGCACCCTCACACTGCCAGCCACTCGGCCCGGACTTCCACGGCAGGTCACGAAACTCGCCGCCTCCCCAGCACCACTGCGTCCTGCCGCAAACGGCCGTCCCTCCAAAGCCTGTGAAACAGGGGTCGCAACTGCCGAGCTAATCCTCCATGAGAGGTAGCGTTGGTAGAGCACTTGAACGAAAACAAAGTGCTGAGGAGGAAGAAAATAAATATTTGGCAAACACCACTTCAGCTTATAGCAGAGTAGGTTTATAAACCCTGGGAAATTAACTTTTTGTGTTTGTTTTTTTTTCCATTAAAACACCCACTCACACACTCGCGGAACAATTCATGAATATCATTCTTCCCTTTCCCTCTGCCCCCAGCCCTTTTCCACTAGCTCTGGAGGCAGTAAATTAAATAAATGAAGAAAGTTTCCACTGTAAGTTTCGGTTCCTGACTTCATTTAAAATTTCATCATGCTCCAGCTATTTCAAACATCCCCAGCCAGTCCAGAACTGCAAATGACACCCGTCCATAACGGGAAAATAAAGTGCTTAAAATTAAGTACCTCTCACTTAGGTCAATGAAAATAAAAAGTCCAAGCACAAAGAGTTTGGCATGTTCTTTCTCACTCTGTGCTTCCATAGCTTCTTGCTTTCAACGAACCTTAGGGAGAGATGATGCTTATTAGCGTTCTCTGTTCTAACATCAATTATTCTCAAACCATCTCCTACTACGCATCCACGCCGGTGCAAGTGCTTTCCTCTGTTAGATGAACGAAGACTGTGAAGCTGTTTAACCACCCTCTGGTCCACCCTGCTGTCTATTACGTTATCAGGGGCATGACGACAACCCAAGAGTCCCAACTTCGATCTCCCTCACTCTCTAGAAGAGCTGCCAAGTCTCCTTCAAAAAGGTGGCTGCACACGAGCCATGGGCAGAATATTCCTACTTGGAAAATCACTTACAGCCGCACTTTCAGGGGACACAGGGTTTCATAGCCATGTCAAAATAAAAGTTCGCACCTCAGTCATGCAAGAATCCCAGGAATATATAGAGTCTATATAGACAAGCACACATGTTCCCCACATACTGGGTAAGAAGGGAAGCGTAAAGGTATCTTGCCCCACTGCTGCAAGCAGAAAGCAGTGCAGGTTTACACAACCCTCTTTTCACCAACCTACCGCAAGAATATTAATGCATAAATACCAAGACCAAACATACTAATGAGTACAAAAGCCATGTAATCATTTTCCCAGATTAAATCCATCTGTCCAACAGAATCCATCTGTCCAAGGAGCTTATTAAGGCTGGAATAAGTCTTTTATTAGTCGGGTTACTAGGATCCGAGCCTTATCTCTGGCACCTTCGAGTCCTCCCAGGCGCGCCAGCCGGCCGGCATGCAGAGCTGGCCGCCCCCTGCCCAGAGGGGCTTTGCCATGGCTCCTGCCGCACCGCATCCCCTACGCCTCCCAGCTCCCTGCAGGAAAGCCGTGGAGGCAGACAGTCCCTTTTTCTCGCCCCGCTTAATTGTGTTCAAGCGTTTGATGCTCAAAAGGGAAAAAGTGATGCTCTGAATGACTCTTCTCGCCCATAAAAAACAGGAAGGACCCCGGTGCAAGCGCCCCAACCTCGGCAGAGCCCGAGCTTTCAGCCGCGGCACAATCCCACCTCTGTGCCCCACCAGCTATGAAGAGAGTCACTCAAACCCAAACCCGGGCTAAAAGAAGGCGAGTAATGTCTTCATAAGCCCGTGAGGGCACAGTCCCAGTGGCCGGGGCCCTGCCTTGCCAAAGAGCAGGAAAGCGGGAGGCGAACAGTGCCTCATCAGTCTCCCCGGCTGCTATTCAGAGGCTGGCAGGCGACTGGAAAGCCAAGAGACCGCTGAAGTTCAGCTTTGTTCGCTGCTTGGCACGGCTGGGAGCGGCGGCCCACAGAGGCCAGCATCAGGAACATTTATAGGAGAAGGGTCTCCCAAAAATGGAAAGGAGGGGAGGAGCAGTAAACAGAGACATATTCCCACCACGGATGCCAGAAAAGAAAGGAAATGACCAGACAGATTAAAAAAAAAAAAATTGCTCAAAGCAATTTAAGCGAGGTTACACCAGGCAAGGAAAAAAGGGCATAGATCAGTTTAGTTTGGAAGGGAAATTGCAGCAAGAGCACCTACCAAGTTGCAATTTTTATTTTTTTTTTTAGCTTGTTTAAGTAAAAGACATCCATCAACAATATGTTACAATTATAAGGTACAACTCCTGCTCCTTTGCACAGATATGTTGGGGGTTTGTTTATTCTTCCCGAACACTACAGGAACTTTTTCCTGTGTTTTATAAACTCCCTATAAAATAAAGAAATGTATGTTGACAGGATGACAAACTACTGGCTGATACACTGCATCAGACAAGAAACAGCGATAGGATGAATTAACTCAAGACACCCCAAAGCAGTGGCATATCCACGTCTACTGCTCACGATCTCTGCTACAGGAGACCACAGCACGCTTCAGAAACTCACCGCCGCATCGGCCAGGACACCGAGCAGAAGCCACCACTGTAATTTCTGTCCTTTAAAGATAAACTACATCAACAGCAACACACGCTCTGTTGAAAAGAGAAGGATGATATAATTGCTTTGATTTTAAGCACTGCACAAACAGGGATGGGGAAGATGAGCAACACAGATCCCCCATCCCCTGTGGCAGTGCCTCTAAGCCATGACAACGGTGGACCATTAAGACAGTGGTGGACCATTAAGACAGCGTAGACCGGGCCAATGGGGAGGATCTGTAACACGCAACCAAGCCCTGAATCCAGCCTATGTTTTTCTATAGTTCAGCAAGCGTTTGTGCGCATCCTTAAAACAAGATCTCTATATCAAGACAGCCCTGGAGTTATTTTTCTATTCCCCAATTGCTCATCCTCCTTCACATTTGGAAACACTGGATGAAGTGGAGTGCATCCAGCATAACCACATACATGTGAACTGTATGTGAGCACCCGCATACTGGAGAAAAGAGTGAAGAGCCTGCATCTCCTCATCAGGGCTGGGGCAGGCAAGTTGGAAAAGCTTGCTGTGAAACTCCACCGTGAACGAGGATACACGTACGAAGAGCCAGTATGGCGTAACGCTGTACCTGACCCATTTCACCATTTCACTGGGCTTATTTTAGCACACTAAGATGAGCTGAAAAAGAGTTGTTCGTTTTCACACACGTATGTAATCGTGCCTTCTCACCCTCCCAATTAAGAGGAAGGAACACAAATTTTTGTTCCATCACTTAAGTCACAAGAAACACCTATTTCTCCAAAATCTAGACTGAAAAATCAGTAAGACACAGCCAAAATTGCATACGCTAGACCATCTCTAAAACCAAAATGACTGAGGGCTCTACATCTTGTACCAGATCATACAATTTTCCTTCTCATATTTCCTACCTCCCAAGAGGAAATAAACAGAGATAATAGGCAGTGAGATGTGATGAGGGAAATAACCATCAGTGAGTACAACCTATAAAAAAATTAATTTGTTTCCGTAATTTCCACAACACTAATTTACCCTGGTATCTCAGGAGAGAATTACTGCCTCTACTTGTTCAAGAATTTTTTTGATGGGGTCCCTAACTGTTGAAGATTAAACATATTTAATAATACATCTACAAACCCTACAGTTTCATCCACAAATAGCTCCTCATCTTCTAAGCAAGGGGAACTACATTCCTGCAAATCACAATGCTCTTCTAGCTTTTGGTTATGCTGTTTAGGCTGGGTCAAACCCGTCTTACGCTTTGGAGGACCTGCCCCTTTCTGCAACCGGTTCAGAAGCATTTTACACCTGCACATGATACACCTTCAGGCCTCCCTCTGAAGTCATTCCATCCTTCCCCCCAAATTTGCACGTATGGAGAGTCTTCACCGGGATGACAAGGCCCCAATAACATTTAGTCTGCACTGAAGAGAGGAAAGGGAGGAAAGAATAAGGAGGAACGAAAGAATAAGGAGGAACGAAAGAATAAGGAGGAACGAAAGAATAAGGAGGAACGAAAGAATAAGGAGGAACGAAAGAATAAGGAGGAACGAAAGAATAAGGAGGAACGAAAGAAAGAATTTAAGCCAGATCCCTGAACCAGGACTTTTTATCCTAGACTTACTAAGGGCTTGTCTACATGGGGAAAATCAGGGTGAAGGAAGCGACGGTGTGAATTTTCAACACACTTTCTTTCAGTGGACTAAATTAACCTGCACGACAGGCGCTCTTAGTGCACACTCAGCATCCACAGGGGGAGTTAGTGCAGAGCAGCTAGCGTGCTGTGAATTCACACCCTAGCTTACCGCGCACTAACTTCCCCATGTAGACAAGCACTAAGCTGCTGAAGCCTTCGTTTGCCTAAACACAGCCCTTTTTTTTTTCTTCCTCTCAGCAGACTAGTTCCGGAAACCTCGGGCCACCGCTATACTAAAGGAAAAAAAATTACCAGGCTAAAAAGGACAAACACTTACTCTTCTGGTGAAGCAAATTACAACCACGCACAAAACTGCTTTAAGCAACACACAGGCCGATTCGGTTCGTCTTCCCAAGGTCTAATCAGAGCCCCAAAACCCATCCAGATGAAAGCCGCCTGCACAAGTGGCACCAGTAAGATCTCACAGGCCAACAACTGGTTTTCAGCTTCTCCCAGGTTCCGCGTGTCACACCAATATGGAAAAACCCTGAGAGCAGTAGGAAAACGGATTGCTCCCCATCAGTGTTGAAGGGAGACGTAATCTCCCAGTGGCAGCAGGCTGAGCGGCGGGTGCCTGAGAAAGGTCTATGCCATGGAAGCAGTTCAGAGCCGGTTGCTTCTCTCTCTGTTAATTAACGAGGGCTTTTCCCCCCACCAGCTGACTCATGGCAAATTTGTCAGTCTTTCCTTCTCAATGGCTGCCTCTAGCGCCCTGTCACGGAAGCTTCCCCTTGCCCCTTCCCAAAAGGAACACGTTCCACATCAGGAAGATACCAATGCGGCTCTGACCAGGCCCTGACACCTTGATGTCACTGTTTCAGAAGCTGTCTGTACCGAGCAGGGACCTTCCTGCCTCAGACCCACCCTGCTTTAGCCCTGCTGCTTGGTGATCCAAACAAACTCTCTGCAGCTCGTCCGCAGTCCCACTGGGGGACACCCAGGCACCCCACAGCAGTGACAGATTAACCAGGCGTCGCATCGTTCTCCAGGAGAGCAAAGCAGTTTAGCAAGCCCCAGCTCCGTCCACGTGTCTGTCATTGTTTCCAACCACGGATTTGGCTAAAGCCATCAGACTTCAGACTCCTGAACCGTTCCCAGCACTTGTTTACCCAAAAGAACATTACAAGGTTAATATTGCACTGGGAGGAACAGACAACCTCTCCTGAATCACAACTGCAACTTTATTCAATGTTTACTTTTTGTGCCTTCCTTCCACCTCGACAGTGAGAAGAATAAGCAAAAAAGACAATATGTGAGTTTAAGGAGCTACCATTTGAAGTTGTATTTGCCTCAGGAGCCAGGTGATCCGTACTCTGAACAGAAAGTAGCTGGTGCCCTCTTTGGTCTCCCACACCATCAAGAATCCCATTTGTCATTTACTATTGCCAGAGCAGAGCTACAGCAGTGACCATAAAAGCTGTAGGACGGATGTAGCCCTACACAGCGTTTTCTTCATCTTAAGGACCACCGCCAAGGTCTCAGTCCATCAGGGTGGTACCTCCAGGTAGGACACCACCAGGCAAAGGGCACTGGTGAGGAGCTGGAAGTACTGTCCGTGAAGGTTGGTTACACTTCCATCTCTTAAACCTTAAAAAATTAAAACTTTCTTTCAAAGAAACAAAACACAAACAAGGAAACTGATCTGTTGACTTCAAGTTTACCTCTTTATTGAAAGTTCAGCGCTTTTTAGGGAGGGCATGAACTGTAAAGGCAGGAAAGGCAGGAAAGCTAATTCCTCTGGATAAGCTTAAAAAAATAAGAGCAAGTGATAATCGCTGTGTTTTTCACACAGCTCTGCTGTCTTCTCCCTGCAATACCCTTAGCTCTAAATGACCCGCAAATTAACTAAAACATGAAATCTGACTCCACGCCTCTGCTCTGCAGAATACAATCAGCCTGCCAGAAAGTCCAATGATGACAAAGAGGTTTCAAGGAAAGTTGTTTAAATATATTACTGCCTGGCAACATTAGATTTTCTACAAATACTGCACCAAACATGGCAGTCCCTTTTAAACGGTGCAGGAAAGGGTGCCCAATAAGGAAAAAAACTCCAAGAAAAAGCAACTGTATTTTGAAGCAGCCAGGGAAAACAAAGGATGGCAAAGTGGCTCCCAGGCAGTTTTCAGCTCTTCTACCTCAAGCTATAATCAAGCTAATCAGATCAAACCAGATCTGGT
Source organism: Gavia stellata (assembly GCF_030936135.1). Lineage (NCBI taxonomy): Eukaryota > Metazoa > Chordata > Aves > Gaviiformes > Gaviidae > Gavia > Gavia stellata. The sequence continues at coordinate 71,160,557 of NC_082594.1, forward strand.
CCTTGCATGCATCACAGACCATCAGAGAACTCTCAGTGCAGAAACTGATAACCCACAATTGCTCTTCTATGCTCTTCTCTGGAGCTAACAAAATCCTGGTGGTGTGCAACAGTACTAGCAGGCACAGTATCCTTGGACGTACCTCAAAAACAAGCAAAAACGTACTACAGATTGCTAGCAACCTCACCTTGGCTTTAGAAATATAAAAGCACAGCAAGGAAGAGAACAATAATCTCAGCGTTTTGAATCAATGCCAAATGTTTCTGGTTCCCTTTAGTCTTTAAAGCAAAACTCCAGAAAAAATTTTGCAATGTTAATTGAAGAGTTTTGGGAGGCACTGTCACATCTCTATCAGTAGGAGCCCACTCCCATTGGCACACCTCTCCCAGGACGCTTGGGAGACACCACATCTCAGTGGTACGGACATCCTCGCCTCGTGCAAGCTGCACTTCGGGTAACTAGTGCCACCCTTTAAGGGATCATTTTCTATGCAAGAGGTTACTCCTCTAGAGCCCACTACACAACTCCCTGTTTGGCCTCAGGCAATCTACACCCGGCCCAGTCCAAATTCAACATGGCACTCCTTACTTTCTAAGGGTCCTAATGGATGGGGAATGGTCTAAGACAAGGGGTTACAGCATTCAACAATGCAGAGCAAGAAAGGAGAGGAAGGCTGAACCACACCTAGGATGATGCAAGGACAAAGCTACCAACCAGGTATCCTTGAATCTTAAATTTTTCCCGTCCTGCAGTTTCCTGGAGCAGATGCACACCCATGGAATTAAAAGTAAATATTTGGGCTTTTACTCCTTTCCTGCCATTACAAGTTCTGCTCTGGGAAGTAGTGTTCCCATGGCCCACAGTTACCCAGAGCTACAAGCCTGTCCCACCATCCATCATTGAAAAGGAAAGCGTTCAGGCAAAGACACCATGTCATCAAAACAAGTCTTCCACGGCTAAGAAGGAAGGTGGGAGCTCTAACATGAAGCAAGCTTTCTTTAGCAGCATACAGAAATCCTCAAATTTCATTTCAAATTAAGGCCTCCCAAGAAAGCAAGGGCTGGGGCATGGGTTTGAGCTACTGAGTGGGTAGCAAACATCCCATTCATTGTGGGTATATGCAAAAACATAAAAGGAAAAAAAATATATGGAATTTAGGAGGAAGAAAGGAATATAAGCAATAAAAGGAGTGCAGGAGTTTCACTTCTGGTTTTGTTTTCTGGTTTTAACTTTCCATTTAAAATGCCTCCTATAAGAGACTTTCGGATTATACAGGCTAGTATTGTGAAGGCTACAATACGGACCCCTAAAATGCAAACAAGAGAAGGATTTTGTTTATGCTGACGGAGCAAATTGAGCAGAACAAAACCTATCTTCAAATATTTATTTTCACATTGTGAATGTCAACATTCTTTTCTGCCTTCACCACAAGTGGGTAAGGTACAGTCACTGCACAAACCAAGGTCAAACACATCCCTCCAAGGTTTCATTTGGCTAGATACCACTGGCGGACTTATTTGTGCAAGCTTGGAGATATGTAATCAAGCAGGAGACTGCAGAGATTCCTTAGAATTTGGGGCGAGAGAAGGGTGTATTTATTAGTGTTTTAAATTATAAACGGGTGAAAGATTAATTGTTAAAACAATAAGGGGGCCAGAGCCCAGAGGAGGCCCACAAGTGCCTGTGCAGCGGGGTTCCCCCCTAAAGCACAGCCCCCCCCACACACATGCCCTGACCTCCCAGCCTAAGGAGGGAAGGGAGGCTTGTGTAATGAAGGGCAAAATAAATATCTGAGGCATTTAAGCTGTATTTTTTCTACACTTAGATTTCTTTTATGGCAGCGAGGCTGTAAAACAAGACCTTTCTGGCTTAAGCCCACCATTCTTCAGGAGGCTTTCAAGGAGCATAACTTCAGAAAGGGTTTGGCAGTCGACCCTCTGCAAGGCAAATAAACAGCCATCGAAAGTACATGCACATGTTTGCACTTTTCCACAGGGGGGGTCAATCGAGTGATTTTTCAGCAGAGAGCCTGCCTGTGTGCCTTCCCACCACAGGGATTTCTGCACACTGAAGGATCCCAACAGCTAAACTGCAAGTGCTGCCAGAATGCAAAGCATTCAAGTGCAACGGCTGGACCACGGCTACGCTGTCTGGAAGCATAGGAGCAACCTACCAGCATCCTAACGGCTGCAATTAACTTACCGTAGCAGTATTTCGTTTTTTTTTTTTTTTTTTTTAAATGCTCCCTTGAAAAAAAAGACACAAAGATACCTAGCACTTGCCCTTGTTTAAAATCTTTCAATCGTAAAATGGAAGATTTTGGTTCGTGGAGTTCAACATTAAAAGCCGCATTCAGTGTCAGAGTCTTTTAGCAATGCCTGCAATTAGACACTTTCATTGATAACTTGAGCTTAAGCAGAAGTGTAAGCAGGCAGAGGTGCAAAACACAAACACATAAAACTGCGCATTATGGATTTTTTTGTAGTTGTTTTACGTGTGTCAATCCGCAGAGCGCACAGGTCCCATATGCCCCAACTGCCCCCACACGTACACACTGATTACACTCTGAGGTGTACCATTCTGAGATACCTCTAATTACAGATTAGCCCAGGACTCAGCAACCCAAAACATTCCTTTAAAAAAATCTTATCTCTTCCAATGCTGCTTTGGGGAGAGTTATTAACAAACACTGCAAAGCAAACCTCTAACCATTAATTTATCCAAGACTCATTTCAACCAGCTATGGGTCAGACCTTTTCACCTTTAGCTGATCGTACACAGCGAAGACCTTCCCTCTACTACCTCTGCGAGAGCCTCCAAATCCCTCTTCTACTACTCTTTCTTCTTCAACAAAGTTCAAAGAGGGCTACTCCAGGAAACAAAAGACTATGTTTACATTTCCACTGCCTGTCCAGCATATAACTCATTTTTGGGGTTCACTTCAGAGCATTTATTAGCGCAGCTACACGCAAGCATCACAGCTACCGTCTCCAGCTGCCGGATGGCTACTCCAGCGAGGCACAGGCGAGAAGTGGCCGGGATGCTCCTCTGGCCACCAGGAACTCCACGCAGGTCTTTTGTCTTCAGCTCTCCTTCTGAGTCACCCGTCTGAGACTCGCAGCACAGGGTCACTGCCCCAAGCAAGTCAAGTGATGTGTAAAGGAAAAAGGGAACATTTCAAGACCTTTTTTTTGTTGGGTTTTTCTTCTGGTGCGTGCATGGGCGTTAATCATCTTATTTACGAGGGGCAGTCACTCCACCTACAGAGAAGATCGGCGCTGGCTTTTCTCCTACTATTGCTATCAAGCACCTCTTTCAACAGTGTTTGCTGATCCACCCTGCGAAACAGCAATTAATAAGTCAGATAGGGGAGTGTAGCACTAACCAAATCCAGATCTGTGCAACTGGGAGCAGAAACTGCATAATAACCTGCACAAAAGGTTGGCTGTACGAGAGGCATGGTACAACACGTGGGCGCAAATCAAGACACGTTGTGACAGAAACTCAACATACAAGAAAACACATTCATGGATGACACAGCACAGGGGAAACCCGCTCACACGGTGACACTTCTGATAGTTTTTCTTTTGCTCGTATCGCCACGACGTCACCGAGAGCAGTTACTGCATTGTGAAACAATGCCCTCTCGAAGGTGTTTCAGAGCGATGCCAAGGATGCCTTAAGCTAAGTAAGTAAAACAGATCAGAAACCTTGACTTTAAAGAAAACACAAAGGCTGTGTTTCTAGGAATGTAAATGAGACACCTGTGCATCCAGAAAAATGGGAACACTACAGAAGTGTGCAGAAAGTATGAAGCTCCCATACTGAACTTTTTTTAATGAATATGCAACGCAATATTCAGTGAAATAGTAACCATTTGGTGAAAAACAAGTCTCGCTTGTAAGATTTCTATTCAGAGTGCTCTATGGCCACCTTTTCAAGGCGAGCGCTGAGTATCACACGCAGTCTAAAACTCAGCAAACAGAGTCAGGCTGTATTACAAAGCCCTGTTAGGTCCAAACAGACGCTACACTGATCCAGGCAGGAAACGAAGGCATCTGAGATTGCAGCCTGAGGCTCCAGGCAGTGCCAAGCCTGCAGCACTCATGCTCCTCTGGGTGAGCTGTGCAAGACCTCCCAGAGACCACCCTGGAGGGCTGCCACCACTCAGGAGCTTTCGCTGGGAATCGGACGGCAAAACAGGCACGTTTTCACGTACCGACAGGATCTGGGCTGTAGGGCGGTTGCTATTTTTCACTGGGTGTGCCATCTGATGCTGGGTGAGAAGCCTCACGCTTCAACCTGCGTGCAAGGTTAAAAGCTGAGTTAAACTGCACAGTATTTGTGAAACGCTGCGGGTAAGAAAATCAATAGCATCACATTTAGAGCCATTGTTCATGGTCTCGTATACAAAACCTTTACCACTGCCAGACTAGGTGATCGTGCCGGTAGGCTCCACTTCTGCCTTGTGTTCCCCAAAGCACTGCATAGCCAAACTTAGTTCTAAAAAATCAAATTAATTTTTTTTATATCCTCATACCCAGATGGTACACAAGTACCCTCACCTCCTGTGTAACAATTATACAATGCCTTTCATAGATAATCCAGTGTTTGGCATTTGGCTATACATCATCTTTTCAAAGTTCACAGCAAAAAGAGAAAAACAGTAAGATAATTTGCAAGATTTTTCCAATACCATCAAAAAACACAGCCCACATCATCTTCTGCAACCCTGGGGCTCAGCTGTTTAGACCTTAATCACAAAAAGGTACGTAGCTCTCGGGTGGGGAAAAGGGATGTGAGGAAAAGACGAAAACTGTATCTGTTACTCTCCTGTTTTGCTTTAACCTCCAGCGATGATTCATCTCCACACAGCAGGAATCCAGAATATGTCTTTTCCTGCATACGCTTGTCCTCCTCTTGCCTTCAGTCCCACCCACCTGAGGCTGGCTCAGCTGCACACCTGAGGGATGTTTGGCTTGCGAAGGGAAAAAACCAGTAAACATAAGGAGGGAGCATCCCTGGTTCAAACAAATAAAAGGGCTGCACAGCCAAAATACAATCTCAGGGAAAAACCTATCAAGAAAGTTGCACATCCTTACTACAGCCTCTGGGTAAGACTAAACGATACACCAGTTTTCTGATGTGGGGTTTGCATCTTGATTTAATCTCTCATCAAGAAAAGACAACAATAACAACAAAAAAGTGAGTTTGGTATTGCACTGGCCGGCACATCCGCTATCCCACAGACACAGGGACTGGGAGGAGGAGCGAAGAGAAGGGGCACAGGTTTTCCTACCGCTCTTTGGGGCAAGGGCTAGAGAAGCTATCAACTAAATAGGATTTTCGTTTTGCCTCACTCTGACAGTGCCCATGCGACACTTCTTCAAGAGCAGTAGCATACAACTGAAACTTTTCAAGACAAAGCTGAAAGCATCTGTGAGCGCAGCCCCTTGAGCCCATTCGAGGGAGATGAGATGGCTGTGGGGTGTTCCTGATCAGCAATATTAGGAACCATTCATTCGGGCTGAGCCGTACTCCGGGGAAGGAGGCCTAGATGTTTATCTTCACGGCGCAGGTGAGACGTGAGGGACCTCCCTTCAGCACTCCAGCCTGACATTTTTAATCCAGCAAGCACTCTGGCTCCAAAGCTAACCATTTCCAGCCAACCTGGAGCCCCAGCGAAGGCGATGGGGGCCACATCCGCACGAGCAGCCTTTTGCCAGGGCAGCCAGCCTGACACGCTGCACCTCCAACACGCTCTTACAGGCGGGCAAAATCCTCTTTCGGCTGAGCATGTGCCATCGCGGCTGTCCCCGGGCGAGGCAAGCCTTGCAAGCGGCGCAGCAGAGGCTTTGCCAGCGCGGCCATGCCAGCTGGGGACCGTACCTTTCCCCATGTGCCTGCCAGCAGGCACCCGTGGGGCAGGCAAAGCCCGCAGCCGCCCCATCCCAAAATGCCTGCGAGAAGCCAGCGGCCAGCCAGCCACGCTTCTCTTGCATTAGCCAGAGCTCAGACTCCCTGCCAGCTTTCCACTGGCTGCGGGAGGAGAGGGATACCCAAACCGGCACAAAGCCCCCATCAGTGGGAAGATAACCTGTTTAAAAAAAAATATAAACGCGTACAGATTTGAACCAGCAGAGCAAGTTTGCATCACAAGGATTCAGCACTTCTGATCCGGCATTAAAAGGCCCTAAAACCAGCTTTCACGAATTGTCAATCTCCAGCCACAGTTTCCCACGCGCTCGTTTCCACAGCGGGTCCGAGCCCAGCATCCCTCCTCCCTCCCGCCGCTCCACTGGTGCCGCTTTGCGCAGCTGCACGGGGACTGCAATTCAGACTGCTGCCAGGGCTGCACCAGCCCGGCTGAGGGGACGGTGGTGGGGAAGGGCCGAGCTCTCCCAGCCGACAAGAAACGCCTGAGAAACAGCCGCATTTAAATTCTGGGGTTTAAATTTCGGGACTCCCCTCTGAAGAAGAGCATAAGAGCGGCAGTGCCTCCTTATTTTGTGACTTGAACCCCACAAGGGTAAAACGCTAGAAGAAAAACAAAACGTGAACCCAAGTGAAGCCGACCTCATTGTACAGTAAATCCCTCACCGACTGAATTATTCCCCACACTCCACCCCTTCGCTAAGCTTGCCTAGACTATAATTATTTGCAAGGTAAGTGCCAGCTTTCCTCCGCAGATGCGCCTAGCACGGCACAGGGGCTGCGCCACTCACAACTCCCAGCCTGCACAAAAATAAGGCAACCGAGTGCTGCTCCTTACGAATGCGTTCATAATTTCCTCCTCACTAGATCGTGCTCTTAGCGTTCCTCTATTTTTTTTTATTTTTAGTGTTTGAAAACTTCTGCTGTGTTCAAGGAGGGGAAAGCTGCAACAGCTGGAATACAGAAATGGCGAGAGGGCAGGAAGCTGTGGACGGGCACGTAGGCTCTTGAATGCAGTAGCTGATCACAGCAGAGGGCACGCTGCTTGTGAAATAACCATGCCATCTATTATTATAATTATACTTGAATTTATCATATTGAAAACCCCATACAGATAAACAAACAAACAATCTCATCATGAGGAGACGCAGACACCCAGCTCGCCCAGCCAAATCAGAGGGGGCGGATTTGCATATCTAAGAAACAGCTGAGTACTTGAGGGCCAGCACTGTACCCTATATCTGACAGCCACTTGGTCTGAACCGCCACCTCCCAAGCACAGTTCCCCTCCGAACTCACCTAACAGCTGTGGACTGGGTTCGGAAATTACTGGGGGTAGACCAAAGTCACTCTCCTCATCCTCTTCACAAAGTGATCTGAGCTGGGGAAATCATGGGGGTGGAGAGAGGGAACGTATCTGTCCTAATTTAGGGCATCTAACTGCTAGTTTCAGCTAGTCACCTTTTGATCAGGGTCTAAGACAGTCAGATGAATCACCTGGAAGCGCCTATTCCTCTCTCAACCATAGATGCAACCAAGTCTGAGTAAATAGGTGAGCCATAGACATTAATTGCAGGTGTCCGAAATTCAAAAGTGAGGAGGATATGTGCATAAGGTGCCAAAATTTTGCCACTGTATTTAGCAAAATAAAAATGGAAAGGAGTCAAAGAAAGAAAGGGAGGGGGAAATAACTCATTGGCTCTTCATAGAAGGAAAAGGCATACAAATACACCAGGCAGATATGATACTTTTTTTTCAACATTCATTATTTTTCCACCTTTCTTTCTACCCTAAGTGCAAACACTTTGGAAAATTGCCAAATTTCATGGTAACTTCCATAAATGTTGCTCCTCTATATTCAGCTATGTTTCAGTGGGTCAACAGTCTTTATCCATTACTCCCATTAAGGCACAGTGCATATTACAAAAATAGCCACATTTAAATAAGCACGGTTGTGTAACATTATGCAGTAAAGTTCCAATATAACCTGGTTTATTCTTGCTAGCCTGGATAGAAGAGACAGGTTATAATTATATTAAGAAACCTCTTCTTTAACCCTGATAGAGACCTAAAGAAGATAAGCCCTGTCGACATTCGGGCTTTTTGTTCTGCTTTTCTGTTTTGCTTCTACTGTCAATTTAAGGCAGAAATGTGTATCGCAGCACTTAAGCCAACTCATAATTCATGGCAGCCTCCAGAGCTGATTAGTCCTGTTGTATAATCAGGTCTCCTTTATACATCAGGGGAGTGCTGTTCACACAGGAGGAACTTACTGTGCCACTTTCACCATAAGCTGTATTAGACAGGATCCTTTTTTGCCTTTTATCAACCCGATCAAGCCTTGCATAGAGCTACTGATTGATATAGGAACTAAAAATGAATACACGCAGACGTATGTCCAAGGGACAGCTGTCACAGCTCCATACGTTGAGGGGAAGGCATTGATTTAGAAGTCCTGATTTTAAAGATGCTAGCAGGCTGCCAGGGCAGTTAGCACTATCTCTTTAGTATGTTAACATGCATGATTTATATTATTCTGACGTGCAGTACACACACAGTTCTCTCATACACTGAAAAATTCATGGTAACGACACAGAGGAGACCAAGCAACAACACAGCAGGGAGAGCTCTTAGTCAGAAGTTGCGTGAAATGCTTGAATAGGAATATTCCACACATGGCTTTAACACAACATACTAATTCAACTTCTTTGCATTACCTCCACCCTTCTATTCATCTTCCTTTTGTTGTCTTACCTTTGGAGTAAAAATTAGCACTTCATGTGATTTCACTGTTCAAACCCTGGTTAAGATTTAGTTCAACATTTCCAGCAAACAGAAGAATAGCTAAAAGCACAGCACAAGCAACAAAACCATTCCAGCAAACTTCTATTTGCTTTTTGCTATTTTCTAGCCCACGTGAATATTTCACCCCCAGATTTAGAAAGAAACAGTTCTGGGCCCAATTTACTGTAATTTTGTAAAATGATTGCTGAACAGAGATAGATAGATAGACAGACAGACAACTATTTTCTAAAGATACAACAAGCAACTGAAGCGTACAGCAACACAGCACTGCCCTGCTGAAAAATCCTACTCCGTGCTTTGTAGTACTTCCATATTGTCACATCAATTACTTTGGCCCTGATCTCCTAAGTACACCTACGTGCCAGCAAACCATCTTCTGTTCCAACCCTCGACCTTTGTGAACCAAACTTTCAAGCATAAGCTCAAGCCCAGAGCTCGGCTCCCAAATGAAGGTTCAGCAGCAGCTGAAGGCCACTCTGGTTTACTGCTGGGCTCAATACAGCAAAACTTGAGAACAGCTGAAATAAAAAGAGTGACAACCACCTGAAACAATTCTTGATCCTCATTCAGTCCATCTTCCTGACTTAATGATTCGGGGCAAACAACAACTAACAGAGTTTTCTGGTCCCAACGCATCACTGACAAATCACCAGGGCAAGCACCAGCCTCCTTAGAAAAAGTTACAAAGCCTTCTCCCAGTTCAGCATCTTTAATTTCTGTTTATGTTGATTAGATTTGTGATTTGGGAGTGGGAAGAATCCAGGATGAAAAAGCAACTGCTAGTCTCCAGGTCAGGATTAACCCCAGTGGCAGCACAGCAAGGTAAAGGAGTCCATTTCCAAAGTAGCGATGTCCCTTGGCGCAGGCAGTTTAAAATCACCGCCTGGCACTTCTGCTTTCTCGTCAACAAGGAAAAAAGAAATAAAGCAACACTTCATCACAGGAAAGCAGAGAAACATTATTAATAGCTACCACTTGATTCTTCCTCCAGTCTGTGAAAGGAAATGGTTTGTTTCTAGCTGATAGGCAAGAGATGGTTTGGACTTAGAAACCACTGGGGACATACAGGCCTGATAAAGGAGGGAGCTTTCTGTTCCCATCAAGCACAGTATCTACAGAAGTATTCGACTCCCTTTGTTCCTCAGTCCCTCGCTGGGGGTAAAACTGGTACCTATCAACAGCAACTCCTCTGTTCAGCCTCCCCTCCCCGCTCACCCCTTGGCAGTGCTGAGGCACTTTTTTTTCCTGAAGGCACACCATCGGGAGGGGGCTGAAGTAGGTACTAGCATGCCTGTCTCCCCTCCTCCAGGTGGAAGAGCTACCATGAACAACCCTTCACCATCTCTTTCACCTGAAGAGTATTTCAATATTCTTAGATGTGCAGATTTGGTACTTCTTAGAAGACGCAGTATGTGATGACATATCACACAAAGCCATATGCATCATATCATCTCCTTCCCAAACCAATCAAACACTTATTCATGCAAAGTATTAAAATTTCAATAAGGGAGCGGGATCAATTATACCAAGACTTTCCTACAGCACGGCAGCTAGAGTTGCCTTTGGGGGTCAAGAGATAGGGGATCACACCCCAGACGAAGAGCTTGAATCCCAGTTCCCAGCTAGCCAAGTGTTCTTAATAACACACTACATGCAGAAGCACCGCCAGCATTCCCTATGTTTTGTGAGTGCTCGTGTAGTTGTTTTCAGGGCTGTAGAGTCCTCGCACAAAGAGTGATTTTCTGTAGCCCAAAGGTAAATCTTAAGCTCCAGTTACAACTCTGTTGCACACAACTCTCACCAGCATTTTACTTGCCTGCATACACAGCTCTCTGGTCAGCAGGCTGGTTTTGTTAGACCCATCTTCAAGGCATTTGCTCGCCCAGAGCCTTGCGAGGGTGCACAATTTGCGCTGAAGGTTTCACACGATAGCAAGGCACTGCCCGCAACCTTGTCTAGAGTCTACTTGGGGTATAACCCAAAACCAAAGCAGATACTAAGAATATAATAACATTAGGAAAAGGGTAGGGAACAAATTATGAGGGCTCACGCTGCCCAACCACCCCTCCCTCAAAAATATACCATGTTTTCTACGGCATAATTAGTAGAAAACTGCCACCTCCCCCATCATTAGAGGGACTTTTCTGCTACCGCCAACCCAGGTCGGCATGGGATTAAGTGGGGAACCCATTCATGGGACACCAAACCATATTTCACTCCATTTGCCTCATAACTGGAAATGCCACCTGGACTTCCCAGTTTATCAGATCACTGGCTACCGTGCCTTCCACACCCACAGCAGAGGGCAATACACACAGAGAGAGGTGGACTCCGATGAGCAAGAAGAACCAACGTCCTACTTTCCAGTTCCCTTCTTTCAATCAGTGCATCTTCCAGCCCCACTCCCAGTGACGGTAGCCCTCTTCAGACTGGAAGAAATCCCCTGGACAAGCAGAAGAAACTGCCAGGCAGCACGTTTTGCAGCCCAGGCCCAGGAAGTCCACAGGACTTTGGCAGAAGGGCACATGGTGCAGCCAGTCCCATAAACTCAGGATCAGAGTCCAGAGAGGCCCGGCTGTGACCTTAAAAATAGACTTCATGAGTAATTCAACCTTGACCGGTTGCGCACTCATACGTGGGCTTGGCACAGTGTGTTCAAAGCAGTTACCGGATGACTATCACCAAGACGAAACTGGCACCACTAAACTCTGCCTATGAGCAAGGGCAACAATCAGCTTGTATGGATACCATTTATCATGGCTCTGACGGATGAAAGTTAAACGTGCCAATCACACTTCCAGGCACCAAAGCGCAAAGGAAGAGAAAATTTGCAAAGACCACCTCAAAATATAGTTCATATTGATGCATATATCTGCATTAATATAAAGAAAAAAACCCTTATTCCCTCAGGCACAAGTCAAACATTGTGCAAACAGCTGGACATGGCATTGTAAAAGCATATTAGGCGAGTGACGCTAAATTGACAGGGCCTCTGCAGAAGGATGCTGTGCTTGTTAGGGGTATCCCTATGAGCTTGGGTTGACATTGCCTTCTCAGAGGAAAGGAGAGCTTGCTTGAGCAATTTGCTTAATGCTGAATCTATTTTAAGAGCAGTGACCCAGATCTTTGTTTTGTCAGCAGATGACTTGTATAACAGAGATGGACTGACAAGGAGTTAAACCGGCACTGGGCAACACCAAGGTGCTGACGAGCATCGGCAGAGGCAGGTGACGGAAGAAGATGGCACCACCAGGGTCTCCCACCCGGGCTTAAGCTTTCAAACCTGCAGTCAGCCAGAGGGTCATCTCTGGCTAACATAAGCCCTGACGCAGATCAACCCTTAATCAGCTACGTGACCGTGCCCCTACGACCCGTACCCACGCTGGGAGCATCTTTACCATGGTTATCCATCGTAGCAGAGTCCTCTTAAAACACATCTGCTCTGGGAGTAAGGAATGGCGTGAGCCAGAGCCCTTCAGTAGGAGTTTCACCAGTGTTTTGCACACAGCAAGCACATCCTTTACCCAATTGTACCTAACCTCCCCAATGTTCCCCGAGAAATGAGGATCTGCCTGACACCTGCCTCTGCCCGAGGCAGGAACGGCCGAGCCAGCGCCCGCAGGTGAGCTGCCCGCTCAGCCACAGCTGAGGGGTATGAATCCCTCCATCCACACTCGCTGTCGGAAAGAGCTGCAGAGACCCAGCAGACATTTAGCCTTGACGAGTATCTCTAGACACTCGTCTGATCCGAAGCACGCTTTTTATTACTGGTGATTAACACACAACTGAGCACTTGGCAAATCTGGAGGGGAGCAACTTCAGGAGGCCCTGAGGCTAAGGGAAAAGGAGGGTTGCTAGCAGGTGGCTGGAGAAGACCAAGCTACTCAGGTGACCCGTATTATAGATTTTGTCTGGGAAGGTCTTTTGGTTTAGCTGTCTCCAGCATTTCTTAAATACCTACAACCTTATGGAAAACAGACTGAAGAAAGATTGATTTCCCAAGTATTGAATATTCTGAAGGATGGAGAACGCAAAACTCAAGAGATCAAGAAGATACCATTAGGGGAGGGGAAAACAAATAAAAATCACAGAAAACAACTCCGGAAAGGGTCTCTCAAGAGACCTGGTCAAAATAAGGAGAAACAGGGAAAGACTGTCAGCTTAACCACCGGCCTGCACCCCTAGCTGGGTGAAAGTATTTTTAGCAGCCCTGCTTTGCACGGGAACGCGTTGATTCCTCGCAACAAAATATCACAGTTGCTCATACGGGATCAGTGCTTTTCCCTTAAAAAATTGCGTTCTTCCAAGGACAGATACCAGCACTGTGAATAAGCAAACCAGGTTCTCTCTGGGGTGGATTTATTTATTTATTTATTTTTACCCTCTGCAGTCCAGAGTCTGCCGGCCCAAAGCACGTGAGCGATAAAGCAGCAGCAAGAATAGACTCTGAAACAGCTACAAGCAACTGCTTACAGCTGGGGTTTTTTGTCCCCTTGACCTCCCTCTCCATTCAGTGTTTTGGGAACACCACCACACTGCCCGGCATAAATCACATGGGGAGATAATGCGGGTGCATCTGCTCAGCAGAAATCGCCTGTGTCCAAGGCTCCCTGGAAAGACAAATTTATCAAAATGCTGGAAATGCAAAGTGGGGAGCAGGTGAAAGGTTCAACCTTTGCTCATCCGGGAGCTGGAGGGGCGAAAGCAAACAGGCACGGCAGCCACTGGCACCTACATGCTCATGGCCCACAGATGGGCAAATATCCTCCAAATACAACTCAACAGGAAAGGAACCCTGCTTTACATACAGAGGGAGAATCAGCCTCTTTCCAGCCTGAAAAAAAGAAAACCCGAAATATTTTCTGACAAAATAAAATAAAATAAAAAATATAAAATAAAATATAAAATATAAAACAAAATCTCAAAGGAAATGGGAAGGGCAAATGCCTTCCTACCACTCCTCCCTCCCCACCCTAGCATCCCTGGATGCACTGGCTGCTAACAACACTATAGCAAATTGCTGCCAATAGCAGAGGAAGAAAGGGGTCATAAGAAGCAAATACACATGCTTGCACTTTTAATATTAGATTTTTAATACAGTATAAGAAGTAGGAATAAAACCAACCTCATGCTAATACAATAAAGTTAATCAAATATTTCTGAAGCAACAAATTTCAGGACCAGAGCTTTCTGGACCTCCCAGAGCTGGAAACGTGGCCTTATGGCCAGCTCCGCAGTGATCGCTCTGCCCATCACCAGGACGTGACTATGGTCGATTACACCCAAGTGCTCATTCCACAATGAAACAGGATCATCATGGGGGCAGGGAACGCGGGCAGAAAAAAGAGAAGATGAAAAAAAATGTCAGAATCCTGGATGCTTAAAAATTCAGAAGTAATTAAAACCACGCAGAATTCAAGTCTACTACAGATTTATCAAATATTTAATACAGAAAACCCTTAAGCGTGCCGCTGTCAACTGAGCTTGAGAGAAATGTGCTCCTTTCCTAGCATATGGCTTAGTCTGTTCCCAGGATGCCTTTCTTTACTCAGTAATTTCAGTTTAAACAGAAACGAACTGTGGATGTATATTTTAGCTAAACGACTGCCTTTCTTTAAACAGACCCCGGGTAAAAGGGGCATTAACCTCCTCTCCCTCCGCCTGTTCAGCGCCACTTATCAGTGAGATGAAGGAGTATCTTTTCAAAGTGCGCCCTTTAATCCTTCTGGTGCCTAAATGTGAAGTTCCAGCAGTGCAATGCCCCCAGAGCGGGATGTGTGTGCCGTGTCCCCCCCACCCCGGCTCTCATCTTCCATCAATTCCAGCACGGAGAGCATGAAACACAGCAGGTTAAACTTCAGCAGAGCAGGACAAACAGGATCTGTGTCCGAGGGCAAGAACGTCTCTCTCTGGAGTTTGTTCTAGCAATCCAAACACTTCAAGGGGTCAAGTTGGAAATCTGCTGCAATTTAAACTCTTCCCAATACCGTAACCCGCTTTCAGCAGTTCCTGCATGGGATGGGTCCAGACCAATGGAGGGAAGTGAGCAATTCCCACATACTCAGGCACCTATATTATTATTGAATTTGCCATATAGGAGCAATTAACAATGATTAGAGCCTCTTGCCTACCCAGTGCATTACAGAGGTCAGCACCAATCCCTCTAAGACACAGATCTGCCCATTTGCCCGGAATTCCTGCAATTTTTCATCCAGTTAAATCTTCAAGAAACACACAGTCCTAAAGTAACCGTATAGCAGCCGATGCCGTCCCTTAATGCCTTTTCAGCCTGCTAGTACCGTACACACCACATCCAAACAGTTTCCCCCTGGAATCGGCGCAGCTCCTCAGCAAATGAATCTCTGACCAGATGGTGGTCTCCACAGAAACTCCTCTAAGTACCTCCTAATACCTAAAAAACAGACTTGGCTCAATCCTCCCACAACTGTCACCTCCTTGCGGATCAAGGGAGTGGAGGGGGGGAGGAGGGAATCTTAAAAAACAGCTTGAGCAATAGATACAATCATGGTTTTCCTGGGAAAAAGGCTATGCGGGTACATAAAAAATTGCAGCTATCCAAGTGGGAGACTTTTGATCTTTATAATTTGTTGCCTGCCACTACAGAGGGACCACTGCATTATTATCGAGCACCTGAGAGACTGAATAAGGGTACAGCGGCAATCAGCATGCATAATGCTGGAGAAGGGATGTACGTCAGCTGCTTCTTCAACCCCCGTGGCTCACAATATGGCATAAGGCCACAGACACCCTTACACACACCTCAATTCATCCACAAGGTGAGAAAAATCTGAATAGATAACCAATTTTACTTCACCTGGTAAGCCTGGCAGGCTGGGAAACTGTGAGTATAAGCAGCCTGGCGTGGCCCGCAGCTCTCCCACCCGCTCTGCGCCCAGCGAGGGCAGGAAAGCAGTTCCCAGGCAGTACGGTCCGCATCAAAGCAGAGGGGCAGGCAGCTCCCAAAGGGAGAGCATCACTCCTGCGCAGGGAGCGGGTGGTCCCGGCCACATTCGGAAGGGGGAATGCACAACCAGCAAGGAAAACAGTGACTAAGCTCCGGACATAAAGGGCAATCAGCCACTCCACATTTAAAGCTCCCCCACCAAATGTTATTATCATCCCGAGGAATTAAATGAACCATTTCATAAGGTCGTGATGCCCACACAGTCTCAGGGGGATGATGGCACAGGCAGAACCAGACACGGGATGTGGTGATGGTCCACGTGGAAGCTGCAAGCCAACAAGCTGGAGTCAGACCCACAGGGACGACCTGCTCTCCTCCCTCGATTCCCTCGCTCCCTTCTCCACCAGCTGCCTACCACTTATAGTCTTACAGGCTGCCATTTGGGGTTTGCAGAGCCACTAGGCTCCTCCTTATCCCTAAAGGAGCGAAAAAGAAAATTCGTATATATTAAATGTCCTACAGTGAACTGCACTGAACATTCAAAAATCACATCAAATTTTGGAAAGCCAGAAGCATTGCAACGGTTGAAAACAGAGCAGTTGGAGCAGGGTGGCGGGGAGCAATGGTGCTCTCCCGGATGGCAGTGCTGGTAAAATATGTCACAGCAAGAGAAAATTTTAGAACAGGTTGTTAAAAAGTAGTTGTATCCTTCGCCTTTTGTCTCTTGACAGATGCCTTTTTTACATGCCACACCCAACCTCAAAATAAGTATCAGCTAAACTATGGTTTATTCAGCTCAATACTGCATTTTCCTCTCCTGAATATAATTAACAGCCACCTCCAGTTTAAAAAGAGATTCCTTAAACTAACAGCTGCATCAGAATCAGCACTGAAATGCCTTGAGAGCTTTTGCTTAAACCCACACTTTGAAAAGTCATGACGGAGTTCATTTTCATAAGTCTGAAGGTAGGAGAAAGTGAAATGTTTTGCTAAAATTTGTTCTGCATATGTGTAAGAAAGCTTCCCTCTGGAAATGCATTTCGCAAAATGATGCGGAGAAGTATCATGAAGCCATTCTCTTTGTAAAAGAGCAAACTGATTTGCAGAGGCTGGGTTTGAGGCTTAAAGGGGCAATTCAGAGATAAGAAGGCCCTTTAATTTTCTTTTTACATGAAGAGTTTCCCAGAACTCTGCAAGATACCTGTCCTAAACACTTACCCACAAATTGATTAAAGACTTTGCTTTGTTTCTGCTCTGCACCAACACTTGCACCAAATAGCTTTGTAAGAAAACCCAGTCCCAGACAACAAAAAAAAATTCCAGCTAACTCTACTTGGTAACTCAGTAGAAGGCTGTATTTCGGCAAGGGATGCAAACAGCGCAGAATTGAATCAGCTACTGCCAATCCCACAGCTGGAACACACCTGGATTACAAAAAAAGTCAGAAAACAATAGCAAGCCTTGTAGTCAACAAGAGGTGCCCGCTTTGCTCAGGAGGATGAGCTGAGACCCGGCACCTCATCCGGCACCAGCCACGAGGAGCTGCAATCCCTTTTTTAAACAAATTTGCAGCAGACACCAGGACAGTTTGCCATCACGGGCACAGAGCAAAGGCCAGGTTTTGATCCTGCACTTTTTGGGAAGGATGGTGATGCCCACCCTGGGAGCACGGCACCGTCGTGTCTCTCCCCTGTCGGACCACCCTTTTGTGCTGCCCGCGCCGAACAACTCAGTTGTGCCCCACATCTTCCCTCCTCCCCCAAAAGAAAGATACAAAGGGCAGCGGTCTCTAATGGCTCGAGACCAAGGGATCTGGGCTTGGTTTATTACATGCTTAACGGAGCACTGAATTACTGGTGGTTATTGCCTAGTTTAACTGCTTTCCTTAGAAGAGAAACATGAGCAAACAAGCATGTGTCACAAAAAAGCCCCTATTCAGACAGGAGCTGACAAGAGAAAAAGCATCCAGGGTTTACGACTGTTTAGCAGCTTTGCATTCAGGCACCGGCTGAAGTTGCAGCAAAGACTAATGCAAAGAAACCCCCACCTTGTCCACCACCTCCTCCGGGGGCTTGTCTAGCCCTGGATTTACCACCCGAGGTTAGCACACACTAAGTACCCGAGGCTTTAACTCTACGACTTAGCATGTGTCAAGGGCAGCGTGCCTTGTCTAGACAAAGCCTTTCAATGCACTTTAGTTAGCATATACAAACCTCACACCTTCAATCCCGGCAGAGAGAGGAGCCCTGGGAGAGAGGATCCCCGCAGAGCTCCTCCGACTACAGCCTCCGCCGGCGGGGAACCCCCCAACTTCAGGACATGGCACCACAGTTTTGTCCGAAAGATGGGGGGGGGGCGGGAATAATAAATCACCCCAGTGGAGCAAAAGACAGACCTGAGACCATTTTCCTTCCCTTTTTTGCTTCACTGACAGGTGACAACTGTGACCCCTCTGCCTCCACCTTGCAGACAGACAGCACTGCAAGCAGGGGTAAACCTGAAGCTTTCATCTTGGGCACAGATCTTCCCAATGCCCAGTGAAGAGGGACTTTAATAGGCTTTCTCCGTGGGGAAGCAGGGGGTAAGAGAAGAGCAAACAGGCATTCTCACTCCCATCTACATAGCCATCTATTTTTCATGAAACTTGTAAGGATATTAGACCCCTACCCTAAACCAAAACGCAGCTGAACTCAGCCCTGAGGTTGAAAAAGTGTTGAGGACAGGGTAAAACGGACAGAGTCTCATTTCTTCGGAAAGCCAGGGTAAAAAGAGACCACAAAAAAAGATCTAAAGAAGGTACAGAATGTGTGTGGAGAAACACATTAATGAAAAAACAAACAAACCTCACTCATCTTGGCAGAACTGCAGCCAATACCAGAGGTCACGCGGACTTAACCATATCCCTTCTATTTGTTAGTTACTTTTATACCAAAAAAAAGAAAAAAAAGCCACAGACGAGCCTAGAGGAAGAAATGCAAAGGATGATGAGTGTAGAGTTTAGAAGAAGGGAGAGCAGCTGGAGGAATTCACCCACATCAGATGAGTATAAGGGAAGAGAGCAAGAAGGACAAAACAAACCACTTCTGGGGGGAAAGAGAAAGGGAGAGAAACCTGCCACCGCTAAAAAAAGGGCAAAAATAGAAAATTCATTCTATGAGAAAAAGATTAAAGAATAAGTCAAAGAAGTTTAAGATATGAGGTACTTCCACAAAGTGGTATTTCTAGAAAGAGTATTTTTTTCTCTCAAGTCTGACGAAGGAACATTGTCTGGAAACAAAAACATGCAAGCCTTTGCCCACATGGCTCTAACCCCAAGCTGCAGAGCCAGGCTGATAACCCAGTTTAGTTCCACTGACTTCAGCAGATGGGGTCTGATCCTGGACAGCCAAAGTACTTCTAGGTTTAGAAAAATAATCTAAACTAAACCAATATACACCTGAACACTGCAGAAGAAGGATTACCTCTACCATGCTCTTATTCCACCGCACTTCTTTTTCTCTCAAATGACATTTATGCCTCTTAAATCATAAACATACAGGCGGTCTGCATAATCTGTTAAGGATGTTATTCCTGCCGGCCTACGACAGCAAAGACATTCAAACATTTCCTTCAAACCATTCAAATCATGAAATCACGTATTTATTGAAGAGAAGTTTGGCTCAGCACTCACAAGACTTTTTCTGCCGTCACGCAGAACAGTTCCTGAAACTAGGTGGTTTTGCTGACGGCTGTGATTCAGACGCAAGTCCCTAGTCATTTCAGCATGTTGTTTTTATCATCTTTCAAAGTTGTCCATAGTCACTATTAAAAGAAACCCACAGAATTCAGTGCAGCACAGGCGAACCCAGCCTGCGCCTTGCAAAGCGACTCAGGACTGAGCATCCTTGGAACAGCCCCGTCCATCTCTCGGGAAGAGCAGCATCTCAAGGTCAGGTTATAAACACAGCTCTCAGGGAAACACTCTGTACTGCTGCTGGGTGCACAATCTGCACAGGAAAAAAAGGAATGGCCTTTGAAGGCAGACAAGCTATTAAATTTTTACTAGGTGAAATGTTTACCGAAATAAATCCAGTCCTTTCCACTCTTGGTTATTATCATAACACATATGGTAACTGACATACAATTAATGGAGCTTTAAACCAAGAGTTCTTGGAAGGAAAACGCACTCCCAACTTTTCAGCTAACCTTGACAAAAAGCCAGGTTTTGGCAAAGTTCAGCAGAGCAAGGGGCTTTACGAGATTCCCCGTTTATTGGGCACCTCTCACTCTCACAGCGAGCACCAGCTCTGAGCAGAGGAGGTGAGAAGAGGCTCTGCAAGTCAGCACCATCCACCACCGCTGACACAGAGCCACGAGCAGTCAAAGCTCAGCGGACCAAACTACCACCTCAGAGGTACTGTACCACCCACACCTTCTTCAGTGGGTGTTCACGTACATGTGCCATTTCACATCAGTCAACAGTGCAGATGATGGCACCTGCAAAAAGAATTTCATCTCCTCTTCTCCTAAGCTTACTGATCCTACAGGGTTAATGGATGTTAACAGTAACGCGACACTTTAATACCAAAGGCTACTGGCTTTGTTTCAAAACTCCTAAAAGTCTACAAACTAAGTTGATGCCTTCTTTACAGATTTGAAACACTGTTCACATTCCCTTTTCCTATCTTCTCCTGTCTGAGTTACAGAAAAAGATTAAAACCCACATTACGGTGCTACCGGGTCAGTAGTTCTCCAGTGAGTCAAGGTATCTCCAAGACCTCGTGCTTTCAGCACAGCTCTGTACCATGTAAGCAAGCAGGATCCCTCTCCCTACTGGAATAAAGTAACCAGATACCACCCAAGGTGTTTCAGCTGTCTGCTTAACCTTCCCTTCTCCTTTCTGCAATAGGAAATACTACTGGTGGGGAGAACAAAATAAAACCTTCCCCTTTCCCACACAGCCCAGTGCAACTACACCATATGAATACAAAATATATTTCCTTACAACAACAGCACACACTGACTACACGCTTCCTTATCAAAAAGCTAAGAGGTGCAGAGCAGCAGCGGAAGAGGACACTTCAAAGTCAAACCCTGATCACAGCATGGACTTGATCTGCAACCAAGGTGGCGGTGTCAACAACAGTGTTTTTTTTCCCCTCACTTCCCTCTTCCTTTCCCAAAACCCAACGCAAGCACTGCCACAATACTCAGTCCACGAGGAGGCACCTCCAAACTCAGCAACTTAAGCAGAAAGAAGTCTGCTCAGTAACTAATGTATTTTTATTTCTGAAGGGGAAACCAGAGCACTCTTCCATTACCTCAGAAGAAACCTAAGGAAAGGTAGCATTACTCAGGAATGATTTACTGCCTCAAGCCATTCAGAAAACCATAAAGCCAGTGACATATAAGACAAGCAACTCATTCACAAGAGCTCTTTGATCTTAAATACAAATAAAATTAGGTCAATATTAAAGATTTTCATTCCTTGCCATATAAGACTTCCATAAAGGCTAAGAAAAGCTTTTCCCATCCCTTCTTTTAACACTCAAGTTATTTAGCAAGTAACATTTCTTTCACATGACTTGAAACGTTTTCTCCATATTCACTTGTCATCGCTCCAGAATTTAACTCTTGGCGAGAACCTAAAGCACACAGGGGGAGCTGCATAAAGTGTTCTCCATAGCCCCAAGGACAAGTCAGATCAGAGATTTCCATTGCATTTCACATGGGGGGAAAGGAAGGAGCAAAGCGCACCCTTCCCAACACTCGGATTAAAAAAAGGATTTTTCAGTAATTTATGATTCAAAGCATTCCAGCGATTTTTAACAGACGAAGAGGAAAAAGCCTGCGCCATCACTATTAATAGGCTGACATTCTTTCTTGCCCCGCAAGACCACACCAGAAACACAGGCAAAGGCAACAATTTAAGGGAGGCTGGAGGTGCGCCAGCTCTGCCAAAGCCCCAACCCCTGCGGCACAGGGGCTCCTCCGAGTGCGCCCCAGGATGAGCACGTCAGATGCGAGGTACAGTGCTGGTGCACAAAACGCCTGCCGTGGAATCAGGGAGGTCCTTTACATCCAAGACTTCCCCGTACTTCTCAGCGCCGCGTCTTTTGTTCCTCCTCTGCAACAGCACATCATTAACTTAATCTGCCAAAATAACAGCGGATTGCAGTATAAGCTAAGGATATAGCATCACCTTGCATTTTTGGTTTAATGTGCTTGACTGTGTTAGGGTGGCTTCAAAATTTTTATTTATTTGCTTTCTAAATCAACCAAGAACTCTCATAAGCAGCAGAAGGCCCCTGAAGCTATCACTGTAATGTGATATCTGCTCACAAACCTCAATATACCAATTCTAAAGGTATTAACACTGCTGTTTAGTCACGGTAAAACACCCTACCTGCCCCACTTCTGTTACAGAGAGCAATACAGTTAAACGTGAGCCATTCAGTACAGGGCTTTCTGCAAAACTCATTTAAACATAGGAACCTCACCAACTGCGAGACAGCACACAACCACCCCACTGCAAACACAACTAAAACAAGCAGGGGTACCACGAGGCTAGCTCTGCCAGATCCACCTGCCCAGTCGCCCAAAAACATTTAGCCCCTTCCTCTGGGCAGCTCTTAAGAGACCAGAGGGACAACATGCAGTCTTCCCTTTCTTCGGCTTGTGTAAGCATGAAAGCTGACCCCAGCTATCACTAAGGCAAAGAAGGGATCTCTTGATTAAAGCACCAAACTTTGCGTCCAGAGATTCAGGTTCTATCTCTGTCATGTATTTCCTGGGTGGCTGGGAATAATTACACCAGTTCCCCGCTGTACTTCCCTCCCACACCTTCACTCCGAAGTAAAGCACAGTGGATAACGTGAGTATCAGAGGAGAAGCACACGAGAGCTCCGCTTCCTCCTGTGTTTATAGGGGAGATTACGGTGCAACTGATAGTTTGGCTTAACAAATGGTGCGGAATATGAAACTTCCAAGTACTTGAGGAACGTCCGCTGTAACTGCTGAAGGAACATGCAGTATATTGCCTCAAAAAAAACCAAGTGTTAATTAGAGAAAAGATACGCGGATTTACAGCAGATTGAGATTTAAAAATAAGATTCACAACCAGATTGAATTCTACCAGCTGAGCTTACAGCTACAGAGAAGCAATACAATGACATGGCTGGGGGAAAAAAAATAACAAAAACCCAAACAGGTTTGATGGGAACGGGTACCTTGCAGACAAGCACAGCTTTGAAAAAATAGCTTGAATGTCAGGCACTTAATTACAACCCTTACCAACACCATCAAAAGAGTTAAAGTATTTCTATAATTCTGTCCTGAAAAACAGTAACCTGGAATAAATGCATTCTCTGTAGAAGTATCATTTTTCTGAACAGGAAAGACTCCGGCACTAACTGTTGAGGGCACAGAGAGGAGACATGAGGCATTGACTGCTTTTCACACTGATAGTTCTTCTCAACCAGATCCCTCAGAAGTTCTGCAGAAATAAACCTGTCTATATTTAAGTTCCCAGCCTTCATGCAAGAGTCCGGAGATACTAACTGAGAGCAAGCACATTCACCTCTTGGTAAACGCATGCAAAACCAGGTCACTTATTTATGAGTCTTTTGGGAAAAGGGATGCTTCCCTTCCAGTGATGGGGAAGAGGGGTTTTACATGCCATTCACTTTCACACATCCACTTACAAAGGCGTCTTCACTCCTGCTATATATCCCACAAAGGCAACGGACTGTAGGAGCTACTACACACATGGTACAGAGTGGGGTCAACCTGTCCAACCTTAGACATCTAGAAGACATAGAACTGAGTCATTAATCCTAAGTTCCCATTATAATTAACAGACAAAGACTCAGGTAAAGAGCAATTTGTCTCATCCTAAGGTAGTTATCTCCAGAGGCCATTCCCCTGTCCTACTTCTTTCCACTGCGAGTCCTAGAGCACGCAGCTCTAGATTTAGACCGCGAAAGGACAGTAAGCAGCCCACCTACTTAAGCACCTTTCCAAAGTACCATCCAAGCCCACTGCATAGAAACAAGCTGTAAGTTACTGACCAGACGTGCGTATCTGCAGCTCTCACTACAAAACGCATTTTTCACCTATCGGGCCACCATAAAATAACTGGAGATACATAGCACTATCAGTTTTTTGGAGAAGTACGAAAGAAACTCAATTAGGGCTTCCAGTCAGCAAACACCTCATCACTGTATGCAAACACTGCTGTACCAGTCCTCCCAAGAAATATTTTGATTATTGCAGTAGCACCTGCTAGCAGACTACAGCTAAGGGTCCATCAGCATTTTTATTTTCTTTATGTACCCCTAACCTGAAAGGGTTTATAACTCAGCTACAAGTATTCCCTCTTGACAACAGCCTTGTAAGATGGGTACAGTTGTGCTTCCTTTTAGGTATTCTATTAAGTTTTCCTTGTGAAGCACAAAAATGAAGAAAAATAATGAATTGCAATAACGTTGGGGGGTCCCAGACTTTAAGATACATAAACCCAAGTACAGAATACTATACTTTACTGTAACACATTAAGGCCCATGGACCTTAAGCTTTTCTTCCCTGGGTTTGAAAACAAAACAACCCAATACCATCAGATAGCTCAAAGCATAGGGGGCAGGTTTTGAGACGACCTCATTTTGTTTTGAGACTACCACTTGCATTAGAATCATGAACTCTTGCCCAGTGTCATCCCCTACACCTACTCTCACAAAATCTCGGGAAGAAGCAATTGAAACTACCAGAGTTTAACTGAAATTGACTGCTGTATTTTTAAGACTGCAAGTAATTTTTAACACTTCCAAACGCAAAAATCCCAAACAAAGTGCATCAGCTTTGAGATCAACCAGCAGGAGTAAACAAACTATTGCTTTGGTAGTCCTCAGGAAGCTAATAAAACTCAGATTTGGTGCAACCGAGTATTTCGGGCTGCTGCATTCTTTTACCTACCTAAGTAACATCCTCCCATTTCACCTCTGTCCTCTGGTGAAGCTACCAGGTGCAGGAACCAGAGCCAACAAGTCCGTACCATGGACTGGTACAACATAAAAAGATGGTAACCCAAACATTCAAACCTAAAACCAGGACAATTTTCAGAGCCCTAAAACGTCCAGTGAAGCTAAGGAAAAATCCATAGGCATACCAAAAAGAAAAGCCACTTTTGGGGATAATATAACACAGAGTGAGGAGCCAAAGACCAGGCAGATGGGTGTTACGGATGGACGCGAGGACCAGCATTTCCATGTGGAGAGCGACACTAGAAGAAGGAAAGCCTTCGGAGGCAGGTGAGGAGCAGGGCAGCACCCATGCCTCCAAAGCTGCGAATGCAAGGTGCCCAGAGGGATCTTTTAGGACTTCCCCGGCCAGGGTGGTGATAAGAGCATTAAGCAAGTGGACCTCGCCAGCAGCCCCAGAGCCAGAGAGTTATCGGGGTGCTCGAGGCACACAGGGGCAGGGGAGGAAGCAGACGAGCGGCCATGGTGCACCACCAACAGCCCCAGCAGCCGCCTTGCTGATCCCAGCCCGTAGCAGACCTTCTCCAGGGGCAGTGCTACCTTGCTCCAGGAAGCGTGTGCTACAGCCCATGCGGATCCTTCAGCCGTAGGTACAAATGCGTGAGTCATTGCGATCCCTGCATGGAGAGCAGCTCTTATCAACGCGCCATGGGACAGCTCCAAAGGGAGGCGACGGAGACATACCAGATAAGCACTACAATACCAGTATAACTGCATCCGCATTAGGAGTTTTACCACATTAGCTGTTTTATTACTAGACAGGCTGATCAGGACCTGTTGGCACTTGCAGTGTCCTGTTTGTATAGCAATAATGACGGCTACAGTGGCACAGCAACGCAGGGAGGTGCAGCTTCGGTGGGAAAGCAGCATTTTGCCAGGAACATTAAACAATCTCCCCCAAAAGACATCACTTATTCTGGCACACGGTCACAACACAGCTAGGTGGGCTGAGGGCAGTCTCATCAGCCCGAGCCATGCTGAAATCAGCACAAAAACTTGTGTCAATATACCCTTCCCTGGTGTGCATAAGCCCAAAGCCTGGCTGGCTAGTGAAAGCTAATAAACTGCCAGGGGTAAAAGCTAATCTCTTCCATAATATATAAAGACATGTATTTTTTATATAAGTTATATATACTGATGTATTTCTACTGACAATTAAGCTGTCCCTTATTTTTTCTTATATTAAGCACTTCCCTGACTCCACACTACTTTTTGTTTCCCACAACTATGAATCATGCACTAATTCATTCTCAACATTTAAGCCAACTTTCTCCTTCTTCATCCTCCAATCCCCTCCGTAAATTCACCTTCACTAGGCTGCTTCTCTCTGACCTGTCCCACTATCTCTTTCTAACTCCCCATCTCCCCACAGATTTGGTCCTTCAGTTGTCAGTATGATGCAAGGTCAAGCAGGTGGAGGGCATGGGAAAACCCCAAGGAGAAGAAGTCAACACCCATCATGCCTGCTACAGTGAGTTGCACAGGGCACTTCAGATAGGAGTTAGTAGCACCAATTTCTAAATAAAGTGGAAAGAAGCCCACTCCATCCACACGTCCACCTGACCCCTGTGCGCTTCGGAAGTGCCAGTTCTCTGTAAGGGTGGGCAATGCCATTCCCCACTCTCTGGGATTTCATCCTTCTTCAGCGGTGCTTCTCACAGGTTTCCCAATCAGCAGCAAATTAAAACCAACACCACTGAGGTCAAATTGTAGTTACTCGTTACATTCAGAACAGCAGATTTCACTGTTGCAGGATGGTAAAGCCCGGCACAGCAAGGGACTGCTCTGCCTGCAGGACTATCATCTCTCCAGTCTTTACTCGCTTCTCTTTCAGAAAGCTGCTCCCTCCTTTTTCTACCACTGAAATAGATACCACAGAAGTCAGGACTGCTGAGCCTCACGGCCACCCAGGAGGTGACATGTCAAGCCTTGCTCGGGACAGCACAGGGGACCAGGAACGAGGGTTAGGTGGCGGCATCGTGAACTTCACAACAGCATGTTGACCATTTGGCACCACTCTGCAGTTTGTAATCGCTGCCATATTTTGTGCCTCTGTGCAAGTGTTTCACGCCGCATCCAAGGCGGAAAATACACTTTGAAAGTAATAATTGACATGCAATGTCAAAATCTCCAAGTACTCTATGTTCAAAGCTACCTCAAGGTTCCCAAGAAGTATGCACAGTTGTGGGTTTTTTCCTCCCTCTTCCCACAGTTGCCTGATTTTAGAGCCAACTGTACCTTTTCTTGAGCCTGTGACAACCTGAGAAACAATCAGGGACCCATAATGCTACAAACATAAGGTATTTGATAAGAAAACTCTTGTGCAAAGCTCTGAGATCCCCTCCCAAATCCACCTCTCGTTCAAGCGACTTGAATTCTTTCCACCAGCTCCAGTGGGAGTTGGACTGGGACCTAAAATAACGCCGCAGATAAGGATCTTACTGTAACTTTTGACTACAGTCAAGCTGACATTGTGCAAGTCAATGCTATTGAGCTTAAATATCAACATCATCCAAAGGCAGGGAAAAATACTTCTGGCAGAGCCAGAGTGTACAGTCAGAAACGTAAAATGGGAAAAACAAAAATACCACTTTCCTCCAAGGAAAACAGATCTCGAGAAGGTAGGTACACAACCTACCAGGCTGAAATCACGCTCGCAACAGAAAGTACCACTTGAAAAGAAGATGACTAGAACATAATGTGTATACACAAACACACACTAGGCCACATGAGAAAAGTCAGCTAGCATTCTAGTCCAAAAATTTATATGAAAAAATGTACATGCTAAAGGCAGGGAAATGCAAAGGGTGAACACCTCTTGTAATGCTGGATTCCCTTTGGGGACATTCCTCCACATCATCCCCTAGGGTGGGAGGCGCAGACCTGCCATCATCACAGAAGCCAAAAAGAGCACCTCTCTGCACACTACCGCCAAGGCTCTGGTGCCTGGAAGTCGATAATATGCCACCAAAATTTCCATTACCAGGAGAGAGCAAAAATAAAGCAGGGAAAGGGAAGGTGTACGTTTCTGGTTTTCTCCCCTTCTTTCTTTAATGTCCCTAAACTAACAAAAATCCCCACCCTGGGCCTTATGAATAAAGCTCACCTTCCCCACGCCTGGAGTGAGATGCAGAGACCTTCAGAGGGAAAACCACCCGCCTTCGCAAGCCTGGGGAAATGACCCCTGCCATTGCCAACGGGGAGAGAGCACACACACACAAAAAGCGAGGAGAGAGTCCAAGACTATTTCAACTGGAATTTTACCCACATCAGTTGAAAAATCTTCCTACAGAAAGCTGAAAAAAATTCCTAGGAGTCAGTGTAAGACTCTGGGCTGTACTTTGTTATATCCATCACCTCGAAGTCCTGCACACACCCAGGTCCCAGAGTGCCGGGCCCTCTTCTAATTACTCCAGGAATAAGGAGTCCCGGCCCCAGAAGCCTGCAATTTGATTTAAGACAAGATACAAAAAAAAGCCGTTTTGACAAACAGACAGATGGACTGGAGGAGGAAGAACAAGAGGGACATGTGGTTACCCACAAGTGGCAGGTTGCTTTCTTTTCTCTTTTTCCTTTTTTTTTTTTTGTAATAAAAATAAATATCAGTAATCCCCACTGGCCACCTGCCTAGCTTTTGTATATTTAATTAAGAAGGATTTGGGTGATGGAGAACTGGTCAAAAGTTCAGCCAATTTGGGGGAGGATGGCAGGGGTGGGGAAGCTACATCTACACAGGACCCAGAGAAATGCCAGTGTTCCAGCTGCTGCCTGGTCCTTCCCAATTTCTCCAACAGCAAACTCTCCCTTTGCAACACAGTCCATGAAAAATCAGAGGAGGAAGGGAAGAATAGCAGTTCATACTTAAGAGAGCTGGTCTGGACCAGTTCCTGAAAGCCAGTGACCTCACTGACCCTCAGTACAGTTTGCCTTTATAGCGATAAGACTGGAATTGTATTCATGTTTAACAAAATCATTTGAATCCACAATGATGTCCCTTTAGCAGCAACAGAAAGAAAGGGGAGAGGGGGGAAAAAAAAAAATAATAATTCAGCTGAGTTAGTAGAGAATACCAAGCACTGTCTTCTCTTCCTACCCCCAACACAGTCACCTTTTAAGATAGAAAGTCCATTAAGACAAAAATAGAGTATCCTTAGCGTGGGAAAACATTTATCCAAGTCTTAATTTATTTTCAAATCATCATTTAAACGATCGCATCTTACATCATTTCCTTTTATGAGCCAGCAGTTAGACAATACACCTCATTTACATGCAGTTTTGGAAGGCTGCAACATAAACCAACAAAAGAAGCCTTCACTATGAATTAACTATTACAAGGCTCTTAGAAAGCCACACCAGCCTGGATTGAGGGCAATTAGGAGTATCATCCCTAACTCTCATCTTTCCGGTGCACTCTCAGAACTCGCACAAAAACATCCTTCCCCCCTGCCATTGCTGCCCCAAGAGAATTAGGATGTTTATCTGTGAGACATAACAGCGCAGTGCGCTCACAACAGCTATTTTAATGTGTTAGCTGTCTTTAAAAACACATGCACACACCCCCAAAACAAACAAACAAACAAAAAAAAGTGAGGAACAAGTTAACACAGTTCAGTCTCAACAGCAAAATTAACCAGCCTTATGCTTCTCTGAAGGATCAGATGGAAGAGATTTTTAAATGTGGAAAATATTAACCAATGCCTTCAGTTCACAGGTCATTTTTGCATTAAAAAAAAAAAAGGGAAGCAAACACCCAGTTCGAATCTTATCTCGAGGCAAATTTCGGGAGTGTTTTCATTTTGTGCGAGCCAAACTTCAAATTAAGCTTACTACTGGATGTGAAAAACTAAAATCTAACCGCAGCAATGCTAAAAATGCTTCTCCGCTGTTTGCAAAAGATCAAAAAAAGTCCTTAAGGCATCTAATCGTTTGGTAAGCTGGCTACAAGTTCCAGTTACGCCAAAGTGCTCTGATAAAGCGGGACTGACTTCAGGAGGAAAGGCGACTGGAGGCACAGCCATCCCACAAGAGAGCAGCACGCAGAAGAAGCACAGTTACAGGCGAACACCATTTTTCTGCAGAATTCTGTGCGGTTCACACCATCCCTTGCTTGCACCTCACTAGTTAAAGGTGGCACATCGCTACTCAGTTGCTTAGCAGAGCGCTTAGGGGTGCCGAGCCCCAGGCAGGGGTGCTCCTCCGCCGGCTCTGCTGCTCCGGACAAGCCGGCACATGCCTCGGCTCCCATCAGCTGATACCAACCTGTTGAAGGGAAATTTCTCTCTCTACACTCCAGCAGAGGCGTGGGGCTGCTTAAAAGTGTTAAACTACAGACTCGGGGGGTTCTGCAGCAGGTCGTTTCGGCATCAGCTGGGAGGGAACTCTGCTCGCTCTACTGTGCAATGCTTAACCCTTTGCTTTCTAACGAACAAGCAATGCAAAGTGCAGAAGCGTCCCTCTTCCTTCCGTGCCATCTTTCTTGGAACTGGAACAAACTATGAAAGGGCAAACAACTTCCAGCCTGGCCTCTCATTCCCCAGGATTTCAGATGAGCAGCAGAGGAGCTCCAGGCTGAATAAGCCACCGCTGCCGCTGCCCCCTCCCCTCCGCTGGGCAAAGACTTCCCAAAAACATCCCATTTCTTTTCGACACGCAGGACCGGGGAACTTCAGGCTCATTTTTTTTTCCCCCGATACACCGCTGTGTAACAAGCTCCTCTTGAAACACACGGCTCCTTCACACAGGAGAGGTGTAAGTGAGGTTATGAAGATGAAAATAATGTAAACTCTATGGATTTTAAGCTGAGCAGCTGAAAACAGTATTTTTTAATACCTCACCGCCGAGGTCCCAGGCCCACAGTACACGCCACATAAGCCAACTCATTTAATGGCATAAAGTCCCAGGAGGATCCACACTGCTCTGTGTCAGGGAGTAACTCCACCTGCATTTAGGTGCCAAACAACTGAGGACTGCCCTCGAATTCCGTGCTTGTATATACACACAACTCTATATACATCTATACACCCACATATAACTAAGGTAGAACTACCTGTGGAAATATCGCTAGCTAGCTAGATCTGAGCTATTCCCAGCGAGCCCAGCTAAGGCAAAGAGGAGAAAATCAGGACTATTCTCGGCTTCTCAACAGGTCGGCGCAGTCTCCTTCCCACCGCTGGAGAGGAGACTCCCCAGCGAGGCAAACGACCTTCGGTATCGTCGCCCGGGTGTATGAGCTAGACAAAGAGATAACGTCATGCCCTCTCCCGCTCCCTCCGTCCTCCCCGCAGTGGCAGGTAGCCAGCCAATCCCGCTCCCCGTGCCCGGGTGACATCATCGCTGATGCCGATACACAAATGTGGAAGTACATCAAACTAGCGCTGCCCCAGAGATCTCGGGGCACGGCTCCTCAAAAGACAACCTACCCGCCACCAGTCCCTCGCGATGACAGACCAGTTAAAAGGGAAATAAAACCATTTGGGGAGAGGGGTTTCAAGGAGAGGTTGCTGGGTGGGAGGAAGGAGGAAGGCAACAAGGAAACACGGTGTAACCACGTTTTTCCCTCGGTTATGCAGTTCCTCCGAAAGCCCTCAAAACATACACACAGTTCCATCTTCGGGTGTCCCTGGAGCATTTGCCCCAACAAAAAGGTAGCTGAGAAAAGTTGAATACTATTGCACTGCTATTGCACTGATTTTATTTTTCTCTGTAACTGTGTTCTTTTAAGAAGAAATCTGAGGTTTAATCACAGCAAGGAAGTTTTTTGTTTTGGTATTTTTTGTTTACATACAAACCTGTTAGGCGTCCACATTTTAAGACTACGTACACAAATGTGGACAAATGCCTAAGAAGTAGCAGTGCAAATCCAAACTGACACACCTGTCAATCCACTACTGTCTGAAAGGCTCTACAGCAAAGCAGTATTTACCCATTATTTCCTTTATTCTGGCACCCAAACCACCATGCCCTCAGTTACCAGGCAAGAGGAAACATTGCCACCGTTGTCTAACCAGCAAGGAAGGGCAGGGAAAGCTCCCCAGATACACACTGAAACTAGTGCCCTGACAGAATCTGCCTGCTGCTCCCGCTGTTATCAGAGTGACACCGATGCCCTTAGACCTCAGGTGTTCATTCACTCTTCCAAGTCGATAAATGCATGCGCTGAGTTTTCTTGCTAATGTTAACTATTCCAGGGGACTTCTAGCATACTGAAGGAAAACAAAATTAAGTATTTCTGTTGTCAAGACTGTTAAACCACCAAGGACTTTGCTCATTAAGTCAAAGCGTTAACAAGTAAGCCGAGAAACAATGCACCAAATTGCAATAATTAACAGGAGAGTTTCAAGTCGCACATTCACGCCCTACAATTTTTTTATAAGAAGGGTTCAGGTGATGCAAGCTCTGGGAGCAGAAGGATTACAGAAAAAAAACTAAATGGTGTCATTTAATTTGTCAGAAAAAAGAAAAAAATTAAAAGGCCAAGGTGGTGTCAAAGTTCCCATTCATCTCCCCCCTCTCCTCTGGCCTTCTGAGCCACGTCCTTTTTTCCAGCTTTCTGCCAACAGCAGCAGCCTGGTTACTCCACTTCTGGTCTTAAAATGCCACTCGCACGCTGCGCAGACAGACTACTTTCCCATCACGAAGGCTGAGGTTCACGCCCTCAAAACAAACTGACATGTGTTTCATTTGCAGAAGAGGCACCAAAGTGCTTTATTTAGCTAATGGAGCTGCAAGCAGCAGTATCTTGCCATCAGGGAAACTTACCAATTATACCGCCTTGTTTAGAAGCAAAAAAAAAAAAAAAAACACCACCAAACCCCAAGCAGCGAGGCATACTCAGTTACTTTCAGTTATCTCTCCTTCCCTCTGCAAGTGCGCCTTGCGTTTCTATACAATGTAAGGCTAGAGCCTGCCGTCTTTAGCCAAGTATTAAGACTGTGAATAATTAGTCAACCCGGTAGCTAGCGCTCATTGCAAAGTCATGCAATATCGAGATTTGTTTGTTCCACTGACTGCACACTGGAGGGGAAAAAAAAAAGTAGGCTAGTTTCACACCCACATGGGCACTCTCCGATTTCTATTTTTTAAAGTCATACACTTGTCAAACAGGTTATTCTGGGAATTCTGATTTTCAGAGAATAAGCTTCCCTGCTTCGATTGCTTGTTCTTGTCAGTCTGCCCCCCCATCATTGCACAGCACAGCGGGATCGGATGCAGCACCGTTCACCCCCGACTCGACAGCTTCGGCACTTTGAAGGTTTTCCAACAAGGAAACCGGGTGATAATTTCAACGAAGGCCAATGCCTTTGTCTAAAGTCACCGCAGCAGCAGCAACTTCCATGAGGGCTTCCAGCAGCAATTCTGAATAAGCCCATGGACCTATTTGTATAGCCCGGACCCACTCTGACAGTGTTGGTCATTTCTCGGGAGCGGGGGAAATAAGGACAATAAAGGACTATTTCATCATTTTAGGATGGGTACTTGGGAGAGTAATTTGTGCCGCTTTGGAAAAGCAGAAGCTAAGAGGCTGACAAACTCGTCGCGGGCAGCAACAATGACAAGGACAACATTTTTATCATCCCTAACTGTTCCGCTCGCCATCAGCCGTGTGCCCCGCCCGGCAGAGACAGCGGGTACCCTCCAGAAAAATGACAATAATAAAAGGAGAAGAAATTCTGCCACAAACCTTGTAGACTTGCCCGTACGTGCCATTGCCAACCACTTCCACCAGCTCAAAAATCCCAGCGGGGTCCTACGGGGGGAGGAAGGGGCAGAGGGGGCGGGGTGGGGGGGAGAAGAGAAGCGGGGTTACATTTTTGTCAGGCGACGGCTGCTGGCAGAGCCCAGCGAGCGAGCCCGGCTGCTGGCGGCGTGCAGCTGTTGCGCCCTGTTTTTCCACGCACATGCCAATACATGCAAACAAAGGAAAAGCAGCCCAGGGCCGCGCTCCCCCCGCCCGCCCCCGCGGCGCTCCCCCCACGCGGCCGCCGGCCCCCCGCGCCCCGGCACCGGCCCCGGCCCCGGCCCCGGCCCGGCCGCTCCCACCCCCGCCGGCCCGGCAGCCCCGGCAAGGGGCGCGCCGGCCCCCGCCCCGCCGGCCCCGGGGGGGGCCCCCGCCCCGCCGCCCCGGCCCCCCGCCCCGGCACTCACCCGCAGGGAGGAAAGGTCGATATCCACCAGACTTTTTGCAGGAGAGTCGTTCGCCATTTTCCCGTCTCTTCCTTTTTTTTTTCTCCTTTTCTTCTTCTCTGTTAAATAACAGCGAGGCCGCCCCCCCCTCCCCGAAGCAGCTGTGAATTGCGCGGAGCTCCTCTCCTCCCTTCCGCCCTTCCCTTCTTCACTCCAGCCCCGCCGGGTTGAAACTCTTCAGCATTGGGAGGGGTTGGCGGGGGGGATGATGGATAGATAGATGGATGGTGGGAGGAGGAGGGGGGAGAGGGAGGTGAAGGAAGGGAAGGAGGAAGGAGAGGGGGTGCTGCGGTCCGTCTGTCTCCCCGCGGTGCGGTGCGGGGCTGGATCCCCCCGAGGCGGGCGGCGGTGCCCGGGCCGGCCGGTCGGTGGGTGGGTCGGTGGGTGGGTCGGTCGGTGGGTGCCCGCGCGTCCCCGGCGGCAGCGGGCTCACACCATGTCGCGGCGGCGGCGGCAGGAGCGGCGCCGGGGCCGGCAGCCTCTGGCAGCCTCGCGGTGCGCCCCGCGCCCGGGCATGGCACGGCACGGCTCGGCCCGGCCCGGCCCGGCCGGCGGCGGGGCGGCGCTCACGCCGGGAGCCGGCAGCGGCAGCCGCGGCCCCGCTCTCGCATGGGGGGCTCACGCCCAGCGCCGCGGCGGAGCCCCCGCCGCCTCCGAGCCCTCCCCGCGGCGCTGCCCTCGCATGAAACGGCGCCGGGCACCGGCGACCAGGGGCTGCGCGTCCCGGCGGCGGCGGGGCACGGGCGCGGGGCTGGAGCGGGGTGCTGCGAGCCAGACAAAGATAGCCGGGGAGGAGGAGGAGAAGGAGGAGGAGGAGGAGGAGGAGAAAAGGGATACAAAATACACTGCGAGCGGGCAGAGAGAGAGAGAAAACAGCTCCCCCTTCCCTTCTCCAACAGGAAAAACCGGCGGAAACGCGCCCGCACCAAAGCACTGCTGGGTAAACTCGCGTGGAGAGAAAGAGAGAGGGAGGACGGGGAGGGGAGCGGCCGCCGGTGCCCGCCCCGCCGCCCAACAATAGCTCCGACGCGGCGGGGGCGAGCGAGGGCGGCTCCCGCCCCGCCGCGAGCAACACCCGGGCCTGGCCGGCGAGGAGGCCCACGCGTGTCCGCGGCAGGGCCTGGTGCCGCGCGACTGGACGGGGGGGGCTCTGCCGCGCCAGGCTGCTGCGGGCAGCCCACCCTGCCTCTGCCCCGCGCCGGGGGCAGGGGGGGGCCCGGTGTGCGGGGCGCTGCCAGCCGCCCTGCTGCCCCCGCCGTGCCTTTTGGGGGAACGGCAGGGTCGGTGTTAGGTGGTCACGACCGGTATCGCGAGGCGCTTGTTGGAAACAATAATAGAAAAGGTGCGCAAGGGTGGTTGGAGCTACCCCACTGCCCGGGGGGTGGGGGTATTTTCCCTTCCGTCCCCAGTGAGGTGACTGCCAAAATATCTCATTTTCTCTCCCCCCCCACCCCCGGCCCACAGGAAAAACGTTCCTGCCCCATCCGAGACCTCTGCAGACACAAATACTGGCCTCCAGATCCACCAAACTCAGGAGAGGGCATTTCAACACGTCATTTACTGACAGCCAGGGCTGTCTCAGGCCCCATTCCCACCCAGAAGCATTCTCCAGCAGAATCTGAATCACATAGGAAAATCTCATTAACCTCTCTCGAGCAAGTCACATAACGTCTCTCGAGCTAGTCGCATCAGGCAGTTGCACACAGGTGTAAGCCTTGGCAGGATTTGTCTCTCATTGAAGTTCTTTATCACACTGATACGGCAAAAATGTTACCTGCTTGCAAGAGGTCGAGTTACGTTTCCTGTGGGAACCAAGGTTTTCCTGTCTCTTCTACTTTAACCACAAAATTACATATACATAGCTATAAGTATCACAGAAACATACTTTTAAAACAAAACAAACCTGTTGAGCAGAAAGTGTGAGGATAAATTACCATAACAGTTTAATGGTGTACTTCATTTTCACTTAAAGTGTAGTTACAAAGAAAGGAAGCTCCAGCCTGGACCGGGCAACTGTTTTTCTCTGTACAGGAACCTACAGCAATAAGACGGCAAATGATTCCAAATGGGCTCCATGCTGGGTCCATCTGAGTGCACGCACAACAGTAGTAGGATCAGGTCTAGAGATGCAGTAAGTTTTGAAGAGTGGATTTCCACGAAGATTTATTATCAACAGTCTGGTTTGCATTACAAGGCTTATTTAACTCTGCCTTTCTATGCGTAAGAGCAGCCTTGGTAGGTCAGACCCATTGCCCGTCTATCCCAGCGTCCAGTCTCCAGATGTAGCCAGTGGTGAACACTGAGGGAAGGGCACAGGGATACCTTAACCATCCAGTGATACCTCCCTGGGGCATCCTCCCAGCAATCTGCAGCTCAGGGAGTTCTTCAGCAGCATTTGGTGTCACCACATTTCATACTCTCTGGTGATTTTTTTCCTTCCATTAGGTTGCCCATTTACTTTTGTGGATTCGTACATGCTTCTGGCTCTTACAGTGTCCTCTGGCAGGGAGTTCCACAGATGAACTAGCTGCTTGTCATGTGGAGGCCACCTTTGTTCATCGGCTTTGAACCAGCATTTGCTAGCTTGCAAGACCCCCCTGCTGGTTCCTGTGTTGGAAGAGACAACAATCATTTCCTATTCATTTTCTCCATTGCATTCATTTTTTTACAGACTTCTGTTGTGTTCCCCGTCAGTTTTTGCCAGCTGGCAAGTTCTGGTCTTTTTACTGATACCATGAATGGAAGCCATTCCCTATTTGTCCTTCATTGAACAATTTCTGCTTCTAATGCCTTCTTTTTTAAGACAGGGGGATGGATTTCCATACCGTGTTCACGATGGGTTCCCCATGCAGCATCATGGCGGTATAAGTCCTCTCCTGATACTCCCTTTTTTCACGGTTGTTGAGTATGAAAATGACATTTCTGTGGAACATGTCTATTATAACTCCACAATCCCTTTCCATAGTCGTAATACAGCCTCAGAGACTGTGGCTCTGTACTTCTGGATGCTGCAAACATTTTCAAGCCCAAACTCTCAACCTCAAGTTTTCCAAACCCAGTATGTAACACCTTTCTCGTGCCCCTGAAAAATACAGTCTGAGTTTTTTAGAGCTGAGGCTCTGAGCCCAAATACACATTTTCACCATTAAAGCTCTGATGTGGCTCCACCATAGCGTCCACTCTCTGCTTTGAGCTTGTATTTTATTATAGTGAGTTTTGTTCTTTGGTTTGTTTTAGTATTATACCAGAAGACCGCTGAAGAAGCAAAAGTGCTAATGACAAGATTGTGAATCCTTGAAAATTGGTACATCCCCTAACTTCAGGGAAAAATGTAGTTTTCATAAAGCAGTAAATGCCACAGGAGAGCT
This sequence comes from Gavia stellata, assembly GCF_030936135.1. Lineage (NCBI taxonomy): Eukaryota > Metazoa > Chordata > Aves > Gaviiformes > Gaviidae > Gavia > Gavia stellata. The sequence continues at coordinate 71,197,786 of NC_082594.1, forward strand.
TCCTGCTAGTTCCCGGGGTGAAGCACCGCACCGCGTCACCTTCCTTTTCCTTCCTACATAAGCGAAGGGATGAAAGGGTTGCTTTCTTGAGGAAGAAGTCTCTCTGGCTGCGGCCAAAACCACTCTGTTCACATGTTCATCATGCTCTTCACCAGCACAGCGTACTTGCCCAGTTTGGAAAGTCTAAAGGTTAAAAGACCAAACCTAAAACCACTGGAAAGAAGATGAGCGGTCTGTTTTAACGCTTCCTCACAGAGTGAAACCAGCACCCCTGAAGGAGACGAAGTGAGACGGCCATTGAAAATCATAATGCAGATGAAATGCAAGGAAAGGCAATTTCAGCCCTGTGGATAGCCACCCCACACACAGAGCAGTAAATGACTGTGTCTTCTAATGACAAACTAAGTACAAGCATCAAAAAAATCTGAGTCAGCTCCATCTGTACAGGAACAAAGCAGGAGCAAGCTGTGGGGCCAGTGTGCTGCTTTCTGTCACCCTCAGACAAGGTTGCACCCATTCCTGCTCTCTGTGTCCGCAGTGGCGGAGGGAACAGAGGAGCTCAGTTTCCTGAGCAGTTGCAGCATCCCTGAAAGAGGGAGGCTGAGCCTCCCTTTCTCCGGCCGTTTGTTCCTATCCTCTGGCACCACGTCCCTTGTCAGCATAAGTGTTCGTACAGCTGTGCAGTGAGCCAGGACGTACTCAGAGCAAAGCTAGCCCAGGAAAGGAAAAGAATTTCTAAAGTTACGATTGATCACTTCCCCGGGCTGGTTCATCGCATGCCTGCTTGAGTGGTTGTGTTGACAAGAGGGGCAGGGGGGGACAGAAACTGCATGCAGGGGAGGAAGTGTAACCATAGCATTGCCTCTTGGTGGTAGCTGTGGCTTAAGCCAATTTCAACTCTCGGTGGACCCATAGGGGTAGAACAAGAGAAACTTCCTTCCTTACTGGAAAAGGCACTGTGGGAGTAATGGGAACCCAACATTTATGTTCTGGCCACGAAAGAAATTCCTTGCCCTCTGTTATTTTTTTCCCAGTTCTTTGAAATTGTCATTGTTTTATTCTTTTCCGCATTTAATACGCTGGGGCCCTAATCACTGACCAGAGGTGTAGAGGTCATCAACTGCACTACCTTTTTAAAAGCTTAATCATCAACAATATTCAAGGAGATGAGTAAAGAGACAGGAAGTTCTGAATTTTCATTTTGTTTCTGCTACTGATTCATCCCGTAGCCTTGGGGCATCTCATTTCCTGCCTCCGCTCCTGTTCCCTATGTGGAAAATGGGAGTGATTTTGACCTACTTGATAGCATGAAGTGTTAGACATGTGCCCCGTTGTACTGTCTAGGGAAATGGTTCTTGCCTTGGCCAGGGAAGTCCACGAGGGAGGCTCAAGCTGGGGTGAGGAATACCAGAGCACAGAGGAGCGAGCAAGGCTGAGTGAGGCTTTGCGCAGTCCAGCTCTCCTGCTGCAAGTGGGCTCCCAAGACCAGAGGGAAGTTGGGAGGCTTTAAAGACTGCCTGTTCTCCTTGTGCTGATGAGTTCTCCTCGTGATGGTGATTACAACATGTGCTTGGAGCAGAACGTATACAGAAGGATGCCACACAATCAGCCTTCCTCCAGCTTATGCTCCTCTCCTCTGCTGCTTCCACCACCGCTATCTCACACCTCCATGTGAGGGCTGCTCCGCGCGAGCACTGCCAGCACACCCAGGCAGTTATATGCTGCATCTGAATGTCGTGTAGGTGAACGTGTCCCTACAGCTGTGGCTGCCCAGTTGTGCACGCACTGCTGCTGCTGACATCCTGCTGCTTCCCCCCTCCCCAGGCTACTGCACTGCCTCCTGGACCGATGGGTTACCCTCATCCTAACATGCAGGCAAGGCTCAGGCATGTAGCTGGACCCGAGCACAGGGAAGCACACATAGATGTCACTGTAGGTGACACCGAGTTGTGCAGGGCCCAAAAGGAGCAGCGTTACACCAGCTGCACGCTTCAAGGCCACCACTGTCCACCCCCTGGCTTCCTCTGTTAGCAGACCGGGGACTGGTTTGAAAGGACTCCTGAAACACAGGGGCTGCCTAAATATAGCAATCCCACTAGCGCGGGAAGAGTGGCAAAGAGGGGCAGGGCACTTTCCACAGCTGCTCGGTACTGGGTGGCAAGGCACAGTCCTATCAGCACTCTCAGCACTTTAGAGGTGCCCGCCTTTCCCCATCCCCTGCCAGGCTCCACATCTGTGCTGTTCTTTCAGCTGTGCCCGTACAGCTCCCCTGCATTGTGGTCAGATAGCTGGGCTGATCTTAGCAAAACAGAAAATGCCTTTTTTCTTTATTTTTGCAGGCTTTACTTTACCTCTTATTAACGCCCTGCTTTGAAGGAGTGGTGGGCAGTAATGTGAGAGCAGGAATTCCTCAAGTTGTTATTGCACAGAGATCTAGGTATCGTGAAACTATGTCCTAAAAGTCATTTTGGGGTGAAAGAGTTACCTCAAATGGCACTGCAGTATAACCTAGGGAGACAAGTTAACCTTAGTCCTGTAATAATTAGTAACAGGCCCGTGCAATACTGGAGCATCCAGCAGTTCTAACTTGATCCACAGCATGAATGAACATATGACAATGTTCCTATGAAAATAACATAACACAATGTTTATATCATCTTTATGCTTTTACGCTGGCTGTGGTGAAGAAAGACAGTACCTGGTCCATCTAAAGCTGTAGGACATGAGAGGCTGATAGCTGAAATGGTACAAAGTTTGACAGGACGATGTGCTCGCAGAGAAATCCATGAACAAATCCGAACCAGCAGAGTAAAGTTCAGCAATTTGCATCACCTAGCTGGGGCATTTTGACTCTGGTTCTGAACATGCCCACACAGGATTTACATCCTCCATGGAGCCACAGCCTCCGCGAGGAGACTGCTCCCGTCCCTGGAACAGAACAGGACAAGGAGGGGTGATTTTGTGCTGCCACAGTCTTTTGCTGACTCCACATCCCTAACTGATCTTCGCAGACTGAATTTGCAGCACAGCCCAGGATCTCGCACTTCACATGAGACTGGGAATTGTCAGTCCTGCAGCCAGGCTTAAAGCTGGCAAAAATCCATAAACCTGGCATGAAAATACTGTTGCGCGCTTGGGCTAATTGAGAAGATCCCGGGTATATTTTCGGACACTGCCCGTGCTCTAAGTTTTAACAAGCTAGCTGTTTCTGGTCCTGCTATCTATCACATGAAGCATGCAATTACTGAGTGTGGCTGGCTGTCACAGGCTATCTCTGCTTGCAGCTAAGCTGGCTTGTATTTATCTTCCCATGACCCAACTGTGACACTTATTTCACCTCTTATACAGAGCCCTGAGCCATATCTGTAGCAGCTATGAACAAACTTTTTTCCTCCCCGTCTGAGTCAGAACTCCTCAGGAAGTATTGTTCCTCCTCACATTTGTCTTGATGTGCCTTATCTCACCCAGGGGCACCCAGAGTTTCTGAGATCCATGCTTGGGGATGATGAGCAAGGCAGAGAGACAACCTGCTTATGCCACATTTGTGCCCTGGAATAAGAAAAGCTGCTCTGCGAACGTGATGGTGGCTGTGGCTCTGCAGGCATTTCTCTATGGGCAGTGCTTGTGTAAGGATCTCCCAGGTCTTCTCCACCAAGCACACGGGCATGTATCCTATGCTTTTCCCCCTGGTTTTGGGCTCCCGTCACTGCATTGTCCTTGTTGTGCTGGTGCCTTTACTTGCAAAGCCATGTGATCAAACAGCTCAGCATTGGAAATAACCTGTTTCCAGATTTTGTTTTGTTTTATCCAGCTCAGTTGTGCTCACAGTGTGGTGAAAGAGCAGAAACGAGCAAAGCAGTGATCATGGAGGTGGTTGGGTTGCTCTTTCGTAGGCCTCCAGCTTATATAAACACAGTTCAAGTTGAGTCTGCAAGCCTACCAGGCTCTTGAGGAGATAGGTGGGGATGACTTCTCAAGAACTTAGACCTTGTTTTGGCACGGCCCTGAACATAGTCTTCATGTGCCGTGTACTGAGTCAGAAATGCCACAAGGACATGATGCAAAGCACTAAACCTGTATGAACTTACTCTGTCAATTCAAATGTATTCCAAAAATTCTGAAGGAGTCATTTTGCCCCAGAACATCTGATGGAGCTGGTACTGTCAGTGCCCCTGTAGCCAGCTTAAACCTGGTAAAAAAAGCATAAAGCGGGCACAGAAATATTTCTGTATACTTGGGCTAACTGAACTGAAAGAAGATTGTTGTGTGCTTACATATGATCCAGAGCAAGCTGATCCCCAAAAGCCCACAGATCTGGTAATAACCAACCTGTAACCATGGCCTGAGTTGGTACAGAAGTACACACATTACCAGACTGAAGCCAATGCACTTCTACCAACAGTGGGCTTCTGCAAGAAAGCTGTGAGAGCATAAATTCCCATAGTCCCTGGTCTGAATACAGCTGCTTTTAATCCTGCGAATTTATCCCCATGTTGAACTTCATGCATTGTTCAAACTCCCTGTGAATTCATAAATCTTCGAGGACTGTGGCTTAAGTGACGTAAATTATAGAAATCAAAATTAAAGTGTAAAGCATATATTTTAAACAAACATTAAGACTACTGAAGCCTGCCCTTTGGAAGCTTTCTTCTTGAGTTTCCAAGTGACTTTTATTTGAATGTTGAAGGGAGTTTCATTTTGTGTTATATATTACAATGAGTAGGGAGTTACGTTTTGAAAGTAACTCTAAAAATGAAGAGTGAATTATCACCAAAATGCCAAAGGAAGGGGAAAAAAAAGCATAGGTGAGAATTAATTGTCCTTTCAAATGAAAAAATTAAAAACTCCAGTGCTGTTGAAGGAAACTTGGAAGAAAAATGATACCACATAAGGATTTCCACAATTAATACACAGGCTTAATTGGTTTAAGTTTCCCTTTCATTTTATACAGCACAAGGTCCACAGAGACTATAATTTCATGAAACTCTGGCTTTGTCAGAGAAGCTAACTTAAAATGTTCCCTCTCCTCGCTTCCCTGGCGCCTCGTACCTGGTTTCACACCGCAGAGCACTGCCCTCTCTGTGGGCAGCTCCTGTTGCCAGAAGAAGGGTTTGCAGGGCTGAGCCGCACACCATCTTAAAAATAACACTCCCCCAGAAGAAGTGATTTCTAGCGTAAATCCGTTCTGATTTCTGGCGTGACCCCACAGACAACTGCAGCGGCATCGCTGAGGAGGCTGGGACAGCAAACAGGAGCATGTGGGAGACTGAAATGGTGAAATGGCATTGGCAACTTCCTAAGTTAGCTCCGACAGCAAAGCCAAGATCTCATGGAGCTGCTGCTGACATGTCAATAGAAATGCCAGGGAAAGGTCCGTGGGAAGAGACAAAGCCTTCAGGCATCACCATGCAGCATATAATTTAACAAAAGACACCCACTGGTCATAATAGATGATTGAAATTAAAAGTATTAGTCACCTTTGGGCCGGTGATTGACACAATGTAATCCTCGAGGTATTGTTTTTTTAAACAAAATACTGTCATCAAAATATAGAAAAAGGTTGAATGTTACGGAGCATTGCTGGGTTTTGATGTGAGGCAAAGTATTTTAGCTACACTTTGGCTTGAAAGGGCATTTTCTGTCCTTTTCTTTTCTTCTCAATTTTGTTGATTTACCAGGTGGCTCCTCTGTATGATACATGTACCCTCTGTGATCTGGTTTTAAGTAAGCCAATTATCAGGGATGCTGTGACACAGCAGTTTGGTAAAGCTCCTCAGTGTTGCTGTCAGTGAAGAACTTCCTAATCAATACAATTATTGTATCTTCTGAAATGGGGAGGCTTTTAGGGGTCTTCTGGTCATAACAGAAACACTGAATAAAGAGAGTCTACAGAGAGTTACAATCTCCGGATAAAACACGTGGGATTGACCTGCGTGCCTATCTCTAAACTGATCACCTAAGTTCCTTTATCAGTTGACACAAAGAAGTAAGCACCTCCAGGGTACAGTTCATCTCATCCTGAAACAGACAGATGAAGTGGCTCAGAGGAACGGTATCTTAGCACTGACTATGAAGAAGGCTTGGTGAGTCTGGATGCTGAAGCCTGCGCTGAAGACGTCTCAGGCTGGTGCAATGAATCCCATGCAGCTGGTCAATGCTCTTCCATGCAATGCCAGTTTTTAAGATGTTCAGCTGTGGAGTCCTGCATACTTTGGAAGTTATTTATCCATTTGGCTAGCAAAGTGAAGTCAAGGGGACAGGTAGATATTTACCTGCTGTGAATTAGTGTAGCTCTTGTGAAACTGCATGGAAGCTCTGTTGACCAACTTCTCCCCTTTATGACTGCCATATTTACTATAAGCAGTCATCGTCAGAAACAAGTATGCTGTTAGGCAATGGTGAATAGGCAATTTGCCCTTAGCTCAATTAGCTCTGAAATGGAAAAAGCAGGAAAATTTATACAAAGAATGGAAAAACAGCACATGATTTCCCAACAGCACTTGAAAACTTTTTCTGCTGCTTTGACGGTTATTGTTCCCTCCCTCCTCTCACAAGCCCAGACTGGAGCCGTTACTTGGGCTAGGTGTAAATACGTAGGGGCAAATAATGAGATGAAGGCATACACCACGGGATAAAGTCCCAGTTCAGAAGACAGCTTAAGTACTGAAGGCGGTGGGACATTAATGGCATGCAAATGCATGCTTCTGAATAAGGGCGTTCCCCCAGATCAGATCCTAAGTACTTGGCAAGAGCGCTTTGCAGAGTTCCCCAGGACACTGCCAGATGTACTCAAACCCTGCCCACAGTTCCCTTGCTGATCAAGTCCCTGGTTTCCTCCAGGAGAGAAAGGATACCTTCACACTAAATTTGAGATCTGAAGTCTGAATGATCTTCGGCTCATTGAGGATGAACATCAGCTCCCCAAACTAGTTTTCCCTTCCACTTGAATCTTGACAAGGTTGGGGGTAAAAACCTCTGCAGCTGGAACCTTCTTGGCCTTTGTGGAATATAAGGAGGAAAATAAGGGCCAGTTACCTTAGAGTCAGGCATTCCAAGCATTTTGTAACAATTAGTCACTTTCCTCTCACCACCAAAATAATGTAGAACGGAAACACTTCATGATTTTTTGATGATGAAATTTTACACTGTCAAGGTGTAAAATTATATTTAAATATCAACCTTCTCCCTGCATCAGACAGCAGCTTCCATCATGTTTGCATACTACATTTTACAGGACAACAGTTTATATCTACACTTAATATCACTTAAATCCTGTATAGTTATCTGATGCCTCTGAGCACTTTAGAGAAAAAAAGATTATTGTCTTTATCAAAATGCTGAGAAATTGGAGGACGTAAGTTCTTTTATACCAGGAACTGATTTGGGATTTGGGGTACCTAACTTGAGAGAAACTATTTTCATTCACACTTTGCACATCGTTTTTTCTTGGCAGTTGACTTTATATACTCTTTCTCAATCCTTTCTTCTACAATCCTAACATCCCAAAATGTGTGCAGATCTCTAAAAGTTGTGGCTTCCCTTGAAAAATCCTGGGGCTAAGCATCTTGCCCAAAGATGACTTGCCTGATGAAATCTGCAGCTATACTGCCTTTTCACAGAACCCTTGCAGCAACATTAAGGTCAGGCTCCTAAACTGCCTGTCTAAGGCACCCAGGACCACACTGCACCCCAGCACCCATACCACCATAGCACGTTTATCAGGCTGCATAGCCAGTTTATGCTGCATAGCCAAACCACCTCTGCCAAGTTTGATCAGAGTCTTCCATCCAGATGCTGCTCAGATGCGTGCCAGCCAGTGCAAAAAAGGACAACAGTTTTATGCTATGCTGCCTCATCATATTTCAAAAGACAAAGCAAGACAGGTTGTGTCATCTTGCAGTGCCCTTCAAGCATTTGACAGTCCAGCACAGGCCCTATCACTGCCAAGGATGTACATTACCTCCTTGCTGCTTGTTATTGCAGGCCAAGGATAGTTTAAGAGTAAGAAAGTTCAATCAACAGCATGATGAGGTGAAGATCTGCCCCAGTAAGATCCTGTTGATGGATGTATGCAAAGGGATCTGGACTAACAATTGCAAAGGAGGATCTAAGATATATCCTTACTGAGCCATCTTGTCCACAGCTCTCCTCTGTTCACCCCAGATACAGTAGCGTGGACTGCTCAAGTAACCGGTTCCCTAGACTCCCCTGGACTCCGGGCTGAGGAGCCCAGCCACACAAGAAATCTGTAGGGTTGGGTTTAGGGCCCTTGACTTTGGCCCAGTGTAGTAGATGAGGTCCCATTACTCCAAATGCCCTTGAGCTGTACCCCTAAAATACTCCCTCTTGGAATAATAAAGCAGGGTTCCGACCTGCCCCTAGATTGCTTGTATGAATTTTTAATGTGCAGTGCTTTGGGGTTTGCCTGTCCTTTTCAGTTGTCTGTTTGTTTAGTCCTATTTGTAGGCGAAGAGACGTTCATCAAATTTGACTGCATTTTATGGTGTGTAAAAATTTACTCTAGGCAATAACAGACAGACTTCTGCAGAAGTATCAGAGGTGGGAACCATTCTAAATGCCTTAAGATATCCACAGTGTAGAAGTCCAAACTTGACCTCTTCACATCTCTCTCTGTTCATAATAGTCAGCAGAGAAAGAAAGGCACTTCTTGGGCATGATTAATCTCATGTAAAACAGGTCACATGAATCACTTTCTAGAAATGCCTCTTTCTCTGTATTGACTCCAAAGGGAGTCTAGATACATAACTCAGGTATAAATGGTTACCCTGCAAATGTCCAGAGTTAGATGGGATGAATCCCACATGCCTTGTCTGGACTTAACACCCTACGGAAAGAGCTTTTTCGTCATCTACCCCCATATCACATGTGCACTTAACAGCTGCTCAGGTGTCTCTGAGTATCTGCTGCAGAAGAACTGATTTGTCCCTTCACCCAGGAGTGCCAAACACCACTCCATCAAGATGGCTGAGGGAAAATACAAGCAAGGGTAGTGGGACTTGACCGCAGGACATGAGGATCAGCAAGCAGGATCACAGAATGGTTAAGGCTGGGAGGCACCACTGGGAATTGCCTAATCCAGCCCCTGCTCAGAGCAGGGTCAGCTAGTGCAGGTTGCTCAGGACCACATACAGTCGGGTTTTGAGTATCTCCAAGGACGGAGACTCCACAACCTGTCTGGGTGGTCACCCTTTTAGTAAAGAAGTGTGGGGTTTTTTAATGTTGCAATGGTATTTCTTGTATCTCCATTTATGCCAATTCCCTTCTGTCCTTTTACTGGACATAAGTCCAGTAAAAGTCCATACTTAGAGTATGACTTCATCTTATTTAGTCACCCCTTCGGTATTCATACATATGGATCAGATCCCCCCCGAGCCTTCTCTTCTCCAGGCTGAACAATCCCAGCTGTCTCAGCTTCTCCTCATATGTGAGATGCTCCAGTCCCTTCATCATCTTCATGGCCCTTTGCGGACTTGCTGCAGTAAGTTCCTGTCTCTGTTGCATTGGGGAGCCCAGAACTGGACCCAGAACTCCTGATGTGTCTAGCAGTGCTGAACAGATGGGAATAATCACCTCCCTCGACCTGCTGGCAACCCTCTTCCTAATGCAGCCCAGGGGCTGCTGGCATCATCTTGAGCTATTGCAATAGACAAGGGCAGAGGGCAGCTGCCAGCATGACTGTAATTTGCTTCCCAGGAATGCCAGAAGCATGGCTTCTAGTTAAAGAGCTACAGCCTTTAGGCAAGCCAAGTACAGCACGCTAGGGAGGACGCTTCACAGGGAAATTGTATGTATGGGATGGCAGGTAGGGAGTACATAAGGAGGACCCCTATTCTGGTACTAGCCTTCAGTTGCTACTGAAAGAGCTGTACGTGTCATTGTCTTGTGATTGATGGGTGGTAAGGAAGGGGCAGCTGCTCTCCATACAAAAGGACACTTGCCCTCTTCCTGGCAGATGGGGTTAAAAAAAGAAGAGGGGAGAGAAATGAAGAGGGGAGAAAGTGGTGGCAAGGCACAAACAGATGTGTCCACAGGTATAGGGTCTCCAAGGGAATGAAGCCTCCAACATTTATGCAGTTGGTGTTCCAACTCTTCTTGCCCCAGAGCCACGTTTATCAAGGCCACTGCATGGTTGTTTGCAGGTGGCTGGAGAGTCCTTTAAAGCATAGGATCCTGCTGGAGCCATTTGGGTTGGAAGGGGGCCCCCACCACCCTTGCCTGGATTGTGAAGAACACATATTTACCGTGCTGATCTGGAGATTGTCTCCATTCTGGCTTTGAAGTGATGTTGTGCAGGGTACTAGCAAGCCTTCAGCCTCTCTTAAAGATCTTCAGGACAGAATAAAGATGGAGCACTTACTCCTGGGGAAATCCTCAGGGGAAAACTGCAGGATACAAAGAATCACTGGCCACGATAGAAAATAATTTCTGCTCTCTGAAACACACTCCTTTGCCCCATGAGTGGATCACAGTGCCTAGGGGCCAAGCTGTCCATTATCTAAAGCACAGAATTATCTACACAAATACAGCATACAAGTAATTTTTTGGATGTTTTGGTACAACACTCTAGCACAACTTGTGAGAGAAGCTAGGTTTGTTGTATTACGACCTTCAGCCGGTCATTTCATCTCCCCTTAGGCCCTTATTTCTCATCTCTCTCAGAAAGGTGTTGTGAAGAAGAACGCACGGCCGGTGAGCAGCACTGGCAGGTGAGCCGAGGCTGCTGCTCCACAGGGATCTAATGTCTTCCCAACCAGGTGGGCCCATCTCCTCCCTCATGGCTTGGTAGGTGTTGGGCCAAAGCACTAGCAGAAAAACGCTTGGTGTTTTCATCCCGCTAGGGTGATGAAATGGCTGTGGTGAGGACCCAGAGAGCAGCAAAGCTGGCACCGAGACAGAGCCGAGCGCCTGGGCAGGGAAGGGCTGGGTGGGGGCAATTCACAGGCAGAGTGTCCGAGGGTCTTGCAGGAGGGGAGCCAGCAAAACAGCGTCTTAATTCTTCTGCACACGAGCAATTTGCCAGTGTCCTGTTAGCTACGAGGGGACATTTGTAAAAGCTTTATCCACCTGAATGAGTCACTGAAGAACGTTGCCTGAAGAACGTTGCCTGGAAACTTTTCTTTTTTTTTCTGGTTTGCCCAGTCCACTGAAATGAGTCAGTTACTAGTGGAGATAACGAAAAGTGTTCACTGGAATAAAAAATGCCAGTGTTCAGCAGGGTGGCACCCCTGTTCAGTGCGTGCTGTAAAATTCCAGCAGGCAAGGAAGGCCACTTGGCTCTTGTTCAGGGACCGGCAGGAAACAACCCCCACTAATCTGTGATTCAACACCAAGAGAAAAAAAAGAAGTCCCTTCCTCTGTAACAGGGAGCGTGGATGAACACGGCTGGGTTAATAAAGCACCACTGCCCTGTCACATCTGGAAACCCAGGTCGGGGGAAAAAAAAAAATCCAATTAGCTCCAACTGTCCTTACTATAGTGGTCCTAAGTTAGTCCCTAGAGAGCCGTTGCATCAGATAACTGCATCCTGCAGTGACTGGCTACATGTTCTACAACATTTGCCACAGATGGCAGCCACCAGCGAGGAGAGAGGGGTGCCCATTAGCAGAGAGGCAGAACTCAGCTATAAGTGCCTCCCCCAGCCTCAGAAAGGTGGTAATGGCATGAATCAGAGCTGCTTGCTAGCAGATGCCCCTCCCATGCAAAAGAGGTTGCTAATCTAAATTAAAAAAAAAGGAAGAAAGAAAACAGACCCTACAAAATATTATTCTCCCCCCCCCCCCCCCCCCCCGCCGTAAAGCACCCAGGCAAAGGCAGAGCTTGTAACCTTCCCTTATTCCAGGTGCTAATGCTTGCTATGTGCAAAAAAAGCACCGTGAGAGACTGGCTGGATTCTCTCAGCAGGTGTTGGAAGCCTGCAGGGATCTGCAGGTTAATTAATCCTGATTTACCAGGGCTGGGGAGGCTTATTAGCCTCCACCCTAAAAATGAGGAAGACGGGAGGAGCCCTCTGGGGGGGAGCGAGGTAGTGTTTGTGGGGAGAGAAGCTGAGGCAGAGCCAATGCTGTGGAAGAGGCTTTAGGTGGGGCTTACGAATTCATTTTTCATCCCTTTTCTCTCAATTAAAAGCGAAGTTCAGAAGAAGTAGATTTTTACACTTTAAAACAAGCATCTAATTTGTCGATGGTTAGCAGGAGCTCCGGTAGCTGCTGTGCAGAAGCCAAATGAACTCTCCCCACGCTCTACCGCAGAGCGGGGCAAGCGCTTTGGTGTTACTCACCTTTGCTGTCTTAGGCCCTAAATGAGGAATTTTCAAGGCTTGTAAGGGGGTGGGAGGCATATTTGACTTGCTGTCAGGGCTTGTGAGACCACACACTTGACTGGGTAGCGTTTCTGTGCTCACCCGCCTGCGTGTCATAGGATATATGTTGCTTTCTAATCCAATCCAACATGTCAGGGAAGGTATCGCTGGCCAAAACCCTGTTGGCTGGGGGGGGAGGGAAAGGGGAATGGAAGCACCACAGGAGGGGGATGGGCCAACTGTTTAGCATAGCTACAGCTTCCAGCATCTCTGCAATTGTTTATAGTTCAAACAACTGGCTGATGGCACCCACTTGCACCTTCTTGCTCAACAATGCCTCTATCTCCTCTCTCCCCCTCCTCCTCCTTGCCTTCGAGGTGTTGACACCCTGACAAACTCAGCACTGGCCTCCCCAGGGAGCAGGGCGAGGTTTTCCAGGGAGGGCTGAGCTGTGCATCCCAGCTTCCCTGCTCCTCCCAGCTCTTGCCCACAGCATCCTCTCACATGCCCTCCCCCCCCCCCTCCGGCAGCTGGAGCAGCTCAGGGTGGCAGGTGGGACAGAGCAGTGTGAGATGCCACCACCACCATCGCAGGGGTTGTGTACCATGCTGCAGGTTTGATGCCCGGACAAATATCAGTGAGGGAAAGGGGAGAGAGACACAGCCCTCCTGGGATGTGGAACTGCACTGTCTAGGAGAGGCGAAAAGAGATGCCTGCTGAGCTCCTGCTGCAGGAAAACACGTAAAGCCCCGTGCGCGGAGGGAAGGGTGACCCAAGGGGCACCCTGGAATATGAGTGAATGGGAATGGGCAGAAAACACAGAGGTTTGGTTTGGAGGTAAGAGAGAAAAGGGGAGTAATCAATTCCTTCAGGGCACCCCTGAGAACGTCAGAAGTGTGGCAGTCATAAAAGTGGCCCTTGTGGGGATCACCCTCGTCATGTGCTGGGCCTGTGAAAGCCCTTCTCTCCTCCAGTACATTGGACGCAGACCTCTTATCCATGGTGTGTTTTCAAGGCAAACTCAGGTCAAAATAAGCCCTTGATGATGGTAACAATTGCCTTTGATAAAGTTTAAAATAGAAGAATAATACACATTTCTCTTTTTTGGGGGGGGGGTGGGGTGGTGGGAAGCATGACTGGTATTCCAGGGAGGACTACTAGGCTCCAGGCTATCACTTGTCCCGATTCTCAAGGAATAAATCAAGAGAAAACTCCCGGTGTTTCATTTCACATGAGAAATGAGAATGAGCTCGTTCCCATTTCAGAGGGTTTGCTGGGATGCCCCTTTCCCTCCTCCAGCATCTGCAACCAAGATCAGAAAATTACAGAAGCGATGAGGGTGGTGCTCACCGCCCAAGGATAATTCCCAAATTCCTGCCCCCCACACCCGCACATCCCACTGAAAGCTACTGCCTGTAGCGATTCAATCTCGAGCCACCTAGTGGCATTTGCTATAAATCGGTATTACAGGCAACATCAGGCTACGCAGCCCCCCAAAAAAGGCAAAAGGTTGAGAAGGAGGTTTAGAGGCAGCTTTGTGGTCCATCCATGCCTTGCCCGAATGGCACTGAAAGCCCTTTTCGTTGCTGGCTGGGCTGCCCTGTTCCTAGAGCATCCGTCAGGGCATGGACCAAATGCTGAGTATCTCAATAGGAGGTAGCAGGGGGTGCAAAAACATGCAGCTCCCTTTCCCAAGACCTGGCTTGTGTTGGTTTCTTTTGCATTGGTTTCCTTTGCTTCGAGCTGAAAGCACTCACATGTTGCAAATGCCTCAGATGAACAGAAAGCTCTCTCTCCTGTATAGAAGATGTATGGGGGGGCTGCATAGGGGCCTTCATGGGGCTCTGGGCAGAGGATTAAAAAAAAAAAAAAAAAGGCTTATTGTCCAGAGTCTGGGGAAGGGAAGGTCTGGCTGGTGCCACATCCCTCCAGGCACTGCTGTGGGGGAACTGGAATTCAGCGGAAAGGAAGCCCAGGTGGCCCCAGGGTATTTCTTATGGTGATAAACTGCTGTGGAATGAACATCCGAGTCTGGAAGTAGCCAGCCTGCGTTACTAGGTTTTCAAGCATGTGAAGCAAAATTAAATTGGTCAATCTGACCGCTACTCCTTGCGTCATGTTGAAGAATAGCTTGAATAGTTATTTTTCTCTCCTGCTTTCACAAGAGGGAAACCAGAATCTGCAAAAATCATAATCCACTCCCTCTAAAATCCACACGCACCAAAAAAGGCTGGTCTTTAAATTTGCTTTTGCCTTTTCAAGTTCCATGGCTACGAAGCTTTAAACAATGCAAATACTCATTTTGCATGAGAAGATGCTAAGATTCTCACAAAGTCATTGCTTGCCAGAGTCAGGGGTTAGTAAAAGCACCAAATGTCAGAAGGCTTACAGTAAAATCATGGAGGGTCACAATATTAATATGTGTAACTTTGGGATTAATTTCAGCCTTCTGAAAGCCGAAGTTCCCTTTCATATTTTTTTTCTCTGCAGAACATGACCCAAAATATCAAAAAACCAAGTGAGAGTCTGGTTTAAAGAGCAAGATACATAATATGTAGAGGCAAGGGTATGGCAAGAATGCTGTGATTGGACATATCAATCATTTCTATGGCAACAGAGGAGGATGTAACAATACCGTAGAACTGAGCAGAGGAGACTGGGCAAAAAGAGATCATCATTATATACTACCAATATTTTCATTTACTCATTGTAGAGATAGAATCACAAAATGCAGAAAACCACACGCAGAATATCAAAAAATAATATTTATATTTCAAATTTATAGTTTACAGAAGCAAAAAATATCTTGTATTCAGTGAGTGTATCCTTGTTCTTCCAGGGAGTGTTTGTAAATCCATATGACTATAAACAAAGGATATGTTTTGTGAGAGTGTATATAATATAATATAATATACTGGGAGTGTGTGATTGCATGTACAGCCGCAAAGACTGAACCTTAAATATCCACAAAGCTTTTGCCTTTCTATACTTCTCAGATGAAAATCATAATGTTTAACACAAAGAGTGATAATTTTCATATTTTTCTCATAAATGTGTTTATTTCTTCTCTTTTTAGTCATCATGGGTGGGATTTAGCTTGCCTAAATTATAGTGCCTGTATGGAAGATACAGCCTAAACTTCCACGGCAGCCAGGAAGACTGAGCCCGTACAGTCAGTGGAGCCTAGCAAGCTACTGTCCTCCTCACACTTGGTCAGCCAAATTGCTCTCCAGACTCTGCTAAAGATATGGTCTAGATCCTTACAGACTGTACCAAGAGCTTAGACACTTTGTTCCCATGCAGACACTTATGCTTTAGACACCTGCAGCACAGTCCGGCTGCCTGCCCATCAGTGTTTGACACCATTTCAGACCTCTTTGGGTGGCTGTGACATCCCCATGGGGCTGGTGGAGGACCTGTGGGAGACTACTGGGGCAGCAGCTCAAGACTAAGCAGGATATCCAACATCAAATGGCACTGGCGCCGAAGTGACTGAATCAAGCCCTTCAGAGGGGAGCAGCAGGCAAGGAGTCAGGTGTGAAGTCAATGTGGGGGGCCCAGGGAGAAAGTCAGGATCAGCAGGGGATGGAGGGGAGGGCGCAGGTACATCTACAGCGTAGCTGGGGCAAGGGCTGGGCACCAGGGTCTGAGCTCACACACAGCCCCTGGCACAAGGGGTACAAGGTGCATGTCTGGGGGTCCTGTGGGAGTCTGGTCAGGGCAATTAAAACCTCCTACAGTGCATGCAGGACCCTAACACCCTAAAATCAGGGTGAGCTGAATCCTCACCCTTGATGTTTACAGTGCAAATATCTGCATTTGAGCCCGTCACCCATGCTTCCTCTCAGTAGCTGGAAAGCAGCAGGCGCTGCCAGGAAGCTGTATCGTCTCCTCCGAAGGTACGCTATCGAAAGAGAGAAATTATACCCTGGAAATACCTGCATGTCTCCGCTGACCACAGAGGGAAACTCAGTGTAGGTGGGTTTGCTGTAAAATGTGTCAGAGGAGCCCTGCCTGATGTACCTTTAAGAAGATCCAGAATGAGCACAGATGGCAATAAGTATATAAGGATGTAGCCCCATAATGTGGAGCCTTCCTATCCATTCACAGGCATTATCGCTATCATGATATTGGAGACAATATTAACTTAAATTTCTTAGATTAAACACTGATGATGTCATGAAAACATTTACTGTTGGCCAAGCCCTTAAAGGTTATTCTGTTTCCCAGCTGGAGGGCAGAGAAGGTACGTACTGCCCCTCACTGCAGTTCCCCTTGGGTCTATCCTTGCTGTTATGTCTCTTTAGCTGCCTCTGCATGGCAAGGCCATGTTGAAATGTTGTTACAGATTTCTAATATCTTTAATTTTAGAGCGAGGGCAGGGGGGAACAAACAACAAAACGGCACACAAAGCGGAGATGTGTATTGGGGGTGATAAGTAGTAGACTGTCAGCTCTGTCCTGGAGCCCTTCCTCTGTCGGATAGCACAGGCCCCCTCCCATTGCCCAGACATCTTCCACACTGCACCTTGTAAGAGAGCAATACTGCCCCATATTCCTTTTCTCAAATAGGCGGTAATTAGTCCTGCACACAGTGATGGCTTTGGTGATCCTGACACCTCCATAACAGAAGTGGAAACAAAAACATCAGCTCTCAGAAGGTTTGTGTCTTCTCTCGAAGAAAGCTAGACATGACTCTTTTGAACTAAAGTACAAAACAGCCTCCCACACAAGGCCAGAGATGCTGCTGAATGTCTCCTGCACACCTACGTATAAACACATACACCACAGAATAGATCACAGAATAATTCAGTTTGGAAGGGACCTGTCTGGGTGCCTCCCATCCATTTGGTCCACCCCTTCACTAAAAGAGGGGTCCCTCAGATCAGGTTGCTCAGGACCTTGGGTAGCTGTGTTGTGAGCATCTTCAAGGATGGGGGTTCCAGAGTCTGACGGGGTAACCGACCCCGCTGTGAGGTGTGGTTTTCCTTTTATCTGATTGGGATTGCCTTTGTTGCAACCTGTTGTCTCTTGACTTGAGCTTGGCCTTCACCGTAGCCTCTTGTAGTATCCTTAGAGCCAAACTGCTGAAACGGATGAGCATACTGTATGGTGGGTGGAGATCTGGCTGGATCGCTGGGCTTAAAGGTTTGTGGTCAGATGTACAAAGTCCCACTGTCAGCTGGTTACTGGTGGCCTCCCTCAGGGGTCGGTACGAGGGCCAGTACCATTTAACATCTTTGTTAATGAGCATTGCTCTCCCCTTGCAGAGCCAGTCATCTCCGCACAGAAGGCAGGCAGGGTAGTCAGGCGTGATTTGTCCTTGCTAAGCGCGTGCTGGCTGTTCCCAGTTACCTGCCTGTTCTTCATGTGTCCAGTCACAGCTTCCAGAAGATATGCTCTTAATCTTTCCAGGTTAGGCCAACCAGCCTGCAGTTCCTTGGATCCTTTCTCACCCTTCAGATGTGACATTTGCCTTTTTCCAGTCATTGGAGACCTTCCCCGATGACCACAGACTTTCAAAGATGGCAGAAAGCCATAGCTGTCTCCCTCAGCGCCCTCGGATGCATCTCAATTCCATGGACTTCTGTCCTGCCTGTCTGCAGGCCACGAACACGTCACGGTATCAAAACACCATGTCCACCTACAGTTCGATGCTATACAGCCGGTGCCAGGAAGTGCAAGCTTCTAGCTGTGTTTTTCTAGAGAATCGTTCATATCTTTATAGTTCTGGCTGGGAGATTAAACAGAAAACCCTTCTGATCTCCACACCGCTGCTTTGCAACGAGAAGTGGCAGTGTCTGCAGAGCGACAGAAGTCGATCTTTTCTTTCCTAAAAAGGCTTGCAACCACCATCCACCCTGCTCTTAGAAACTTTGCAGTCCTTAAAGGAAAAGTAAAATCCTCCTCCCTCATAAATGTCTCCAAAACCAACGAACACTCCCTGGAGAATCAGGAACTGGAAAGCATGTCTGGAAGGTCTGCTGGTTTTTCTTCCTCCACACATTCTGCTACTGTAAATAAGCTACTTCTTGTACCAAATCCTGCTTCTTGCTCAGCTGCAAAGGATAGCGTGACCCGTGGCCAAACTGGCTGCAGACTTCCACATCTGAGTGCGTTGCATGGATACCTTCACAGCTGACAGAGGGAAGCGGGCTTTCCTAAATGTCCTCATAAGGTAGATATCTAAAACAGGTCAGATGTTTCTCACAGTTACTGGAACGGGACATACAGGATGAGCTCAAATGTAGGTGTCTACACTGAAGGTGCCCAGTGTTAGTTGAGATGGATGCTGCCCAAAATGCATATTAAAAAGCGGCACAGATCTCTAAAAGCATGTTCCTGGCTCCTGTACTGGCCTTCCAACTAAACTCTGAGTCACCAGAAGAGTCCTGGTAGAACAATTAAATCTTTGGATGTATTAGAGCAAATCTGGAGGAAAGCAAATTCTAATTCTTCCCTGAAAACGCCTAGCCATCAATACCAAAACCAAGGTATTAGCTTGACTACCTTAGATGAATTTGAAGACTAAGATGATTTCTCAGAAACTGACAATTTGTAAAACGGTTTTGAGTGTGATAATACATTTCTTGTGCTAGCTATGTCCTTATGCCAACTGTCAGAACATGCCCACTGTATATTAGAAATTTTCTCTTTCACTGTCTTGCACATAGTGATTTACAGGTAGAAAATAAGTGTAAAACTCTTTGTGTGTGGCTATAGCTCCACAGGCTTACAGACAGCACAGGATAGAAGACAGTAAGGAATCCAGCCCCTTGGTCTCAACAAACATGTTCAGAAGTTGAATGCAGGGATTAGCCTAGATACTCCCTACAATATTGCATCAACATCATGTTTGCATAGTTACTCCCAGTCCCAGAGCAAACAGTAAGGAAACAGTGAATCAGACCATAGAGGTTTCCAGAAACCTGAGCAGACAGACTGACTGAGGTGCTTGTGCAATGAATAAAAGTACTGTCACTCTCCCCAGCCAAACTCACTCCGGAGTAATTTACTCAATGTTGCATGAAGCACCTGTAGAAGTTTCAACCTGAGGACTTTCATCATTCTGCTAGAGGCATGAAGTTGAAAAAAAATTCTATGATCTGACCACACAGTACATTCAAGAAGGATTTTTGCTTCAGGACAGATAATTCCATGATTAACTGAAACCTGTGCTTTGTCAGCTGAGCCATGTCTGCATCCCTAATTCATTGTAGGTCGAAGTCTGGTATGCTGATTTGGGTTGTCTGTTAGAAATAAGGAGGATTTCCTCAGAGAAGGTATCGATGAAAGATGCAGGTCTAGAACTAACTACACTAGACAGTCAAGCGTTTCCATTGCATTAACAAGTATTTTGAGGTGAATCAAAATTCCTTCAAATCATAATATGCAAAAAGATAAAAAGACATGTGAAAATACTAAAAACTAAAACATAAATCTTCTTCATTCCATGAAATTACTTAAGATATCCCTGGTTTTACTTCATGGCTTTTAACGGACTATTGCCAGGGGGCTATAATCTGTGCAGCCCCAACTTTTTATTTACATAGTTATTTTCTGATGGATCGAGCATAACAGATTCAGCAGCTCCCATCCTGCCACCAGAGTTAAGCTTAGAGAGAGTAAAAGCAACTGTAATCTGTACCTTTCAGGTACGAAACACTTCCTCTAAAATTAAAAAGAAAACAGAAAACAAACAAAAAGAACCCCCTTTATCTCTATTCCGAGATAAATCTATCTGCGAAGGTAACGCACGTAATGAGAGAGGAAAAGGTGCCAGTAGACAGGTGTGACCTGCCTTTCGTTAGCTATACCTTTATCTAACTGGGTGGAGACACAAAAGAAATAAAATCTTTCCATTTAGCTGTGTCATTATGGGGTGAGGCACCCTGGCTTTGGTGCACTGAAACTCTGACAGTGGGTACAGTCATGCTCTCCCACTAGCTTCAGTTGCTACATCTCTTTCCCAGCTTCTCAACTGTCCTCACTTTCCCCAGCTTTCCTCATCGCTGGAAAGTGGTTATGTGTCCAGAAAGGCGTGTCCCTCTATATACTTCCAGCATACCAGCACATTTATGGTACTGCAATTTATCACTCGCATCTTTCCCCTCATCCCCTTTGGTCATCTGACGGTCTGGACAATTTGATTCAACACACGGAACACAGCTCTGGGATATGCACTCGCTGCTCCCATTGGCTCCAGAAGAATTTGCACGTGCGGTACTATATGAAGATTTGCTCAAAGGAATTTAACAAGGCAGCTTGCCACGTAATACATGTGCAACTCTGCCTGTGACAGAAAATATGCCCATTAATAGTTTCAGAAAGAGCAATTTCACTTATAGCTCTTTTCAAAGAGCAAATGAAATGTTTAGGTGCACAGCGAATAAAACTGTATAATTTCATTTACTGCAACTTCTAGGATAACATAATGGTTCATCTATTGGTGATTAGAAGCCATTCTGCAAATGCTTCCTGAATTTAGCATAAATTACCTGCAGAAAAGTCAAAAAGAAAGCACAGCAGTGCACAAGTCACTGTTTGTCGGCAGGGAAACTTAGTCCTACAGTCATGAAACATGTTGCTTAGCACTCAACATGAGCTGAGAGTCATATCCAATAGCTTGCAGATATCAAATATTTTGCAAACATAAAATAAAATATTTCACAAACAATCCGTGGTTTGAATATTGTTCCAAAGTATTTGGGCAATACTTTGAAATGTATCTATTCAAAGACAACTGGGAGTTTTCAACATTTCACTAACTCCAATGGGCGAGCTCCAGCATGAGTATTATTTTTATCTGTTTCTACCAAGAGAGTACAAAAATTCTAACACTTAATATGTTTAGCAAAGCAATGCTGTAGCTGGAAGCAGCACAAAGGACATAAGGCTTCTCCATGCTGTCCAGGGATTAAAATTGGCAAATGTGTTTAACTAGCCTGGTTTTCCAACAGAGTCACAGAGCAGAAACAAGAGAGGCACTTACTGCACCGAGGTACCTCCCTCTCTGAATGAAGGCTTGCTCCTTACAGAGCGCTTCGTGGTGTCAGGGTGACATCTCACGTAGTGGGATGTCCACCACCTCCCTGGGCAACTGCCGGAGTGCCGAGGAGGCTCTACAGTCTGGTAGAGACCTACCTCCTAAAATAAAACCCGACTTGTGGGTTAGTACAAGGACAGCTTTCTGCTGGGGTACGTAGCCAGGCTTAGCCCGCACCTACGAAGATTTCTAACCACCTCTTCCTACAGCCCCATTAGCGCAGCTAACGTGTTGTAAATGCGGTTTTATGAATCACTCCCTGAAGCTTTTTGGATGTCACTGAAGGGTCACAGTAACAGAAAATAGGGTCCATATGGCTTACTCACAACGACTTACCCTCCTCAGCCCAGAAGAGCAGAGCTGAGACCAGCCTCAAACCCTCCAGCATTTCACAGCCCTTACAGAGCCCCTGGGGAGCTGGAGGAGAGGCTCAGGACATGACTTGTCGCCTGTTCTTGAGTCTAAGCTGCCTACTGACTTTAATGGTACTTATATATGGCTCTGTACAAGATGTGGGCTGACTCCAAACCCCAGATTACAGCTCTGCAGCATAGCCTCTCATTTGCTCCTCCTTGAAAATCTTCCCCCACCGCTGATAGGTAAGGATTGTTCACGGTAACGGGATCTGGGCAGCTGCAGCCAAAACCTAACCCTCCGCTGGCACTTAGGAGGGATTTTCAATAATCTGGAATACAGATTGAATTTTCTATGCGTAAATACTGGATGTAGCAATGTGATTAATGGCAAAGTTATCTCCTGTGATGAAACAGGAAAGTTTGGTCCAGAGCCAGCACTGGGAGGAGAGGGAAGCTGAAGCTCAGGCAGGGAGAAGGGCTATTACAGCTCCTTGTCCCCTGAGCTTGCAGGTCTGACCAAGCACCACCCAGGTGTCAGCTCTTTTTTTAGGCTTTGCCAGTCAGGTTTAAGTCAAATACCTGTTAGTCCAGCCCAGCATTGGTGGTCTGAGGTGGTGGTACAAGAGATGCTACAGAGAGGCACGGCATAGAGAAAGCCTCAGGAAAAACCCAACCCTGAGTGAAGTGTTTCAGAAACTCCTGACAATCTTTTTCTAACATAGATAAGGCTCCTCACATCTGATCCCATAGCAGAGAAAGAGGATGTCACAGCAATTGCCTCGAGATGGACTGTCACACCAAGGACCGCCCTTCCCAGACTAGCAAAGCGATGTGCCCTCTGGTGAGAAACCGGTGCAATAAAACAGAAAAATCCCCAAATTTTGCAGCCCTCCTAGATTCATCAGCCCACTGTTAGGTCCAGTGATCTTTTTCCCATTTGGTTGAAGACTTAAGGCCAGCCTCTAGCCGGAGGGAGATAAGTCCTTTGGCTGAGCTGGCGTGGCACGAGGCTATTTCATACATTCACATCACTCCCTCCCTGGGGCTCTGCATCCTCCTCTCTCACCGGCCTTTCCCACGGGATCTGCTGAGCCACGAGCTTCTCTGCTGCCTACATACAAAGACCTTTCCACCAACCAGGTTCTCTACTTCCTACGTACAAAGAGCTTTCCACAAGCCCCCATGTTTCTTTTGTGACAGTCGAGCCTCCCTTGTCCTCCTCTGGTACAAACAACTCCTTCGTGGCTCTGCCATGCCAGGGCAACAGCCCCCAGCCCCAAAAATGGCCTGGCGTGGCCCAAAGCTTCTTCCTTGGCCACACTGCTCGTCTGGTGGCACGGAGGAAGCTGAAGTCCGACATGATAAAACTTGTTGCCAGAGTTGCCAAAGGTAAGTCTGTTTTGCTTCCTTGTTTGCGGCACCTTGACAAGGTCAGGTCGAAGCATCTGGCAATGAGTGACTAACTCAAGGGCGCTGCGTGAGTCAGCAGCGCAGCCTGGCAGGGCTCAGGAATGCCGATTGCTGGGTCTTGCAGTCACCACTAGATCATGCTTTCCCTGTGGTTGCCCTAGCAAAGCTCTCACGGGTGAGTACAGCGCAGAAATATCTCCTGTAATGAGGATTTCCCGCTGCAATTCTTGGCAAAGCTGAATTGCTGCAGATTTATGAGCCTCTGTTCAGATCTTCTCTAATTCCTCTTTTGAAACCCCATTACCTCCATCTGTGTTGCCTTTTGCATCAATCAGCCATTTTTACTTGATGGGCTGTTTTTGTGTTTGTTTTGTTTCTTGCAAACTCTGATAGAATTTCACCAACTGAATTTTGTAGACTCCTTCATTACTCACATCTTGTGTGCAAACAAATGCAGCCTGCATAAGGAAAAAACAAATCAGCACAATTTTGATTTTCTAAGAAAGCAGAGAAGTTCTGAGTTCTACGCAAAGCAAAGCAGTTTCGTTGCAAAAAGCAGTATTAGCTAAGAAAGATGGCAGTACTACATCCAAATGATTCAGAGATGTTGCCCAGAAAACCTTTTTCCAGCCCCAGAACTGATTATTTTGCAGCTTCCATTTCAATTGCTTTCAATGACTGAGGGTCAAATTCAGTGTGATGCTGAAGAGTGACCAAACTTAAGCCTAGCAGGGCTGCTGTGGGCCTCCATGTCCCCTTCGGAGGTGATTAAGCTCCAGTGAGAGTTTGCAGAGGGCCAGTAGATAATAATTTTGCCTTTATAAATCATGTGATACGGGCAATAGATGGATGAACAAGTATGTAGGCAGACATCCTTGCAAGTGAGCACCACCCAGGACCATTCTCTGTCCGTAAGGCCAGCTGGGATGGAGCAGACCACCCCCATTACATTCAGCTCCCTTTACTTCTAAAGCAGGGTATCTACTGGGAAGTGGACTTCGACTGTGCTAGCTCCCAAATCCACCGGAAGAGCGTTAGTCACCCCGGGCCAAACCCCCGGGCCAGGTACTGTTTAACAAATGAGAGTGTTGATGACCAGCGGCTGCAAGTGTCCTTGTCACCATCTAACTAATTAATAAAGGAGGAGGGGGTAATTCCACAGAACACCAGCCTCATCTGTGCACTGGGCTAGGATGTTATACATCATTATATATGGACACAGGGCTCGTTCGTATCCCTTCCTTGCAAGTTAGTGCCCCTTCCTCTGCGCCAGCGCAATTGCTCATATGATTTGAGGGCTAGGGTGGATCATTTCAGTGGCCAGCACTGATCTTAATAAGCACGTGTGATGGCACACGCGAGAGGGCAGTGAGCTGAAGTGTAGTAGTGCAGGTGAGGGCTGAAGCGGAGGGGCAAATTTCACAGTGTCAGCCAAATATTGCGTTTCGTTTAAAAAAAATCTTTATTGAATTACTGCCTATTTTTAGAACTTGCAGGACTTGGTCTATTCATCCAGCAAGCTGCATATTTGTTTATTTATGAGAGATGCTGACATCTAGAATAAAATAAAAATTATGATGTGATCACTTTTGAATTAATTTTGTCTGGTGACGTGACTTTTCTGAAGTGTTTTTGTCACCAAACATTACATTGTAAAAATATTCTTGGTAATTTCAGATTATGTGGAAATTTTGACTTTTGATTTTGATAACTTTAAACCCTCGTGACAAAGAAGATACTTTTTTTTTTAATTTTCCAATTTGCAGCAAAACAGTCTGATCACAAAAGCTCCATTCCAGAATCTTTTAGTCAGATTTGATCATGAATTCCAGAAATGCATTTCTTTCAAAACAGAACAAAAAATGTAATAGAGTTTTTGCCATGTGTTTTAATAGTAAATGTTATTTATGGTAACTATCAGAAAAAATAATGTCATTTAATGGTCACAGGAGAAGATCCCTCAGCATCCTGCAGTGCTGCTACTAGTTGTCATCCCTTTTGGGAAGAAATAACAAGTTGAGACTGAGGTTGAAATCCCAGCCAAAAAAGCTCTCTTTGAAGATGGCTCTGTAGGAGTACCACCAGTATACCCCTTTGATTACACCCTGGTGTTGTAACCACATGATCACTCGATTCCTTCAGAAATCACAGTTTAACTAACACATTTTTCTGTATGCCGCATGAGTTTTGATTGCTTAACCATTACATTTCTTATGTGCGGGGAAGGGGAAATACATGTTTGACAAGTAGTGCCACTTTACTTCACTGGTGCAGTGACAAATCCAGCTTGAAAATGTCCAATATGGTGTGTGAATGCAGCCTTGAATTCTGTCGTATGATATAGCCCCTCATTGGAACAGAGTCCGGCTGTTCACGAGAGTCACAGGCTGGCCACCCCAGCTTAGATAAATCGGTTTCCATCAGTGCCTTTTGAGCAGACTTCCATCCCCCTCCTCTGGGAGTCTGTGCTGGTACTGTCAGCGGTGAGATGCTGTTACTCAAACTTAGGGAAGTAGCAAGAGACCTGGTCGCACCAAAATAGCGTAAGCTGGTCCCTGCAAGATGCATCAATTGCGTATTGGTGTGAAACCACACTTCTGTCATTCGGCCCTCCATTTTTTTATGTTCCCCCAAAAGCCAGTGCACTTTACAGCTTTATCTAGCTCCATATGTGGATACTACCAAATGGGACTTGTATGTCAGCAGTGCATTTACATAAAATATTTCTAACTCTCTACAACAGTATCATTGCCATCAGCTTATTCCCAAGTCTTGAGAAAAGCAGATGGAGATAGTTACAAGTGCGTCCTAGAACAGAGAGATGTTATGCTATTACAGGAGTTTCCTGTAGACTTTTGTTGAAGTTACAAAACCACAACTGGCACACTGGGTCAGCTGCTTGCAAGAGCTCCAGGGGCTCCTGACAGATGCCAAGCTCTTGCTTCCTACCACACCCCACCGCTTTCAGTTCCAGGACATTTCCTTCCTATTCTGACAGATGATGACCTGTTCCCCATTATACAAGTTTTTGTCAACTCTTGTCTAGACTAAAGCAACGCCATGTGTTTGAGCAAGAAGTCATGAGCCCTTAGGAAATTTCTGCAAGTACAGAAGGCTGCGACACTCATCCTCACCAGCACAGACTAAGACAAGCACCCTCTTTTAGTGTTTTCATAAAATGCTGAGTCCAACCCAAGCCTCTTGTCTCCAAAGCACTCAGAGGCCCAGGTCCCAAATTCACCTAAAGCTCCTGTGTGAAGCTCCTGTGTGAAGACTGTGATGACGAGCTTTGCTCTGCACTTGAAAGAGAACTTCCAATAATAACAAACCTCATCTTACAGGGAGTGAACTTCCCCAGAAACTATGAACAATACAAGCATGCATCTTTTGTGCCAAGTGCAAGACCTCTACTTTAAGCCTCACTTTTTCAACTGTGCACAAATAGCAGCACATGCATTTAAAACAAAACTTCTGCCAAAACAAAGTATTGCACTGCAGGTGTAATGTTCACCCTGGGGAACGGGCACAAGAGAAAGCATGTCACTCATGGTATGGTTGTCATGATGTTCAATGCATGGCTGGAAAGCCCATAAGTACCAAACTGCTCTCTCAATAAAACACACTGAATTAATTTCCTCTTCTCAAGCTCGAGAGTGGGCCCATGTGAACCTCATGAAGTTCAACGTGACCAAGTGCAAGGTCCAGCACCTGGGTCAGGGCAAACCCTGGTATCAATACAGGCTGGGGGATGAAGGGATTGAGAGCATCCCTGCGGAGAAGGATTTGGGGGTACTGGTGGATGAAAAAATGGACATGAGCCGGCAGTGTGCGCTCGCAGCCCAGAAAGCCAACCACAACCTGTTTGCACCAAAAGCAGCATGGCCAGCAGGTTGAGGGAGGTGATTCTGCCCCTCTACTCCCCTCAGTGAGACCCCACCTGGAGTATGCACCCAGCTCTGGGGTTCTCAGTACAGCAAAGACACGGACCTGTTGGAGCGGGTCCAGAGGAGGGCCACAAAAATGATCAGAGGGATGGAACACCTCTTCTATGAAGAAAAGTTGAAAGAGCTGGGGTTGTTTAGCTTGGAGAAGAGAAGGCTCTGGGGGGAACTTATTGAGGCCTTTCAGTACTTAAAGGGGGCTTATAAGAAAGATGGGGACAGACTTTTTAGTAGGGCTTGTAGCAATAGGACAAGGGGTAATCGTTTTAAACTAAAAGAGGGTGGATTCAGACTAGATCTAGGAAGAAATTTTTTATGATGAGGGTGGTGAAACACTGGAACAGGTTGCCCAGAGAGGTTGTAGATGCCCCACCCCTGGAAACATTCAAGGTCAGGTTGGACGGGGCTCTGAGCAACCTGATCTCGTTGAAGATGTCCCTGCTCATTGCAGGAGGGTTGAACTAGATGACCTTTAAAGGTCCCTTCCAACCCAAACCATTCTATGTTCTATAGCTGGATGGTCTTTCAATAGGTAGCAAAGGAATAAAGGTCAGCATAATTTTTGATCGAAGAAAAAAATACTTCCTGCTCCTTGATTGTGTGTTTGTGTTGTGTATTTTTTCCTCTATGGTCTCAAAAGACAGAGGTTGACTGAAGCCATGAGTGTAACTGAAGACACTATTCTTAGAATAAGGATTCCTCCATACTAGTAATTTTCATCAGCCAATTTTACATATAAATATAGATATATATACATACACGTGAGGGACAAACAGAGCCAAAACCATAAACCTTTGCATTTCAAGAGCTCCAAAGGCTTGAGCAAGCAACATAGCAGTCAAGCGTCATTCCCTTGAAATAATCTTTGAACTATGACCACCACGCAGAAAGATATATTTCATAATATAAAAGATAAACAGAGATATAAAAAGCAGATAGGGACATGCAGAAAAGCAGCAGAAATGGCTTTTCCACGGGTAGTTCTGTCCACAAATTGTTATGCTCTCAGCTGTACAACCTGTGCTTCACAATATAATACAGTATTTCATGACCAAGAGGGGCCAGATTTTATTCAGATCCCTCCTGTACCTCCATTGAAAAGGAGGCCTTGACAGACAGAAGTAAACATTACCCCATCACTAAAGCTGTTTAGTAAAGCTTGGATTCTGTTGATGAAGAAGGATTGGCAGGAAATGTCGTTCGTGTTGGGCTCAAGTTTGCCAGTCTCACACCATCATCACTGGATGGGGACAATCTCCTCCAGCACAGCAGGGGTTACCAGGCTTCTTCACTACTTAGCACAGATTAGGAAAACAACCGAACACTAAAACCAGTTGACGAATAAGCTGATGAATAAATGCCCTGGCAGTAAGATACTGAAGGTCAAATTCTGAGCCTAATCTATAGCTCTATTGTGTTTGGATATCAAACAGATAGCTGAAGTATGCATGAGTATGCATTCATTCATTAATAATGGGTTACTGTAGCACATTTTCTCCTGATCCTTTTTTCTCTTCAGCTCAGTACTTTCACCCATGGTGAGGTCCCCAGAAAGGTTACACTGATGTAGAATGATAAAGTCGCACTTAGATAATGATTATGAGGCTTTCCAAAGAGCTCTGTTTCTGTGTAGGCTCCCACATGAAGCAATCCAAATTTTGCTCAGACTTCACCCAGAAGCGCTGGCTAAACCCTGTTTTCAAGAGTTGCCAAGTTCTGTGTACTAACAAAAGGACAACTATAAGGCCCTGATTAAAAAAACGTGGCAAGTCCCAGTTGTTTCAGACTATCTGAAGTTAGTGTAAGCAGCTGTGATTAAAAGCTACATTGGCTTTGCAGGATGACTAGCAGCACCACCCATGAGGCAAGCATTGAAACTGGCCACAGCATAGGCATTTTACCTTCCCCGCTTCAGAGGCATATGAGCCATTGCTTTTGGGGAAATGCGCAAATAGGTTGTTTTTCTCTGAGCTACAAAGCTTATGCCTAAACCACACTGAGTTGAAAATGTAAAAGTCTCGCAAGCCTGCAAAACACTTTTCACTGTCGCATGTCGAATTAGCAAAAGTATCTATGAGGAGGGCTGAACAGCCAAAATCTGATGTTGTGTGTGCTGATTATTTCTGCCCTTGAACAAAACTTCCCAGGTCCTTATGCTTCAGGGCATCTCTGCTAGAGTTGAGAGCAAGTCTTTTACATCTGTGTTAAGCTGCGGAAAAGTCTTTCTACTTTAAGAGCTCAAGCAGACTTTCCTGGTTTTAACCAAACCTGGATATTGCGCCTAATAGACAACGCCACCTCTCTATTTATCCAGATAATTTTAATTTATTAGAAGCAGTCATCCACAGCATTAGGTGTTTTATAATTAAAATACACTAAAGAACAGGATTAACTGGCAGAACATGAGCAGCTACCTACCCAAAAAAAAACAGGCAGGGCAAAATACCCCATTTAATAATATTACTAATAATGAAAAATTACTTTAGATTTAACCATGCACAGCTTATTTCCCAACCTTTTATCAAAGGGCTAAGGGTTTTTAGCATGCATTAATAGTTAACAAATTGGGAGACTGAAAAAGCTGTCATACACACGCTCAAATGATCTTCCTTTCTTTCAAACTAGCAGACAGTGAATACGAACCCCTCTGTCATTAATGTGTTCATCCATCCTTTATTTGAGGTTCTTCCTAATTCCTTTGATTTCTTCCTGAAGGTGATACTCCACTCTTTAATGTAAGAGTCATGTCTGATTGCATTCATTTGCTGCATGAGCAAGAAGAGAACTGAATCAATCAATCAAACCTGTGCAGAGCAACACTAAACACAGTAACTCTTGATTAAATCTCATTTTCAGAGTAGAATTTGGCCCAAAGAAAGTTAGCATTTCAATAGTAATTAATCACAGCATTAAAAAAAAACAACTTGTCTTTTTATGTAAGCCTGAGACTGCGCTAACTTGCTCACCTGAAATGAGAGCTGTAGATGTGGCTTTGTTTTTTGCCTGTTAAAATATGACATTACTCTGGCCATAGCTCGTGCAATTTTAACCCAGCTAAGGAGATGATGTACAAGGAATAACACTAGAAAACTTTGCCAATGGCTTCTGGTGTGTTTCATTGCGATGTTTTAGTGTCTTGACTGAGCAGGGTAGCCCACCATTTGTAGATGTTGCGCAGAAGAACCCTTACTGGAGGTTCTTGGCAATTCCCAGCCATGCTTCAGCAACCTGCAGGCTTCGTCCTGATATGGTTTTGTTGTATTATACTGCTTGTGTGCTAAGAACTGCTAATGAAGGAGGGCAGCTGAAGGAACCCCCAAGATGGAATGGGAAAGAGAGGGAAAAAGTCATTTGAATGGCAAGGAGTGATTGAAGGTTTCAGAGATGGGAGATTCCTTCAGAAAAAGTGGGGTGGAGATTCCCCTTCACGTGGCCTTCAATTAGAATTAAAATTAAAGAACCCAGGAGAGTGAGCCAAAGGGCAGAGAAGAAAAACTTGTGAATATTCACTCCTCTGGAGCAGCTGAGGCTCACCTGCAAGGGACTTCGTGGTCCCTTAATCGTTCAGCTGCTGGAGTGCACCGCTCCTGGCCAGTCTCTGCGTGCCCTTCCTCCCCACACAGCGGGGAAGAAAACAAGGGGGTGCTGATGCACCCCTCCAGGTCTCGTGCCAGCAGGGAGTCGGATTACGGCTGGAGGTCCTTCCCATGCATTTGACATGGGTAAATATCAGCTGTATGGAAAACAGCATCTGAGTTTTAGGTATGAAATGGGTGTTGCATAGGCAGGTAATACTGCAGTAAGGTTGACTCTGTGTATTAACAATGCATTTTTACTTAGTCAAGCTACATTTCTACACAGACTGTGGCTATAACTGTGATGATAACCTGCCGTTAAGATGCAACCTCTAAAGAGATGTTCTGTAATTTCTGGAATTTGTTAAGAAATGACTGTGCATAGATCAATACACTGCTTGCTGCAGTTTATGCAGAAGTTTCTTCACTACTTGAATCCTTAAATATACTAATGCATATAAATGGTGTGAGTGACAAAATAATGCCAGGGTAACTTCTACAAACAACATGGTTGAAATCTGTTTTGTAGCTAAGAAATATGAAAATTAGAAAAAGACGACAGCTGCAGAAGCATAAAAAAGTATGCCATAAGATTAGCTGAAGTCATTCATATAGATCACTTGACTGTGATGGCAAATTAAATCATGCTGTTTTCCAAGAGTCACTTATAGTTAAAATGGTATCTCTTCCAAAACAAAAGCTTTTTGCATTCCCAATGATATGTTAGCATCTCTTTCAATTACGAAAACAATTAAAGATCTGCTTTAAAAGCATTTTTCTCTGTGGCCCCTAAGGCTTCAAATGATGGAAAATATTTCTGATTCTAACTTATTGTTGCACAGTTGAAAGGAGAATAACCCATTGTCTACTTGATTAAGACAGCAGTGAAAGTACATTGTAAATATTTGAAAATTTAAAAGTTATAGTAAAATTGAACATTTGAATTTTTAAAATATAGCATAGTTTATGAATTTTAATTTGGAGGCTATGCTATCAAATAATAAGAAACTCTAATGGATGAGTAATTACCCAACTTACTGCATAACATGAAAAAGAACTTCACAGGTAAATTATCAATTCATCTTGAAAGTTGTATAGCTGAGGTTTTTCAATTGATTTTCCTCATCTGTCAAAAACATTTCAGAATTACAAGAGAGATTTTATTTTATCATATTCGAATGCACTGAAATTGTGAGGTATGTATGCATAAGATACTGGCTTCTGTACCTTAAAACCGAAAAGATCTTTAAATGTTGACTAGGTTTTCTTTTTTATGCAGCACGTTTGGAAAAATAAGTTTCTTTTGTACAGCACGTTAGGATTCCTCATTTGCAGCTTTAAACTTGTTAAAGTTGACAAATGTAAGGATGATGAAGAGGCATGACTTGTACTGTATCCTAAAAGCTTGTTATAATCAGTTCTGAAAGTTTCAAAACTTAAAAAGTTTTAAATTCAGAACCAAATTATTTTGTATGGATTGAAGTTCACAACATTTCTTTATTCACAAAAAGGTAAATTACGACAAGTAACGAGAGAAATTATTTAGTCATAAGTGCTGCTGTGTAAAAACTCATTTTGGCAAAACAGAAAAAATTAATCAGTGGTATGCTTTTGCACTTAAATATTTATCTCCACATTTTTATTTCAGCAAACAGGATTCAGTTATTTTCTCAAAAGAAGGTGTCTGTCTTTTGGGGAAACAGCAAGCATTATTGCAGGTTTGAAACACGCTGCAAGGCTGAACCTCTGTCTTTTGCATGAGGAATACTGTAGACTGAGAACTTCTGAAGAGCCATCTCACATTCCCAGAAAGATTTTATTAAGATTAGTCTGATGTCCCATCCTCCCATCCTAGCTTTTATCCCTTTTCACATCTTCTGTAAGTTACTAAGCCTGGTCCGAACTCAAAAGCAGAGGTAGAAAGTATATTTTCTTTTATAAACAGATTTTGGCAAATTACAGAAACTTGTTAAATACTGTTTCTGTCAAGACCGAGCTTCAAAGGAAAATTAGATTCAACTACTATGGGTTAATGATTTTATAATTTTTTTTTATTTTAAAAAGTTATAAAAATTTTATAAAATAAAGAAGACAAGGATATATTGCAAATATTAAAACCCATAACGAAGCACTATGAGTTGTCTATCTGAGGGCAGCAGGAGTGCATTTGAGAGAAAAATATATGAGGTACATTCTCTAAAATGCCCTTCAAAATGAAGTTTTGTCTATTATTATTCCTATGGCTCTATCTTCTGTGCTGGAAGGATGGTCACACTAGCGCTGGCTGCAGTTGCAATGAGGCTGCCAGAGCTGAGTGGCTGTTCGTTAAAGTTGCCTGGTTCCACGTTTTCGATCTGAACATTCAGCAGCAATGTCATTCAAAAGTAAAGGGCAAAACCCATCTCCGTACTCTGAAGTGCAGAGGCACTGTGCTCTCCAGGTGGACTCCTGCTTAGTAACTAAGCAACCACATCCTGCATCTCTAACTCACATGCGCTGACCTTACCAGAGGATTTTCTTTGGCAAATTTTACCTTGAATCACTTGTAGATCTGCAGTTCACGTCTGAAATGTGCTTGTTATAAAATTGTGAATGAATACTTCAGTGAGTAATTGTGGGTCTGCAGATATCTCATTTATGAACTTTGTAATCCAGATTGAAATTTTCATCTGGGAATGTATCTTCGGCAATAAATCAAGTAACATTAATTTATGCCCCATACATCTTTTGATCTATATTGATAGATTTTTTTAATTAACAAGTAGAGTGTGAATGTTAATTGTCCCACTGACTGTAATATTGCCAAGTTTTGCTTTGCTTTATCCGCAAGGATCGTAACATTTAATTTGAATAAGTAATCAAAACAAAGTCAATAGAAAACTCTGAACTGCCTTTTGGTGACCCAACATTTGAATTAAATGTTTGCTTCCCATAAGTAAGTCACATGGGAATTCTCACAGACAAGTATTATGCTAGCAAAGCTCACATGATCACATATTCATAGAAAATAAATATGAAAGAATTACAACCACAGTTAAATGGAAGTTCCCTTTTGAATGCAAAAAAATACTTAGGGTATGTATTCACTCAACTCTAGTCCTTGCTCATGCAAAATTCCAGCAGTATCAACCAGAGGGCCAGTCCCATGTTACAAATAGCACACAGTCAAAATAAGAAGTTTGCAGTGGTGGAAATGTTTTATGTAAGCCATCTGAGGAACGCTTAGCAGCAAGTAATGTATTTGTAAGTGTCAGGAATGATGGAGTGTAGTTCAAGATCTGGATCAGAAATCAGGACCATAAATCAAGGATGTCGACCGGTCCAGAGACCCACCACGGCTGCTTATGCCCCATGCCCCCCCAGAGGTCCTTCATGTCAGTGCAAAGCTGTGGGGTCAGAGTATAAACATTCAAGCTGCTCAAAGGAGGATTTCGTATCAAATGTTTCACAAACGTTGATTTTATAATTTATTCCAATGGAAACAGAGAATATAAAGTAATATAGAAGACATCTTCTCATCCTAAACGGTATCAGTCTAATCTAATTTGCTAAACTGGGAAAAAGAAACACACTCTCATTCTACCAGAGCCGTTGTTCCCAACCTTTATTCAGCTTTGTGTTTACTGCTTGCTTCAGACCCAGTATAATCTGTGTGGGCCCACAATATCTATATCTATTCTAGCTGCATCAACTGGCCTAAGAAAAAGATACTATTTCTCTTTATAAAGTTTGTCTTGGCTATCTTTACACTGCTGCAACTACAGCAATGCTACTGCTAGCAACGTAAATGAATGTTCTACTTATTTGAACAAAAGGCAAATATAGACAAGTCACAAATGCTTCAGATGCAATTAAGAAAGAGACCGGGCAGCAATCATGGAATAATTTAGGTTGCCAGGGATGTCTGGAGGTTGTCTAGTCCACCTCCCTGCTCAAAGTGGGTCCTGGTGGATCTGAACAACTCAGACAGATCCTGGGGCTTTCAGGTTTCGTTATTCCTACAGTGGTTACGTGGTGATGCTTATTAAGTCTGTTACAGCGTTTTTTCTCTCTCTTGAATTTGTTGGTAGTCTCAGATAGAAGTATTAAATGAAAATATCATTTATGTAACTATAAGCAAGGCATAAATCATGCTATCTCCTGCTGCATTTTCTAGTCTGAAGGATGAAACAGGATTTGTAAAAGAATGATAGGAATATAGGGCTTGCAAATATGAATTTGGAGAACAGTTATACAACTGGATACAGTTTTAATCGTATCACCTCTGACACTACATGCACACAGTATTTCTTTGATGTGCCTCTTTGCTCCAAGACATTCAAAAGATGGGAAGATAAAACTACATCACCCGTGTGATACATGCTTTACCTTCAAAGAACTATTGAGGCAAGATTTTTATTTGTTATAATAAAAGTCATTCTCAGAGGACATTAACTGTTAGCTGCATCATCATTTGATTATGTCAAACTTATTATGCTGAAGCTTTCAACAAACACTTTCAAGAAATTTATTGCTTAATCTAGCTATTTAAGTGAAACACTTTTACCTGTCATTTTTAATCAAAAGAAAAAAAAAAAAGAAAGCATCTCTTTTCACAGGAAAGTGTGTGTTGATTCTGGTGGAGGAGGGAGATGTTTTCTCTCTTTTCAAAGCTTTTGTAGCTGGACTTTACCTTGAGCATATTTCAAAGCTGCCCTTAATGCCATTCCTTCCTTCAAAACTAATTGATTCACTGTGTAAACATTCCTGATGCACAAATACAGTCAAGGGTCATTTGTACGTGGTCTGCAAATCAGACACAGGAGCTAATGTCAGAGCTGCTGTTTGATCTACCAGCCTCTGAGATAGATTCAGCTTTTCTGTATGACTCACCACTGCTTTTATTGTAAAGAAAAAAATATTTTGTTTTTGTTCAAATTACTGTAACATGCAAAACCAGTGTCACTATTTCAGAGTTTAGAGCACAGCCATTAATAATAGATTGTCCTATTAAACAGCAAGTTCACTCCGGTATACATCCAGGATGTAGAAAACAAAACCAAAAGCACAAAAAGAATGAATGGGGGAAGCACAATAAAATACTACTTAGACTTGGAGGAGCAAACACAGCATCTTCTGTCAAGCAGAAACGAAGCAGTTACTTTCTCCTGCAAGCATTACCTCAGCCACTTCTGGACAGATAGGCTTTTATCTCCATGCTTTTATCTCCATCTCCATGAGTCACCGTATAAACTGTTTGGCTGCCCTGAGCGGGTCTAAAGAAAGAGAAATATAAAGAGCAGGTGTCACCAGCACATGGTGGAAACCAGCTCCGTAGTCACTCTCCCAGAGTCACTGTGCGCACAGGGAGCACGCAGGGTGACCGGCAGAGCCCTGTGGGAAGCGTTCACACCGGAGTCTCTCAGGACAAGAGGGACAGAGCTGCTCAGATAGACGCTGCTACCACTGGTGGCAGGACCAAAAGCAGCTAGAGGTCACTGATGTCAAAGAACATGGAGACACCTGGAAATGCTGTCAAGGTACCCTCATTCTTCATCCTAGTCAAAAGAAGATCAGTAGCCAACACTGCCCTGGGCAACATCTAGAACTAATGCTGTACCAACAGAGACTTAAGTGTTTCGGTTACTGTGTGGAAGAGATTTCCACCCAGTCTCCCCACCAGACACTCCAGAGCCAGGTGATTTGGGATGATGTAAGGACTGAAGCGATTGTCAGTGACTGTCCCCCACCTCAAGTCACCAGACCCTAAGCCTTTCTAATGTCTTTACATCTTTCAAGAGATTTTAACCATGCAATGATCGCATTGTTTGAATCAGTTCATTCTAGTCCCGACACATCCGGA
Source organism: Gavia stellata (assembly GCF_030936135.1). Lineage (NCBI taxonomy): Eukaryota > Metazoa > Chordata > Aves > Gaviiformes > Gaviidae > Gavia > Gavia stellata. Next base: position 71,234,274 of record NC_082594.1, read on the forward strand.
GTTACATACTATTTTGTGTTCCCAGCTCTGTCATTAATGTTTAATGACTTAATTCAGCCATCAATCCCCACTCAGCAAAACGATTCAGCTAAGTACATATTTGAAGTTAAGCGCATTCTTAAATGCTTTGCTGAAATGAAGCGGTCTTACACACATGCTGAGATGCTTTGCTGAACTGGGTTTTCATGCACAAAAGTGTTCACTTGCCATAGGCACTTAGGAGAGGAGCCTTCCTCTTCCTCATTTGCATTCATGTTGAAATGTGTGGCTTGTGAAGGACACAGAGTTTCCTGTAACGTCCAAGAATTATATTGAAGGAGAAGGTGGTTGCAATCCTGTTTTGGTTTTGCTGCTGCTCCAAAAGTCATGACACAACCAGATATAATCTTACGTATTTTCTGAATTCTGTCAAGTCAATTTATTTTAAACTAAAGTTTGAAAGATAGCTATGACTCTGAAGATCTCTCTTCACAGTAAACTGATCAGATTGAGGTAATGCCTGATCATTGGCATTACTCAGATCTCAAAGGAAGGAAAAATCAGTAAACCTTTGCACAGATGTCATTTCGTCCCTGGTAGATCAACTAGTAAAGATAAAAAAAAAAAAAAAAAACCTCAAACCAACAAAATGTACTGATTGATTTCTCAAAGCAGGATATTTACCTTTGTCCACCAGGATTCTTACTCCAACACTGACCAAATTCTTTTAACTTTTCACATTGAAAGTTTGATAGTATGTTGCTCCAGGGCATTGGTTTGGTGGGTAGCAGGGAGGAGTTGGGGTTTTTGGTTTTACTTTTCAACCTCTTTTACCCATTTCTTTCTACAGGAGAATGAATGAAAGAAATGCCATAGAGGCCTTTTCAACTCTAGGGGAATGCAATTTATTACAGTCACATATTTTCATTGCTGCTGGTAGTGGTGGAAGCAGTAGTGGATTCACTTGCTTTCATGACTGTTTTATACATACTTTAGCTTAAGTGCTTAAAAATCTTATAAAGCGCTTATTTTAAATATTTTAAGTATTTGAGAGATGTTAGCACTTTACTGTTCCTTTACAAGACAGCCGCCTCCAGCAATAGCTCCTACATGGTCCATTTTCCTCTACAGCAAAGAGTAACTCACAAGATACCCACATCTCCTCTTGAATACGGGGCAGTGTGAGAGGATGGAGTAATCTGAAGAGGCAATTTTGTGCTAAAGACACTCATTGCAACATTTTGGAGTTGTCTGTTACCTAAAATGTTGATTTAAATTTGTCCTAGTTATGGGTGAAAGTCAGAGGAAAGGAGCTTTTTTAGCATGCCTTTTAATCAGTTCAACCATACTCCTAATTTTAGGTCAAAATTTTGTTCAGTCAAAGTGCATGTTCATTAGATGTACTTTCTTTTTACACAAGGAGGATGTCCGTGACAACAGCTTTGCAACTTTCAGCTTATACAAGAATAAAGACTTACTACAGCTTGACCTAGTGTACAGCCACCCAGTCCTATCTGACTGGATTAAACTGAAGAAGCAGATTTCATGTTTTCAATCAAATTCTACTAGCAGCCTGGTATTTAAAAACAGAATCCCCTTTCTCTCCCACCCCTCCAAAAGTATTAGATTTATTAGAAAGATTAAAGAGACGTTTTCTGAAAAACTGGAAAAACCCTAATCAAATAATAGTAGTGTCAAGATCTGAACAGCACACAGATCTGTCTATCTCATTATTGTTATCTGGAAATTGGGCAAGAGAAATTCTGTGACCTACTTTATATCTCTCAAGCCATGGACAGTAACTGGACAGTTTCTTAGTGCAGCATTTGCTTCCTCTCATCAAAACTTTTCTGAGTGGTAGGTGTAGTCCAGGGACTTTCTGATCTGTGTGACTCTCCTTGCTTTCAGTCTGTCAACACATTATTGTTTTTCAGTTTTAGATAAGTTGTAAATGTTTTTTTCCTGCTAAGGCATCTGTGGGCCTAGGGAGCTTCAATGAACTTTGTGGAGTTTCAGATAGGCGCAGAAAGCCAGTTGTTGGCCATCAACCTTGAGAACTACCACCAAGACTGAGAGGCACATGCAAACAAGCAAGCCTGTTGTTGGAAAGTGGAGGTGAGGCTTCCTCTTGCCCAGGTACATTAGGTGGAAGGCACTGCTATGACCGCAGTGTGGACAGGCACACCTGAATCAGCGGTGAGTGTGCCAGGCATGGGCACGGCTGCAGTCTCGTAGGGGCAGAACAGCCTTCAGCACCTACTGGGAAACCCACCTCAGAAGCTCTGTAAGTACTTACACGGCAAAACCACACAGGTCTTACAGGTGCTGCAGTATGATTGCTGCTGGTTCTTATGACAGCTAGTTTAAAGTAACTTGAATAAGCTTTCACTCTGCAGTACTTGCAGGAGTATTTGCTACGTAAGCTGAATGTCCCACAGAGAAGGTCAGTAGACTACGGAGACACAAAATCAGACAACAACCAAGAACTGTAACTGAGGGAAGCTTCCGCAACATGTTATTAAGTACATTTATCGATGACCGATTGTACTGGTTACAATGTGTATACTAACCTGTGTTGTGGGCAGACATCATTTTCAAGGCTTTGGTTCGGGGCCCTGTGAGTGAATAGCATCTTCCCATGGGGTTCTCAACACAGCACGAGGCTTTACAGATTAAAAGCAACATGTATTATACATGACATCTGTGTGCTCTGCTCCTCAAAAGCAAGCTACATTGACGGACCAGAAGATCATCAACCTTCCACCATAAATTCCTCTTTTCTGGTCCCCTGTCCGCCCCACCTTTAATATTGCTGTCTACCAAGGCGTTGGCTTTGGCCATCTTGTCATAACAAAGCAAGCAAGCCAGCCTGTGTCATACGTGGGCTCCCAGCAGCTAATTAACATGAGGAAGCCACGGGAGTTTCTGAGAAGCTGAGCTCTGATGTAACCCAATGCCATCCACTGGGAAGCTTTTAGACGCTCCAGCCATACATAATTTATTTTCACCAGTCCCATGGCAGTAAAGCTCCTTTTGCATAATGGCTGCTCGCAATGGGAAAGTGCTTACAGGGTTTCAGCGGAGCAGACAGCCCTGTCACCTATCTGTACCTAAGAGAAATTAAACACTTACGGGAGTTTACAGCATTCTTGTAGAAAACTCTGAAAATAATGTTTTAAAGGCGTGCAAAAACCTATGGAGACAGCACTTACGCTATTACACAGCACCACTAAGGCTGGAAAAGACCTGTAAGACCATCAAGTCCAAATGTACTGCCGCACGGTTGTTCATCTGCGCCTCTCCCCGGCGTCTTTGTACCTCCCGGTTTACATGTAATCCATTCTCTCGCCTGCAGTTCCTCTAAGATTCGCGTTCGGCGACAGCGGGCTCGGTGCCAGGAAAGGCTGCGTCGCGGCGGGCGTTTGCACCTGAGCCGCAGGTGGCCCCGAGCCGTCCCCGGCGCGCGGGTGTGCGCCCACGCGGCAGCGGGCCCCGGATCCGCGCCGCCGAGGCACGCCGCCCCTCTGCAGGCCTGCAGCGGAGAGCGGCGGGGCCGTGCCCGCCAGGCGGGGAGCGCCTCGGCCCGGGGCAGGGCTGTCCGGTGGGCGGGGGCCGGGCCGGCTGCGCCGCCGCCCCGCGACCGGGAACCGGCTGCGACGGCGGAGGCGGCGCGCGGCCACCCGCCGCTCCGCCGGCCGGTACCCAACGGCACGGCGCCGCCCGGCCCGGCCCGGCAAGGCACGGCACGGCACGGCACGGCCCGGCACCGCCCGGGATGGCCGAGGGCAGCCCCACCTCCCTCCTGCACCGCCCCATCATCCGCTGGTGCGTGCTGCCCCCTTCCCCGCGGCCGGGGACCGGGCCGGCGGGGCGGCTGGGGGGCCCTGGCTGAGGATGGAGGGGGGAGCGCGGGGGGCGCGGCGAGGCTGGTCTGCCCCGCTCGCCGGGAGCCTCGCAGGACCTGCCGGGTGGGCTTGCTGCAGGGCGGGTGGGAGCCCGACTTCCAGCGCTTATCGCACTTTCCTCGGACAAGAGTCTCGTTTGCTGTAAAGGCCCCATCATCACGTCGGTGCATAAACGATGCCATGAAAGCAGGGAAATTTCCCTGAAAGTCCGTCTCCCACCACAAGTCTTACTGACGTGGAGGTGGTTTGAGGTGGGGGAAATGGGATTTTGTCTCAGCCTACCCTCTCACTGGGATCTGGCCCCTGGGCTGCCTTCCACTTGACGTGATGCTGCAGTGCAGATGGGGAGGACCAGAGGACCACCCCTGGCTGGAGCGCTCGTGGCTGGCGGGCCTTTACAGCGCACCACGGGTGGCTGCGAGGCTGCGCGGCCGGTGGCACGCTGGCGTTCAGTGATGCTGAGAGACTGACATTCTCCCAGGTTATGTTTCCTTGAGGTGAACCTCGTGGTTGAACTCCTCAGCGAGATACTTGCTGTGGTGGAGTAAGGTTGTCACCATCGTTTTCTTGTGCTTTGAGAAGGGCATTGTCTGCCGTCTAACAGCCAAAGAGAAACCAGAGTTACTTTCCTTCTTTCCCCAAGCACAGATGAGCCCAGCTAGTAAACAGTGTTGAAAATCTGTCTGAAACAGTAACAACACAGCTTTTAACTTGACAGCAACTAATCTTCAATCTTTTTATTCCCCCTCTCAGTAATACCTGAGCAGCGGGAATTAGTCTGTGTTTGCTGTGATATAGATACCACTATTCCCTTTTTAAAAGGACTGAAGGAAGAGAGTCATCCAAGGTCATCCAACAAGTTTGAGACACTGCATAAAACTGAATCGTAACCAACCCTTGAAAGGATGCACCGACGATGTTTTCATCACAACCTTCTGAATCACCTTTCCATGTTTTGAAAATTTTTAAATATTTAGCTTTGTTTTACAGTTGGTGCATTGACAAGAGCAGAACAGATTTTGGTCCAGAAATGGTTTAACAGCAGGCTTGCAAACCTGTATGATGGCCTGGCTGCCAACGGTTCACACACAACAGGTGGCAAACCCCAAAAACCTGGAGTCCATTTGAGGTCCCAGAACCTATCAGATAACAATCCCAACGGAAAGTGTGGACAGAAAGTAGTAGATAAATGGAGGATGTCTTTCGCTGTGTGTTTTTTCTTTAACCTCCATTTTCCTCCCTTACCACTCTTTCCTTTTGATTTTGTTGTCTTTATTAACAGTTTTGCTTTGATGCATGCCATAAGCACTCAGGTTTGGAGAACCCTGGGGCTAATAGGCAAGAAGATGAGCACTGTGCTCTTCTCTGTGTGGATTTTTTTTCCTGATAGACAGTATTTTTGTATTATGTGTCAGCACTAAGAATGTGTTTGACTTGTTATTTGAAAAAGGCTGGCAGCTTAATAGAAGATAAATTCACGAAATTATATTCCCAGATATTTTACCACTAAATAGTTAAATGCTGAGGCAAAATTGTTGGCAGAAACCAGCTACTGAAGCATGAATTAATTCCTGCTGCACTTCCAATGACTCTGGTGGTGTTACATTAAGGATGAATTTGGACTTAGGTTTAATCTCCTCCGGGACTGCTCAATTATGAAGGGGTTTGAGATGGTTGCTCTAGAAGAAAGAAGCATTTCTGCCTGCTGGGAGCCAGAGCTCGGTCAGGACTCTTATCTAGAATAAATGTCATCTACCTTTCAGCCCCATGAGGGGAAATCCCCCATTAACACAGCAGATCCCCTGTCTTTGGTGCAGGTTCCTGCTCATGTGTAGCCATGAAGCCTTTGCTGTTGGGTGGTGGGGCTGGAGGTGGTGAGGAGCTGGCAGGGACCCCAGCACAGCTCAGCCCCGGCGCTTGACAGCACCAGCCTCTGAGGTTGGTGGGTGAGAAGATGGGCTCCGAAGAGGTAAAAGCAAGGCATTTCGGGGCCTTTTGCTAGGGAGACGGAAACCTGGGGGAGGCAGTCAGCCTTCTTCCCTGGAGAAAGGGGAAGAGGCGTGAATAAAAGGTGAGGCAGACATCGTCAGGCTGCACAGCCATCATCTTCTTGCTCAGTCTGTTCTAGCAAGCCAGTTTGCTGAAGACCTTATCCACTCTCTACTGCCAGTACAGCTCAGAGAGAAAGATAAACACTTGGTTGCCTGAAATCAGGCGACTAATAAAAGAGAGGATGCCAATTTAAAACCCAACCGGCTTATCTCACCTCGTGATTATGAAAAGCCTGCTTTCCCAACCAATTCGATTATCAGCAAGGACACAGTGAGTAATTGGCACTGTGCTGCACTAGCATTCATCTGATAAATTAATTAAATATGCATAAATAATTTGATACAACGGAAGCAGAGTCAGACTAAGAAAACACTGTCATACGATCGATCAGTGTGTCATGCTTTGAAAATTAATCTCTCTGCTTCTTTGCTCCAGTTTTGCTCCTGTATTTGTACTGTGGGAGACTATTACCTTCTGACATCAAAACCATTGGCATTATCTCATAATTAAAGGTCTTTTTTTTCTGGTGAAGTTAATACCTTAGGCTAATAAGTAGCTAAGTGTACGTCTTCCTCCCCTTATTCACACAAGTAGTTGCATTTACTTGACTGTGACCATTCTGATGAGTAAGGGATTTGGCTAAAGGATGAGTATTTAAACACCTAAACCAGTTTCAGTCCTGGCAGTTCTGTTACATAGTAACTGTAAATTAAAATTCTGTTCTCTTACTAAACTTGTACTAACATCAGTGAGGTTGTATGAGAATAGAATTTGGTCCTTCATAGTTTGTGCACTCTCCATCCCAACACATCATATTGGACAGTTTAGATGGAAAAAATGCTCATCATATTATCTTCGGTATAGCGGAGACCTCTATAATTAGAAGATGAAAGTTACATCCTATTAGAGAGATGCTAATATTTTGTGTATTGTTGTTAGTGTTATAATGATGTTACTAAGTTGTATTGTTTTATTACAAACTATGAGATCTAGTAAACTTATTAGCAGAGTCTCACATGACCTCTCTTACACTCTGGAAACCAGGAAAGTAGAACTTAAAGAGTTAAAAACAAACATAGAATATATAAAAATATATATATAATATATATATGTATATTAAAAATTTATCATTTTTTCCCCAGAACACAGATTAACATAAAAGTAGTAGCTCTTTTTTTTGATTCTATGCTTCTATAAAATCAGAGTAACTATTCCAGAGTACACTGTAAAGCGGGTGAGCTATTAGAATCACAGGCTAACAATTCTTTCTTCTGATTCTGACATAAAACAATTGATGTTTTTGTTTTCAAGGATAACTGATAATTTCTGTTTGTGTGAAGGATGCACTGTACCCCGTTGGCTACTATATGAATTGTATATGGAAAGCTGCAGTCCGAATTCCAAGCATCAAGTAAATTCAGCCACCTTTGGAAAGGTACAGAGTAGATAGGATATATAAGATAAGCAGCAGAGATACCTAAGCAGAAAAATCTGATGATCAGACTGCATATATATATATATATACAGACTGCATATCAAAAGCAATTAAATAACAGAGAAGAATTAATATGTAATGTATTATGGTTGTGTCTTTTCTTAAAATGGTAAGCCCTCATGTAGACACTGTTACACTAGTTGTGGTGGAGTTTGTTTTCTTCAGGGAACTGGTGTATGTTACACTAGCAAAGATTTCTTTTGCCAATATATTTTAGAAAGCTTTACCAGGATAAACAGTGCAAGGTTAATAAACTTGTCCTGAGGAGCTGATTCTTCTGTCCTTAAAAGACCCCTTTGATCGTTACATAAATTTATATTTTCCTTTTTAAACATACTTATGGAGATTTTGCTCCAAACACACACTAAAAAAGTTGTTATAGAAGCATCCAAGCAAAACAAATGCAGATGTAGAAACCAATCTCCTTCAAAGAGTTACACTTTTTTAGTACATGGAGGTTGATACAACCCACAGAGCAATTACCACTTAGAAATCCCATTTGCAACAAACACTCATAGCTATTGAACTTTATTTAACAAATTAAGCAAGACAGAATGCCTTGTGATTATTTGTTGCTCAAGACATTTTGTTCAGAAATTCCTATTTTTACTGCTAATATTATTCTACTAGTGCCCATGGTAGGAGCTACTAAGAAATTTTTTAACACGAACCCATAATAGTTTAAGTAAAAGTTGTACCTGAAATCAATTTCATTTGTGCAGATGACCTCATTTTATGAATCATTTATCTCAATTCACTTCAGTCTAATTTTTTTTACTGGGAAAGTTAAATCACTCTTACTTAAAATTAAGATTTGAGTGAGTGATCCAGTGTGATTTATTACCATAGCTTAATGGATCATCACCCATCAGCAAGCCCATGGGTAGAATTTGCCTGGCTCAGGATAGATGTCTGCCGTGAAGCTAGTCACCTTAAAATCCCTTGGTAGTCAATGGAGAGAAATAAGTAGTTACATATGATTCCTCTCACCCTAAATGAGTCATCTCAGGTAGCTCAGATAAAACGTGCCTCGGAACTGCCTGTTCTTCTCCATTGACTACAGAGTCTGCAGCAACTAGCTTAGACATCTCTACCTTGTAACCACGTAGGTAAGATTAATCCCATCCTGTCTGTACACTTCCAGGTGCTCCAGCATGATTGAGTTACCACCTGTAAGCTAAGCCTTTTGTGTTTTAAGTTAATGCATTTTACTTTTAAGCTGGGACGGGCATGGATGAAGCATGAGTCTGGTCACGCAGAGGAGCTTAGCTGATGAGCCATAGCTGCTGTAGGTTGGTGCTTGGAACTGTTTGCTCACAGCCTTAACCAACCCAGTGCATTACCGTGCAAGTTAACACATCCAAAGTGAGCAAGCTGGGGTGCAGCTCCCCAATGGCTTGAAATGGTCTGTCCTTTGGCAGCAGGAGGTGGGACCATGCAGCAAGAGGCTGAGGAGGGCAGGAACTGCAGCAGCACTGGTTTAAACTAAAGGTGCACATGGAATCGGTTACCACAGCCTAGCTAATGGGGTGACCTGTTAATCATCAAGCTGTAGTACACATATACAACCATATACAGCAAGCTGTAGTAACCTGACTGCATTACATGCGTGTGAACTTGTCGTGGTTTAAGCCCAGCTGGCAACTAAGCACCACACAGCCGCTCGCTCACTCCCCCCCTGCCCCAGTGGGATGGGGGAGAGAATAGGAAAAGTAAAAGCGAGAAAACTCGTGGGTTGAGATAAAAACAGTTTAATAAATGAAATGAAGTAAAATAATAATAATAATAATGATAATAAAAATTGTAATGAAAACAACAACAAACAAGAAAGGCAAGTGATGCAAATGAAAACAATTGCTCACCACCCTCCGACCGATGCCCAGCCCAAGCAGCGGTCCCCCGGCCAGCCTTCACCCTAGTTTATATACTGAGCATGACATCATATGGTATGGAATATCCCTTTGGTCAGTTGGGGTCAGCTGTCCCGGCTGTATCCCCTCCCAACTTCTTGTGCACCCCCAGCCTACTTGCTGGCGGGGCGGTGTGAGAAGCAGAAAAGGCCTTGACTCTGTGTAAGCACTGCTCAGCAGTAACTAAAACATCCCTGTGTATCAATACTGTTTTTAGTACAAATCCAAAACACAGCCCTATACTAGCTACTATGAAGAAAAATTAACTCTATCCCAGCCAAAACCAGCACAGAACTGTAAGGACTTTTGCAGTCAAGCCCCGTGTGAATCAAACTGTGATGATTTAAGACACTACTAATCTCATCTGCCCTATCCCTCTGCCCAAATACACCACTGCCTCTGTAGAAGAGGCAGTGGGAAGAAGTAATGTGTCGCATGCCACATAAGCTCCAGTTTCACAGGCTGTCCTTTTAGGAAAATGGGATTATGCTAAAATACCAGCTTGAGAAAGGGAGCAGCTGGGGTGGGTGCACGCAGAAATGTGCAAAGAACAGGACCACTCCAACACCGTTAAAGCTGGAGGTGCATGCTAGTGTGACTTGGGGACATTTGTCCTTTAGCAGGCCTTTGGACCAGCAAAGTGCACTTTGCACAGAGTCCATGCTTTGCACTGCTAAGAGGAGTCTCCCCTCACTCCTCGCTAACGTTGAGTACTCCATCCTCTGTTCCTGCTATATAGGGAATGTTAGCTCCAGCTGTCCTGGGTTAGTCTCTGTCTTCATGGGACAGCTCATGCAGAATAATCATGAAGTGGATTATTACCCTGACAGTATCTAATTACTCTGTAGGGCCTAATCTTGACAGATGTCGCATGGCCTCAGTTCACATTTACCACCGCGGTGGTCAAAAGGTTGCTTTGCTGCTTGATGATTCAGGCCCTTTTAACACAGATAAGTCAGGCCCTATCCTGCAAGTACTCCTTGCAAGAGTGAGTGGGTGGGCAAAGAGTGAGTAAGTCCTACTCGAATGAGTAAGGCTTGCAGGTCTGTCAGAGTACTGGAGAATCACGGCACCTTCGAGTTCCCCTGGCTGATATATCCCACCTGACTGCGGGTGGTCTCCTGGTGTGTGTACTGACTGTGTTTCAGTGCTCCGTAAGACGGACTAGTCTAAAATTTCCTACCTGAGGGAGGTAATCCCTTAAATTACTTAGATTTGGATCCGCAAAAGCCTGATTGAGTTCAGTTCAACAGTTACCGTTTGAGAGGTATGTAAGAACAGGTATTAGCCTGCAAACGATGGAAAGCAAAAGAAGTTATTAAGGAGAAAAAAATGTAGCAGATACGGTTTTGCGTTTTAGAATGAATTTACCAAGTATCTCTAATTTTCTGTTTGTTTTTTTAGCTTATTCGGTTAGTTTTCCCAGGGCTGGGGACAAGAAGGCTGGGCACAAGAGGGAGTACCAGGTATTGGCTTTGCTACCTTTGTTTAAAAACGTTATTTATAACTGTTCTAAATAAAATTGTAAAATAGCTGAATTTTCAGCTCCAGCACTGTAATACAGCAGCTGAATTGTTGGTTGCAAGTCTGTAATGTATCACAAGATCCAGAGTGAATCGTGATGTCACCAAGTACATTAAAATAGAGTTAATCCCATGAAAATCACCACCTCAGAGCTGCTTTTGTAGGCCATGAATTCCAGTTCAGACTGGTTTTAAAAAATTAGCGCTTTGAGTTGTAATAGCTTTTACAGCATGGCTTGCGTGAGGCGTCTGCCAGACATCACAACCTTACTCAGAGCTCTTGAGACACCAGGTCAGGAAAGCCTGGCTCCGGGATGCACGGGGGTGGCAGCCGTGATTAGTGTCTGTGTTGTGTTTTTCATCCTTGCACATATCTGTGGAGTGACCCAGCATGTACTGGTGGTCAACGGAAATGTTGTAAACAGTTTAAAACCATTTAAATCAGACCAACTCAGATCCTCCTCCTGCATGTCCTTTCTTTTCCCTTCCCTCTCTTCTAGAGGGCAGAGAGTTTGATAGTCTTTCATCGAGTCGATGTCCAAATTCATAATCACACTCTGAACATCTAGACTGGGAAAAAGGAATGTTTTAGGGGCATTGAGACACCGTAATTTTACAAGCATTTTGAGAAGCTGTCAAGTACTGGCTTTGAGAATGACATGCCCTTACTTGATCTGCGATTTTTCTCCACTAGTCTGGACTTGCTATCAGCTTGATCCAGCGAGATCCTTTATTTTGGGAGTGCCTCACCGCAGACACTCCCAGGCTTCTCCTCGTAGCTGGCAGGATTTGGGAGGGTGCGTGATGGCCCCCAGCCTCCACGCTCTCTCTTCCCATCAGCAGCAGGTTATCCTCTGCTGGCTGCTGGCCCGAAACCGCTGCCCGGCTCCCCTGGCTTCCCAGTCACCCAGCCGGGCAAGAGCCAGCCTGGGTGGCAGGGATGGCAGCTCCGCTGCTCACTGAGGGCAGGATAAACCTTAGAGAAGGTCTGGCAGGCTCCTGGGGTTTAGCTTGCCATGACGACCGAGGGGCCACCCAGTCCCTCAGCTACTGTGAACGGCTGTGGAACAACTGCACTAAATCCTTCAACTTCCATGGGGATACGGGGTCCTCTCTCAGCTGGGACTCTGGTCCCTGACTTCACTAAGTGTCCTGTACAAATCTGTTGCACCCCATGCACCAGCTTATGCTTGTTCGTTTAGAAGGCGGCATCATTCCAGGGCAAAAACTGTTAAAAAGAGTTTGTAAAGTTTCTGCAATTGTCTTCTTTTGGGGAAAATACATTTTCAACAGAATTTGAAAAAACAAATGTAGCTTTTTTTACTTGGTCTTTTCTTGTTTAAATAGGATGATTATCTGCTTTCAAAGGAGGAATATGAATTATTTGCTGACTTGTTGAAAATCATATGCTTGTCAATTCATGATTTTTTTTATTTTCTAGGTATCATTATGACGGAATAACTATCAAGAAGAACTCTTCCCTTTATGCACGTTATTGCTTTCTTCTGTCTGAAAAAAATTGTCCCAGGTTTGTTTTTTTAAATGTTTTAATCATAAAATGTCACATGATAGTCTATATATTGTCTGTATATAAAAGTCTGTAAATCATCTGTTGAACATTGACAACAGTATTATATTTTTCTTCTTATTATACACACTGTAAAAGTGCTGTGCCATGAAGGGCTGTGCCCTAATAGAGAAGCTTCATTTTGAAAACATACCCTGCCTAACCAGACTTCCTTGAATTGGACATTTTAGCCCTGTAGATCTTAAGAGCAGGAACTTGTGCCAAAATAAACCTATTGACAATTGCTTCATGACATTGTAGCACCTTCCGTATTAAACAGTAGGCTGAAGAGACATGTATTAAAGCATAAATGCACTGTTTTGAAGAGCCCCACATGCAATCATGTTATCTGGGTTTTCCTACTACTTGAAACAATGAGGCATATTACTTTGAAAATACTTCCTTCACTTTGTTTTAAAATTTCAGATTTTAAAATCACCTCTTGTAAGGAAACAACAATGAGAAAATGTATAAGATGAGTATAAACTGATTGCAAAAATTCAAAGTCTGAAAACAATTGATGAATGTAAAATACTTTGGCAGACTAAACTGTAGACATGAGCACGTTCCAGTTATAGGCAGGTGAGGAAGAGTTCTCATGGTTAAGCTCATGGTTGAGATAAACAAACCACAGGCCTGCGTTTCTCCCCAGAAAAAAAGGAAGGGAAATGCTGCCACCCCTTAGCAATTTTACACTCCTTTTAAATGCACAGAAGAAAAGTAGGTGCAGCCTATGCCTTGGACTTCGGAGACCAGGCTCATATCCTCACTCTCTTACAGACTTGTACATGACTTCAGTGTGTATACAGATAAATTCTGTACTTTGGTTTCCATTCTTTAAAATGTAGATATAGCATTTTTCTATAGCATGAATGTTAGAGGATTACAAGTCAGCCTATTAAGCATCCAGATATTCTGGTGACAACGAAAGCAGTTTCAGTGTCTGTGGTATTTTACATGAGAGTTACTTAACTGAGTGCATGCTCTGTGAGAGAACGGAAGAATTATACCCATAAGTTTATTGCCCTTCTCCACGTGTTTTACAGCAGAGTAATGTTGCAGAAGTCCATGGAGTGACGATGGTAAAGAATGGGACAGGGCAGAGGATCAGGTTCTGCAGATGATCAAGTGGCAATCGGTTGTTGTGAGACCAAACAAATTATTCATAGGCAACTCGAGGCTCATTTCCCATGAGACCCTTACTGAAGCGATATCCCTCACTGCCCGTGCACCCAGTATAACCAGAATAGGCCTTAGATTTGACGTCCATAACGAGGAAAGGTCTTGGCCACTGTTCAAGGAACATTACAGGTCTGTGGCTGCCTCCCTGCTGGTATTTCTTCTTCAGGGAAAGAAAGGTGTTTCCCTGCAGCATCACCTGAAAACAGCAATCTCGCTGGGCATAGTAGGAGAGCTGCTAGCTGTGGTCGTAGAAGAGGTGAGAGAGAGAACAGAACCATTTGAATTGTTGCTCCTTTTCCTCCCAGCATAGAAACATGCCGAAAAATTACAAAAAGTAGGAGGAACCAAAGAAGCGATGTTGGCCAAGTCCAAGCCAGGTGCAGAAGCAAAGCCTTTAGCCACTGCTCAGAGCCAGAAGCACCACGTATGCCAGTATAGCTTGTGTCCTTGGCCCCCTCATGGAAACGAGCCATGCTCCCTGCCAGGATGGGGAACACGCTGTAGCCCCTGCTTAGCCGTAGGGGAGCCGCTGTGCTGGCTGCAGGCCTCCCTCCTATTCTCCACCAGCTGCGGGGGGTCCTTGCCCAGACACCTGCTCCTTATAAACTGTATTTCACTGAGTCAAACCGAGGAAAAGGAGGCTGACATAACCAGCCATCTTGATATAGTTTCTTGGGATAACTTTTCAGATTTGAAAAAAAAATCAAAATATAAAGATCATGTTCAGACAAAGATCATCTTTCTAGTTGCAATAGAAAAGTCTCTTAACTGCAAAATCATCTTGTCTGATGCTTCCGTCATTGAAGACAGTTATAAGAAGTCACTAAGCTGATGTGTGAAGCCAGACAGCTGAAATTAGAACAGCTTCCACTCTAAATACAGCCACGTGTCCCTGTCCCAAGCCAACGTGCACAACTGCAACACCTGGCCTGCTGGGTGTTGCAATTACTTCTTAGTGTCTGTTAAAGGCCAGCAGGAAAGAACAGAGAGAAATAGTAAAAAAGCACAAAATATAGCCAGAGATGCATGAGTAGCACAACTCCGAAAAAAATAATTAGGCCACATGCAAAATAAGCAGCAGCTTCAACCAAATAAGTGAGTTTATTTCCATCTGTATTCAGAGTTTTGTACATTCTTTGCAACTAAATAGGAACACATCAAGGAAATACCTCATCTTTACTGTCCTCTCAGTAGGGTTCAGTACTTTTTGAAATCAGAATCAATTTTTCATGATCCAATGAAGTTGATAAAAACAGCAATGGTAAATTCTAGATTTTTTTTTTTAATTAGAAAATTAAAATTTGGAAAAAGAGTAATAAAAACTTGAAGACTTTTCTACCTGTGAGAACAAATTTTGTTCTTGCAGAGGTAATTTTATAATTGCAGCAGGGGTATATGACCCATAACATTTCAATTTTTGAGAGTGTGTTGGTGTGGAAATTTCCAAATTATAGTAAAGAAGATTTTTCATATACCGTTGCAGTGCAGTCCAGCTGCTGGTCTGTGGACCAGACCTAGCTAATGGGATATACTTTTCTGGCTCGTTGCCATTTCCCTCTGGCAGAGACAGGGGATGCCTGTTTGAGTAGGGAACGTGTCCTAAATAACTATTGCTCCCTCCCATGCCTGGACAGAGTCCAACATGCAAATGCTTTTTCTGGTGCATCTACCTGAGGGGAAGGTGGAGCTGGGAGCCCAGTTGAGAGACCAAGGCATCCACCCAACCTGTGGGCTGGTGCAGAAAGGGATGGTTTCAAAACTGTGATCCACGCTCTCTAATTAATAAAAAGAATATTTTTTGACCATATTGAGATAGTCGGCACTTGGCGTGGTGCTGGTAATGAGGAACTAGGCCTGGGAAGGATCTGGCAGGTTCGGAGCTTTGCTTGTTAGGGTAATAGAAATGGCAGTATGATTATAATCGTTTGCCTTTGACTACAAAGAAGGCATTTGCCTTTTGATAGTCAGTGGGGCCTCAGATGGGATGTGTCACTTGGTTGAGTTGGAGTGATGAAGATGCTCTTATACAGCACCTGTGAGTTGGTTTGTTTGGAAATCTTGGATATTTTAAGGTAAGTGTACCGCAGCTCTGATGATGATGTTATGAAAGTAGTGTAAATACAACTGTACCCAATGAGGTCTCCGAATATATTATGGAGATTCAAGGGAATCTGGTATTTTACTGATTTGCATTACAATAGGGTGCCTTCTAGGAATGGGAGCTTTGGGGATGAGCTCTCCCTAAAATGGCACTTGCTCTGGCACATCAAGGAGCCTTGTGTATTGCAGTGTTAAAAAAACACCAGTCAATTCTGGCTTTGTAAGAGTTACTTTATGATTCTAGCAGTAGGGAAGGTTTGGGCTTCTGACTTTCTAGTGAAGCAAACCCATGGTTTTTTAATAAAAAAAAAACTGATATGAATCTAGCAAATTAGCTTTTGTAATCTCAGTGTAATCTGACAGTCAATAGCATGCACATTCACCATCCTCCCTCCTTTCATTTCTCCTTTGTCCTTCCCGTTCACCTCCCCTGTTAGTCTTTTTGTCACCCCTACCACTGTATTTCCCATTTTAGCTCTAGTTCCCACCCCATAGCATCATCCAAACTCTGCAAGAGACATGGTGAAATTCCTTGTGATTTTGCTGTCACCCGTTTTCCCCTTCTCCCACCCACCTCTTGTTTTGTGTGTCCTGTCTTTACCCAGGCACAGCTCTCCAGGAGAAGCGAGCCACTCTGCCTGGCAGCCGAGCACCTCTGCGGGCACCGGGTGAGTCCGAACCCCCTTTTCTAACAGCGGGAGCACATAGACATTAGCTTCCCTTTGGTATTTGCACTTAATCGTCAGCGAGCTCCCGGCTGGCTGCCGGGGTGCGGGAGGACCCACACAGCACCCCTTCTCGCACCTCGCCATCCCCGCGTGGGGGGAGCGGGGAGCCAGCCTGCCGTGGGAGCCAGCCCACTGGAGGAGAGCGATGCTGATATGTGTTGCCATAGCAGCAGCAGCAGAAGATACAGCTGGCCGCCTTCTTGGGGAGAGCAGGAGCTGGAAAATATTCATTAATTTTGTTTCACAGGCTTTAAAAAATCTGCAGGAAGGACCCATTGAAAGAAGCATTATGAAACATCTCTACTTACACATTATTTCCTTTGTCGAGCCACCGCTCTAAAATGTCTGCGAGACAGGGTCGACAGCGTTACCAAACATACCTAACGTGAATGTCATGCCCTGCCGTGGGCAGCCAGTTTGGTTGTTTTGCTGGAGCACCACCTTCATGGCAGAGAGTAGTGGCAGAGGGGAAGGCAATTTTTCAGCTGGAAGGGTTAGTCCTATGGACAGCACAGAAGCGAGAGGAGGCATTTTCAGCGGCTTGAGTTTCCAAGCAGATAAGCTACTGCATGTAGTCCTCTGTCCCTTCAGGACATGTGGTGGCACCCTGGTTTATGATACATCACAGCAGTGAAACCCAGCAGCCAGGATCTGATTAGATAGCCTGAGTGTTGGCACTCACCAGCGGAAGCACATTTTCTATAAAGCCCCTGCCCGTCACCCTTCAAAACAGCCGAGGCCAAAAGGACCCTGGGGTTTGAAATGCCTTCACAGACAGCGAGCGGGTGCCAGCAGCAGTTGGGGGCTTGACTGGAGGAATCCAACTCTCACAGCACGCCCCTTTTCCTAGCAACGTTGCCTCTCCCTCCTGTAGCATTAGCCTCAGCAAAACGGGCAGGAGAGAGGGAGGAGACGGTAAAGCAGGAAAGCAGCCTATTGTGCCTGCGTCCCTGGCTTTTCAGCCAAAAGCCAGCGGTCAGGTCCTTGCAGGTCCAGGTGAATTCTGACCGTGCGGAACATCACGGCAGGCTTGCAAAGTAAATGGGGGAAAGTCAGCAACAAAGTGCCATCTAAACTGATAGAGGGTGCAGAAAACGTAACTACTGTGACATCAAAGCACAAGGATGATCATGCTTTCATTATTTGCCTGTTTATAATTATTATTATCATTCCAAATGAACTGCAACTACAAACACAAACCCACAATTTTGGTGCAAGAAGTTGGAAGACATTGCACTGTTAAATGGCTAATACCTTGCCATCTTTATAATGAATGGTTCAGTTTTATCTTAAAATTAAGAAATTGGTCTTCAGACTCCTTAGAAAATCATGGGGCTCCCGAATGACAGGAAGGAGAGCGGGGTTTGTTTCCCAAACACGATGCTTCAGCTTAGTGCACTCTATCCAGTTCGAGCTCATTTTCTTACTAAATACAGAATAAATTGGTGAGCTTTTTAAAGGGCTTTTTTCTGTTGTATATTTTACCACAGCGGAAACGCCTGCAGTTCTGGAGATGCAGCTGGTTACAAGAGCAATAGCCAAAAAAAAAGAACAGTGAGTTCCAGATGCATTAGACTTATAACAAAATGTCTATCTGTGTGTTTAATTAGAACTGCTATATAATGCGCTTTCATGAAACACAGTTAACCCATCATATTCTTTGAAATAGTATTTGTCTGTGTAATCCCACTAAATGCTTACTTCCCCCACTCCTATTTCACCTGGTAGCTAAATATTTTTGTTGTCTTAACGTCGGCTCAAATAATTTTATCTGTGCTGACAGTGGAAATTGTGGCTGACAGCCCAGGTTTTGAATATTAGGGGAGTTAGTGGGGCACAACCTTCCTTGCCTGAGGCCCACGGGAACAGACCCTCATGCTGCTGAGCCGGAGTCTTTTCAATGCGCTGAGAGTTTATTGTCACGATAAGTATTTAAATTCTGGGAAATGATTAAGAAAAAAGAGCACAACCCCTGCTCACCGACAAGAGCAGATGCGAGGCTAACCTGTGGCGGTTCTCCCATAAGCGTGCTGTCATGGGATGGCTCGACACCGGGGTTGTTGGAAGTCAGCCAGCAGACCATGAGCAACAAACTTATGGGGACCAAAGTGAGGAGAAAAGGAGAGACTGGATGTCTGTCTTATTTTCACGGAGGACTCGGGTGTGGTACTGAGTGCTCTGAAGTAGCTGTAATGACAGCTGATGAGAAATGTGCTGTCACCCCGACAGCAGAGCCAACTATCTGCAGCCTTACTTAGAAGGTTACAACTGTGACATGAGTGCTATAGAAAATACATGTTGAAGATATGAATAGCATTAAATATTCACTGGTTTTGAAAAGAAATTCGTGTACTCTTTAGGATTTAAATATTTAGTCAGCCATGATTATTCTAAAAAAAAGGACAAGCATTCCTCTGAAGAAATACATCTTATTAAAAAATCATGTTATACAATTTCACGAAAGTACTTAATACCTTTAACAGAACCGACAAGATAATTGTGATCTTTTCTTTTTTATTGTTCAAAATAAATTCTGATGCATTGAGAGCAAGAATTTGCACTGTTCTCCATCTGTCATTTATCTGAAGACTGAACAAGAGAGATTTCAGTACCCTTGCCCTGAATTCAGCAGATTCTATCTTTGGGAGCAAGAGCTAGGGAAGAAATACCCCTACGAAATGGTAAGTTCAAGTATTCAGTCCTCAAGTGAGTTAGCTCTTTGCCTGTGTGATCTTTTGGTACCCTCTTTTTGGTCACCTTCTCCAGGTGATGCTGCTTGCCAATGAGTACTACAGCCATTGTCAAGATATTTTACATATGGTGAGAAAGGAAGAGCTTGACAAGGTATGCCTTTGCTTTAATAACACTCATTCTGATGACAGCAAATGACTCTTAAGGACAAAATTGTTTCTGTGTATCTTATTTATGTGATGGTTTGATCTAAGGTAGATGATCATTTACAGACAAAAGGAGTATTCAGTCAAATCGTTGGGGAATTCTTAATTAACACAACATGCTCCGAGAATCTGAGTTTACAGGCATATCCTGAGCACTCCTGGCACATCAACAGGTCTGAGCCCAGCACAAAACTCAAGGCCATGGACATATATCTTTCATTATATCCGCATATTCATGGCACAATTCTTTGTTTCTCTCCTCTTTCTTACGCTGCCTTGTGAGGTTCAGCTTGTTGCCCCAGGATGCTTTCACTTATGCTGGAGCCTGGCTAGGACAGGGCCAGGCAAAGAGCCCAGCTCCATGGTCATTCTTTTTCTTCTGTGCTGAATTACGCTTCACATTTCACAAGTGTAAAATCAGTGAAAATTCTTAAAGGACTTTGTGTGACAGGTGGAAGACTGTATCATGTCATTCTGGAGGTCTCTGCAGCCTGAAAGAATAGCACTGATGTCCTTGCCAGATGTGTGCCAGCTGTTCAAAAGCTATGACAGGCAGCTATTCAAGGTACTGTAGACACACTTGTTTGTTGTAGTTATGTTATTATGTGTTTGTGTCTTTTTGGTAGTTCTAAGTGAGGAGAAGGGCCAGCTGTTTCTTGTGTGCTGTACAATGGGATTTTCATTCGTACCTCAAGTCTTTTCTTTGGCTTCTTCCGAGACAGCACAGTATGGATTTTGAAAGGAGCCGGTGGAATTTGAGTTAACTTCCATTTTGCTGCTATACATTCCTTTGAAAGTCCCTAATATCAGTGGAGTATGCTGTTATAAATGTGGTCTGTGGTTCTGGCATGAGGCTGTGTGACTGCAATTTTGACTGATAACTGTTTTCCAAATTACCAGAGTTATTTTTCCTTTGAGAACACTATTGCATTTCTCAGTGACATTCCACATAGAAATACACAGTTTTCTGATCAAAATAATTTGCTTCTTATTTACAGTAGGTCATTAAGTAGTGTCTAGTCATTAATTAAGGAAATGACATTTATTGTTAGGATCTTTCCTTCTGCTAATAAAAGTAGCTTAGCTATTACTTAATTGGAAGAAAACAATGGGCTTATTTACGTTTACATTTACATTTAAACTATCAAAACAATTTTGTTTCATGCTGCTGTAAATATCTGCAGTACACCAGTCACATGCAGGTCCATTAATTTGTATTCTAGGAAATGGAGAACATCCTACTTTATGATTTCCTGGAGGAGGTGCCTGTACAACACATGAACTCAATCAGACTGTTCAGTAAAAATATTGAACTTTGGCTGCTTAAAGCTTTGGAAGGGTTTCCACTACTGCTGCAAACATCCAAATCTAAAGGTATTTTTGAGTAATAGATTTTCATAAAATAATCTTTGCTTAAACTGCAGAGAAAATTGTGTTATAAGACTCTTACAGAAATTATTTTAAAAACTTTTTTAGCTGATGTAACTTCGATAGTAGTGAGGACTAGAGTTAGCTGGGATACAGTTAAAAATAAATAGATAATCTGTGAGACTGAATTTAAGCCAAAATTATTGCCAATTCATGGTAAATTAAAGTGTAGTTGAATATTTTTAAAGATCTGTCTCTTGCCATGATAGCTTTGGCTGTGTAGATGACTGAATAATACACAGTCTGCCCTCTGAAATTTAGGTATTGTTCTGTCTCTTTACCTTGCAAGTGGTTTTATGCAGATAAA
The DNA here is from genome assembly GCF_030936135.1 of Gavia stellata. Classification (NCBI taxonomy): domain Eukaryota; kingdom Metazoa; phylum Chordata; class Aves; order Gaviiformes; family Gaviidae; genus Gavia; species Gavia stellata. Next base: position 71,255,347 of record NC_082594.1, read on the forward strand.
TTAATGAACGGCTATAGCACAGTTCGATATAAAGGGAAGAAAGCCGTAGTCCCATAGGGAAATTATGACTTTGTCATTAGAGGAGGATTTGAAAAAATCTGTACTGTACTAAGATGTGTGTATATGTGTGGGTTTATAAATATGTACGTACATACATATATTTATATATGATGATGAAGATTCTGACTGAAACATAATGTTGCTCAGTTGCTCATTGAGTGAAGACCAATTCCTCAGTGGCAAAGCAGGGCTCCTGTGTAGACAAGAGAGATTCATATGCTCAAAGAAGACTTGCAGACAGTCTTAATTCTGGCATTTTCTTACATTTGAATGCTTGACAGTAATGCGATTTTAACATGCATGTGCATGGAAGTATATGTAATTAATCAGCTGCGACCCTTTGTATATACATCCTGGTCTTTCTGGTTTGTACAAACTTCAGAGAAACAGAATTTTTTACTTGAAAACCATTACCTGTCTACAGAAGTTTGTAAGTTGCTCTATACTCGATTTGCCTGTAACTAAGAATCAGTTATTTTATATTTTATTCTTAAAAAGGATATTATTGTCATAATTACAACACATTATAAACAGGAGAAAATAGAACCAAAGTAACCAACTCCTATTAACAGTGCTGCAGAATTATAGATGCATAAGGTGGAAACGTGAATCCTCTGAAGAAAATATAGGAGGTTTAGAATTAATGTTGCTTTCATTCACCTTAAACCATACTTGTAAAAGAGTATTAGTCTTGATTAAGAAGTACTTAATGCCAAAAAAATACTGGAAGTGTCTTTCCTGTGTGTCATGGGGTAACAGATTTGCAGTGAAGGAAGAGTGGTGACCTGGGCAGCTTCTGCTTGCAAGCTTCAAACTGCGAGGGCCCCCAGCCCAGCCCATAATGCCGGCTCAGTGCCCCTGCTGTGCCCTCCGTTAGCCTGCGGCTCCCCTAGGGATCGTCTTTCTAACTTAAAAGATCTGTCTTCATTAACGGCTTTTAGGCTGTAAAATATTAATGATATGAAACATGTGCCTCTTCTTCTTGAACAGAAGTTACAGTGTTTATGAACAGACTCAGGAGAAAGACAGACCTTTCTAACATGGCCAAGGTAAGTTCCAGAGTCCGTGACACAAAAAAGCTGGGCATCTCATTCACTCAAGCAGTTTGGGCTATTTATGAGATGCTCCATTGTAGGACAACAGCAGCAGCACAGGTGTTCTTAGCTGTATACTGACCATGGTCCAAATCATGCTCACCCTCCCACCCATCTCTTCCCACACCGTAAGTATGCTGAGGGGGCCTTTTCCTCCCTCTGGATTCTGTGAAAGCCTCTGAGATATGGTCAATCGTCCCCCATGGAAAGGAGAACACAGTAGCTGGAAAGGTCAGCTGACAGTTTCCTGTATCTTCGCCCAGCCACGCGAAAGCCAGTCAGATAGCACGTGCTGGAGTTATTCTAAAATCGGTTTTATGTAGCATCCTGACCACCCTCTCTGACGAGTGCTACAGCAGCCTGCACAAGGGAAATCACAAATATGCCGGCTGCAGAGAGGCTGCGTGGTCAGGGAGCAGGGTGTGAGGTCTACAAGGGCACGAGACCCTCACCCTTTTCATGGATCCCAGGGATCAGCTGGCAAAATCTTCTCCATCTTCTGACCGGACAGTGTTGGAAGGAGTGCTGCAGGGAAGCATCTTCTGAACTTTCCTCCTCAGGGTCATCACTCAGACTGGCTTTTCTCCTTGGGAAGAAAGAGACAAAAATCTCTCTAACAATTAATATCTCTGCCTGCTTTTTGCTCTACAGTACCATTCCTCTCAGCTACAGTGACAAAGGAGATGCATCCAGGAGCTGCATTTTTAACCCTTTGAACACTGCAAACGAAATTGTTTCATTAGCCTGTACTTATTCAGTGCTGCATTATTATGAGGGGCTGTACCCTCCCTGCAGCCTTCTTCCCATTGTCGACCTTGGATACTTCCAAAACCTTGGCTTTTGAGGTGGTCCGGGCCACGACAGAACAGGTAGCTCACGAATGGGGAAGAAAGCAAAAGAGAACAGGTGGTATATTACCTCCTCTTCTTCAAACAGCAAGTACAAGATTCTCCCAACCTGACGCCTGGCTTAAATCACTACACTATATCCCCACAATAAAGGGGAGGAAGGAAGGGAACTGCGGCTTCATGAACTGCATGGCAGTGTCACATTCTTCCTTAGTAAACGTAGCTTCTCTTTATGGGAAAACTCATAACCAGCAACACACAAAGACACACCTCACTTCAAAAAAGTTTTAAAAAATCATAATAACTGCACAAACATGCATAGGTGCGCTAACACAAGCAAAAGGTTGCCTTCTGTGAGGTGCTGAGCACTTGCAGTTCCCATTTACTGCAGCAGCCCTTGAAAATACTAAATACTTGAAAAGCTCAGCTTCATGTGCTTCTAAACAGTGCTTCTTATGCATCGAAGGACATGATCCAGCAAGACTGCAAGTGCCAGCTGTTTCCAGTCACTTGCATTCGATTTGCGTACTCACATTTTACATCACTCTTCTTATGCTCGAGCCATGATGTCAAGGGGCTGGTTGCAGCTTTTCGCTTCTTCCCCGCGTGTTCCTAACATGCAGAAAAGCTTCAGAGAGTCAACATTGAATTTACACAATCAAGATTTAGGGCAAGAGAATTTCAGCCTAGCTGGGGGGAATTCTCTAGCGGCAGCCTCTGGTTCCTCTACACCCCCTTTACACCATTTAACTGGCACAAAGTGAACCTCAGAGACATGACAATCTGGGTCAGATCTACTCTTACAGCCGAGCACATTCTGAGCCTTGTTCTTGTTCATGCTAAGGAGCTCTTGGCACTGTTCTCACAAGTGAATGATGTTTGCACCTTCTCTAGAGCCTCTTTAAAATACAAGGGAAGGGCAAAGGAATTCCAGTGTACCTGATGACTACCCCCATCGCAGTTTAAAAGCAATAGTTTCAGTAAGTGAAATTATGTAAGTCTTGTAAATGGGCATCCCCATAGCCTTTCAGCAGTCACGTAGCCTCTATTACAACTTGTGTTAGAGATCTTGCCAAAGCCATGGATACTGGGATCCAGCAAAACAGTGTACGAAACAAATACCGGCTAAACATTCTCCTGCAAATGCATCCCCCTGTCCAATGCACACCAGAAAATGGTTAGCTGAACACCACAGGTGGCTAAAATTTTCAGCTTGTGAGAAACATGCAGATGCTTCATGGGGAGGTAGACGTCCCTCAGAAAGGACCGCTGAGTGTTTTAGTCAGTCAGACCCAATCCTAGGCTTGTATGGACTCGTATCCCATTTCCCCTGGAGGCCCTCATCAGAGGCTCATGTGAAGTGGGTATGAGTAGTGCAAGTGATACCTCACTCCTCCTCCATTGTACTCTCCTGGGTTCCAGCAATCTGAGATGAAGGTTATATCCACATCTTGGTATTTAATAGCTTGATTTTGGCATCCACAACATCTTGGGGTAGTGAGTTCCAGGGTTTGATTATTTGTTGTGTGAAAAAATACTTTCTTTTATTATTTTAAAATTTCTACCCTTCTTCATGCAATTCTCCCTGCAAACCTCCATCACATCCTTCCTCAGTTATTTCTATCTGAAGCTGAAGTTTGTCTCATCTTCTCACATAGGAGTCATTTGATATTTCTAATCACCCTTCTCAGTTTTCTCTGTCTAAAACGCACCTGGAATTCCAGCTACAGACTGATGGTCAAAGCAGGTGAGAGCGCTCCTAATGAGAAGTACTACGGAGGAGCTGTGCAGCTGCAGCCTCTGAACAGTGTAACCACACCGTCCCTTGTAGGGTACTTTGCAATAATTTAGCCACCTGGTGAGAAAACAGGAACCATTTTGGCAGGGTCAGCATTCAAAAGAAAAAAAAGTAACTTTCCCATCATGTGTAGATAAAGCAGGCTGACAGCTGCTACTACCTGGACATGCAGAAGTAATTAGAGTATAAAAAGGTGCAAATTCCCTGCAAGAAAGGAATGTGAATATGCTGCTTGTCATTTCCTGGGGCTGATTCCTGCTTCTGGCAAGCTGTACTTAAGCATTGTCAGGGCTGGCTCTCAGTTATTTAGAGAATCATATTTAGTATAGTGAAGTGCAATGGCTAAAGGGACTAGTCTAAAACGCTGGGACATGGAGCTGGGTGCTAGCAGTGTACTGAAGATACTGCCCCCGGTAGTTCCCAGCCTTTGGGTCATGTGCTCTTCTTGCAAGCAGCAGCTCTTCTTCTGACACTGCAAACTCCAAGTAAAATAAGCAAAAAGACTTTGTCTTTCACTTGGCTGAAGGGGATTACCGAGTGAGAATCAGAGTGCTTTTGGTATTTCAGTAAAGCTAGCAGAATGATGAAAAAAAAAATTGCTAGACTGGGAATTATGTTGGCAAGCAAATGGTCAGCTGCATTCACTGCTGCTTGTAGGGTCATGGTAAGCACCTGGTGAATGGCATTTGTTAAAATGTTTATGAATCCTGAAGTTTTTCTGAATTTTACAAAAAGTATTTTTCCAGTGGAAGGCCCAACTGCACATGGATCATTCATAAAAAAGCCCCAAATTCAACAAAGCTTTTAGGATCTTACTGATTTCAGTATACAATTGAGAGACTAAATGTATGGATTAACAAATGTTAATGGATTCAGATTTTATTTCCTTCACTGTTTTTCATCATTTCATCAAGAATCTGAAGCAATACTGTGTGATATTAGCAATTAATTAAAAAAAAAAGTGAAGATATGAGGATCAAATGTTAGGCTGAAAATTGTCTGCAATATCTATGTGAGTAACACTTTTGGGGACAAATATGAAGCCAGATTCATTCACAAATGACTCATAAGCAGATAAATGGGATAAAATCCCAACTAACATTATTTTAACTAATACCATATTTCTAATGTTACTTTTACCTTCCCAAAGGCTTGGGCAACTTGAGAAAACTTGCCTTTGAATTTAATTGTAACATGTGCTAAGGACAGGTAACATCGAGGGAAAGTCAGCCCTGATACAACATTCCATGTTTTAGACAAAATACCATTATGTGGCATGAACTATAATAACTCTAGGCAAAACCAATTGCCCAGGCAATTGCCCAGATACTTCAAGCATGTTAGCCTTGTCTGCTCCATCACAGACAACAACACAGAGTGTCATTGAAAAGAGTATCTCCCAGAACAAAAAACTCTTGAAGACAACTTAAGATTCATCTCCTTTGATTTATTTTTTTTTTTTCCAATTTGGAGACTGGTTATATAAAGTCTAGTATTGAATAAGGGAAGCTTTTTGACTGAGGTAAGGGTTTGAGAAAATGAAAGGCATTAACTGTTTTCTTATTCTCTGTAGACAATGAGAACAGTCTTGAACAGCAACAGCAAAGTCACTGTTCTGCGATCAGACTTGCATGCTGTCATCAATCAGGGATTTCTGGATGTGCCTGGAAACCTCTTTCAAAAGAAGTTTAGGAATCCGGAGGAGCTCCAGAACGACATAGAACTGAAATGTAATTTTGCTATATTTTGTCTATCCGCTGAAGCCCTCGCTTGCCATTGTTCAAGCTCCAGCATTTCCTCTTGTTTATTCATGGCATCTGCCCTAATGGGAATTACAGTCTTGCTGTAACCCCAAGTACTGGAAAAGAGCCAATAAAAATGAGAATGCAGCATGTAATATTATCCTTTTAACTTAAAGGTTAAGAATGAAAGGCTTTCCATTCTGACACTCTCTTAAAGCTTTCTGTGGCAGCAGGAGTGGGGTTTGTGTTACTAAATGATGTATCTTCCAGAAGGTGGTTGACAAACAGGGATATTCATTTTTTATCATTTTCTTTGACAAAAATAAGTTTCCAAGAGTTGCATTTCGCATTTTCCTCTGTTACTAATTGAAGTACACAAAATCATTTCTTGTGGCCAGATTTTAAAATACCACATGCCGAACTGGACGAGGACTATTGGCCTTTCAGCTTTCGTGTCCTTTCGCTGTATTGCGGCCTGTGGGATCGATGTGCTGCTGTAAACAATAAAATACACAGTTTGTATGCAGCCATGACATAATGCATTTGCCAGCTTAATGAAAAAGGATGGGAAAATAATGGCAAGTTAATTTTTAGATTAATGGGCTGCCATTTAAATTATTAGCAAGAGACAGGAAAGTTGGACGAAGCTGTGCACAGAACTGACAGGGGGAAACCTCAGCTCTTTGTTCCTGGCCTGCCACCGACTCGCTTGCTGACAAGGGATGCGTCACAGCCTTTCCGTGACTGCTTTCAGTGGGAATAATAATTTGCCTTCTGCATGGAACCATCAGGAGAACCATTTAAATAATATTTATATATGGCTTAAAATCAAAAATACTGTGCAGAATGCTTTTATTACATTTGCTCGTTATATTAATAATGGTCATATTCTTTCCAAGGGGGATTTATTGCATTCTCTGTTTTCGTTGGTTTTCCAAATTGTTATTTATAATAAGCAAGGTTTCACAGACCCTATCCATATGCCTTCTTGAAGGAAGATGTCTCAGTTAGAAGGGTGTAAATTCAGAGAGGTGCAATAGTGTTGTACCATCTGGCACTGGGTGGTAGGTTCCAAGCTTTTGGGGGAACAGCTGCATTGGTATTTGGCAATATAATTTATACTTCTGATGGTCTACAGAATATTCTGTATTTTCTGTTATTGTTTTAAAACTGTTTCCTCCCCCTCAACAGATAGAACAAGACTTTTTTTTTCTCAACCACATAAAATCTCAAGATAAGTAAGTTGGTATTGCATATAACCAAATTCCAGCTTTTGCATTTGAAGTGTTTATTCTTGCCATGAGGACTAGGTCAGTGTAGATACAGTAGAAATGGACACAAATATGCATTCTGACTGATTTCAAAGTAGGGTACTATTCCTCACTAAAGGAGTAGTATGACTATAGTAATCATAATGCTATAAACAGATGTCTTAATATATTTTAAGATAAAGATAAAAGAAAAAAAAGCTAAAAAGTGAAGAAACAAACCAAAAAGCAAGCCAATCACTTCAAGGAATGATCTCCCTTTTGTATTTCATAGGTTTGAATGACTTAATGTCTTTGCTGGCACCTTCCACAGATATTCGGGTTCTCCTGAACTGTGTGTCTTCAAATCTTCAGGCTTTTGTCATTCAGGTATAAAATTAATTTAATAATTTTGGAAAAGAAAGAGTGACAATGTAATTTATCCTACTATATGCTGACTGTGATTAGTCTGCAGGAGCTACATTGTACACTAGCAACCTGACCAGACTGCAGATTTGCATAAATACAATTTATGCATGCTGCAGAAAAAGGGGGAATTAACTGCCATACAAAAATTCCATCTGTGCAAACAACTACAAGCACATTTCTGCACATATATGCACTCACGCCGTTTCCGTATCTGTTCTTATTTTGTAGACACATATTATAACAGTCCCTGATAAACCAAAATTCAGAAGAAAAATGTTAGTAAAAATGAAGAGAACACTTCATGATTCCTGAAATCTTTGATTCATTATTTTAGCAGGTGGTAGGAGAGTGATAATTTCTAGTACAATGTCTCTAGCTCTTGTGAAATATTCAAGTATGATCATCCCCGTATATGCACCTTTCCATAGGTTACCAACTCTACCACCCCTGTTCCATCACTGATTCAGAATTAGCAGAAGCTTGATGGCACCACCGCATTTGGTTTGTTGCCAGACCAATTAATTTGGGTCTGGGCAGTGGTTAAAGTCTTTTTTTTTTTTCCTTTCTGAAGCAGCAGGGTAAACTGTACTTCTTTAGCTTGATTATTCCTTTTTTTTTTTGCTTTTAAATTAAGAATAGTACTTTGCAGTTCTGTGGTGCCTTCATCTGATAGAACCGTCAGCTATCTCATGGGATGGTATAGAGAATATGGAGCAGGACTTTTCCTGGGGCTTGACAGTTACAGGGCATAAGGCAATAGACACAAGTTGCAGCAAAGAAAATTTCCAATAGATAAAAACAGAATTACCATGAGAGTAGTTAAGCATGGGAAGAAGTTATGCAGAAAGGCTGTGGAATCTCCATCCTGGAGGTATTCAGGACTTGGCCGGGCAGGGCCTGAACTAAGCTGGCCATGCTTTGAGCAAGAGGTTGGATTAGATGATGTCCAAAGATCCCTTTCAACCTAAGTTATTTTAGGATTCTAACAAAAAACCCTGCTTGTTCCACCTTTGTATGCAGTTTGTACAGGGAAATACTCTGCAACACAATAAGGAATTCTTTTAACCAACTTTATCATAAAGCAATTTTTTTCTCTATCTGCAGCCAAGCAGGAGTGAAGAGGAGTTTAGAAAACTGGCGTCGGATTTCCAGTTGAGATGGAACTTCCTACTGAGTGCAGTAAGCAAGGCTATGACCCTCAACTATGCAGAGAGTTTTGGTAAGTAGGATCTTTGTGACTCTCATCTGATATGCCCCTTTCTGCCCTGAGATGGCAGAGGCACCAGATCATTTTAACTGACATATATTCACACTACGGTTAATAGGGGCATCACTTCTTCCTACTCCCTTCCTTGCATCAAGCAGCACCATTTACCCGGTGATGCAGCGAGCCAGGTCAGGGAAATCAAACGATTAGCTTTCAACCAGATGTGTTTTCTGATCCAAACTCTAGGATGAGCAGAAGGGAGGGAAGTAGGAGCATGCAGCTGGAGATGGTGGGAAGGACAGGACTCCCTCTTTCTGCAGAAGCCATCATTTGTCTCTGGAAATAGGGGGAACTGCAGCCTGAGGTGTGAGCCTCTGCTCTCCCTCCCTACAAGAGCTGCACACCCCAGCAGAAGGGTGTGATGGAACACTGGGGCCGCTAATACCCCAAATCATAAAAACTCCAGATCTCTCAAGCGATAGCTCCCAGTCCTTCACATTCTTTCTGTATAATACAGCCAGAGTAGAGCCACCACCATAACTACTTGTCAAAAAGGCAGTTTGTTCCTCTGACAACAGCTATATGCTCCTTTTCCTTATGCCTTACTCTGACATAAGTGCTTGCCTAGCCAGCAGCAAGCCTGTGTAAGGTGTTAAACTCACTGAAAACTAGTCACTCCTTTAGCTGGGTTAGTTTTCTCTCTGTTTTAGGGCTCTGAGCTGTCAAGCATGAAATCCATCCCACACCACTGCAAGGCAAGAGAAGAGAAAGGACTGTGCAGTCACAGTCACTCGAAGCGGCTTGAAGTGGTACAAACAGCCTCTTCAATTTCTATATTGCATCAACCCCACCTGCCTTTCTCTTCATTTGTAAAACCTTTCAGAGGCTCTTTCGCTATTATCCATTCTGCAGAAATGCACCATCTCCTGTGAGTAGCATCTGATCCCAAACTGCATGAACTGCTTTTCAGAAATTCAAAGGAGCACCTTCATACTTTTTCCCTCTTCTGTTGGATGGGGTTTCACACAAATAGCCAAAGAAAACCTCATTATCTTCTTTGAAATTCCCATTCAAAATCACACTTTCATGTGTTTCCTACAAAGACATAACAAAGGGGTATGTTAAGGTTGTTGCCTTTTGTATTCTTCATTGTTCTTCCCCTGCTAATGTCTGTGTTTGTACACGTATGTGCGCACCCCTTTTCAACATCTAGCTGCTACTTTTTGCCTTATATTTAGATTGCAAACTCTCTGGAGCAGGATCACAGTTTTGTTCTGCATCTGTGGGGAACATTGCACGGTAGGGTCCCTTGTACCTCAGCTGCTGCATTACAGTAATAATAAAATAAACATTCCCTTCTTTCCCTCCAGAGGAGTTCTGCACAAAACTCTCCAATGTTACATGCAATGGTATGGGCAATGAGAAAATTAGGAATTAATTCCAAGAACACTGGAAGCATAATGTTTATTGAAATTCCCTATGAGGATGAAATTTTCTTTCCTCTTTACACCACAAGAAGAGTTCAATGAATTGCCCCCCTGTTCTGCAGTTGTTGGTGGTTGGGGACACAACTGATGGAGAGCAGCCCTTCCTCTGCTGAGCTTTCCTTAAACTAGTTACAAATTATATTTTCTTCCCACTATACTTTGATAACACTAAGATTGAATTTATTCTCACATATGAGAGGGTTAAAAAAGGTCTTTTAATCTTTCTCTGTGACGCTCCAATTAATTTGATCATTATTATCTTCTTTCTTAATACCTTTGGTTCTTTAAGATGTTGGGTTATATGACCTATGAATATCCCTTCTTTCCCATGTTTCTGTTCCAGTAGGATTTTGAGTTTTAGTGGACAAGGATGAAGCCGTTATGTTAACAAGCCATCTAGTGTAAAAGTTCTGTACTGAGGGTTATTGCTTTTCAGAAATTTCTTAATTCTCAGCATTTACTGCAGGAATGCAGGGCATCCTGCAGGTCAAAATATGTAGCATCCACACTGAGGAAACACAATTACTTAGGGAAACGTGTGAGTGGCATGTTAATGCAGTGTGCCTCCCCCCAAAATAAACCACATACCATAAACCAAAACCAAACTTACTTCTGCCTGGGGCTCTTGACTGAAGCTTGGCACATCTGGCACACATAATACACTGGCATACTTACACCTCTGAATTTAGGATTGACTTTTACCCTTTTCCAGCCCAGCCTCCACATGGGTGATGCCCAAGTGTGATCTGAGGAACCATGCAGTTACCACCACTGTAAGGCAGCAAGGAGCAAGTGTGCTACAGCAGTCAGGGCTAATGGGACCTCTACAGCTCTTCCAGCTCCACCTCCCCTCCAGCAAATGTACCTCTACCTATCTCCATCACAGAGCTTCACATCAGCTGGTACACCTCCATTTTCTTACCGATCTCCCTTCCGAGGCATGCAGGGATGTATGGCTGAGCCATGCTGGCTGGACAGTGACCTGTGCATTCCTCTTTTGCAAGCAAGCTGCTTCAACCTGCTCCCTCTTCAAAACTCTGTCCCCCTGTTATCCCAAGGGACAACTGGAGTGGTAGCTTTTGTTTCATACTTAGTCTTATTGAATATGTTGAAAACACCTGTAAGACTGTTAGAAACACTCATGGACTACCAGTGTCAGGTCTGTATAGTTTGAACTCCAAGTATAAAAGTCCCTTTCCTTGACCCATAGATAAACAAGTACTTCCACTTTGCTATAATTTAAAGATGCGCAAAAGGACAAACAGCAGAAGCAGCAGTTTCTCAGACACATATAACATCAGAAGCAGCAGCTTCTCAGACACATATACATCAGAAGCAGCAGTATTTTTCATTTTTAAAGGTCTCTAACCTTGGTCGTTCATATAAATTCTGGTATCTCCTTGTTGATGTCCATGTAAACACTCTTGCGGGGTGCAGAGGTTATGAATTGCTTGATGAATTCCTATGCAGATTTATGGCATGGAAGAAGACCTACTCTTTACTGTAAGGGCTTTCAACCAAGGTCTGATTCAAAAGTCAACGGCCTCAGTGAGTGCCTCTTGGCTTTTAGCAGTTATACCCCAAGCTGCAAGGTAGGCCATTTAACGTCATAGATACAAGACATACAGACATCGGTAGGAGGGTTTGCTTGGGAAGAGGTGGAATGATTTCTCTGTCTGAGGGGAGAATGTGGTTGTTGATAAACCTTGTAGTAGCAGTGAACGTAGGGGAAGAACTTGAACAGGAAAGCGAATAAACACAAGTACACTTTCCACTCTAGCTAAAACAGAGGGAAAAGGCTCTTGTTTATGTTTAAAATCTGCAGTTGGTGCCTATTTTGCTGTGATATTTGGAAGTACATAATGTCGTAAGTACTATTTGATGAGTGCTAGTCTGCTACTTTGTCTAGACCATTACTATAATGAAGCCCTTCAAAAAAGAACACATCATGAAGATAAGCAAATGAAGAGGTTGCTAAAATTATTTTTGTTTTTCTTTAAATCTAGGATCCTGGCATTTGTTTAATTTGCTGCTCATGGATTTTGTGGCCCACCTTTTCCTGTCCTATACAAAGGAGGAGGGAGATGAAAGTTTCTGGGTTGCAAAGCAAAATGAGCCCCCTGTTCTGTGGGTTTATGAGCCCAGCCATCTCTGGGGCTATTTTGCAGAAGAGCAACCTCAAGCCAGTGCTCCACAGACAGCTCTCATAACTTTGATGCAGAGCCAGAGTAACTTCGGATTAAGCAACGTTTTACCAGAGTTCTGAGCTGTTTGGTGGACACAACCACAGGCAGCAAGGTGAAATAAACATGAACTTTAAAGAAAATTGCAAAAAAAAAAAGTTATAAATTGGGTAAATTGGGAGGGATCCGGGGGGGTGTGGTTGTTTGGGGGTTTTTATGTGTGTAAAGTAGAAATAATGAAGTCTAGGTTTGCACATAGCTATGTCCAATGTCACCTAAACCTCAAGCCACAAAGCATCCTCCACATCCCACCCCCACCCCACAATCCTATCAAGGGATCGTAATCTCCACACCACCCACCTCCCCATCCCCGCAGCTCCCTGATTCTTTCCTTAGGTTTCCAGCAGATCTTTGGCGCTTCTTCAGATTCCCCGAGCGTTGTCTAAGCAAGAGCACCGCTGTTCTGGTGGGCTGGGAGCAGCTTGTGGGCCAGCTGACAAACAGGCTGCACATGTTTATTGATCAGAAGAGAGAGCCCATGGTGTGGTCTTTTCTCGCTGTTGGAAGCACTGAGAGGCTCTCTTTCCTCCACCTACCTGTTAGTTTTATCAAAAGATGCAGAAACGTGAAATCCTTGAGACCTTTCTGCTCCACCAGACTTTCTTGCAGTCAGTGCACTGCTTCAAACTTACTAGCATAAGGGATGACATACAGGTAGAAAACAAGATAGACTCTAAGTTTTCCTAGGATACAAAGCTAAATGTACGAACATATGGGAACATGGATCAAGCCTCTGTGCTTAATACAAATGATGAATTAGACATTCAGCTGGTTTCAGATTTCTTTTCCATGCAGTAACAGCACCTTTCTTAAATCTCAGAGAACATTGTGTCCTCCAGAAAACAGTGCTGGACAAATGTTAATGGCACCAAGACTCATGAAGAAAATGACATTTTTGGGGTGATCCTGCTATAGTTATTTTACTCCCAAGATGTATTCAGCTTCCGTAAACTAGGACCAGGACTGGACCGGACATGGACTGTTTTAAAAACATCTTTATTAAAGATCCTTGGTAGACCCTTGTTTTTTTAAATATAAGATATGCTAAAACTAGGTCAGCAATGAAAATTGGAGGGGAGAAAGAAGGTACAAAGGGGACAAACCAAGAGTGATTTATACATGTGATGGGCATGTCTGACAGCTTTTGTTATTTTTGAAATGCAATATAATGGCCAATCCTGCCATACCACCTTAATGTCAAAAACCAAACTGAGCGGGGTGCAGGCTACAAGGACGGAATCTCTAAACCAATGATCGTCAGAAATTAGGAGATAAACCAGTAGAAATCTTGACCAATATCTGCCCTGCTTCCTATGCTCTTTCACTGTGCTGCCCATATGGGCTTTTGTATGGCCCACTATGCTCACTGCAATGCTCTTATGCGGGTGTCAGCAGACAAGGGTTTGACCCAGGTTTTGTCTGTGTAAGTGATGTGCCTATAAATACGTCTATCAGTTTTGCACATTTTGTACATGATCTCAAGAACAGAGCAAAGCTGACTAGAGTGAGAGACGAGGGGTGTTAGAGTAAGAGAGGAAGGGTGTAAAACGTGAAATGGGGAGTATGATGACTTGAGAGAAGGTACGGAGGAAAGAAGGAGACAGTGAAGGATTGGGAGAGTGTAGAAGGGGCTTAAAGATCCTAACAGCTGGTGGATTCTACCAGCCCACCTGCAAGATGCTGATAATGGTGGGATGAAAAAGACCTTCTAGTAAGAGCCTGCTGATGCTGTGGTTCAAGCATTTGCAGTTTGTGAGGGAGCTGAAAAACTTGAACGTGCAGCTCAAAAGGGTTTTGGGAGCTGTGACAGAGTGAGTGAGCACTTCTGCCTACTTGTGTCCTTCAAATGGGTGGTAGCTCCCACCTCAACCATCGCAGGCTCCTTCTTTTTCGGTGTCAATACGAATTCCACAGGTTGCTGAAAAACACAGTTGCCAAAAGCATCTCCATCACCCACGATTTTGTTTGTATCGCCATCTCTGTAGATCCTCTGAATAGATTCCCATTGCATAAGGACTTGCGTTCTGTGACTTTTGATCACCAAAAATCATCATCGTGCTCCCAAGCAACCATCTGTCCCTGCTCCTGACTAATCCCCGTTCGACCACAACTCATTCCGTGGGGCATCTAAACCCTCAGCAGCCTTAGCAGCATCCACCAGCCATGCTGCTGTTTCCTGGACCGCATTTCTGCTGCCTGACATACCACTCTGTGCATCACGAGTATATTACATAATTTTTCCTTTTAACTCCTATACCTCATGCAGCCTCTGCAGCTCTCTGCGACCCAGTGTCTTTCATCAGTTCCCATCCTCCACCCCATCCTCTGCCAACACCACCAGCCTCCGTATCTTTTCCATCTTGTCCTACAAGGCATTTCTATGCCTGTTATGCTTGGGGAAAAAATATGTTCATCGCACCTCCACCCTCATCTCATTGAAATTAGTGCTAAAACCTCAGCTTTGATATGAAACGCAGAAAAACGAGAGGGAGGTAACAGAAACTGGTAACAGAAATCAGAAAAGAGTCTCCCAACCTTGCCCTGATATCAGCAGCATCACTATGTGTCTGTGGCTTAGCAGATCCCTTCACGATCTTTTAGTTGTCACCTTCATTCTTCCTCTGCCTTCCCCATCTGCTTTTGGTCCTCCATTCCTAGTTCATGCTGAAAATAAATTACTCTCCTCAGCATAGAGACCATGTTCTTCCATTTGTTTTGAACAGCGCAGCACATTTCTGAATCTTTTTTTTTTAATATAATTTGAACCTTGAAACTAATTGTTAATAATCTTGAAAATGGAATACATTCCAAGTTGGTGACATCTCCCAAGGAAAACATAATTTTTATATGAAAAAAAGTAGAGGGCGGGGAGTGAGACAATACAAGATTTGAACACATTGGCTTAAGGGGGAATTTGGCAGACGAAATGCTCTATAGCCAAACGCACGTAGTATGAACTAAGAATTGTTGAAACCGGTGGCAGTAACGAAGATGCTCTGAGTGAGCCGTAATCTATAAAAGCGCAGCTCAGAGAGCATTGGCCCGATCTTTATTCCTTATCACAGAGCTTGCAGTTGCTTTCTCTCAGCACGAATAGCATTTTTTCATCTAGAAAATCCCATTCTAGGCTTCTTCTCTTTGTTCACTTGTTACCAAATTAAAATCCTATTAAACTGCACACCTGCAGCGGGTTTATCTGCAGAGCACCGTGCTGTAGCTTTTAATCCAATTCCACACCTCTGTAACATACAATATACTGCAAATCAGGACGCAGAGAGACGGAGGTTACGCTGTTCGTAGCTCTGTCGGCAGAGAACAAATCAAACACTTTAATGTGTTAAAAAGGGAGAAAAAGTAAGGACATAGTTAACTACTTCACTTAAAGGAATGATGAGTATTCATCTGAGTGGTCTGTATAATCCAGGATACAGAGATCAAGTGAAATCATTAACTAAAATGATCAAAAAATGAGAGTAAAATCTTGACCCTGCTTAAATTCAGTGGCAAAACTTCTGCTGATTTTAAGAAATCCAGGATTTCAGCATGAAAAAGCAGTCCCCATCAGGGGGAGAGACAGGCTGAGACTATTTGTTTTGAAAAATAATAGAACGGCTTGCAGCAGGCACATAAAGTGTGAATGATGTATTAAAAAGCAGATGTGGCCTCCTATCAGACCTTTCCCAGCCTATGAGGAACCCCAACGTGTAACTCCTCTTGTTGGGTTAATTGATGTAAAATAAGGTTGGGTATCTGCAAAAGACCACGGGTTCAGCAGGAAAGAACAGTGAATACTTTTTTTATTCAATGAAGGGAGAAACAATGATTTGCAGTCCCTACAGTCAAAACATTGCCATGTTTCTTTTCTAATTTTCAGCTCATCCAGGTCATTTTTGAAGAGAGAATTACTAAAACTTCAACTAAGTTGGACCTTCCAGTCAGAAGGGAAGCACTTCTTACTCAAAGACACGGACAGACACGTTTCATTTTTGCCTCTGAGGAACGGCAAATCTTCAAAGAAAACCAGCCTGACTTGAAAATTCTTTATGTTAGACCGTTCTTACTCTTTGATACAACTTTAAGAAATACCATTTTAATTCTTTTAAATTTAAGATCTTTTTCTGGAAATACTAAATGCAGAACTGTGCTAGCAATGCAGTTATTGTAAGTTGTCACATGATTTGGTTGTTTGACTTTATTTGAATAAATCTTCAGAAGAAAAAGGTGACATATTTGTGGTTTGTTTTTATCTATTTCTCGTATTTTTTGTCATCAGGAAAGCTGAAGGACTACCTGAAGTCATCACGGTAAATTTATCTGGAAGCTACAGAACAGATGAATGACTCTGTGTCAATACTGCTTTGTGTCTAGAGTGAGTAATTCAAAATTGGTATTTACTGCGTATAGAACTTCGCGCTAATCCCTGTGACATGAAAAATTCCTGCTTTGTTTCCCATTTCTGCAGGATACAAGAGTCAATATCTCACATATAATTTTATTAACTGAAATATAATAGTTTGTATATAATGTTATGGATTTGTTTATGTCAGAAACTAGGTTGTCTGAACTTGTGCTATAAGCGAAGTACAAGCAAAGACTCCATAAAGAGAAACCCTGGAATAAATTCCTATTAAATAGTAAATACAGAGTACGAAATTTGTCTCTCACATGCATCAGATTGCATGAGGAAACTCCCTGAAACACCAGGGAATTGGGTTTTTAAGTATTTGTGAAGAGCTTGTCTGCAGGGAGTTGACTGGGCCTGGCTGTTATTTCAAGAAGGGACATTTCCTGAACTAGAGAAAAGCATTTGTCAGGAGCTTAGCAAGCTTTCACACATTTTGGTTTTGGAAATCTATGTTTATTTTCCACTTGCATCTACATTCTTCTGTCTCAGCTCAAGCACTGAAGTGGGAATCAATATTCAAAAGGGTGCTATTACAGCAGATGTAGACAGGGACATGTGCTAATGGAAAAGGTAGTCGTGTTACTCGATTTTGCTGATAAGATTAAGAGTTTGGTGGCAAAATTACATATGCTGGGGAAGTACCTTCACCCAAAATTCATTTGGGCCTTAAGGCCCATTACACCCATTTTCACCATTCCTTCAGGTTTTTTACAGTGAAGATAAAAAACAAAACAGAGGGTCTAGGAAAAATATAAGCTAAAAATACTCCATACTTCAGTCCACTTTTATTTGTAAAAGTTTATATTCTAGATGAGCTATGCAGCATGTTCTCATGGAACGATTAAGCCTAAGTTGTAACAGCAGACCAACCTTGTGATCTGTTCTTCACAGCTACGGAAAGGAAAGGTCTACTAGAAGTATCCAAGAACCTTGTGAAGCCAAAGGTTCCCGTGAGATTCATTCCTCCCTGTCTCCTATTGAACCTGTACCCCTTAAATAATTTACATGAGTGCAATGAAAGTTTGCAAGCATGCATTTTAAAGAATTCTAAGTTTGCATTGCCATACTGAAGGGGTCTACCGCCAAGAACAGAAAAGGAACAGGGATGCAAAAGCGCCTTTACTAAATAGGGCCATTGATATAAACTTAAATATACATTAAAATCTTTGCCTAATTAAAACCTTACCTGGGAAACATATAATTTAATAGCAGCTCCACGTCCTTACATGTCAAAACGAATCCCACGAGCACCGCAACTAATGAGGTCTGCCTTCCTAGGACTTGGGGTCTTGCTGTTGCTCGACCCCGGTGCCCAAACGAAGCTTTCCCTGCAACGGGAGCGCTCCCGTGGGCACGCTCCCTCCTGGATTATCTCTCTTCTCATAAATGGAGAGATCGCACCGCCTCCGCCTCGGTGGTTTCACGTGCCTGGTTTTGCGGTGCATCTAGAGAATTATTTTGTGAAGCACCCGCCGGGCTGCGCACCTGCCCGAGACAGTCCAGCAACTCACAAGTCCCCAGCGAACAAACACAGGGCAAACCCGCAGCGAGGCCCGCGTCCCCGGCTCAGCCCCGCGCGGCCGCCGAGCCCAGCGGGGCCGAGTTCCGCCCCAGCCGCGCCCGCTGCGAGCCCACGCCGCGGGTGGCCGTCCCACGGGTGTCACGGGCAGGTGGGGGCAGAGCCGACACTACAGCTGCCCTAGCCGCACGGGGGTGGGGAGGGGGCGCGCACTGAACGCTTGACGCCCGCCCGAACGGGGGCTGCGGCAAATGTTTGGGACTGCCGGCGGGGGGGGGGACGGGGGACGGGGGACACGACGGACGTTGCGGGGCGGGCTGCGGGCGAAGCGGCCGGGGCGGGCGGCGGCCGCAGGAGGGTGCTGCGGGAGCGGCGCGGCGCGGTGCGGGCGCTGCCGCAGAAGATGTCGGCGGGGCGGTGGCTGCCGGCGTGGTGGTGGCTGCCGGCGCTGCTGTGGGGCGGCGCGGGGGGCTACGTGGTGGTCAGCTCGGTGTCCTGGCCGCTGCCCGAGGGGGGCGCGGCGGCGGACGAGCTGCACAGCTCCTCCACGGAGGAGGCCCTCCCCGCGCTGCTGGAGGAGGCGGGCGGCCTCTGGAAGCAGAGCTACCCGGCCTCGGCTTACCGGGAGGACGCGGCCCTGGGCTCCGGGCCGGCGGCGCGGCGGCCGGGGCAGGGGGCCGCCCCCTCCAGGATGTTCTCCTACCGACGGGAGGGCGGCGGGGCGCCGGGCCGCGCCGGGACCGCCCGCTTCCTCGCCCGCCACAACAGCTGGGGCTTCGTGGCTACGCGGGCCGCGCAGGGACAGGTACGGTGCCCCCCCCCCGGTGCGCACGCCCGCGGGCTGCCGCCGTCACGCGTTACCTGCTAACGAGCGCCAGCCCCCCGCGGCCGCCCGGCGCTGGGGCCGGGAGCGGCGTGTTGGTCTGTTCCGCCGCCACCGGCGCCGATGTCAGCAGCCACCGAACGCGCGGGGAAAGTAGTAAAGACTCTTTCCAGGAAGAGAAATCGTGTTTGGAGTACCGCAGGGCAGGCACGCTGAAAAAAAACGCACCGGAGAGGCAGAGGAAAGAGCCACAACGTCGGTTTTGCAGACGTCGGGGTTTTTTTCTTTCCTTGCAGCACCCTCGGGCCCGCTCCTGGCCCCGCTGCCTGCCCCGGCCCCCGTGGGGTGAGCGGGGCCCAAGCCCCCTCTGCCTCCCCTGGGCTCTGGCTGTCACCCGGCGGGCAGAGAGAAGGAGCAGGAGCAGGAGCAGGAGCAGGAGCAGGAGCAGGAGCAGGAGGAGGAGAGCCTGCTGGGCTACCACAAAATCTGCCCATCCCGCAGCGGTCCAGCGGTACCAGCTTAAAGGACGATTTCTCTCTCAGGAGCGTTAAGCAAAATAGCTGGGCTGCACTGGAGAATCGGGGTCATTATTTTTTCCAGCTTTAAAATATTTCCCTTTTTAAAATGAAAGGTTGGCATGAGACACAGCATCCAATACCACCCAGACACAAGAAGAGAAAAAAAAAAAACCACAAAACAAAAAAGACAGCTTTAACTTTCTCTTGAAAGGATTCACAGGTTAAGTAACTTACAATTTAAAAAATGAAGTTAGAAGCACGTTAATAGAAAGCTTGGCTGAGATAGTGGCAGTTTATGTTATTGTGAAATACAAAGTAACAGGTTAAAAAAAGATACCATTAAAAAATATATATGTACACACACGAGGCCTGTAATTCTACATCAGATTGTCAGAAATCCTATTAAATCATATGAACTTAACTCTTCTGGTTTACGCTCTCACCAGAAACCCTTGGTGGAATTATTGCCGTAATATAGTCTGCAGTTAGCTGTCTCTAGTTACAACACAGAAGTAATACAGAAAAAGTGGATTCATAATAAAATTTGGAATTGATGAGGGGGGTGTTGCTGCTCTGAATGCTGCCTGTGATCGCAATTCTTTTTGAGAATCCACTGTAACATTAACTGTGCATGACAGACTGAGTATTTTAGGCAATGGAAACATGTCCTGCAATATTCCTGACAGCTACTGTTTTTTTTCATTGTAACTCTTAATAATAAACAAGTATTTTTAGCTTCTAAGTTATCTAGCTTCATTAAAGCATTCCTTCTAAGGAATACTAACAAGGACCATTTATAAGCATTATAAGCATTAAAATTTTAAAGGCATATAAACATTAAAAATCAGAAAGCATACAGTCCAGGTAATAACATCATCCAGGATTTTCTTATTAACTACTCATACTTAATTTGATTTTGATGTAAAGGATTTACCAGTTACATTGAATTAATGCTGAGGGGCGACCTTATCACTCTCTACAATTACCTGGAAGGAGATTGCAGAGAGGTGGGTGCTGGTCTCTTCTCCCAAGTGACAAGTGATAGGACAAGAGGAAATGGCCTCAAGTTGCACCAGGGGAGGTTTAGGCTGGATATTAGGAAAAATTTCTTTACTGAGAGAGTGGTGAACCATTGGCACAGGCTGCGCAGGGAGGTGGTGGAGTCACCATCACTGGAGGTGTTCGAAAAACGTGTAGACGTGGCACTGTGGGACATGGTTTAGGGGGCATGGTGGTGTTGGGTTGATGGTTGGTCTTGATGATCTTACAGGTCTTTTCCAACCGTAGTGATTCTGTGATTCTGTAATGTATTGACTGATAATTTTACTATTTAACATCTAATTGACCATGAGGAAAGAAATATCTGAAGGCATGAAAAAATAGTAATTCATTAAGTATCTGTCATCGTGATTTATAATGGGATGAAGGGCATAGTAGGAGTATAAATCATTATGGACAATATTAATGTGTGTCACTACTGGGCAAGGACATTTTTGCATGCATTACATCCACTGTGTGTACGCAGGTCAGTGTACGGGAGAGAACTTTTTGAGAACTTGGCTCCCTGGTGTCCCTCCTCTGACATGGGAGGAAGGTTTGCTCTGGCTGGCTTGGTGGCTGAGACCCCACCCGCCCCCCATAGCTGAGGTTCCTGTCCAGGCAGATGAGCTGACGTCCAGCTTGACTTCAAACACAACTCTAGCTAAAATGCCTTCCTCTCTCTCTTGGCAAACTGATCCAATCACGTTGCAAATCAAGTCCAAAAGGGGAGGCAAAATTAGCATAAAAAGCAGGCTGAATCAAGGCTAAATTAGGCTTTATATCCTTTTGGGTTTGAGAAAAGGTATCAGCACTGTTTTAGAGTAAACATTTCTTGGCGGTGATGGCATTGATTTTAATGCACTTAAACATTTCTAATTTGGTAGTTCCTTTAAGCTCAGTGGAAGAGAAAATGTTCTCTATAGGGTCGTGGACAGGACTGGGAAGAAGAAAGAGAGGAGACATCTGTTTTCATAGAAGCATGATGGACCTGATTTAGAAGAAGGTCTGTCTCACGATGACAACAGAAAGTGGGAGACTGAGCAATTCGGGGTTGCTCTCCTCTCTGCTAGAGCCCTTGAGGGAATCCCCGACATTGTAAACGGTTTACGTGCAAAGATGTAACCAGTTGCTTATTTGAATTTTGCAGATCCAAGGTATGCCCTATGGGAACTGTTTACTTTTCAGCGACGGTCCTGTCAATAACAGCAGTGGAATCCCTTTCTTCTACGTGACACCAAAGGATAACACTGTGGCAGATCTCCTGAAGAATCCCGTGGCTTCTCTGACCCTGCCAGAGGCAGATGGAAATTTCTGCAGGTAACAGAGTTTTATCTACCTACTGCCACCTTCAGTGAGAACAGAGTCCTCAGAACAAAATGCTGGGTCTCCATGTTCAATGTCCCGCTTTTATTTTTGGCTTTCACCGTCAGCTACACGCCCCTCCTTAGGTTTGTTTTGCAGTAAGTTGCCCCAGTAAAGCACGGTAAAGAAAAGCAGAAGTGTCACTGAAGTGTATTGTAGCATCAACAGCTGGAGTGGCTTTCAGCTTACACATTAACACACCTAAATTTTAATCTCTTCTTGGAGGTGCCTACATAAAATGTAGGTGTTCAAGATCCTATTATAGGCCATGGCAATCTAGTCAATAAAGTCAATAGGGTTTCAAGGGCTGTTCAAGTCACGGTAAAGCAGACACCCGTGTTCTGCAGAACAGCTCTGGAGGCCCTGCTGATTGCCTTGACCGTGCTCTAGCTCTCCAGGGTCTATAAGAGGATCTCAGGCTCTCAGTTCACAAGTTATACACTCAGGACCATGCCACTCTGTCAAAATTTCCACCTCTTCAGAGGGTACAATTGAGGATGATATCATCGCAAATTTTTGACATCTTATATTTCATAAACAATCCCCCACGTAAAGGAAGCCGGGTCTGAGATTTACTGATCTACAGCCAGCCCCGGGTTCACCTCCCCAGAGATAGCAGTGAGTTGACTTCTTCCTAATCATATGTACAATGAATAACTCCAGATTACTGAAGCTTTACATGTGTAAAATGTATGTATGTAAACTCAAAGATGATTCAATTTTCACCTCTCTTCTTGTCTCCTTGAAAAAGACGTATCTCCGCCATATGTTTGTTTACAGTCAAACATGTGGCAAACTTGGCTGGGTCACCCTTGTGTGAAGTGTTATTTCCAAAGGCCTCTTTACATGACGAGGTATATGACACCAAAATTGTGTCAGACAGGACTCCGTTCCCAAAGCAGAACTTAGCTGATGTTCCAAGGAGAGAGAGACAAGAATGGGAAATTACAGGCTGCTTCAGAAAGAAATAGCATTGAAAGTTTTTACCCCAACTTAAGGTCCTCTTTGGGAGAGGAGAGGTTCATCTTAAGAACTGGATCCCAGATTTCCCCAGCTGGGGATTGCCTTGGGTATCATCCCTCTTCTCAAGCCCGCTAACTGAGAACAACACTGGAAAAAGCACTGAATGGTAAATATAAAGCACATTACTGTTACACTTGTCTGTATTTGTCTCCAGAATATACTGTTTTCTTAAGAGTTACATGGTGGCAAAATGAAATGTTTCTTAGTCCTAAGCAGTACAAGTGATTTCAGGCTGACATCCCATTCCCAAGGAATGGAAGTCATGGCTTCCTCTTGCAACATCAAACACCTAATAGGAACCTTCCATTGCAATATTTGTTATGGTCATTCAGCTTTGAATGCTTGAAAAGGTCAACAGAGTGGTGAAGTTAACGCCAGAATGGTTCTGCTTGTTCCTTAAAATTATTTCATTAAATATTTTGAATTAATCCTTTAATAAATAAATGTATCAGTTCTTTCGTAACAGACTAATGGAGCTTATTCCTGCTTTCTAAGCTTTTTCATTCAATCAAATAGTAAGCTGAATATCTAGACCAAGTGCTTAAAAATGTATGTGAAGTCCTATGTCCTATTTTCAGAGGCTCAAGACTCAGAGCAGCTTCCATTGACGATAACTGCTGGCATTGAGCACTTCTGAAAACTACACACCCGTTTAGGCACTTAAGCGTGGACTTTCATCCCTGACTTTAAAAAGCCACTCTTGAAAGTCTTTGCCTTTTATGTTTTAGCAATGTCACTGCCCAATTAACCTGTTTGGGAAGTGCCAATTCATCAACAAAAGGAAATGCTGCATGATTTATAGAAATATGAAATTCATATACATCACAACCCTTTGAGAATATTTATTTGCTGTCTTTCCATTAAGTACCTATTAATTTCCAAACCAAACCACTACCCTTTTGTTCTGTGTGCCAGAGATTTGCTGCTGTTTGTCTTGCAGCCAGGGCAACCTGGATTCTGCCACCCGACTCTCTAGTCTCCTCCACAGCCTGAGACCACGTTCTCAGGTGAGAAGAGCTCTCTGGGCACCAGCAAGGAGCTAAACCTGGATTTCCAAGACAGCTTAGGCCAAACTAATTACCAGTGGCCACATCCCCACTCTCCCTCCCTATGACCAGTCACATGGTCTCCCCCTGTCCCTCTTTCTCACATCAGCTCTGGGCTTTGCCTGACCCTGAGTTGAAACATAAATCTGAAAAAAATTAACCCAATAATATGAATAAGGTTTTCTGCCGGTCCTTCTTCCTTTCTTCCCATGGCCGCTGCTGCTCCCAGCTATGCAATCCCATCCCCTCCCTTCAGCTGACCATATGGTGGGCCTATTTTAGCTCAGTAACCCAGCAGAAATCTCTTCCTTTTTTCTTTTTTTTTCTGGATGACATTTCTACTGGGTTAGTAACTTAAATCAGCTCCCCAAGAACCAGAGGAGTGCAAAGGAGAGGGGAAAGGAGAAGGTGGATGAAAATAGGACATCCTCATTTTAGCATGTAACTGTACTCTAAATATTGAGCTTACTACTGAATTGAGTGCACAGATTCAGAGTCTGATCAGTGCTCCTTGCATTATTTTGTTCCTACGTTCAGTTTGTTTTTCATTATTTCTGGAGTTCTTATCTGGAACAGATGTTGGCTGGCATTTGTACAAAGAACCAGCGATACGGAGAATGAAAAGCTGGGGCATTTCTTGAGCTGCAGTTTGCGTTTTTGATGGTAGCTAGGATGTGAGCAAGCTTTGGAGCTGTCTCATAGCCAGGATGTATGTGGGCACTGGGACTTTAACTTTCTTTTTCCCCTTCCCTCTGTAACCAGGGTCAGAAATGAATTTACATTTTAAACTAGCAACCCATGAGTGATTTTAACATTTTAAACTAGCAACATCTAGTTTAAACTGCAGCCCTGCACAGCATCCTACCATCACCCCACAGAAAGGGCTTCTGTGGGCCGCGCAACAGTGAAGAAGACAACAGGGGTGTCCGGGCCCTGCTGCCAGTGCTTGGGGTTGCCTGTCCCCAGCACTGCCGGCCGCACTGGATGCGCTGCTGGTAACACAGCCAACTGGCCAGCTCTGCCGCGGGCAGCCCGAGCATCCCTCTCGGGGTGCGCTCTACCTGCTGAGATAGCCAGGCTGTGCCGTGCAAACAGCGCGTAACATCCTTGGTGCAAAGCTCCATGTGGTGGCTCAGGTTTTGTACACCAGGTTTCTTCCACTTCTTTGCTCACACTATAGGAGAGGTAAGACCTTTTACTCTGAGAGACCTCAGGTCCCGCTAGTATTAAGACGGTATCTGTGGGGTTTCCTTCGCAAAGGAAAGTGTCATTTATAGATGGTTTTAATACCAGAAGTTCTCTTGGTCAAGGGCATCATTAATTGTTTTGGCTTCAAAATAATTATACAAAATAGCTAAATGAATAATGCTCTACGTGAGAAAGTTCATGTCCTCGTACGCCAGCAATGTATTTGTAGCTTGTTTTCATGTGGAATTTTATTAGAATTTCATTATTAACCTACTCTGAGTTTCAAGAATTAAATAAATGCAAAAGCTGGTCGATGCCTGTAGTCAATGCTCCTGGGAGTATTTGGCACTCTCCTGAAAAATGCTTCTGACCTATGGCACGCAAAAGAAATCTCTGGCCTTTAGAAAGAAAACATAGCTGACATTTCAATAGTCTTCTTGTATCTAATGAGTATCAAGTGACTTGTGTGCTTGTACATCAGTTTTATATTAAATTTATTTAGTAGCAAATTTCATTTGTTTTGTTTCAGAACAGACTCAAACTTTGACAATAAGCATTTTCACTTTTGGGGATGTGAGGAATACAGGGTGGCCTTTTTGGTTCTCCAGCCTTAATATTTAATCAGCTGGAGAAAAAATTTGAAACGCCTAATCTAATAAGAGAAATAACATGTAATAACGAAAGAAAGAGAGCTGCGATGCATCTGAATAGGCACTAATTGTGAGACATTATAATGTTGCTGCTACAGTCTGGATTCCTCATCTCTGACCTAGAGATTGCCATTTCCCAGAGGGAGACAGGCTGAGCTTCTCTGAGAAGGCTCTCTGATGGCCAGGCTATGGAAAGCATTTGTTAGCAACTACGCTGCATCCTATCTGAAGGCTGATAAATGGAAAATAGAGGCAAGAAAAATTAAATGGTTCAGGTCTATAAATAGACTAGAGCTGGCATGTCTATGCCACCAACAAGCTGAAAAGATTGAGCCCCATTCTTACAGCTTTCAGAGGGAGCAAGACCGAGCCCGACGTTAAAGAATAGAGCAGCTATTGTTCTAAACGCATTTGCCAACGCACAGGCTGCTCAGAGGATCTCCCTTTCCAAGTAAGCTCCTGGGCCTGCCTCATTACAGCTGCAGTCTGGAAAACAGGCAATTAATTTTAAACGTGTGTCGCCTCCTTGACATCAGGTTCAGCACATTCGTAGGGACCAGCTGCAGCTTTCTTAGAGAAGGAACGGTTACCCGGCTGCCATGAGCTGGTTTTCATACAAGGGAAAAATAAAGAAAAGCAACGAGCTTTGGAGCCAGTCCACCAGTTGGTTTTCCTTTGCTATTAGTTTGGAGGATGGTGTTTCAAATCCACACTGCAGACTGCGACTGATTTTGAGGGACTCAGATTCCTCTCCTGGGTTATGACCTGCATCACAGGTGGCTCTGTCAGAGCCATTTTACACACCATGCTTCATCTACTGCTTGAGGTAGCAGATCAGCACAACCAGGCAGATATAAGCTGGCTCCATAGGTTTCCTAAACTCTGCATTGAAAAGGCTGACGGGAAGCGCCAAGCATCTCCAATGCTTCTGGATACCATCAGGCCATGGGAAGAGGAGAATAATTTGGTGGGTTAGGGTCCTTGCTACATGATGGATCAGCAGCGTGCATAAACTGCTGACTTCATTCCTGGGCAATCCTGAGAGATGATAAGGCTGCCATGGGTGGCAGACAAAACTTTTGAGATGTCAGTCAGCCATCCAACATATAGTTGCCTCTGGATATGTAGAGTCGCTGTCTGTTAACACAAGGATGAATATAACAACGACATTTGGCACTGCACCTTCACACAAAGAGAAATGACGCACGCAGAAGACAAAGGCTGAATCCAGACATCCCTCAATTTTTGAAATCCACCTCCTGGCTCTGTGGCACAGACACATTTCTAGTTCTGGTATTTATATTGGCCCTTTTTAGTCATATGCAAATAATTATGTCAGTAGCTGTTCCTGAAAAATCTGTATTTAAAAAAATCAGGAAGATACCAAATTAGAAATTCAAACATGAAACCTACTATCATCATGACCCAATGCACTCAATATAGCTCTAAATTACTATTTTCTTTCTGTATTCTTAAATAGCCAACTTCCCAAAATCCCTTTCTAGTGAAGTAGTATGTGTTTCTCTGACTCTCTTTACAGAAATAGTTGATGCTGTGATTCTTTTTTTTCTTCCCTGTGAATTGTCTATGGTTAAACTATATAAAAATTTCCTGTCTGAAACACAGAGTTCAGTTAAAGCAATGAGTTGTTATTGTCAATGAAGACAGACAAACAGGGTGACTTCACTTAAGAAATTCTAATTAAAACATTCTAGGAAGGACTATCTTCTAGGAAGAGTGAAATTATGTAAAACATGAAAGCAGGTATACTATGAATGCAGGCTCACTTATATGCAGAATAGCCATAGTACCAATACTTTTCAGCTCCCAAGCCTGACTTCAGATTCAGAACAGAAGACTGCTTGTCCAAAAGCAAAAGCAAAGATGCCTTTTAACTACCTTTGCTGGCTCTCAAACATGTCTGATAAAGAAATTCTTGTCAAAATCAGAGCAGGGTAGGACAAAACTGCCCAGCTGTATCTAGCTGAAGGCCAGCAACAGCTTTTCAGATTATGAAATTGCTTTCCGCAGAGATTTTGTTTGACGTTCATGCCACGCAGATTAGCAGCACCAATACATTCTTTCTGCCTCAGAGACTCTGGTAGTTAGTGGTGAGCAAATGAAATGTATGAGGAGGATAACTTGCTTTCCAAAATTAATCACATTTATGAATCAAAATTATAAGCGCTTTACAATAATTCTCTGAGGACACAGCATTTCCTTCCTTCCTTTCTGTGGATTTCAGGGGACAAAAAACCCTATGATGCATTGCGTATACTAGAAAATAACTCTGAGTCTTCACCTCATGCCCAGTTTGAGGCTAGGCGAAGAGGAGCCTGCACAGGGTGACAGGGTACCTACCTTGCATCCATGGGAGGTGGCAGGGATGAGCTGTTCCCCACCTCCTAATTGCATGGCTTTGTACAGCTGCTGCTGCTGCTGCTGTGGGAAGGTCAGTATGTGTGCAGACAGTCATTGCCCTTATGCCAGCTGCATGCTCTAAAGCAGAAAAAAAATGTAGGAAGACTGTTCTCTTGGCTCTCTGGCTTTCCTTTTCTGCAATAGGAGAAAGCTGCTTCCCAACTTCTTTTCTTTTCCATTCTGCTCAAGAAACAGAGGGGTAGAAGCAGTGCTTTCTCACAGGGCAGGGAGAACTGCATTCAGGGGAGATGGGGAGGATTTATGGATCCTGACAGGGAAGATGGAAGGTCCTGTCTGCTCAGGGGGGTGGAGGAGGAAGGCAGCTCCTCTGTGGGAAAAGGAGGCTGGGGAAGAAGAAAAAGAGAGAGATTCCCCTCCACAGACCCCTGATTTCTCCCCCAGTCCCTGGAGCGTTACTGAACCCTCCCACCTTCCTCCTACCAATTCCTTCTCAGGGACATCTGGCTTTCCTTCCCAAATGCCTCCTGAACTCCTATTTTTCCTTTACTGCTGATCCATGCCAGATGTGTTTCACCTCACTAACGGGCTGCAGAGGCTGAGAATGAAGATAATACTCAGAGGTGCTTTTGGTCAGAAGCCAGGAGACGCAGCATTGTCAGTCAAAGCAGAGATCTCAACTGCGAAAGGGAATCCTATCAAATCCCAGCATCATCACCTCGTCTGCCAATATAACCACATCAGCCTGAATTATGGGCTCATCAGGTCTGCACTTGGCTAGTTGTTGTATAGGAACCTTCTAATTAAAATCCAAAAGATGGCTAGTGTAGTAAACAAATTAATGAGTAGGTGGCACTCTTTACTCTGAACCACTCTTGAACCATGACCCAGAAGTGCTACACAGTAAATTAAGTGGGACGTGTTCCCCAGCAGCACGCTGCGCTGTTGGGAAACATATTTCACTTGGACATAGGCTTCTCCTTAGGCTCAGTAAAGCTGGCACCTTTGTAAGCGCATGCACCTCATGCTCTCATCTCACATGCTTGGAAGAGACAACTGCCTGGACCGGGTCAATCTCTGCATACCTAGTTTGCTCACCGTAAGCAGAGGAACGGAGACAATCAATCAATTCCTCTTTCTTCACAAATCAGATGAATAATTAAGATAATCTCTTTTAATGCACAGTGTTCTTATACAATGCATAAACTGAATCTTTTTCCATTTTAATCTGGCTTCCCTCAATTTCTGCAACAAGGTGTATGTATTTCACATAAGCATAAAAAAATAAAGGTGTTCCCTATTGCTTGGTCCCCTTCCACAGTTCCCTGCTTTCTCTTTCCCTCGGTTCATATTTTATAATAGCCTTCATGAAAACCTCTCCAGGGAGACAGAGGACGTTTCCTCGACAGAGAGCGTCACCGGCATGCTGTCCCTCCCCATGGCTCTGCCTCCCCCTTGTTCCCCATCAGTAGTGCACAAATGTTATATAAAGTCATTCCTCCTCACCTACTTGTTCTTGTGCCAACAGAGATAAAAGGAACCCAAGGACTGAGAGCTGAATATGCATTTACTTATACAGAAGGCAAGAAATTACTAGTGAATGCATGACTAGACCCTACAGATGTGAGGGAGGAATATTTTAGTAAATATACCTATTTATCCCTGGCATCCCTTTATTATTTTTAGTAAAAAGATGAGCTATATCCCTGGCTATATTCCTTTATTCCTGGGAAGCAAAGCTTGTATTTACATTAGTTGCACCGGTAACACCACTGAAAATTCAAGACCTGTTCACAATAGAGGTAGAAGCAGTAGCTGTAAGTTTAGTGATTTTTGATGGTTTAGAAAGTATAAAAGTAATCATGCATTATTAAGGAAATACTATGCCAAAAATGATGTGGAAACAGATTTACTTCAGAATATGAAGGGCTCCTTTGATAAAGAAAATACTCTAATACTAATGTAAGATTAGAATACAAGGTTCCTATTCTGAAATAGAAAACCTATGATAAGAGGCAGTGCTAAAAGCAAAGCCAACAAAGTAGTAATGCAATGTACCGAACCCAAATGTAACATTGTCTTGTTCAGCTCTTCCAAAACTTCATCAAACATAATCTTAACAAGTAATTTGTTTGCCTCATTTCCCAGAAAAACAAACTGACCCTCCAGCATATTATTCCAATGTGCAAAATACAGTTTGAATAACTTTAACGGGGAATGATAGTATTGTGTGTGTTGGTTAGCGTTAGACCCTGACCCACGAGGGAAGAACATAGAGAAAACTGCAAACAGAAGAAGCAGCCAGGGAAAAAAACAGAAATAAAACCATTCAATATGTACGTACAGTGAGTGGCTTTCATTGTCAGCCAAATAAGTGGAGAGCAGTTTTTCCTGTAAATCAGGGAAGAGTCACATCTGACACCAGTCCTATCAGGCAAAACCATCTCAGCAAAGGCAGGCAGGATTCACTGCTTAACCACAGCAACGTCAGGTCTACTGCCTACTCAAAATAATGAGTATGCTTTTAGAATAAACATGTATTTGCACAAAAAGATCAACTGCTTGTAATTTGAGAAGGTGTCAGACCAAAATCTCTCACTGCTCCTTATCACGCCCAAATCTATCGCCTTGATCCACTCTGTGAAATGCAGACATTCTTTAATAACAATTTCTTTCTAATTCCTCTCTGAAAGTAATTCCTCTCTGAAAGTAATTAACAACGTCTTGCCTAGGAGATACAGCCAAGATAGGCACTTGCAAATACGCCTGCTTTTCCCAGCTCTTTAGTTGTTTTACAGTACTGTTACGCTCCGGAGGAAAGGTTTCACACACACAGATACACAGTTACTAGTTTAAAGCAAACTTCTGAACTGAAATTTTGCTAGCAAGAAGTCCCTTCCCTTCCATATTTTTAAGAGTCATCTAGTTAAATATATAAAGGTAGGTAGAGGCATCGATGCAGTATTAAGCACAAAAGATAACAACAGATCAGGAGATCACTTCAAATGGACTTTAAGACTGCTATCCAGGGCCAACAGTTGGAAGAGTGTGGATCTGCACTGCCCTGGCTTCTGGACACGCAGGCCCTGGGATGACACCCTTTGTATGTGGGATTCGGCTCCTCTCTACAGCTGCATACACTGTATTCACCTATATTTATTTGTGGCTTGGTGGGCGAGCTTCTCGTTGGACCACGGATGCCGAACAGGCCACACAACACCCAAAGCCTACGCAAAAGAAATGCCAGGAGCTACGGGTGTCCCCGGGGCATGGAGCCGTGCTGCTGAGGGACAGGATGCTCTCAGGCCGCTGTAAGCCAGCTGGGAAACCGCATCTTCAGCACGCAGTAGGAGTTAGCGTTGAGGATCTACAGCGTGCCAAGGTGACCATGTAGACAGGTTTGTACTCTGAAGATACGCTGATAGAAATAAACCCAGTGTCAGGGTAGGGAATGCAGATTTTCAGGTACTGAGAACACCATTCATTTATTACTGCATAATAAAAAAAAAGTGTACTGGAGAAAATTAGACCATTATTTATTGATGTGAACAGAAAATTTGAGCTTGATCCTTGGCGGCTGCCCTTCCTGCCATGCAGAAGAGGCGGTAGAGGAAAAAGAGTACGAGTGGAGTTTGTCCAGAGGTCGTTAAGCTGAACACCCCCTGCAGACAACTGCTGCTCCAGACTGAACAGGATGCTGAAAAAATATCCCAGAGATGATGTGACTGCAAATGGCTCTTTGGGGCTCAGGCTACAGATGGTGCCACGTGCTTACTGGGCATAGCTGAGTATCAATCAGCCTGCTATATACTTCCTTGCGTGTCTCTGTTCATGGCCCTATCTATAAAAGCAGATACTTCTTCCAGTGAGCTACACAGTCTTTCATAACCATCTGCGGGGAATCTGCAGGTGTTAAATTAGCTGCAGGAGGATGCCCATATGTTTCCTGCATGCAACAGACACATATTGAGAATTACAACCAAAAAAAAAAGAGCCATTGCAGATTGCACATAGTTAAGGCTAAAGGGCTCAAGCCAAGATCTTTAAGTAAAATCGCACACAGATGAGATGTAATTGAGTGTGATTTGCTGCTTCAGATTAAAGCACAGAAAAGAAGAAACGCAGTCTTCATTTCCTAATGTAGTTTTTCGGGCTTATGTTCTTATGTGGGGAGACAGTCCTGTGAGATGCTAAGCAGTCTCAAACTGCTGGCAATGGCACTTGGGGCTGCTCAGCACTTGCCAGGATCAGGCCATTGCAGTCATTTCATACAACTTTTTTTTGCAACTGGTCAATTTACTTGTGATTTATATCCTTGTATTGTATATGACAGAGTCAGCAATTGCCCTGCAGCTGCTAATGAAAGTTATTTATCATTACTGTATAGAAAGAGCCAAAAAGCAACAAGTACGTTCCCTGTCTTGGTCTGAAGGATGAAGGCAGTTGGAGAATAATTTTTAATAGACCTTACTTGTCTCTTTGGTGTAAAGCAGTTGAA
Source organism: Gavia stellata (assembly GCF_030936135.1). Taxonomy (NCBI): domain Eukaryota; kingdom Metazoa; phylum Chordata; class Aves; order Gaviiformes; family Gaviidae; genus Gavia; species Gavia stellata. The sequence goes on from NC_082594.1 coordinate 71,287,954, forward strand.
AAATGGGTAAAAATGAACAAGGACTGAGTTTCTAGGATAGGCACAAGGAAAAGACCTTATGTTTTACACACAAATACACATATGCATGCTTATTTTGTAGGCATAGGCACAGACTAACCATCTCACTATTTCTCTTCAGAATCCTGAATTGAGGTCTGTACATATGTCTGGGGAAACCGCCATTTTCACATTTTTTACAATCTAAAATATATTAATCCAGTTTTTAAGAGCATAAATTAAGACTAAGCAAATCTCTACAGCAGAGATCAGTTTCAGGTGAGTATTCCTTCAAGAGCCCCCCCCAAATGTTATAGCTGGGTGTACAAAAGACTTGCAAGGCTTGACAAAATATTACAGCTTTTTATATGCAAGCAGGAATTTGTATTTCTCCAAAACCCTTAACAAAGAAACCAAGCTATTACACATGAGCATTCTCCTCTGTGCACAGAAAAAATGTAATTGATCCTGAGGATCCAAGGTGCGCCAGGCTGACTCTCACAGGACAGATGGTCACGGTGCCTCCGGAGGAAGTGGAATTTGCCAAGCAAGCAATGTTTTCCAGGTCTGTATGTAATAGCCACATAGTAGAGTGCAGCCTGCAGGTTTGAGACAAGTATGTGGCCGTTTGGTACAGAAAATCTGAGAACTAACAAGCCTGATCTTTACTTTGGAGCCATGAAGCATGTTGGCTCCTGTGTGGCTTGGAATGACAGGCATTGCTGTGCGTCCTCCGTTTAACTCTTGAGGTAAATGCAATTAGTCAGTATTGGGCTCCGGTAAGGCACGTGGTTTATAATCTGGGGACTATGAAAATATTTCACCTGGCTCCGAGGAGAGATTCGGTACATCCAGGGTGTATTTGTTACCTTTAACGATTCTTCCCCACTTTAGGACAGGTAGTGCTCTTCAGCCACAGCCCCCTGCTCAGAGATGGGGCAGAGCTCTGCTGCCTTTGGGCTCACACCTGTTTGCAGGGTGGAGCTTACCGGTTTTATTACCTCTCCTGACACACCACAACACCTGCTACCAAAGCCCTCATACTTACAGAACAGTCTCCTTTGAACCGATGCAAGCACAAGCCTGACACACACACACACCCGGGGCGTGCCCCCGTGTCCTCCAGTGGGACTTCAGAGTAACAGGCACGAAAAGCCGGAACCTTAGCTGGGGCACACACCTCCCAGACAGGCTGCCAGGGATGGTCCTCCAGGCACACCCCGCCTGGTCAATCACATACTGCTGGGAAACTGGGATGAGCTGGGATCCGAAAGAGCCCAGAGGCGATATTCCCTCTAGCCTGCTGGAAGGGGTTAGGGTGGGACCCTGTCAGCGGGTGTCCCATCGATAGCAAATATGGGACCAGGGATGCATGGGGCCTATACTGGCACACAGGCCTTTTTTACAAACTTTGCAGAAATCAGATTCCTACGCAAGCCAGAGTCCACCAGCACCTTGGCAGCGGATGCTCCGCTGTCAGGGAGCAAAAGCCAGACTGAGACGGTGAGGGCTGCCGGGGCTCACCCCATCCAACGCTGACAGCAGCTGGAGCCCTTTCCCAACGCCACAGTTGTGGGTGCTCAAAGGGACATCTCAGAAAATGGTGGGAAACCCCAGCTCAGCCCAGAGGTTGCCAAACCAAACGCCGCCTCTGCAGGGGCAGAGGGGCAATGGGCCAACCCTGCCCTGACTTGTACCGCTTCCCCCCATGCTCCCGTGAACGCTGCGACTCGAGCTGTTGTATCTGCTCCGTGCACCGCTGCCGAGCATCCCACAGCATCCCACAGCATCCTCTGCGGAGGCACCCGCGGGGGCTTGGGGACCAGATGTCTGCACCCAGTATTGCTGGCAGGAAGGGTCTCTGAGCTAGCTGTAAGGGCAGGCCCAAGAAATGAGATAGAAATACAGGACTGTAGCAAGCAACAGCTCAAAGAGGCTGGGCTCTGCCTGCTAGCCAGTTTTATTAGCTCTCCTGCCATGCTGCCACAACTGCTACCAAAGGTGTAGTATTTTCAGAACACTCTTTCCTTTGAACAGATAGAAGCACAACCCTGACACACATTCAGCGCATCTCCTCTAACCGTTTTTCACTTACTTAGACAACAAACAACATCTGCCCTTAGAGATTGGGTTCTGCAACGGGGGACGGTGGCGTTCACCGGCTGCCTTCGCTGCAGTTCTCACCAGACCAGGGCGTGGAAGATCATACATGTTACCGCAAGGGAGGGCAAAAAAGATGAATGGCGGTGGTTCTCAGATCTCAGGTTTCACTCTGGCTGAGCACGCTAGGCTGAAGAAAAAAGCAGACTATGCATATGCTTTGGCACATTTTTTAATTTTTTTTTCTTTTCTTTGTCCTTCCAGGCACCCGGTGGTAAGAAAGTGGCCTCGCAGCTATGAGTGGTTCTTCATGAAAATGAACATTGAGCACATCTGGTTTCAAAGCTGGTATGGAGAAGTTTCTGCCATTGCAGTAGAAGAGTATTTCAAAGCAGTTCCAAGCAAAGGATGACTGAATGGGCTTCGAGATAGAGATCTGAGTTTCCTTTCCAAACACCTTTAAAATTTCATGCTGGATGGTTACTTTACAGTGATTTTTTTTTTTTCCCCAAAAAGGCTTCAAAAAAGCGCTGTCTTACATGGACCAGAGTGAAAATAAACCAACACAGACTTTCAAATTATAAAGGAGACGTGGATACAAGCCCTACCCTGCAATGTGCGAACGTGTCATTTCAAACAGGCAATGCATCATCTTGAATGCTGCTTAAAAATGCTTTGTATCTGTTTGTTTTGACTTTTATTGCTGTGTACCCACAGGGAAACTACAGTATGTGCTAAATATAATGTTCTGATTTACGGAAAAAGCAAATTGCCTACTCAGAACCCTGCATGCATTGTGGAGGTATTACTGCTGCTTGGTCTCCCTTGATTTCTAAGTAATCTAAAACAAGCTTAATAGCTGCAAATCTAGATATTTAAGATTTTTTTAAAAATTTTGCTAAAGCTGTCCTCATTTGCTAACTTACATTTTCTACATGTGCTTTTCCCTAATTATCTGATTTAATATTTCACTTGGAAATTGAGTAGAAATTCTCTCTTTTAGTAGAAAAAATGCAAGCAGCTCAAACAACACGCCTCCAGTACAACTTGTCTCTCACTGACGCAGAGCTGATTAAACATGTTAAGGGCCCAAACCAAATCAGCCCCACAAGGATTATCCCAATACAAGTATAAACATTCTCATAAGAAGAATTTAAGTAAATGTTCTCAGCTAGCCTGTTCCTATTATGAGACAGGAAAAGTATTTTTAATAGTCTGTAGTCCCAATTTTTTTTGCATCCCTTCTCCAGCCACCGCTTTATTTTTAACTCATTTGTGCAACTGTTTTTTGTAAACATCACTAACTCATCTAGGGGTGGAGCCAGTCCCTTAACTCTGTTTCCTCACCAAGTTTTAAAGGGCTTGTTCATGCATTTATTTTTTAAAGAAGCCTGAAGATAGGTATTTCAGGCCATGAAAAACTCATTTTCCTAGTATGGAAAGTGCAAACTTTGTTGCAAACACGTTATGAACAGGCAACTCGTGATAATACCAAAAGAGTTCAAAGGTATTTTACTCATCTTCAGCCCTTTCTCTAGATGTCATGGTAAACTTATCCTGCATTTCCTAAGGGTATCACAAAAAGAAAGGTCCCATGGCTAACCAGCCAAGTCATTACACAGTTTGCAAATTATATGGCTGTTCTCCCTGTTACATTAAGAAAGAGACACATTGAGATTGGGTTTCTGTGCCTGTCGGGGAGGTCTTCCAGCATCCCTGGGAGGGCACCTGAGCTCTGGACACCAGCCTGCACCACGGCTGGGCTGAGGAGGAGCCTGGGTCCCTGGGCGAGTGACCTGAGCTTGTGCAGGTTAATCCCCAGGCAAAGCTCAGAGGCAGCTGCGTGAGCTATGACCAGCTGGAAGCCAATTAAGTGTAGCTGAGCTTGTTTTGGTTCAGGCATGGAGAAAGGGAGTCATTCCCAGTGCGGAGCTGGGCACCATGCTGGTTTAACTACCAGGGGCTGCTTAGCCCTTGAGCAAGTTCAAGGCTCCGGGCATCACTACCATTCCTGATATTCTGTAAGAATCTAAGACAAATGCGGGGGAAAAACTTTGTTTAGGCACTTACAAGCATTTTTTTTCTTGTCTCATTGCCAGAGACTCTGTTAGCAGTGCAGATCTTTTGCAGAGGTAATTACGCAAAGGGAGGAAGCGTCCTGCCTGAATCCATTTCCTTTTTTTTTTCTTGGCAGACGAGCAACATTTTCCCATTTGAGTTTGCTCCCAAATCTTGCACTCTGTAATACTGAAGCAAAATGGCCCATCCTGTACGGATTTATAAAATACCATCAAGTGAAATCCTCCTCAATTCATATCATATTGCCATGGAGAGCTTTGTCCACCTTGGATTTGATACTTTGCCCATTAGGATTAATGGGGCTTTTAAAACTGAGTTCAACAGGCAGAGCGATAGACCCTGTAAGGGAATCTCCACAGGTCTAACATTTCTGTGCAACTTTAATTACACGTTTCACTATTCCAGTTCACTGCTATTCCCAGAGAAACCTGAACTGCCTATTCTCTTCCCCCACCCCTAAACACGCACACACAGAGACACACAGACACAGACACACACATGAAGAGATTAAGCAAATCCAGTGTAAAAGCTTAATGTTTAAACACGCTAAAGAAGAGAGGAAGAATTTTAGAAATGCTGCTGTTACTACACTCTCAATTTCACTTACAACCTTAGACAGCCTGATAACTCTTTAATTGACAACTGATAACTTTAATTACATGTTTCGTTATTCCAGTTCACTACTATTCCCAGAGAAACCTGAACTGCCTCTTCTCTTCCCCCACCCCTAAACACACAGACACACAGAGATTAAGCAAATGGAGTGTACAAGCTTAATGTTTAAATAAGTTGAAGAAGAGAGGAAGAATTTTAGAAATGCTGCTGTTACTGTACTACTATACTCTCAATTTCACTTACATCCTTAGACAGCCTTATAACAGTGACACGGTCCTATGTCCTATCCGTTAACTTATTAACACTCTTGCCTTAAAGCAGTAAGGGATTGTATCAACAATGTTCAGTAGAGCTTTAACTATTTAAGAAGTTAGTGTGCACAAAAAAAGGTTTTGAATTTACAATACCCTACTTGCTATAGGCTGTCTCCCTGCACACCTAGATTAATTGGAGTAGCTTCTGTATTGTAAACTGACACATTCATCAAGAAGCTTTTCTATATGGATCTGCCATGAGGCTCTTGACAGAACTTCAAAACATGAAACGGCGATGGCATGTAAAGTGACAAAAGGGGCTACATGAAGAAATGCCATCTTAAATCACCTGTTCTCATTTCACGCTTCCTTCTCCCAAGGAATAGCTACCATTTCCTTGAAAGTCTGTAGAAATTAATCAAAAATATGACCTGCAGGTTTTGAATGGAATTTTCTGGAGCAAAAAAAGAGGAGGAGATAGTAGTTTGCTTAATTGGGTTTTACGTTATTAATTATATACTAGTTTCAAATATTTTGTTTAAACTGGCACATGTCTCAAGTGATATTGGTCATCACATAGTAAGTGATGTTTGTTAAAGCTTTTAACCCAAAGTGTGTTATTGAGATATCATAATAAAATTATAGTTCCTTGAGACTGTAACGGGTCTGATCTTGCTTCAGTTCAAGTCAATAGCAAAAATTCTATTTCTTTTTTGTGTTTTAATTATTAGATCAAATAAGCATTTTTATAAAAGGTCTTGATAAGCCCTTATTAATTTATTAAGCATTTCAACTAGTTGATGTGTAATTTATTTCCACGTGTTCTGTATTTTAGTTATTTCTGTAGCTTCCCCAAAAAAGCTTGTTGTGCAATGTGTATTATTTAAAACTTTAACTGTGGTTTTGCAATATTTAAGAGATGCATTTAGTCATGTCTGTATACTTGCTGAAAAAAGGAAGACAAAGTTCTAAACTTGGGTTCTCACTTTTTTTGCTAATTTGTGAAAAAGTAATGCATGTACAGGATTTAAGCACAGCTAGGTTGAACTGCTGTTCTTATTTAACCAAAGAATGCTCCATTTCTGATGAAATTTTCATCACTTCGGTGGATGAAATGCAACCTGTCTCGTTTCTGGATGTGTATTGCAATTTGCAATGTATTTTGATTTCTAAAGATACTGAATGTTGTTAAAATGCCTATCAAGAAGAAATGCAAATAAAACAAATTTCAAAGAGGAAACTGCAGTTAGAATATTCTTGAATCTGCAGTACAGCATTAGCCAGAGTAACTGACCTTTTGCTGACAGCCATTAGAATTTCTATCTGATCTGGACATCTGTGCTTTTTTTCAGTTTTCCTGAACCAAGCTAATTTCTCTCAAAATACTTCTGGGAACTGAGTCTCAGCTCTGCGTTGGTACAGCCTCGCTTTTCTCTGGGGAGAAAAGTCTAGCCAAGCACCTTTCATCTTTCCTTCATCTTCTCACTACTGTCAGCTTTGCTTTCACCCTGGCAGTTAAATGTCACTATTAACAATGCTTGCTCTTCTTTTCTGCATGTGGGGACTGAGCACTCACCTCTCAGGTGTGCGTTAATAGTGTTTTGGAAGTTTTCTCAGTGCTATTTCTTCCATTGCTAGCCTTACTCTTACAAGTTCTTGTTACGGCTTGTTCTCTGCTGTCTACTTTCCTCTGGCACGTTTTCTTAAGCCAAGGCTGACAATTTACCTTTTCATCTTACTTTCCTGCACCATCTCCTTTCAACAAAATTCAAGCTCTGCCACTAGAATTCCCACTTCATATCCGATAAAGGTTATAGGAAACAGCCTGTGTTTCCTATTTACACTTTACAGTCTTTGTCTTGCCACTGGTTGGACTGCATTTGCTGTGAGGACCGTGACAACAGTTTCCTAACCCGCACAAATCACAGTCAACATCAGCTTCCTATTTCCAGTGACACCATATTCTTAAAAGAACATTTCCTGCAGCTGTTCTTTTCCTTTTTACCGACTCTTTTTACTTTTATCCCGTTTCCGGAGTGATGCCTATTCTGATCACACTAAGTGTCTTTCACTTTTTTTACAAAAAATTCTGATTTGAACAACGTTTTTGGACTCAGTAAAGTACTATCACTTTTTTGTATCTGCTTTTTGCCAAACACTGAATTTGTGCTCCTTCTGAATTGCCTGTCATTTGCCATCCTTCAACGTGGCTCACCCTTTCGCTGCCTCTACTCTGTTACCACCTTCACGCACCCTCTCTCATCTAATATTCTCCTGCTCCTCTGTTGCCTCATCCTCTTTTTCCTAATTTTTTCTTCATTAACTCTAGTTTTTCTGTGTTCTTCCCTCAACTTCCAATTCCTTCTCCACAGCCCCTTCCACCTTACTTTGTCTGCTCAGTCTTGGCTGTCTTCTTGATTTTGCTACTTTAATCTTGTTCTCGCAATTCTCAAGAGTCCTAACACTGCCAAGTATTCTGGGAGAATGCTATAGAGTTACTTTAAAGAATGCTTTCGGTTTGAAGTAAGTTTATTTATGTCTGTATGTATGTGTTTGTTTATTTAAACACCGAGTGTTTGTTTATTTAAACACCGACTCTAGAACAGAAATGGGAACATACTGGCCTTGGTGCTGACACAGAGTAGGGCAGTTCACCTTCCGCACAAACTATTCCAGGCTTTACTAGACCCTGCCTGCGTCAGCAGCCACACCATATAATCATGATTAGGAAGAAAAGGACATTACCTAAGTTTGACGTTGTATGATGACATAGGTTAACAATGCATGGTCACACAACTGTTGACTTCTGCAGGAAAACCAGGTGTGTGAGACCATTCAAAAAAGACTGGTAGCTGCTGAAAACAAGCGATCCATTTCAGAAGCTGGTAAAAGGTACAGATGTCTTGTATGACAGAACAGGTTTAAACATGTTTATTTAACAAGAGGTGTATAACAAATAATTCTATTTAATGGAAAACGAATCCGTAAAATGATCATGTTTATTCAGTACCTTTATCTCTTATTTAAAGGCATTTTTCTCCAGGTTTTTTAATGTGGTACTGACCCTCTTACTATTTTTCATCCTTCTGAAATGAGCTCCCCTCAGGACAACAGCGCCCTTCCTGTCTGAACTTTGGGTGGCTTTCTTCCCTTCCCCCTGCCTCGTTGCCCATCACCCTACTCCTGGCCGGCTTCTGACCACCCCTTCTGCCCCTCCGCTCTTGCTTCCCGCCGTCCAGCCGCCTTCCACTCGGGAGGACGCACTTTACCCCGGAGCGAGGGCGAGGTGTGCCCCGGAGGGTGGAGTAGTGACTAATTTAAATTCAGGCGTGTGTCACTGGCCAAGGTGGTGGACTGGACTTAAAACTGCCACCCACCGCAGGGGTTAAAGGCCAAGCAACGTCCAAGGGCTCCTTCGTACCGGGAGGCCGGTGCGGGGAAAGCTGCAGTGGGTACCCTCCGCCCAGAAGGCGCTGTATGTGAATCCCCCGCGGGCACCGGTTGCGCGCAGGGGGCCGGCTTGCTCCCCTCCCCCGAGCCTGTGGCCCCCGACTAGGCCCAGCCTAGTCCGCAGGCGCCCCGGGCCGACACCTCTCCGCCGCGGCCCAGGCTGACCGAGGGACCACGCTCCGCCACACGCTCCCGCGCCGGCGGCCCCCAGCCCCGGGGGCGCGGCCGGCGGCGAAGGGGGCGGGCCGCCCCTCGCGGCGCGGCAACGGCCGCCCGCCCCGCCCCGGCTCCCTCCCGTCCCCTCCCGGCATCCCCCGGGGGGGAGGGGAGCCCCTTCGCGGGGGCGGGGCCGCGCGTGCGCAGCCGGTCGGTCGGGGCGGCCCGGCCCGCCCTCCCCCTCGCCATTAGTCGCGGCGGCGGACGGGCTCCGCCCGGGGCGGGCGGCGGGGGGGTTACCTGCGCGGCGCGGGGCGGCCGCCGGGCAGAGTGAAGCGCGGCGGCGGCGGGGCCTCCTCCCGCTCCTCCTGCTCGCGGCAGGCCGCGTCGCGGCGGCGGCGGCCGGGCCATGGTGCGGCGCGCCCGGCTGGCGCTGGTGGCGGCGGCGCTGGTGGCGCTGGGGGCGCCGGTGGGTGAGGGCGCGCGGGCCCTGGAGTGGTACACGGCGTGGGTGAGCACGGCCTACGTGGAGCCGCTCAGCAACCGCACGGTGCGGGGCAACACGGAGAGCGGCCGCTACGGGGACAGCTCGCCCAAGGAGAGCGCCCAGGGCCTGGTGGGCATCCCCCGCGGCGCCTCGCCCCGGCACATGGAGGGCTGCGCCACCGACACCGACTACGACGTGCCGCTGCCGCCCGGCGGCCGCGGGCCCCCCGAGGGCGACCCGCCGCCCTGGATCGCCCTGGTGGCCCGCGGCGGCTGCACCTTCAAGGACAAGGTCACCAACGCGGCGCGGAAGCGGGCGGCCGCCGTGGTCATCTACAACGAGGCCCGCTTCGGCAACAGCACCGTCTCCATGTCCCACCTGGGTGAGCGGGGACGGGGCTGGGCGCTCCCCGCGCTTGCGGGGGGTCGGGGGGGAGGGCGGCTTTGTCTAACGCCGGTCCGCCTCGGTGGCGCGGGAGCGCGGCTCTGGGCGGTGAGGGATGGGGATGGCGGGCAGGTGGGCAGAAATACCTGTAAAAACGGTACAAAGAGCCGGGTTTTTGTCTGCTCTTCCTTTAAACCGCGCTGGGAAAACGCCGGGACCGTCTTCTGTCTTCCGAGTTACAGCTCAGGTGCCGAGGAGAAGACGCGGCGAAGCCGTCGAAACGGGCAGCCGTGTAACCGACTGCGGTCGGAGGCATTGGGAGGACACGGTTACATTTAAAGCTACCTTTTTGCTGTGTACCCCCTGGCAGAATGGCTACAGCGGTGACAGGTAGGCTGCTTTCCGCAGGCCATGCGGAAACATGCCAGGTATCCTGAAGATGCCTTCTGGTGCCTTTGAAGGCATAGCTGTAGCTATTTGAAGGTAGCTTTTGGTACAGGTTTTATTGTAATAGCTTCATCGACCTCTCCTGCGCAGGTCTGTAGGGGACAGGAGAGAGATATAAGCATCAGGTAATTCTTAAACGCTCGTGAATGCGGTAGGAAAATTGAAGTCTAGAGAAGAATCTTGACTTGGCTTGTCTGAGTGTGCTGATGATCTGTAGCCTACAGAAGGGGTCTGTGATTTTTTGCTGAGATAAGAACCCACATGTTCTGTCACTGCAGTCTCTGCTCGGGCTGTTGACGCTACAGTCTTGCTGGATTTTTATGAACATGACAACATCAAATGCTTAAATCAAAGGGGAGGAAAAAACTTAAAAACTCTGCTATAAAATCTGTTTGCATTTGTAGACTTCTGAGGAACTGGAAGGTCTTCAGAGGAGGATATAAAGACCAAGCAAACTAAGTAAAAGATGCTGCAAATGTGTGTTTCACATGGTCCTGGTACAACGAGTTTGTTAATGCCCGGGCCGTCGTTCTTTGTGGTGCGGAGGTGGAAGACCAGAGAATTGGTTGAAGTAGAACCACAATGTGTTTCTAAAGAAAACATACTTTCTTTCTTTAATATAGTGAGCTGAAAATCTCGGTTAGGGAGCTGTTGCTTCATAGCATGTACAATGTATCGGGCGGAAAACAAGTCTCTCTTCTTGGAATTCCAAGTGGCACCAACTTTGGGGTTGGATGTGTGATTACTGTTCTTCCTAGCCTGCTGCTTGCTTGGGTAGATCAGCCTGGCCCATCTCTTGTCGTCTTAATCCACTGTGAAAGTGGAGGTGGGATGCTAAGTAAGATGTACCTCTTTACCAGCTCTCAGTTTCTTTTTGTGGCTGTCATCTTGTATTGGCCAATCAGTACAAAATCTTTTTCTTCCCTGTGGGAATTTTCCCATGTTCCTCTCCATGCCCCATCATAGTGTCTTATAAATACTATTTGCTCTTTCGTGGAATCTCTTCCTCCTTTTCTCATCTTGCTTATTTTATCAAATTTTTATGATTTTCTCTTTTTCTGCTAGCATCTCTGTGCTGTGGAAGACCTTCTTGGGCTTCTGCTCAGGTTTGGACTTCCTGGTGTAGTTATATCTGTCAGTGGTATAAAGAGAAGTGCTCCCTGACTGCTGGTTGTTTTCTTTCTTCTTAAAGTGGCAGAATGTTGCTAATTAAAAGCTCTACCTATGTAAAGCGTGTGATGTAGTATAGTATATACGCAAGAGTACATTTGTACTGACTTTGCAAATGCAGGTTGGACCTCAGGATGGTTTGGATGGGACAGGAATGTAATATATCACAATATAATCACTAGCTCTGCTGGAGTAACAAGTCTTTGTTTTGTGATTAAAATTTTCAAATATGTAAATGTTTAAATTTTTCAGTGCACTTCGGGAATATAGGGAAGAATTACTCCTAGTGTTTTAAATCTTGGATTTTTTGAAGGGGGGGGGAAAGTCTGTGGAAGACAGGCAAGGAAAAACATGGAATGTAAAGCTGTATTTTACAGGATCCAAGATTGCCATTTCTGTGAAGGGATTTGTGAACTGACACATGAGGAAACAAACCCTGCTTCTGGGAGGAGTGCTGAGAACAAATCTGGGAAATCTGCAGTGCTGTAACTGAGGACTGAAGTTACATGCATAAGGAACATCCACTTAATGGATTTGCAATTAGTGGTAGTGAAAATGATGTGAGATGGAACAATGGTTATGGCTGATAGAGGCAGAGCCTGAATTATGTGAGGGTGATAAATGTGTAACTTTTCTGATCGCCAAGTTTCATCTTTTCATCCTCCTAAAAAACTGGCCTTTGAACTTTCTGGTGTGTGTGATACGTGCTTTTGTTGTTGGTTTTGGTGGTTTTAGACTTGTCGCAACTTGAGTAAAAAGAGAGATTCTTGATTAGGCAAAGAAGTGATTTGCTCTAGCTGGTGTCAGAGCATTTGATAAAGGACAAATATGCCAAATATTCTGCAGTTCAGTTTTTTTGTGGATACTTTGTGTACTTTGTGAGTGCAGCAAGTAGGGATATTAATTGAAGGTTTGGAACAGCAGAGCCCAGAGTTTGAATATGTAGCCTTGTAATCCTGTCCCTCCTTCTAAAAGAAAGTTCTTCAAATATGACTCTACTGATGTGTCATGTTTTTCAGGCCTTTGCTCTCTGCCTGAATTACATTGTTCAGAATGCTGGATTTTCTGAACAATTACATTGTTCAGAATGCAAGGAGTTCCCTCCTTGAGGGAAGTAATAGTGAAACAACTTCACGTGTGGCTGAGGAGGTTTTTTCCAGTGGAAGATACTCATTTTACTTGAATGACTCAAGGAGTTGTACTTCAGTTATTGAATCTGAATAGTATAAACTCCAGTTTTACAGGAAAATAGACTTTGCAGGCAGTCTTAATTCTATTCACTTTTGGTGGTGATGAACTTAATATAATACAGAGGCTTCAAATTCCTTTCCAAAATCAAAATAAATATTGTATGTAAATATTAGCTGGGAGTGGATTGGAGAGGAGTCTGGAGAAGCAAGGTGTGGAGTATTGTGGACAGTTAGAGGCTCAGTGCTGGCTGAGAAATTAGGGGGAGGCAGAGGTATATTGAAGTAGAAAGAAAAAAGGGTCTTCTGATTCTGTATCTTTCTTTTATACTTCATGCTGGGCATCCAGCCATCGCTGAATCCCCTCTCAAGCTAGGATTTGGTGATCCTGATCAGAACATAAGTTTGATACCTTGAAGACTATGGAATAACATATGATTGTGGTTGACAGCCATGCAATGTTGTGGAGGAAGGGGGACTAGCCATAGTCATTTGAAGATAGATCTGGAGTGGAGCTTTGGTGTGTGGCTTGTGGGTTTAAGGGAAGCTTGGGACTTATCTTGAGTATGTGACTTTGGCTGCATAAAGAAAATGGTCTTTGATTTGGTGCAGCTTTGCCAAAATACAGCCAGCTAGTTCTTTCCTTCATTGTCATGGGTCTTTATGCAGGTATATTGAATAAAACAGATGCGAATGGCTTTATACTCATGATTTTAAAAGCTTGTGCTAGCTGCAAAGCAGCAGAGTTAGGTTTATTTTGGCATGTACTTAAACTCTTTGCTACATTGCTTGCAGCACTACTCAGGATTCTCAAGTGGTGCATAACTTCTGTATTACTGATGCTTTCTACCGAAAGCTTCTGGTACTGTGCTACGGAAAGGACAGAACTGAAATCAATGGCTTGCTTAACTCAGACAGTGACTATATGATGTTGAGCTGCTATGTTGTTCTGAAGAAGCCGGAGTTAACTGCAAAATGCTTATACCTATTTTATATGTAAGAGTGCACACATGTTGGAAACCCGTGAGGAAAGAGGAATGTGTACCTGTGTTGATTGCTTGACTACATGACTTTTCTGGGTACGTGTCCTCCTTCTTGAGGCAGGTGAAGACACAGCATGCACCAGCGATTTGGTGAGATGAGATTTGGGTAGATGGTTGAGACAAAGGTTGTCATCAGTTTGTTAGATTAGAGACATTAGTTTGGACCAGGAGCTAAAGAGAACATTCAGTGTTAATTGTGGTGATATTAGTAGGGTGCCTAGGCTTAAATAGATCTAAGGATTGACCTCAAACATTTTTACCAAGGTGCTCAAACTCTGGGAACTTTCTGGTGTTTCTCGTGAGGACAAAAACTAGAGTATGTCTAAAATTGTTTTCCAGATGATAGAAAATTATCTTTGTTATCTGTAGGCATGAATGGGAATAAGCATGATAGTTTGGGATGCCTGGAATCAAGATCTGTATCTGTACTACTACTTCATAAGGCGAGCGCTGTTTTCCTTTTGCAAGAGAAGACTAGCAATACTAGCAGTAAAACTGATCTTGGCACACTAGCAGAAAACATACCTTCATCTTCAGAGTTCCAAATTTGCCCTCCTTTCTAGGTATCCCAAGGATCTGCTAGCTCTCACTGCTTTATTTGGATAATAATGTTAAAGAAAGCACATACCACATTTCAGATATACCTGATTCTACTGAAGCATCAATCAAACCTAGAAAAGAAGACAAGTTTACTCTAGCAGAGTAAAAAGTTGTTATTTATTGCAAAATTAGAAAGTTACACGAAGGTAAAGCCAACAAAACATGCTTTCAGTAGATATGTGTATGTGACACTTGGACTTCCTTTAAAAATGTGATTTGAGGTCTCTGAGTTGTGTTGCAGTTGAAGAAGCTGATGGAATGACTCAACAGCATTTCAGTCTTTGAATAATGTGTTTCAGAACAGAAGTCTAAAATTAGTGAGGAATGAGTTAAAGCTGTTAGTCTTACAGGCTGCTCAGGGCAACTGCTTCTCTGAGGCTGCTCTTGTTCCTTTTGTAATAGTGGATTGCAATTATTTTTTTTCTTCCCCTCCTGTCTTCTGACCTTCAAGGCCATCGTGTTTAGTTGCATGTATTTTTAATGGCAGGTTCACCACCAAGTCTCTAAAACTGTTAAAATGCTTTTAAAGGGCATTTATTTAAAAATGTATGGCATACTTGTGTTACTTCTAAAACTAAAGGTGTCACAGTGTCTAGCAGCCATCGCACAAAAGCATCCTGACTTCCATTTCAAGAAAATAACTGGCTGATAGTTGGACATGCTGGTGACAAAGCAGAGAAATGCGTTACTGATTGTTGTGGGGTTTTTAAATACTTTTTGTTAGAAATTATGCGGAGAACTAGATAGGAGGATTAAACTGACTCAAGACTTCAGGATTGAGGAGAAAACCTTTATTGATTGAAAAATCCCGTCTGCCTCTAATCTTGAAACTTGCTTTTTTTTTCCCTAAGCCTGAATGAAACCACTTAAATCTTTCTGGCACTCCTGTACTGGTCACTAGCCATCCTTAGGCACCCCTCCTGTTATTTGTAACTCTTAAAGTTGATTAAGGACACAAGACCTAATCTCCTGGTTTAGGTATGTGGATAACAGTTCTTCGCAATGTGAGGTAAATGTCTACCTTCGTACATTCTTTTCTTGTTAAGTCCCTGTAGGGTTGTGCAGGGTCAGAAAACAAGGAGTGTTTCACACACTCTTCTCTACAGGATTCATGAGTCTCTCTAAACCAGCATGAAAGCATTACCAGAGAGGAGAATACTATTAATTAAGCAATTCTTAGTATGTTTGGACTTGTGGTATCATGTGGATCGGCATGTTGTTGGTGAGTAGAACTAATTAGCGGAGCCTAGTTGCTTGTGGATTTGTCCTGTTAGTCCTCAGCTTCGTTGCTTTTTGTCTCCTAATGCACCCACCAGGCAAGGCAACACGTGCTGGGAGCTGGGTGGGTGCTGCTGGCAAGCTGAGTGGGGTGCCTGAGGGCACAAGTTGGGCCTTTCCCCAGTAGCATCTTTGTCTCTCTGCACCATCCTCAAAACTTCCAAAAACGTAGCCCTGTTTAGAAAATCTCCTCTCTTGCTGGGCCTGGATCTGGCAGATGGGTATAATGGTTCTTACAGTAGGTGACCAGAAGTGGGATGGTTGTGTAAAGTGAAGCTGAAAAAGGGTAAGTGGCATTGAGATAGGAGAGTTATTCAACTAATAACTGGAACCTTTAGTGTTTCATTCACAGCAGACCATCTGCACCTTAGGGAGGGAGGAGCTGCTATGTACAGAAGTGAAACTTCTGCAAATTCCCCTTGGCATGGTAGTAGGCAGAGAGGTGGGTGAGTCTGGAATGCTGCCTTGAGTTTTGAAAATCCCCACTTGATGTAATGTTATGAATTAAGCAACCATTTATTTTGACGTAGCTTCTCAGTAGTGGATCTAACACAGCCATGAGGGAAAAAGGCTTTAGGTCTTAAGTGGGAGGTCTTGTTGCAGGTAGGTAATCTTGTGAATCTAAAAAGATAGCTGTGACATTACAGCTTTAGTTTTCCGGCTAGGAAAACCCCTCTCTTTCTTCTACTTCCTCTCTGAATCAAGCCTAGTTTCACTTTTTTCTCAGAGGTAGGAGTACAAAGTAAGCTATAAAGCTGTAACTTCTCAAGGGTGTGTAGCGGTGTTGGTCTGCACAAAACTAAGAACTATTCAAATAAAATAGCATTAACCAGTGAAAAGGTGACATTTTAACAAGTACATTTGTTTGTAATTTATTTTGTAATACTTAGGTTTAGATGTTTCTGAGAGAAAATTGGAGATGCTTCCAGACAAAACTGAGTAAAACTCTAGTCACAGAGGATCTTTGGTTTCTGCTAGTCAGTCTTGACAGGATCTTACTGGTTTTGGTGGCAGTATGGTGCTTAAAGTTTTTTTTATTAGGTGCTTTTTCATACGGATTGAGTGGTTTTGAGTTCTAATATAATAGAAAAATCCTTTGGTTCCATGCTCCCAAGAGTCCCAAAGTATTTCTTGACAAGTCCTTGTTGTGAAGTCTCATTACATTTTGAATGTTTAGTATTAAAGAATCTTTAAGTATTTCAGTGTTTAATGTAATTTAATATTAAATATCTGAATCTTTTTTCTTTTTGTTCACATATTCAGTGTAATTGTGCTATGGATTCAGATTCAAACTTAATTGAATGTGTCTCTCTTAATGACAATTCACATACTGTCTCCAGCTGCAGCTCAAATTCTCACACTGACAAATAAAAGGCCAACTGTTCCTGAGTTGCATGTTAGAACTTCAGCAACTTCAAGATGAGATGTGTATTAACTTGCCTGTTTTTTTGGTATGGCATTCACATCCTGCCTCACTGTATGGAATGAGGAGTACAGGACCTTGAACAGTAAAGATGCATCTGTTGAAGTTTATCTTGTGTTTGAGAGTTTCATGAAGTAAATAAAGGGTTCTTTACTAGTAAACTTCATATCAAGTCTGCTATGCCTGAAAAAAAAAAACTCAGAGGTTTTCCTATAACTGCTTGCTGACCTTAACTGAAGAGGCCCAAATTACCATCGAGCCAGAATGCCTAAATTTTTACTGTGATGACTGACTTTTTTCTTTTTTCCCCCCTCCAACAGGAACAGGAAATACAGTGGTGATAATGGTTGGCTATCCAAAAGGAATAGAGATACTGGAGCCAGTACGAAGAGGGATTCCAGTAAAAATGACTATTGTTGTTGGCACACGACATGTGCAGGAATATATTAGTGGTCAGTCGGTTGTGTTTGTAGCCATCGCCTTCATCACCATGATGATTATATCACTTGCTTGGCTCATATTTTACTATATACAACGTTTCCTGTATACAGGATCACAGTTTGGAAACCAGGTAATTGGAGATGATGATGCTTTAGAGTATTTACCAGCTTCTCATGTCAAATCAGTCGCCTAATTTTGCTTTTTTATTGAAGCATTCTTGAAGATCTGTGCCTTCTTGCTACTTTACTATCTGTGAGTGCTACTCAGTAATGGTTAGTGAGGCTAATAAGCAGTGTGCTAACTGGCATCACAAGTTTGGCTAGTTGTAATTATTAGATACCTGTATGAAGTCGTGGGAAGTATATTTAGCTCCTTGTCAGGAACTGAGTAAAGGTAGCTTCTTGTGTGATTTATCACTTGACTTCCTTCCTTCTGACATTAAAAATTATTTTAATTCTTCAGTAATTATTGTTCTGAAAGTACTAATTTCCCTAACCAGATTTTTTCTAATGGAGAGGGACTGTGGTAATCTTTTTTAAGACTCACAAGTAATTAGGGCTGAAATTTTGGTTCTAAAGCTTTATGAAAACTGCTTTTGATACTTGTAATCCTACTATTCCACTATAGAATACTGAAGGAGCATGTGTGGTGAGAGTCAGCACTTTCGAACTATCTGAAGCACTGAGAGTGGTGGGAGTACTGGGAAGATCAGGAAGGAGTAACTTTGCTCCTTAATTTGCCCCTTCCAAATCCCTGTTCTTTGACAGGTTAAAAACATCAGCTTTACTTTTTTCCCCCCAAGGGAAGTACTTCATCATAGAATAATTTAGGTTGGAAGTAACCTCTGGAGGCTATCTTGTTCAAACCCCCACACTCAAGAGAGCAACTTCCGTGGAGTTGTTGAGGACCTAGTCCAGTTGAGTTTTTAAAATATCTTAGGATGGCACTTCCCTCTGCTTTTTCAACTCTTGCAAATAGGTTAGGTTCCTTCCATCAGCAGCTCTACCACAGTTCTCTACTAACAGTGAAAAAGAAAGTTGCACTTATTTTTCTTTGCAAGCACTTCTGTTTTTATCTTCTTTTCAGAACAAAAATGTTTCAAATGACTGCTTATCATGTGGACTTCCTCTGCCTTCTGTTTGAACATGTAGATTGTAGCTTTGGAGAAGGGAATTTTTGTTTGCCTTCAGGAGTCTGAGCTCTGATTAGGACTTACAGGACTTCTTCTAGGAAAATACTTAATTTCTCTTCTCAGTAACTGAGGATAACACATGGGACTTCTGTATTGGTTAAACTTGTGGTCTACTTGAAATGTTCGTTCCCTAGTCTTTTTTACTAAGCTTTAAGTCTTAGAACTTAAATTCTGAGAATACTTTCAAGAAAACAAAATTTTTGAGAAGCATTTATGGAAAAAGGGGTCTGGTTTTCTGTTGTAACAGTTGTTTGAAGAAAGTTGCTTCTTCCTGTTATGTTGGCTTTAGGATAGTTCATGCTAAGGGAAGTTCAAACGCTTTGTAAGTAGTTTTAAGAGTGTTTTTTAGGTTGAATGTGATGTTTCCCAGGAAAATGTACCACAAACTCTTAATAGATTTTGCCATTGGGCTTGTCATCTAAATGCTTCTTAAATGAAATTGTGTAGCATTAGAGGCTTATGCCACTTTCCTCAATTCTCCTTCTTTTAAAATGGCCATTGAAAACAAAAATGTATAAAACTATGCAAAGGTTGAAAACATTATGAATATCTTGGTCAAGATATATCATTAGAAGTCTTAAAAGAATTCTGGAAATAAAAATCCACTTTTCTAACCCAAATGTTATTTTGCTTGGCTTATTGACTCCAGTATAATTAAAACTTGGAGTTAAGTATGCCATGCTGTAAAGCAAGTTTCTGTGTAGCTGCTAAGTGAAGGTGAAGATGGGTATCATAAGATTTATTCTAACATCAGTTTAGCAGTAAATCTTTGGAAGACCACCTTGCTACTGAAGAGGAAACAGGACTGTGCAGAAAACCCTGAGCTGATGCAGAAGGTGGAATAGACTGCTGCTGGTGGTTGTCCACTTGTGAGAGAACTTCCAGACTAATTCTTTTTAGCACCATAAAAAATAAAAAAATCCCAATTTTCAATGCTGTAAGTTTGTAAAATTATATAAGTCATTGTAATTATCATTAAAGAGAAAAGCTGCCATTACTTTTTTGATTCCTTTATGGTATTTCATCGGTGAGGGTTGCTGCTAGACAGATCAATGTCTGTTAATTGAGAATGTTTAGTTTCTCAGTTTCTAGCAGTAGCCAGCACTTTGTCTTGAGATACAGTACTGCTTTCTTTTCTTGCTTCCCTTCTAAGCATAATTAGGACTGTTACTGTATAGAAGTCCAGTATGGTGTCTCATGTCTGTTAAGCCTTTCTTGTCATCTCCTTTGCATAATGTGCCCTTTCAGTGCAAAGCTTTGTATAATGTGTGAGACAGTGTTTAACTGAGGGGGAGCATTAATAGCTACAAGCAGCCTTTTGACCTGGTGGCCAGCTGTAGGCTGCCCGGCAGGATTCCACCTTCTCTCAAGCTTGTGCAAAATGTGTGCTTGCTCATGGGCTTGCGTAACTAGAAGGTCTGGTTATACAGCTGTTGTTTCAGCTCTGATGCCTCTGAAGCCTAAATTAGTGTCAATTTTCCTGTGCGGGAAGGCCCTTGATGCAGGCAGTCACGGTACAAGGCTATGAATGTCAGCTTGGTCTGTGTAGCTCTGCACTGGTTGAGTTCATTGTAAGAGCACTGTGCTTATAGATAATGTTTGCTGCTGTGCCTGGAGAATGCAGAACTTGCAGTTCTTCAACATCTGCTGGCTGAAAGTATTTTGTAAATGAATTAGCTAGCCAGAGATTAATCTTTAAATGCATTCAGAAGACTTAGTAATCCACATGGAAAGTATTTAAAAGCTTTGAAATGTAGCTCTTAAAACTAACTTTTGTACTAATATTTAAAATCTTTATTCAAGGGGCATAGGAAGGAAACCAAGAAAGCAATCAGCCAGCTTCAGCTGCATACTGTGAAACGTGGAGAAAAGGTAATTCGGTGGCTCTGGTTATTGCTGTATGATTTAAAAACTGTTGTAGTGTCTTTATGGAACTTAAACAAAAATTCTCACAGTGTAATTGCAGTGTAACTCTCACAATTTTAGGCTCATTTTAGAACCTTTGCTTAGAAGGCCAAGCTTAAAATTGAAGAGTCAAATGTGAACAACTTATGAAATGTAAGGCTGTTTTGTTGCAAATAATATCTGGTTATACAGAATGTTTCAGGAGACTACAGGGCTGATACTGTAAATATGAGGAAACACTAATATCTTATCAGTGCTTGAAAACATCAACAAGTGGATTGCAAAATACTTCCTAGGACCTATTGATTGCATTGTTCTTACAGCTGATGTAATCTTTTGTTTTCTTAAAAGAACATCCATCTTTTTATTGATCAGAAGGCCTTTGAAATCAAAAAAGCTTTGGAAAATAAAACGCTTGTTTCATCTTTTGACATACAGTATGTTAAGGAGCTGTATAGACTTACTTGAAGCATAAATTTTTTAGGAGTACATTTCTATGTATTAAAGCTATTCTAAAAATTAAAACAGCTTTCAAAAAGTTACATTTCACAGCATACATCCTAAACTTATAGCTGTATTAGAAGAACCGAAGTAGAAAAAGCCAAGGTTTTGAAAGAAAATATTATTTTAGTCAGAGTTTCAGGCAGCTCTGATCCTAGATGCTAAATTAGTTTGACTAGACTTCTGCCTACTACGTAGACATTTTTCCCACCCTTATTGGTCTTTGATTAGTTTTTACTGAAGGACTGATTTCTTCAGAGATGAAAAACAAGGATTAGTTTTTTAATCCATGGATAAAATTAAGGTGAGAAAGGACACTTATGTGTAAGAACTGTAAAAGCTGTGGTTCAACAGAAGCTGTTCAGCTCAGGTCACATGCTACAGAGAATGTCCTTCATTCGGTAAATCAGTTTTGAAATGAAAAAAACCCACCTGTCTTTGAACTTGCCTCATTTCCTCTTATGCATTCAGTGTGTTGAAGTAGCATTTTATGAGTATTTGTTACTTTTAATTATATTCTAAATTCCATCAAAAAGTAATCTATTTCAAGCTGTGAACAGAGGGATGTTCATACTTCACTATACAATAGTGAGATCAGAGATCAAGAAAGGTGGAACTGAACCAAAATTTGTGTGAAGCAGTATCAAAGCATGACATCAGCATAGGAAGAAATGGATGTAAAAGGGTCATGATGAAACCTGTGCTGAGAACCACAAGAAAGCTGTTAACTGCTTTTAAGTTGATTTTCAGTAAACATCTAAAAATTATTTGTATGATGAGATTTTTGCAGTGTAGCTGGTAGTTCCTTCCCATCAATGTACCCTTGACTAAAATAAATAAATAAAATGGGGGAATTTAACTAAGTTGTTATGTAGTATGCTGGTTGTAACTATGAATGCCATGTTATTTAAGCAAAGTAAATGAGATTAGATTAAAACCTCTCTATTAAAATAGAGGTTTTCTGCTTGGTAAATCATATCTTCTAATTTGATTTGAATCAGCCTACTATCAGCAAATTTATGTAACTTAATGATGCAGAGGTACTTTCATGAACTAATGTAAATTTATCTGGAAATACAGTCCTGTCTACTCTGTAAATGTGTGGGTTTTTTTCTATAAATGTTTCCTTTCAGCCATTATGATTTAAAAGAGTATATTTCTCTCATTGTGCCACAGTACAGTCTTTTCATTATCACTTTACTTAGGATTGTGGTATTTAATTAAACATAGGTCAATATTTTAAAAGTATTTGCTATCATGTAGATCTTTCCTGAGAAGCTTATGGGATTATTGCAAAATGGACACTTATTTGAGTATGCTTGGACTTTGCTTCTTGTACAGAATAAAAAAATATTTGTAATAGAATAAATACTTAACTTCGCTTATGTAAAAAAGTCTTAATTTTATTTACTTGGGAATTTAAGGCATTAATTATGTAAATTGATAGCATGCAAAGGAGGGAAAAACTTGCCTTGAACTTGAAAGTTTGCTTGCAGTACTAATTCATTTGAGTGTTTGTGGTAATGAAATAAAGTGCTTCAGTAAGGGAAGAAAGGGAAGAAGCTGGCCTACTCTCTGTTCTTCCAATACTTATGTTTTGTACAACCCAATTAACATGGAATTATTTCTCTTCTATCTGGAGATATCCATCATGTTTGCACTGCGATGGTAAGCATGGCTTCAAGAAGGCAGTAAGACATGTTAGGAAAGCTATTTAACCCTTAGAAAGAAACAAATTGAGGTGGGGAAATAATGTCTTTTGACTGTCTCTCTAGTGTGAGCTAGGAGAGGAGTTTTAAAAAACATCCCAAATTGCATACTTCATTTCTCTTCTAGCTACCAAGGGGTATCATGCTAGGATGAGGTAGGAAAAAAGTGGGGAAGAAGGGGTTTGCAGTATTCAACGCCAAGAATCTTGTCTTACTTAAGCACTTGCAAGTCTTTGGGACCATCAGTTAAGAATTAGATTGTGCACTTTCATCTAAGCTGACCTCTTTTAAAATTTCTTTGTTTTATAGTTACTTTAAACTGAAATTTTACTGTGTTCTCATGAGCAAAGCCAGTGTTTGAGACTTAACAAATAATTAAGTTACCATGTATAGCTATTTAAATTAGAAAATCCAATTTTGGCTGCTTTTGGTATTTGGTATCACTTGATCAAATCACCTCTTGATGGAATCTTGAATTAAATGAGGGAGATGTTTTTATTTGCTAAACCATTTTATATATTTTACATTCTGTGAAGCTAGCTATTACCCGAAGCTTGTTGTGTAATGAAATATGGATGTAATGCATTTAAACGTGTTGTCATCTTCAGGGTTTAGATGTTGATGTGGAAAACTGTGCTGTGTGCATTGAGAACTATAAACTGAAAGACACTGTCCGAATTCTGCCCTGCAAGTAAGTTACCATAATTGTTCTTTCCTCTTTAGCATGTTTTTCCTAAGAAATCTGTGATGAGCTTTCTGGAAACTCTTCTGAAACTCTGGTGGCAGAGCTGACGCTGTGCCATTTGTATGGCCTGTTACATGTTGAAGGGCACTGGGAGACCATGTAGCACGTCGTATCTATGCAGGAAAAAGGAGCAATTGGGAGAAGTGTAGGAGTGAAGTAGAGCTTTCTTAGTATGAAGTTAGAACTGTACACTATTGAACTGGTAGTTCTTTGGTGTCCTTGTGGTCAGTAACATCTCTTATTCCAGAAAGCTAGTGTGAAAGAAGATGCTTCCAGAACTATGTCTGTCCTAGTAAGTTAAGCAGTACCTGATTGTCAAGGTTATAAAGGAATGGGTTTATTTTTTAATATAGTAACTTGCACATTGTTTGAAGGAATAGTGCGTGGCTTTCATGATAAGTTCTAAAAGGCTTTTCTTCTTTTTAGGCACATCTTCCATAGAACGTGCATTGACCCTTGGCTTTTGGACCACCGAACTTGTCCAATGTGTAAACTAGACGTTATCAAAGCTTTGGGATACTGGGTATGTTGCGCACTTACTTTAATCTTCAAGGTAGAAGTACAGTGCGGGAGGCAAGACTTCACGTAACTGTTCAGAATGAGAACAGTTGTTACTTGATAAGACTGAAGAAGCTGGGCAAAGATGCAAGAGTAATTGAGTGAGAACCAGAAAAATGAGGGAATTTTATGGGTAAGAGCTTAAATAGTGTATCGAGCAACTTATGAATCCTCTTTGTACTCTTCTGTGATAACCAATTTTTCTACCTCCAGCCGATGATAGTAAGGAAGTTGAAGCAGAGGTGAGGCAATTTGCCCAAGCTGCAAAAAACCCCAACTTAATTCAGTAGATCTAGAGCATATATTTGATCTTGTTGAGAACTGCGATTCAAAGGAAGAAATTAAAATTTTTCTGTCTCGAGTGTTTGTGTGCTTCCACATATGCCCAGTGTTTTGTCCCTGTAAATAAGCCAGTGTTTAGAACCTTCCTAAAGACATTCACCAGAAATTGGTTAAGTAGAGAAAATGATGTGCTCTCATTTCTTTCTGACAGCACCAGAAAAGAGAGATGAAGACACGTGCGGTAGGTTACTCGGTCACTGTTGATAAATAGTCTTGAGTTTCACTAAAATGCCGTAGGCATGAATGTACTTCTCTTCTACTGATCTACAGAGATCTTCAGAAAATAGGGGTGTTCTTTGGTTTCAGGGACCTTTCTTTCGTAGACTAGGACTGAGTTTTGACTAGCTTTCCTCTTATTTCGTTGCAGAGACTTAGCAGATCTATGGAAGACTTTAATGAATTACTATTTTGTTTTGTCAAAGGTGACAATACTCTTGCTGTGTAATATATATACCAGATTGTGGCGCTTCTGTGTATTAAGTCAGATTTTACCTAAGAGTTGCAATCTTCTGTCATGTGAAATAGCTATTATTACTGTAATATTATGTTAGCAGCTTATTTCTTGCTCACTTTGAATTCTTGGAGTTGATGTAACTTGTGTTATATGCAGATGTATACAGTCTGAAAACTGAAATACTAGAACCTTCAGAACACTTTTATACCTGGAATTCATGCTGTTGCAGAGGATACTGATACCAAACCTAATGCCTCCTCTGCTTGTTAAGCAAAATGAATGTTGGAAAGCTGGGTGAACGGGGTTATATTAACTACAGAAGCCCAGTTCTTTTTTTAATAATGGAATGGGGGAAATATGTCTTGCTTATGCATCAATCATTCAAGTCCCACTAAAGCTAGTAATGTGTGAAATCTTCTAGCATTCTTTTCTAGCATAGTTTTCAGCCGGATCCAGGTTGCCCAATCTAGTTTGTAGAGTGATTGTGTGAATTTTTTTACTGATGTGAGGCGGGGGGGAAGTGCGAAGAGCAAGGCAGCTTTTCAGCAGTGTGCTTGCTGAGTGACATAACGGCAGACAAGAATGTGCAGCCTTACTGTAGAAATCTACTAAACCTTCTGCAGAGAGGCTGAAGGCTCAATTCAGTTTTATGGAAAACAAATACTTCAGATGCCTCAAAATTTTTAAAGGCTCAAAGTAGAAAGGAAGCACTAAGTCCTATTACCTGTTTTTTCTTTTGTAAAGAGCAGACTTCAGCAGTCTAGTTCTGCATTATGTTATTTCTTACAAGAAAAGAACTGCAGTTCAGCATGTCTGATTTAGAGCATTGTTGAATCTTGTAGGTTTAGTGCTTATTTAACTGTCTAAGTTTTGGAAACCAAAATCATTAATGCCCCCACCCATGTACCTAGAGATTAGTATCACATATGTCTTAACTTGTGTTCAATGGTAGCAGTTCTATAGCTTACTAAAATTCATGCACTTTAAAATATGCTGCTGTAGTGCTAAAGAAAGGACCAGCCTAGAATTTCTTAAATCTTAAGATGGGCCTTTGCTAATTGTTTGAGATTGGGGGGGAGGGGGAGGAGAATACTCATTATGAAGCCCACAGAATAGCTACTTGTACTGCAGTGTACTTGCTTATATATAATGTTGGTATATCAATGGCAATAGTGTAATGAAAGTAGTCTGTTTAGTTTTAGGAACAGAATTGTGCATGTAAGACTCCTAATTAACTTTCAGAATGGATCAGAAATAGCTCATGCTATACAACAGGTGAAATAAATTCCTTTGCCTGTGCTGCAGATGTTTTGTTCCTGCAAAGTGACAACCTAGCATATATGCATTTTTGGAACAGACTTAGAGTTAGGCTGGAGGTAGAGGAGGAGGGAAGTTTGTTTGAATGTCAAATGTTTGCTCACCCTAGTAAAAAAAAGTCTAAGCTTGCCCAACTCTATCATGAAAAACAGCAGCTTCCACAAACTCGTAAAGAATCAATAGGTTAGGTCAGAGAAGACTTTGTATGTGCTGAGCCTGCTTCTAACTGGACTGCAGCAATACTGTTGCTACAGTGCTGAAGTATTCCATCCAAAAGGCTTGCTGGGTTGACTCCTGACACTGCTGCTCTTGGCTTTGGAGTGGCTTTGAAAAAGTGGCTTTTCTTTTGCTTGGCTTTGTTTCTTTGCAGTCGGACACTAACATTGAAAGTAGACACTGCTCAACACTGTACCCATGAGCGCATAGATAATAGGCAAAAAAAGGTCTTTTTTCCAATAAGGTGAGGTTACGAAGTGCTAACATGGAGGATTGTTGATGCCTAATGGTAGACAAAAATGTCAGTTAAATATATTTAATTTTGAAGGGGGACCCTGAAGATGTACTTGAAGTTCCAATACCTGAATCAATAAGTGGCAGTGTTTCAGTAGGAAGTCTGAGTATTGCTTTACAAGATGATGACAGAAATGAAGTAAGCGAATTGTCAGCTTCCTCCACGAATGAATCTGTATTGCAATGTACCAGTTTAAAAGAGGACGCAGGTGAAACTACAGCATTACTTGGTAAGTAATAATTTAGTTTATCACTTGACGATCCTTAACACCATTCATTGCATTAGAAGCCATTCTCTAAGTGATGTCAGTAGTGTTAGTATTGCAGTGCAGACCAGACTGAGTGGTATCACTTACTACTGATGATCAGAAAATACAAGCAGGTAGACTTTGAGAGAATTCTATTGAGCTGGAGAAAATTGGGGGGGGGGGGGGAACGTAAAAAGTGTCTTTAGGAGGATTACTTACCCAGAGAATCTTGAGAACCTTAGGTATATATGAATATGAAATTTATTGCCAGAGTTTGGATTGAGGTAACAGATAAAATGGTAAATCAACAAACAATTTTTCTTCTAATTCCTGCCTTCCAGATGTGGATGTCGGTAATAACCGGCATGGAGAACATCTATCTAATGGAAATTCCCACTGAACTGCTTCATGGAAGATATCTTGAATAGACTGTTGAAGAACTATTATTTTTTATTTCATTAGTATGGACTTTTGTCTAGTTAATGGAAAAAATAACAATGTAAATTATTTTACCTTTCAAACTTTTCTAGCTGGTGTTCCAAAAGGGCTAATAACTAAGAATTTTATACACAGGAGGATTTTATAAAATCCGCTCTGGATGTCTAATCCTAAAAAAAGATGCAATAACCCTTTTTCTGTAAGCATTGTTACAATGTCATTGTGTTCCAGAGGGCTGTCACAAAGATGAAGACTAGGCAGTGAAAACAATGTAGAATGTTTAATGAATAAATATTTTGGATGCACTATTTACATTCAGTATGTACACACGGAGAACACTTACAAGACTGCAACTGTTTAAAATGTTCTGAAAGTACTGATCTGTTGTAATTGGAGATGGATATTCTTAGAAAAGATACAATCTAACCTTGAAGGAATCAAAAAACTTCATGGATATGTTGCATATCCTTTTCTGTGATGAAAAAATTGCTAGTTGCAACTTTCCTTAAATGTAACAAATACTAATTTGGTCTTGTAATGTGTTCTACTCAGTGGATGCTGAGAGAAAAGGAGGCTTTCTCCATCTTGCTAGCTTTTATACTGAATTTGGCAGTAATAGGTTGTGCTAGGTGGTCTTCACGTGCTGAGCATGTAGGCTTGTTTAGGTATATGCACACTGGTTACCTCTTTCAGTCTTAAACTCAGTAGAACAGAGGTAAAGGGCTAATTATGGCTAAAATATATTTATTAGTTTTATTTATAAGAATTTACTTAATTCCTTCTTACTTCTGCTCCCATCCTGTCCCACTTTGTTATGTACAAATTGAAACTGTTTCTTAGGATCTACAAAGTTTGGTTTTTGTTTTCTTTTCCTTTGCACAGAGATGCTGGAATTCTTCTCTTGGATATCCCACATTAGGAGTTTTGTCTGGGTTTGCCATTAGCTTTTATTCCTTTCTTTTAGATTAGCAGTATTGTGCCTTATAGTAAAACACTTAAACCTGAAGCATCTGAGAGTAAATATAAACCCTGGCATCTCCCATTATGACCTCTTATTCAAATATTTATATACTGTAAGTGGTGTAAGGAATTGCTAAACTGTTTGTAAAGAAATATGTATAGTTAAAACACTACTTAACACTCTTAAGTGAATTGTTTAGGATTTTAGTGTTGTCATGTTATAAATAATATGCTACATTCCTCAATTTTCTTTTGTAAAGCTGTTACTACAGGTTGCTTAAAACAGTGTCTTTTATTAGACATTTGTTTTAGAGTGCATTTTGTTTTTAAAATGTATATTTGGAATGTTTTTAAGAAAATATGCAATTCTTTTTCTAACTTATATTGAGCTTCAATAGAAGCAATAACTTTTTTAATTTTGGAATGAATGTTCCAGAAATGACAGAGGTTTCAGCTGGGGAAATACAATCTGAACTTCTACTTTGCAGAGCAGATGTTTCACCCTAAATTTCCTTAAAAATATTCCTATTAATGTCTACTTAAAAAAAAAAATCTGCCTCTTCCCTGTAGGAGTGTAACTTTTAGGTTTACTGGAAAATTGTCAGGTTGTAGTTCTGATGTCACCAGCAGGTGCAAGTTTTCATGATGCCTTTATCTTACAAGAAGCACATGAGAATGGAATATGACTGACCAACCATCTCCAAAACTGAACAAATAAAAACCCCACAACTAAACCAAACAATGTATAGGGATATTTACGTCTCCAAAAGAAGCTTATCAACATTTCCAGAACTGCCTTTTTAACTATCTCTTCAATATTAAAATCTAAGTCTTCTCCCTCTTCCTTAACACAAAACTGAACATTGATGTAGTAAATGTTGAGAGGGTTTAAACTCTAGCTCAAGGAGGAACCAAAAGGCGTTATCAAGAGAAGTCTTGTCAGTCTGTGGATTGTCTTGCTGATACCTGCAGCACAATATTCATGCTGGAGGGGAGAAGTGTGGTAAGTACTTCAGCTTTTATGTAATACCTATAAAACCAAAAGCTTTTCTTAAGAATCAAAGCTGAGACCTGGCAGAAAGCTGGAAGAAAAGCGAAAGAACCTGCAAATTGAAAAGTGCACTTCTAAAATCTGAAGTGTAAGTAATACTATTGACTTAGAAAAATATCTGAGTATGAAGATTCCTGGAGTATGTTTCTAATGCTGGCACTATACCAGTTTCATTTCAACTTTTCACAAGCATAGTTACAGTTGCTTCAGTTGAGTTTGTTTGTGCATAGTTCATCTTCAATATAGTTAGGTCTCATAACGCCAGCTGCGCTGCTGAGGAATGATGACAATAAAAGGCCGAATTGCAGTGCCTCCAGCAAGCAGTTTGCTCTCCTTGGAAGCACGATGACAAAAGTCTTCCGAAGCGAATCATTAGTCTGACCTCAGTCAAAAAGCTGACATGCATTAGCAAAAAGCGTTAGGCTAAAAAGTGCGGGACAAGAAAGAGACAATCTATGGAGCTTAAAACAGCAGCAAGAGAGGATTAGAAATGTGAATCTTACCACCTACTGTTTTAACTCAAATTGATAACACTTAGAGTAAACAGGTTTAAGCAGCTATAGGTAAATACAGGTTCACAGATTTTGATCTGGACCTACTATATTGGATCAAACTGGTATTTCTAGTTTGCAGCACTTTAACTAGCAAAAGTTTATTTGAAGGTCAGAACTAATGAGTCTTTCCCTGCTATGAATGTTTTTGCAGGAAAGGTGCCTTGTGATATTCCCTTCCCTACCATTTCAAGACTCTTTAATCTGCCTCTTCTGCTTAGGCTTTGTCCTGCCTAATGTGGGGGCTGATGCTGTATGTGTTGTGGGTTCCTTCTGGCTCCCCCGGCCCAATCTCTTTCTGCTCCTAGCTGTGCATTTCTCATAAAACATGCAGGAACGAGACCTGTGTCTTTGTCAGATGCTGCTGAAATCAGGCAGAGGGTTTCTTACTAGAGGCATTCATGTGGTATGATTATACAAAGCTAAAGCATGGTGCCCATATGAAGTGGACAGCCCCCCAATGGCGATGTTGAATAAATCACTTGGGGAAAATCCCTAGCCAGGACTAGGGGATGTTGTTGTTGTAGAATGAGTTTTGTTAGTATCATGTTTGTTGGTATGGTTTAGTTAGTTCTGGTGTTACTGTTAGGGAGAAAATCTGTAAAGTTGAAGGGATTTTTTTTTTTAAGAGGAGCTATGACACTGTCAAAATGGACTGGTGTTTAAAGTGAGACTAGAGGCCCTCTTTGTCCAGAAGTCTTAGTTTATTAATAATAGTCTACAAATGACAAATTGGAGAATAAATTTGATAGTAAATAACTGCTTAAACTAGCTTCAGGTTTCAGACTTGATAGCAAGCAAAAATGAACTGTAGACATTTCAGATCTAAATGCATGTTAATAGTGAGTTTAATTACTTGCAGTACCAATTTAACTAGAAAATTTGGATTTTTCTTTTACTACCTACCCCTGGACTGGATGATTCTTTGGCTCTAAGCAATGCTTGGAGGAGATTCTTTGCATGTACTAGGGAAGTTTGATTAGATAGCAGTAACTCCTTCCCCCCCGCCCCTCCCCAGAGTATGTGAATGTAGTCCGGTAATTAGTGCTAGATTAATGCTGGAGGTGTGCCAGAGGAGTTGTAGGGTAACTTAACCAGAGTGAGAATAGTTTTAATCCATGTTGACTTAATAAATTGGGCACTGGTGTATTCCTGCCAAAGCTGGGCTGTTACACTTTGGGATTTTCAGTCCTATGCCAGGGTGTAACTGGCATGGAGAAACACCATTGCAACAACTTTGTCAAACATGTGAAGACTTTTTTTAATTGCTTCTTGATTCAGGAGTGGTTGTCCTGGTTTTCTGCTTGGCCTGCTAAGCTTTCTCTAACACTAGCCAGTAGTAGTTGTGCAGAGAGGAGCCCGGCAAGTGTATAGCGATGGTTATCCCACTTCCTATGCCCTGTGGTTCAGAGGATGCAGTATTTACACTTGCAGGTTTTGATGAGCTTGATCAGAAGAAAGGTGTTGGTTTTACATTATGATGGCAACAGATAGGATGCAACAGGTTGGGCTGATCATGTAGCTCCCCCATAAAATCAGACTTCTCCTGTCTAGACATGCAAGTACTGTTAGCAGTACCAGCTGTACTTTGAAGCATGCACCAGTAGGTTAAGAATGACATTCTGAATTTGTGGAATATTTTTTCAGTTGTTGCCACAATGTGTAATAAAGCTGTTTGTTACACATGAACAGCCCAAGTGTTTGGTAAAACTGGGAACTCTTGTTCAACAGAGCCTTTAGCACTCTGAATCAAGCCAGTAATGATGATATTGTGGTAATGGTTAGGTGGGTGTTTGGGGGTTTTGTTTGCTTTTTGTTTGGGTTTTTTGTGTGTGTGGTGTTTCATTGTTTTTTGGGGGGGGATATTATTTTTGAGTAGAGAGGTTGCATGTGTAGCTTTCATTGGTTTGATTTTCAGCACTTGGCATTGAATGCAGTATTTCTGTGCTGGATGAGGATACCAAGATAGATAAGAATGTACTGAAATCTAGTAGAGGAGTCAGCTGGCAATATCTTGTCAGGTTAACCTGGAGGGAATGGAGTTCTTGGTGTTGGCTGCTGGGTGAACCAAACTGTGTTGGCAGCTTGACAAGAGACTGTTCTCTTCTGTATGTCTCCGTTCAAGCCACCAGGCTGGGTGAGGCTTAGCACAGTGGCTTGGACCAGTTTAATAGCTTGCTGTTACAAGGGGAGATAAATTTAATTTTCTGTCACTTAAGCTGAATTAGTTTATCACATAATCTGAATGTGAGACAGAGCAAAGTAAATAGAGCAGAAAAGGAAACCAGAAAGAACCACTCACTCTATCAAAGCTGTATTTTGCCAGGCTAGGAAGCTGAATATCCTTACTGTGCCATTGACTGAGTTTTAGAGCTGGGCTAAGGGGATGAGGAGTTGTGGTAGAGGAAGGAAAAGCAAGACTCTCCCCTTCAGTAAGTTGAAGAGATGCAGTTTTATAATAGGGCCAGAGAGTTACAGTTCCTGAAATGGAAGATGGCAGCAGCATATTTCTTTTTTTTTTTTTTTTTAAACCTAGAAAGGCTGTAAAAATTGTAACATGTCTTCTGTCCTTGAGACTGATCTTTATAAGATGTGTTCTTTTCTCTCATAGGTGATATGTGAAGATTTGGGAATTGGAGTTGTAGATTAAACATGCACAAATCAAGCTGAAGGCTTTTGTTTTTGTTCAGTATGGGTCCTGATCTCTCTCCTTGGATATCCTGCTGTATTGCAAAACTTGATTTGAGAAAATTCTAAAAGTAGAATGTCTCTATAATTGCATGTGTTTGTGTGAAGAATGCATTGCCTAGGAACTGTCCATTATACTTCCATTGGACCTGAAGCTACTTTTCACTCTCTGAAACATGGTAATGATACTGCATTTTTAAATGAACATATCCTTCTTAATTCAGAAGAGTAAAATAATTTGAGTTTCCATTGTTTTCTTAGTCTGAAGCTTAAGTCCAAAACTTTGAAGCCAGTTAGTTCTATTATAAACATAACTGCAGAGAAACATTTGAACTTGCTAGTCTGTCAACAAGTATTCACAATTGACTCTCTTTATGGTAACCTTGTACTAACTTGGTTGCATTGTTTGGATTAAGCACTGGGCTATGTCTTTTCCATTGTGTATGTACAACTGTAAGAATGTCAGGTTATGCATTGTTGTAATTTAATGGCTAAAAGCTCAAATTCCATAATAAATTATACAGACCTTTTAAAAACCAATGTCTGAGAAACTTCAGGGCTTGGTTTTCTTTGCTTCACTTATGTAAATGGCTCTGAGACACTCAACACTAGCACAGCACAAAACAAACTTATCTCCCCCTTAATGTCATGCTCAGTAGCTCCTTTCAGCATGCTGTGGAGTTCTCCCCATGTAACCAATACCTGGGTGGGGTGGGTTAACCTTGGCTGGCTGCTAGATGCCTGCCTACCTGCTCTCACTCCCCCTCCTCAAGTGGACAGGGGAAGAAAATAAGATGGAAAAACTCACAGGTCAAGATAAGAAACAGTTGCCATTACTATCACAGGTGAAACAGATTTCACAAAGATTCAAATTTATTTATTGCTGTTTAAAAACAAGAGTTGGAGAAGTGAGAAACAAGGACAAAACTAAAACAACCCTTCTTAGGCTCAACTTCACTCCTTTACACTTGCTTCTTTTCTGCCTCTCCCTTCCCTGTGAGTGGTGGCAGGGGGAAGGGAAGGTTGGGGTCAGACCATAATATTTGGTCTCTATTCTTCCCCTGCTCCATCATGGGCTCCCTCCCAGGGGCTGCAGTTCCTCAAGAATTGTTCCAATGTGGATCCTCTCCATGGGGTACAGGCTGCTCCAATGTTACTGTAGAGGTGCAGCTGGCCTGGCTGTGTCCTGTGGTGGGTCTGCTGGAGCCAGCTGGCATGGGCTGTGTCTGGCATGGGGCAGCCCTGGCCTTTCCCCAGAGAGGCTACCCTGCAGCCCCTAGGGGCTTGGGACTATGGAAAACTTGAGAAAGCATGGCTCACCTTACTTCCTAACACGCAAACACTGCAGAAGCATACAGCACATTCAGTTACAAGTTTGAAAGTCTTCCTCAATGCCCAGGGCTCTGAAATGAATGGGATGTGCCCATTGCCCAATTATAAAAAATGTTATGGATGGACCTGTGATAAAACTGTAAGAAAGAGTGTTTTAGATAATTGGTAAGTCTTTTATAATTACAGTACACATGGATGGATTAGGGATGTTAGTACAACTCAAGCAAATACTAGGCTTTTGCTATAGCAGCACAGTAGCAACATTTTTTTTTTGGGAAGGCTTGAACTACTTTTCAGTAATTCTGTAAACCAGATGGTAGATGATTGCAACACATTGAAGCAGTAGTGATCAGTTGTCTGATGGAGCTTATTACTTTAAGTAGTTTTAAACAAAAGTCTAAAATCTATATACTTCTAAAGTTTTTTTTTTAACCAGTTTTTGAAGGATAATAGTAGGTACAAGATAAATCCTGTTATTAATAGTCAAACTGTACTTCAGCTTTTGTAGATGTAAAGCATTAAGGTACAATTTAGTGTACTGGTGCTGCTAACAATGACTTACAGCAAATGTTTTGAGTCTAGCATTGGAACAGACCTTAAATAAGTGCCACTTTAGTTGGCCTAATACATCCTAGCTCTGGGAACCTACACACATCTAACCCCTAATGGCTAGAGAACAATTCTTACTAAAAGATGCTGCTGCATGAGATGAGAGCACAATGGGCTTTTCAATCCAACTCAAATTATTTGGAAAGAGAAGGCCAAAAGCCAGTCTTGACCTTGCAGTATTGATCTTGCACTTCATAAAAACTTGAGAAGCAGATGCAGATCTGTAACAGCTTTCATTTATCAAGCAGCATTAAATTAAAACTAGCTAGCCTTTCAAGTTACTTTCCTTTTCAGTCTCAGGGCTTAAATAACAGCAGCTGTTCTACTATTAACTTAAAATATTCCTTCCCCAGTTTCCCCAAGACCTGGCATCTAACAGCTGAATGGTACTCTTCCTACATGCTTTAGAAGGAAGAGGCCATTTTAATTTTGGTAGCCACAAAGCAACTGCCCATGCAAGTTTTGAAGTGAGAAGATGCTCATGATGACTTGGATGGGATCATCTTTCCTCAGTGAAACATTCTTACAAGCATGAAATAAATAGGTATACTGCAACTACTGATGGTATGAGGCCAATAGTCTGCAAAGTTTCAGTGCTCTTAAAAAGAGAGGGTACGGCTCTGAGCCTACAGTGCCCAACACTTCATTTCTGCCATATAAAGCTAAGCCTTTAGCTTTTTCTAGACATCAAGACAGACTTTCCCTTACTCACCAAAACCAGCATGCATCGCTAGAAGTTGTATCCAGCTCCTAGAAGGTCTTACACAGTAAAGAAAGGGGAAAAAGGAACTGAAGTTATTTACCTTGATACAAGTTGACTTTAATTACTCACAAACAGTTTTGGACACAAAGGACAGTGAGTGCCAGGTTAATACCTAAATTTGCTGTGAAATGGCAAGCATCATTTACATCCTCTCTGGTATTAAGAGCCTGTAGTTCAGGATATGCATGTGACAGAGTTTAACCCATAGTCAAAACCAGCCAAAGTGTAAGGCCTAACACATTTCAGAAACTCAGGCATGTGTATCAGAAAAAGCATTATTTATTGTTTAAATGCATAAAATGCTATTTATAGTGTATTACATCATTAATCCAGTGATTTAAGTTTAAAATATACAATTAATTGATACAGAACGCTGGCAGGGTTTTTCTTTTGCCAGTGACACAGTGGTTTTATTTTGATGTTTTTGTCTCTGATGGATTTTCCCCAGTGTCTAGTGTCTTCAGCAATCTGAACAGGCCAGCTGCTTCTCGTATCCGACTGAACTCAATACAGAATGCTTGCACTTCTATAAACAAGTCCTGTACATTAATAATTTTGTTTCTGATTAAAGACTGAAGGAAGACACAAACAAGACGTACCAGGCGGTTCTGAAACAGAAGAGATATGGTTTTAATAATCCAAATACACGTTTTTAGCCAAGTCAGTTAAAGGACTGTTGGCCCTCAGCAGTACAACTCAGGCATTTCAGGAACAATTTAGCTTCAGCAGTAATCTTATTCCCAAGGTTTGTACATGCTGCTCTTACTCTTCCATCTCCCATACTACTACTGTATTTGAAAAATGGACTCCTCTGCTTTACAGTACTGTACTTCTGGATAGAGGAGCTTTCTCAAGATTAATCCCATGCACAAATGAAGTACCAGATCTACCTATGCACTATACATAATTTCTTTATTATGTAGTCTCTGAATGAAGTCAGAGAGAAGGGATCATAGCTTAAGATGATGTCATCACTAGGGTCTTGCTTAGTCTTATTTTCTACAATAACACCATAAAGAAAAACAAACAAGCTTCACATCTCAAAATTCCCCATTCACCACATGATTAAGGCACTCCAGCTGGGATGTGACAGCAACAGAACTGATCCCAAACTTGCTTTGTGGGAAGCACTCTATCACTGAATTAGCACATGACCCCTCTTGCTCTATCTGAGAAGGAACGGCAGCACCAGGGACACCTAATCCAAGAATGTGCCTCAGAACTCAGGTCTGTGAGCTGCGATTTCCCACCCAATCCAGTGAAAAGATGGGATCTTGAAGTGTTCCTCCTTCCTAAGGGCTGCTTAGGTAGCACCTTGCAGAGCACACTGGGAGTTGGGAAGTGGAGACCTAGGGACTGGCACCTACAATTTATCCTACACAGATCCAGTCACTAACTGTCGTCTTAATACAGAGTACATTCTTCCTCAAGGACAAAAGCAGATCTTTTTCATTGAAGTGGTCTCACACTTCACATTGTGAGAAAGAGTTGAACCCAAACCTTTCTCTAAAAGCAACTATATACTTGAACGATGTTTATCGGACACAACTGAGGGGACTTGATAGATTAGGTGTCCAAAGTATTTTAGATTGACACTGAAAATAAGCTATCAACTATTTTTAGAGAACTGAGCTTACTACTGCAAAATTTGCTACCTATACCAAAAGGATTCAGAAACCAAACAAGTTCTTTCCTTCACTGCAATCAAAAGGCATCACATGTTTTCTCTGCAACAAATTAGTTACAAGAGTAACTTTAACAATTGAGGAACATGAAACTTGGAACAAAAGTACAAATGCAAAATGTTGTCTGACTCCCAATCTTGTGAGGATCATGCCTCTTTTACTTCCAATAGGAGTGGTTTTGTACTGTGCTTTTCAACCAAAACATCTGTGTCTCAGTTGCTGCGAGGTCTCACACACAGTATTAACAAATGTTAGATCTCGCAAGCTTTGCATGCTACTTGGTGATCAGTATGTGTTCCTTGACCTTCTGTTCTTTTTTGTCCCCTGTGTGCCTGAAGCACAGCTGCTATATGGTCTCAGCAGCCCCTTTGACCGCAGTGTCTCACTCTATGGGCATATTCTCAGCTGCAGCCCAGCTCTGCTACTATTTTCCTATTCTGCTACCAAATGTAATAGGCACAGCTATTCAGCAGGTCACAGAGCAAGCCACCCATGTGTATCTGGCAGAGTCCCAAAGCAGAGAAGCATCAGCAGCCACCAAAAGACAAACAGTCATCATCTGGAAGGGTACTGAGAACAAGACAGAGGGAGTTTTGCTGCTATCTAAAACCACATTGCACCCATATCCTGTGTACTGCATGCAATTTTCGTCTCTGCAGCTTAAAGATATAGTAGAGCTAGAGAAGGCACTAGAAAAGGGCACCAAAAAAGCTTAAGGGAAAGGAACAGCAGCTGTGTTGTATGAGGCTAAAGAAGTTGCACTCCTTCAATATGGAGAAGAAAAAGCTGAGGCAGGACTTGGTCAAGATTCATAAAGCCTTGGGTAAACTGAACATGAAACTGTCTTTCACCAATGACATATCCAAAAAACCAAGATCTACTGGGCACTTGGTGAAACCAACAGATCTGTTTAGGATAGAAGGACGGACCTCACACAGCAAGTACAGACAACCTTGCCTGCCAAAGGTGTGGAAACCTCCCCAGGGGTTAAAGATCCTTGAAGTGGCTACAACTTGCATGCTGGTACCAAGGAAGCATGGCAGGCTTGGGAATTGGAGAGTATGGTGTGAGGAAGATAGAAAAGAAAAGGTTTTTAGGTCTTTGAGAAGATCTGCAAGCTGTTGTAGATTAGTAAGTCATGATTGAAGGGCAAGACTTCCACAGGAGTTTTCTAACATCACCTCAAAGGTCTGGAAGTGGTGGGCACACTTGCACAGAAAAGAAACTTGAAGCTTAAAACTAAGCGGAAGGCAACCAACTAATACTGGGGGTGAAGAAAAGGCACCCTGAGTGACAGGTAAACCTTTTGCATGTGAGGACCTAAGTCACATAAAACCGCAGCTTTGCCAGGGAGAAGTGCATTATGTCTACAGAGAAACAGGGAACAGTAATTACCCATCAAAAGGTGAAGAAACATCTGTTAAGCACTATAAAGAGCTGCATAGTGCATTAGGA
Organism: Gavia stellata; assembly: GCF_030936135.1. NCBI lineage: Eukaryota > Metazoa > Chordata > Aves > Gaviiformes > Gaviidae > Gavia > Gavia stellata. Next base: position 71,326,078 of record NC_082594.1, read on the forward strand.
AAAAAATGTGCCCTTGAAATAAAGCAGCAATAAGACAGAAAAACTTAATGCTATCAGCCTTATAAAATCTCAGCACATATTATACAGACCAATATATGGGACCCTTCTTTCCTAACCCATTTACTAAATTACTCACCTGCATATATTTGTCTTTAATCTGTTCACAGGTGGAGATACAGTTGGAGATATAAAGATGAATAAATTCAGGCGGGAGATCAACTGCAGTAGTAAGCCTGTTCAAATTAAAAATACCCAGTGGTTTATGAAGCCATAAATCTAGTGATTCCATTGCAAAACAGATGAGTTAGACCTGTGACATTAGTTTATTCCCAGTCGTGTCATACAGAACTGATTTCTGACAGCTTCCACAGCCATATGTCTAAACATTTTACATGTCTTCTTTAAGAGTCCAATACTCTTAAACTCTGACACAGTACAGAAGCTGAGTTAGGTTGGTTTCTAGTATATAACATACCTACAAACATTTGCTATATATTACACAAATGAGTCGATACCAGTTTCCAATTTACAATGAAGCACCCAAGCTGAGTACCGAGAGTCTTCTGCAGTAAGCACTGCAATACAGTTTTGCTTATTCATATTTGCCTTTCAGGTACTGAATCTAGATGCTGAAAGTAAGTGGAAAAGATGTAATTTTGTAGTTTGTGGAGATTAGCTGTCTAAGAAGTTTTCCCATTGAATGGGCTAGCATACTGTTAAGAAAATGGGTTGTACCTATATACAGAAGTTATTCTAAATGAAGACAAGGCATGAATGTAAAGCAGGATGGCTACTTAACAATACCACCTTTTGTTCACTTAACCGCATCAAGAATGCCAGTTGCGTTTAAGCAGATTAGTTGTGTGGCATTAACTTTTTGTTGAGGATTCTCACAATAACTGCCCTTTGTCCCACTTAGTCCTCTGTCTTCCACACAAGCATACCTCAAGAAGGATCAAAATTAACATTTCCAGATGGCCTAATAAAAAACACAACTGCTACCTCAGTTGAAAGAAAAGACAGAAGCTAGAGATGAGGCTAATTTTTAGATAAGCAAAAAGAACGTGAATTCTTCATCAGGAATGACTGGATTGTGACCCATGGGAGGGAGTGACAGTCACTACAGTAACAAAAACATACACATCCAGTAACTGGTCATCTTTGCAAGCCAGTGAACTAAACTAACAGCTTCCTGGGACATAGGACATGTACTTGCTAGTGAAAGTCATATATTAACCAGGAACCTGATGTTTGAATAAAACTTCAGACATAATATAGATTGCGGTGATAGACTGCGTTAAGTGATACCTATTTTAAATAGTTTTGAGCTGAACATATCAAACAGTTTGATAAAATGATTTTCTAGCTGAAGTTATCCACAACAAAATACGTATTTCCCCATTCTTTTCAAAGTAGAAACACTTTGCTAATATTAAAGAGTAACACAGTGTTTTCTTTGAATAACTCTTGGAGCAAGGACTGAAAGATTAACTAGCATAGCACCTGTGAAAGAAATGTGCTTTTTACCATACCTAATATAATTTATATTACTTGTAACATATTTTACCATATTAATTAAAATAGAAAATATTTAATTATATAAAATTATAAATAATTAATACAAAAAGTAATATATATGCCTCCACCATCACATCTTTCTGCTGGGAATTTGTGAGGTTTTTTCCTGTTAAGCAGTTTTGCTGCCGCTAATAGGAAGCTGTTAACATTACAGTAATACTTTAAAATAGCACTGTTGTAGAAAGAAACCTAAAAATTGGCGGCTTTCTCCGAACTTAGCACTGAAGATGTTTCAGAGGTTCAATTCTTTATTACCAACCCACAGATAACTACAAATTTAATCCGGACTAAGATAAGAGTTTTTTCTTTAACTACAGGCACCACCAATACAGAACTACACGAAAAGCAAGTAAAGTCTTTATGAAAGAAACAGACTTAGACAGTTCAGTAGTCATAGAAAGCTACAAATACATAGCACTCTCTTTCTCTGCAGGATTAATCAGAGCACACTAAGTTTAAAGTCTTAACAATAAGAGAGCATTAAAAAACCAAAACCACACAAACTGCATAAAGAAATTGAAAAGGGAATGATAGTTTGATACTCTTTTCCTTCACTGTAATCTGACTAGTCATTTCTTCAATTCCTGTTACTTTTAGTAGTCTTTGGAATGCATCCAAATAGAGCCTTGCGGCCAGTCTCACAATCACTTTAAAATGTTCAGTCACTTATTTTACATACTTAAGGAAATCTCCTTAGATTTGAGACAGTACTCACCGATTTACGACTTCCATTGAATGTAAGGACATGTCCATGTTGACCAAGACAGAAAAATACTCTGTTATCTGACTAGACTGCATCAGTTTCAGCAACATTTCTATAGCTACTAAAGGATTGTTTTCAACCAGGTCTGGCAATTTGGCAGGAGTAAGACCAATATGGTAAACAAGCTTGGGGTCCTTTTCCAGTTCTCCAAGGAGCTGTAAAGTAAAGAGAAAAAAAAACAAACCACAACCACCCCTGAGTCTTTTTAACTGTTTACATTACTGCTTGAAGAAACCGCTATAATACATCTAATCTACAGGAGAATGATAACCCTTTACAGTTAGGCATCTCTATTGAAAGACACTGGAGATATACTTTAAAAAGCCCATGTAAAGGCAACTGTGCTCATAAAATCTTTAGTAGTCTTTCATCAGTGGGTGGCAAGGAAGGGAGAAAAAAAAATCATGCCAACTTCAGCCTTCTTCAGTTTCCTGTCCAGCAGAAAGAAACCTCAATTTCGAGTTCATTGTTGTCAAAAAAGTTCTGAAAATAAAGGATATTTTATAGTGCTAGCATAATGATTATCAAAAAAAGTCCACTGAAATCAGGGGTAATACTATCAAATTGAGAAAAAAAATAATTCAGTGTTGGCATTTCTGAAAGAATTACTTACAAAAGCTTCCACAGAAGCATGAACAACTTTGTTATAAAGATTTTTCCATGCAGAAAAATATTGGTGCCACTTATTGATCAACTGTAACTATGTCCAGTCAGTGCTATGAATTTTAAAGATTTCTTCCTTATTCATACAAAACCAAGTCAAAAAGCTTGGGTTTTTACAATTTAAAGTACTTGGAGTTTCCTGAATCCGAACACAGATCAATTAAAGCGATCCAAGCTTTCCAAAATACATGAGTTAACAGATAGCTTGTTAGAAAATCATTTTAGACAGAAAAGCGTGTGATAGAAAATCATTTTAGACAGAAAAGCGTGTGATAGAAAATCATTTTAGACAGAAAAGTGTGTGATACTTACCTGTGTTTGCTGTGGGGAAGTCAAGGGACTTTTAAAAGCTTTTGCCATGATTCTCTTTATCTCAACTCCAGTGCTATTCTTAACACACATTGACTTATCCCACTGAATTGTGTGATCTGGCTCTATTGGATTTAACCATGCCAATTCATCCTCACATATATGGAGTGGAGGCGGTGGTCGAATAAACTCTGGTCGAAAGTGACCTAAAAAGGCAACAATGTGAAATGGTTTTTAAGCTTCAGGTATTCAGTTTTCTATCAGTACAAACAGAAAACTCCCAAAGCCCCCATTTCTTTAAGCTATTATAATGCTGAGAACAGCATTATGATCTTATTTGCCTCTCAGACAAACACTATTCCTGATTTTTAGTGATGCTGTTACATCAGTCTGTTTTTCCTCTTGATTCATATTGCTAAGTTATTGATTGCCTTTTTTCCTTCCACAGTAACTGCTTCCTTGGAAGGTGTTAACAGTCAATGCAGATCTTAGTGTAGAGGACTAAGATCTGAGGGGCATCAGACCCAGTGTTTTAGCCAACATGTGACATGGGTAACAGCTTGAAGACAGACTTCAGATTGTTAAAAGCCTGGAAATGTGAACAGCATGGAGTCTGATCTGGAGACAGCCTGACACAGTTTTGTACTGTTTCATTCATCTTCATTCCCATTTCATACCTTGAAAATACTTCTGAATTACATTACATTTCATCTGGAGAAGTGTAACAACATAGCATGTCATGAGTTTCAGAAACAAAGATGTGAAAATGCACATACTTTCTATAGGAGGTTTTGGTCCACTCACTAAGGCTTCTGTGATCTGGGAGGCAACAGAGCTGTCAAAACCGGAGTTGGAAGAATCTGGGTCAGGATCGCTGAGAATGCTGGGGAAGCTGGCTTTGCTCTGCGTTGGCAACTCAGACTGACGTTCTGAAAGAAGGCCAGTCCATAATGTTAAAGCATAAAATTGAAACAAATATGCCTGGAATGCTATAAGTAGTGAGAAACAAGTAGCTTTAGAGAAGAACTAGCTTAAAAAAAAACAGGTAACATCAACATGAAATTTAGTACTGTGTCAGGTGGCTAGTACTCAGAGTGCCAGCTGACAGGTGAGGGACAGAGGTATGCAGCAAGGATAAAGAAGAAATAGAAATTAATCTGAAACGCAGTCTTGGCTTTAGAAAAGGTAAGTAATGGATATAATCTGTGTCTAAAAGCACATTAGTAGGTTCACATGGTATTCCTGAAAGAGTTCACATGCTATATCTAGTTTTGCAATCACTTCTTCTCAGAACAGGGAAGGGAAAAATCTACACAGATACATTTAGAGACTCTGCATGATAATGGTCATACTAGACCTGAAGTCAGCTGTTCAGATTTATCCAACACATTTCAGTGGCATTCTGTAAGCTACTTTTGCATTCGCTGTCAAGCTACAGTAAGCACTTGTGTGGAAAAAGACAGCGTTTAATTGTTATGTGATTCTACATACATCACCATTAAAGCAAACCTGAGAGGAGCTGAAAGTGTCTCTTTAAAGGCCAAATTACAGATCATAAATAAGTTACACAAAAATAATGTTAAGGTTTAGTATATACAGCTGAAGACTTGAAGAAACTAGCCAAAAAGAAACTCTGGGGCTCAATACTTGCATTGTCAGATTTTTAGGTGTTCTGTCACAATCTATCATGCTTCTGTATCTGAAGACACTATGACTGCAGAACATCACCTGACAACCCTTCCCCTTGCCCCCTTAACAGAGAACATTCAGCAGCAGATTAAGCCTTAATTAATCTGACATCCAAAATTGTTGGTACCACACAAGGAATCCCTTGAAAAAGTTCCACATGAAACTAAACGTCACTCCTTTTCCTGACCAATTGAGTGTAGTGCTGTCAGATTTAGTGTACTGTCCCTATCACTTCTAAGCAAAGTGTGCTTGCTCCTTTTTGTGCAACCACATGTCCCTTCCCGGTTTCCCATGCATACGAACTCTGTTTCATATGACTCCAACCAAATCCACGAGAGACACTGAAACTGTGAGTGACAAAAGGATCATCAAAACAAAGCACCACCCACGCCTAATTTCTTTTTTGGCATTCTGTCCTACTTTATCCAGTTGTTTCAGATCACGCAAACATTTGAATACATGCTCACTGTAGCAGCACAGCAGGTTACGTTTTTCTGTTAAAGGCAACAATTAGCATACTTTCAGTTATTTTCAAAAAAACAATTTTGAAGTCAAAGTCCAAATAAGCTGCTTTATAAAACATGACTTTGACTTTACAAACTGTTTCAAACTCCAGCTTGTGAGTACCTTTACTTAGCCAGTGAACAGAAGGGTTGATTTAACAAATGCAGTTCTATGGAAAAAAAAAAATATACTGGGCATCTTTTTTCAGACATTTTATTTATAGTCTAGAACTTCAATCTATCAGTTGGTAGAAGTAAATGTTTGTATTCCCATAATCTGAAATGATTAATGATGCTTAATTAGAAATATAAAAGTTTAAGATACAGTCCTTCAATTCACTGATTTTAGAAGCCTGCATGAGCCCTTAGTTATATGCATTGAAGCTCAAAAGCTCACCCTCACTGCTTCAAGAATTAGGGCTGGATCAACAGTTTCAGGTAAACAGAAGCAAGAATTAGAACATGCTGATTTAATAGGAAAGAATATAGCATCTCAAACTAAGACATTTAAATTTAAAAAACTGAAAACAATCACTTAGGTTCCCTTATGGAGCTTTTTTTTTTTTTTAAAGGTAAAAAGAAACTCTCTTTGATTCTTAAAGGAAAGCTCTACAATGTATTATGAACTTAACTTTAATACAGGTCAATTACTCTTAGATGAAGTAAGGGTTAGCAGACAAACAGGAGCCCTTTGCCAGATAACCCATCCCTGCAACTAAGAGAAAGTGACATGCTTGATACAGTAACACACCAGATCAACAAAACCAAGTTATAGGGAGAGACCAAGGCTTGAATGAACTGTCTGTAGACCAAAGGGAGAAGAGAAAAAAAAGCAAGTTTTAATACTCATTCCCAAGATGCTCTATTCCAACACTCTACTTTTTTTTGGGGAAAAAAACAAAATAAAAACCAAAACAAACAACAACAAAAAAAGAAAACCACACCCAGAAAAACCACCATACAGTTGCAAGTGAATTGTCACAATGAGCTCAAGTTCAGAAGACAAGCCAAGTGTTTTTTCCTCCCTTTACAAAAAAAAAAAGCTTTTAAAATTATTTAAGTTGATTTTGCAGGTATATTCTAAAGCAAGTCAAAATCATCCTGCTCTAACTAGCCCTGACTTCATCTCAGGGACTACAATTTTCAAGGGCCACCAAGTCTTACAGCTGTTATGTTCTATGAAATGTGGGGGGGAAGGGTGTAAATGCAACCCTTTAAACATTTTATCTAAGCACTGTAATACAAGTATTTATGCACTGTCAGCAGCACAGCTTCATCCTGCATATTGAATCATTAGGAGAAATATACTGAAAACTCCCAAAAAATTCACAGACCTTCTGAAACATGACAAATAGACAGTCAAGAAGCACCACAATATTAAAATAAGCAAAAGATTTATCTTCCAAGAAAGTGATTAGAAAGCAGATAACCATTCTAGGGAGCTACAGCAAGAAGCCTGAGAAAGACAGCATGAAGCTTCTTCAGATGCAGCTTGTTTTGTTACATAACTCCTACAACTGCTCATAAGCAATTAATTATGCATGTTTACTGTATTATGTAAATAATTATACAAGCATATCTTACAGGGCTTAATTTTGCAAAGCCCCATTAATGACTTTGTACCGTACCCTAAGCCAGCAGTGTCTTCTATTTTAAAAAAGGGCAAATTAAAATGCATGGCCTAGAGTACCCATCCATACAACTACAGTTTTGAGGTTCTCTACGTGTTTTATCTTTAATGAGAACAAACTGTTCAGAAGGCAAACACAGTACCAAGGGGAAAACAAATAAAAACAAATGAAAAAACTTCAGGCTTCTTTAAGGCACCACTTATGCCTTATGCTAAAAATCACAAGTTATCTCAAGTTTCACAAAATCTGAATTCGCAGAATTATTCTAGAAAACACAGACAGGATGAACGGAACAAGAACCAGAAGGGTTTGTTTCCCCCTTGAAGGTATGTTAGGCTATTCATCTTGCATTTTCAAAAGATCCTGCGGTCTGGAAATAGTAGCTAAGGAGGACATCAGAGGACATTTGTACACGGTGAACAAGGGACAGTATACCACAGCATAACAAGCCAGTGACAGATTCTACAAAAAAAAAAAACCCACCCCACAGAAAAAACGACGATACCAAGATACAACCGCAGGACAGAGAAAGCCTAGTTAGTGCCTGACCTCAGAGCAGTAAACCACATTGTACAGATACAGAAGTGGGATGGTCAGTTTTTAAACGAGTAGATCCATTTGCACATACCTAGGGAAAAAAACCACTATTTTTTGCTGTCCAAACTGGTTCCTTGTTCCCAACAATATTTTCATATTTCAGATTAGCTCCAGATGTAACTCATCAGTCAACTTGATCAGAACAATCATGTTCCTGCTCCTTTTCTCCTGTCAAAGGATAAGCATCACATTGCTTTTCTTTTCAACTTAGTGAAAGTAGACCACCTTCCCTCTTGAGACTCTCGAGCTAATGCTGTAAGATCTGACTTTATTTTGTAAAACTAAAGATATAATTGTAACATCCAATTCCCCAGGTGCAGTTCAGGTACTGGTACGTGACAGCGTGACAGTTACGCTATGTTCTCTCATACTAGAAATACTGAAAAGGGATAAAAATACACCAAAAAAAACAAAAAAAGAACCAAAGCTTTAGATTAAAATCTTCCTATTTTTGCAAAACGTTCTCATGTTTAAGGCAGTGACATATATGCTTAAGAAACTGCTTGTTACGTAGGATAAAACAGTTAAGATGTAATCTCTGCTTGAAGTTTCTCTATGTGCTTGAACACGGGTTTGAAGACCCTAAAGCATAGTTCAACCTCTTTCGTATTTAGGATAGACAAAGAGTGTTTCTCAGGTAACTCACAGCCACATTACAATTAGCAGTTCCATTCATAATTGAAGTACAGCTGCAATTCTTCCTTACCTGCTAATGCCAGCTGAAGCCCACTTATATCCACTGATTGGGCCATGTTCCCCACGTCCATTGAAGCAATCTGCCGAGGAGTCTTCTTGAATAGTTCCCTAGGAGGGGCCAACATCAGTTGAGAAAGAAAGAATTTTTCTGGAGGAGTTATGGGAGGTAAGAAGCCTGTGGAGACACAATGAAAAACAACCCCCGATTTTTAAGGCAGCGGCATTAATGGTTTCCATATGCTTCACGGAGAAAAGCAAAAATAAAACGCAACTAATGTGTTATTTATGGCAAGATCAGTGCAACTGACGAGTCTTTGTGAGTACATGCAACACAGCTACCTACTCGGCTCCTAAACTGATATAAAATACAGCGTTATACCGATCGGTATCATGCATCTTGACATGCAACATCTGATGCTAAGCCAGTCACAGTGGTTTCTTTACATGCTTTCCAATTTAGACAACTAGTGAGCTATGAAATATGACCAGGCACTGCAATTCGTACTGTGTTATAAAAGTAATTTTTTCAGAAACTGATTTACCCATCGCTGTCATGCTTGCATTTACTGAAGTCGGAACAAGCGTTTCACTCTCATGTATTTAAGAGGTTTGTTTCACAGCTTTACAGCTGCCAAAAGTCTCCTATCACCGCCAGGTTTTTGCAACGGCTTTCTCCCACAAATCCCCTGCTACGGTCCGACCAAGCGGCCTGTCTGACATCAAGCCTGGAGACGCGGGCCATGAAAAATTCCCACCGCTTTTTCCAAACCCGCCAAGCGCAAAGCCACCGGCGGGCAGCCCAGACCGGGCAGCGATAACGAAGCCGCGCCGCCGAGCGGAGCCTCCGCCAGGCCCTGCCGCGCCGGGGGCCGCGGGGAGGGCTCCTCTGCCCGCGCTCCCCCCCCCGCCCCGGCGGCGGGACGCACCTGAGAGCGGCGTGCGCTCCGCCTCGTCGCCGCCGCGCTCGGGCGCGGGGTTGAGGAGGTGGGCGAAGACGGCGGCGAAGGGGTTGGCGGCGAGGGGCTCGGTGCGGTACATCTCCCAGAGGAGGTAGAGGGCGGTGAGGCGCTGCGCGGGGCTGGGCAGCAGGTCGGGCTGCTGCAGCAGGAGGACGAGGACGGAGCCCAGGCGGAAGTGCTCGGCCTTGCCGAAGTAGTGGTGGAAGGCGCTGGAGAGGCCCTCGAAGGTGCTGCCGCCCGCCTCCTCCGACACGATGCTCAGCAGGCTCGACAGCTCCTTCGGCGACAGGCTCATCCTGCCGCCCGCCGGCCCGCCGCCGCCGCCCGCCGCTCCGCCCGACTCGCCCGCCTCCGCTCCCACCTGAGTGCCGGGCGCCGGGCTCCCCCCGCCCCCGGGCATCCGCCCCCGCCCGCCGCCGCCGCCCGCTCCGGCCCGGCCCCGCCGAACCCCGCTGCCGTAATTCCGCGCGCGCTGTCGCGCCGGCCCCGCTTTACGGCGCGGCCGTAAGGCGCCGGGGCGTTCCGGCTCGGCGCCGGGGCGACGGGGAGGCGCGCACGCGATTGGCCGCGCGGCAGGGAGCTGCGGCCCGGCCCGCGCCCCCGCTGCGGGGAACGGGATTGGCCCGAGCCGGCCGGCGGGGGCGGGGCGTGCGCGGGCGACTGGCGGCGGCCGCGCGGCTCCGCGCTCCCCGGTGGGGCCGGGCGGGGGCGCGGCGGCCGCTGCGGCCGGCAGGGGGAGCCCGGCGGCGCGCGGCTGTGGCGGCCCCCTCTGCCCGCCCCCCGGGCCCGCGCAGCGGTGCTGCCCGGGATGGCGGGGGGGCCCGCAGCGCGGGGGGGTGTCCCGTCCCCGGGAGTGACAGAAAAGCGAGAGAGGCCAAGGCCGCGCGTCAGTCGGCAGCCGTGGCAGCCTGGCCTTGCCTCCGGCGGTGGAAGGGAGGTGGGGGGTCTCCTCCTCCCGCTGCCGGCCTCTGCCCGGCCTACAGGGCGCCCCGGAGGGCAGCGTGCGTCCCGTGCTTCCGTGAGCCAGTCCAGCCGAGAACCACCCGCTTTGCTGGTGGGGTTCTCGGCAGAGCTGCAGCAGCGTCTGGCGGGAGGCCGGGGACGGAAGAACATCCCTGCTGAGTGCGGTGGTCCGCTTCACCAGCTTGTCTTGCGGAAGCGCGCCTCGAGGGACGGCAGCTCACAGAGGCAGCAGGCAGAAAGCCTGAAGAAGTGCTGAGGGCATGGCCTGGAGGAAGAGCTTTCTGTGATAGGTGCTGAGAGAAGAAGGGCTTGGAAAGTCCTGAGAGCAGACACTGCTGCTGCTGCCTGAGTCTTCTCGTATCAGTACTCCTCCCAGGTCACCCAGCCCAGAAGACCTTGGCTTTCTAGTTCGCCATGCTGGTATGAGATACGGGATGCAGTTTCAAAAATACTATAAATTGAAAGCTAGCCTTAAAGAACACATCTACTACTAGACCAAGTAGTAGATGTGTTCTTTAATTCACATTATTGATGGGAAAGAAACCAAGATCTGAGAGGTGTAAAGGCTTCAGGTACATAGACAGATGTTAAAAAATGGTGACTGGGGAAAAAACAGGGTCTGCAGCCGTGCGAGGTGTGATCTGAAAGCCTTGCTGATAGAGCAGGTACTCACCAGCTGGCTAGATCACAGTGAGAGGTCTGCTTGCAGGATATGCAGCTAGAATAGTAAAGCAGATGGAAGAGGATGCCAGTGAGCTTCCTGCCATGGCCAGCGGATTCAAGGAAACAAAGCAGTCCTTGGAAGTTTGGGCCTGTTTAGAATTTACTAACAACTGCAGCAAGGACTTCAGCTGTAAGATTTAAGCAGAAGACCAATTGCTGAGAAAGTACTCAGTGTAGGTGTGCGGAAGGGCTAGCTGGAGAACGTGGGAAAGCATGGACGTGAACAAGAGCTTTCCACCCTTACTTGTGATGCATAGAGAGAAGCTGAATATCCTCAGTCAAATAATGTGAAAGCTCAGCAGGTCAGAGAGGAAGACTGGGAGAAGAAGGTTCCTCATAACTCATACGGATTGCTGTATAAATAGGTAGAAAGATGAACTTTGTCAGCTGACCTGAATGCTCAGTCTATGTGAAGACATTTCAGTTTAGAGAGGAGTTGAGGGTATACAGAACAGGACAACTTTGTCTTCCCCTCTGTCTTGCTGACCTGTAGAGAAACTGTAGTTCTCTGTTCCTGTCAGAGAAAGAGGTTTTGGTTCTGTGGGATTGAGGAACCATTGCAATAGATTGGGAAGGTGAAACCACGTCGGTGGTCTGCAGAGTGGAAAAGGCCCAAGTGGCTGTTTCTGGGTCTCTTTTAAACCTGCCGGAGGGACTGGGAGATACGGTTCAATATAAGGGTGTAAAAGACTTGAGAGAGTGATGGCTTATTGAAGTGAAACCAAGTTTTCCTGATAGGAGTGACTGGTCTAAACGAAAGAAACCTGCGTGAGTAGCTGTGGCTATAAGCGTCCATAACTGTACACAAAAACATAGGGTGATGTTCCTCTAGCTCAGCGTCTTGCCCATGACTGCTAGCAGAAGCGTCTAGTGTACCCTTGGCTTCTCGCCATCTGCCATTTAGGTACTTCCTGGGTCAAAGGCTGAATGCTCATTGTGATTCCCAGCCCCAAAGAAGTTCTCTTCCTTGAGCTCAACTTAAGTGCTCCATGAACCCATTTATATTTTTGGCGTGCAATGAGTTCTGCAGTTTAAGAACTGTGCCATGCAAACCAGTGCTTCCTTCTCCGCTCTGTTCATTGCTCATCATTCTGTGCATCTCTTGCCATCTCTTACCTCAGTTTTCCCTCTCTAAGGTCATGCCCCCTTCTGTGGCATCCTCATTCTGCCATCCTTGTTGCCCTTCTTTCACTTTCCTACTTCTGCTGCATCTTTTTTGAGAAGGAGGGACCAAACTTGCATCCAGTGTTCCAGCTGTGAGTGTCCTGTAGATTTATACACCTCTGTAGTATGTGTCCTGTTTATCTCTCTTCCTTTTTCATGTTGTTTGCTCTTTTGAGCCGTGAACCTGACACTATAAAAGAACTGTCCTCGATGACTTCCTCAGCAGGAAGAGGTAGGTAGCACCCGCCACCGCAAAAGGGAAGGATTCCTTTCCTTTCCACCCCACCCTCATTGCAGTGTTTTACTTTGCATTTATCAAATATTTGCTTTCACTGCCATTTAATTCAGTCATTTAATATTATGAAAAATCCCCTGCAGCACGTTCATGTCAGTTTTTGTTTTTACAGTCCTGAAGAATTTTTTCTCACCAGGAAGCTCAGCATGTACCCGGGAAGATGGCGTCATCCGTCCCTTTATGCACACACAGCAGGGTTACTCCTCAGTCTCACCTTTGTACACACAAGTTCTGGTCATTGCTGTAGTTTCATGCAATTTTGTCAGTACAGAAATTGGACTTGGTGGTTTATAGTTTGTTGGCTTATATCCCACGGCCTTTTTAGAGACTGGTATCAGACTTGCCATCCTTATTTCTTTGATACTGAGACCATTTTGATGATCAGGTTGCACATCGCAGTTCATAGTTCAGCATCTTCCCAGGGATCGGTACTGGGGCCAGTCTTGTTCAGTATCTTTATCAATGATCTGGATGAGGGGATTGAGTGTTCCCTCAGCAAGTTTGCAGACGACACCAAGTTGGGCGGGAGTGTTGATCTGCTTGAGGGTAGGAAGGCTCTGCAGAGGGATCTGGACAGGCTGGATCGATGCGCTGAGGCCAATTGTATGAGGTTCAACAAGGCCAAGTGCCAAGTCCTAAACTTGAGTCACAACAACCCCATGCAACGCTACAGGCTTGGGGACAAGTGGCTGGAAAGCTGCCCTGCAGAAAAGGACCTGGGGGTGTTGCTTGACAGCTGGCTGGATATGAGCCAGCAGTGTGCCCAGGTGGCCAAGAAGGCCAATGGCATCCTGGCCTGTATCAGAAATGGTGTGGCCAGCAGGAGTAGGGAGGTGATCGTGCCCCTGTACTCAGCTCTGGTGAGGCCGCACCTCGAATCCTGTGTTCAGTTTTGGGCCCTTCAGCACAAGAAAGACATTGAGGTGCTGGAGCGTGTCCAGAGAAGGGCGACGAAGCTGGTGAGGGGTCTGGAGCACAAGTCTTAGGAAGAGCGGCTGAGGGAGCTGGGGTTGTTCAGCCTGGAGAAGAGGAGGCTGAGGGGAGACCTTATCGCTCTCTCCAATTACCTGAAAGAGGGTTGCAGAGAGGTGGGTGTTGGTCTCTTCTCCCAAGTGACTAGCAACAGGACAAGAGGAAATGGCCCCAAGTTGTGCCAGGGGAGGTTTAGATTGGGTATTAGGAAAAATTCCTTCACTGAAAGGGTTGTCAGACATTGGCACAGGCTGTCCAGGGAAGTGGTTGAGTCACCATCACTGGAGGTGTTTAAAAGACATGTGGATGAGGTGCTTCGGGACATGGTTTAGTGGTGGACTTAGCAGTGTTAGGTTAACTGTTGGACTTGATGATCTTAAAGGTCTTTTCCAACCTAAGCAATTCTATGATTCTATGATCTTCATCCTTCAGCTGATAAAAATCTCTTGGGTGAATCCCATCTGATCCTGGTGATGAATAGTGACTCATTTTATGCGTTTCATTTCACATCTCTTACTAACACTTACTTCACTGTGAGAGTTGTCTTCACTTGTGCCCCATCAGTAAAGGTTGTTGTCTGGGAACATCTGCAAGATCCCATGTAGAGATGCAAAGAATTAATTTAGCTTTTCTCCTATAGCCTCCTTCCTTAAGGCTTTTTTATGTGGCGCTCATCTGTTGACCTCAGACTGACCAACAGATTTTCTGGTTCTGGTGTGCTGGCAAAAGTTATATTTGTTCATTTCGGGGATTAAGTTTATGGTTAGAAATGATCACGCCTAAAATTGTGCTTTAAATTGAGGGATAGTTTGCTGGGTGCTAATCCACAGTCAAATAGACACATGGTGCTTCTGTCCAGGTGGTCTTTTTTGTACAGCCTGCTCCTAATAACAAACTCTGCTGAAGATAGCAGAGCAAAAAGAAGGAACGTGGTTAGAAAGAGAAAGCTGCATCTTCTTTTCTTATAAATTTCAGAAATGTAAGCCACTCTTGGATAATGTACTTATTGGAATAATGGATGTAGAATTGCAGAAATGGACTTCAGAGGGGTAAAAAGTTTCCCCAATGACTGAGATAGCAAAAAAAGTTGTGTGACTTATATGTGGCTAATGCAGCTCTCTGAAATTTTTCTATGCAAATTAAAAGGTTTCTGATCAGAGCGGGAAAGCTAACAGTTTAGAAGATGGAGTACTTTATAGGAAGTGGTATGGGCACAAGCATCAGTTGACAAAGGAGATTCTGAAGTCACAATGATTTTAAAACAGATTGCCATTTCAGGGTAGCAAAAAACTTAATTAAGAAAAAGATGGGGGTAAAATACTCCTGGGGCAGGAAGTGTAGTAAATGTGCTGCAAAAGGGGGCTTCTGTAACTGCACAGGGTGCTATATTTTTTGGGCATGTGAGTGTGTTGGATATTCTTGGGCTCAAAACTTGTGTAATGAAGAAGCAATAGTATGTGATACTAGTGCAGCTCAAATACATGAGTTCTCAGGCAGATTTGATTTCTGAAATGGATCACATTACACTCGAGGAGGAAGGCTGGGGCCCCAGCTACCTCGGTTGGTCTGGGGGGGAGCAGATTCTGTTGGAGATGCATCACTGCAGCACAGTCTTGCAGTGTAAAGGGAAGGGTTCGGTTTTCTGCCTTTGCAGGACAGCTCCTCTGGGAGCAGGCTGAGCGTATTCCATTTCTTTTACATGGCTTATGGAATAGCTATTAAATGGTCAATAAAAGCATAAAATATAGCCGTCATTATTTATGTTTGGGTTTGAGTAAGAACTTCAGTAAAAATCATGCTTTGAGTTCCTAAAGAGGGATAAAGGGATTGGGGCTATACTTATACTAAATTACTGACTCTCATTCTCCTTGTCTAACTCTGTCCTGTTGTCTCATAAATGCTAATACAGATGCACAGATTCCAAACTAAAAGTGACACAGGCAATCTAGCTTGGCAGGTAACCCTTTGCAAATACAAATAAACCTTTGCAAATTATTTGACTGTTAGTATGCAGTTGTTTTAGTCTTTAAATGAACACCAGCCTTTGATAAATTGTAATTGTTACTGGAAAATTAGATCCACGACCAAGGGAGCAAATTCAGTTTGATTTGATTTGATTTCCTGAGCTAAGGGAAAGGCCGTGTAATTTAACTGTAGAAGTTGTTTTTCCTTCTTTCCTTATTAAAATTGATTATATTATTGTTTGCTATTGTATTTTAGATGACAGCCAAGGAACGTGAACTGCATTGTGAGCACTAGGAAAAAAACTACTAATGAAGGAGCAATAGAAAATGACAGCTTTTGGAAGGAGAAAGAAAAAGTGGCAAAGAAGATGTATTAAATTGACTTGCTCTGCAGCAAGTATTTGAGTTTCTTCTAGCAAAGAGGCTGAATACTTAGGAAACAACTCCCACCAGCATATCTTTTATCCCGCATTTCATTTGGGAAGGACACGGTGGGAGGGAATTAAATCACACCTTAAAGTCAAAGGGGAAATTAAAGCATTTCCAGATTGTTCTGTTTATTCTCATGAGACTTCTGTCTTGTACACAAATTCCTTTCCATAATAATTTAAGTGACCCATCCCATCTGCAGTGTATTTTAAATAGCAACATATCAGAAAGAGGAAGGAGTAGGTGCGTTTTGTATGCATCTCTTCCTTTGTATCTTTCTAGCGACTTTTGCATGTTTTTCTTCCTAGTTTGTCTCTTCAATTCAAAACACAAGATGGGACCACCAATGCAGAAACAGATTCTGTTATTCCTGGGGTAATCAGCAATACTGGCATACTAACAATGCCTAAAAGCCTTCCTGAGTAACTATGAGAACGCATCTTCACTTAGCGTGTCCAGAGAAGGGCAACGAAGCTGGTGAGGGGTCTGGAGCACAAGTCTTATCAGGAGCGGCTGAGGGAACTGGGGTTGTTCAGTCTGGAGAAGAGGAGGCTGAGGGGAGACCTTATCGCTCTCTCCAATTACCTGAAAGAGGGTTGCAGAGAGGTGGGTGCTGGTCTCTTCTCCCAAGTGACTAGCAACAGGACAAGAGGAAATGGCCTCAAGTTGCTCCAAGGGAGGTTCAGCCTGGATATTAGGAAAAATGTCTTTACTGAGAGAGTGGTGAAACACTGGAACAGGCTGCCCAGGGAGGTGGTGGAGTCACCATCACTGGAGGTGTTCAAGGAATGTGTGGACGTGGCATTGTGGGACATGGCTTAATGGGCATGGTGGTGTTGGTTGATGTTTGGACTTGATAATCTTGCAGGTCTTTTCCAATCTTAGTGATTCTGTAATTCTGTGATTGTTAGTCAGACCTCAAAGATGCTAAGGGATTCTTGGATACAGCTTGAGAAGCACTTAAGAAACACCAAAAATATCTAGCATGAATGGCTTCATAAGTGCTGAAAGCTGGGCAGCTTAGAAATAAACGTTTGTTGCTGAATTCTTTAACTACTGTGAATTTTAGTGATACCTCTGCATTTTAAGCCAGTTTTCAAATGGCAGATGCTCACATGTTTAAATTAGTGTTAGTCCACTCATTTGGTTTCCTGAGTGTTAGACACTTCCAGAAGAGATGGTGCTTTGGCCCCAATTAAAATCAATGGTGAAACTCCAGCAGGGTCATACTGGCACATAAAAGCAGCATACAGTATGGCTATTTGCATATATATGTTCACATAGACCCTTCTTCTGACTAGGAAACCCTTCTCTGCTAACTCAGAAATATTTTTTCCTTAAAAAATTATTTGAAGCAAAACGTTATTTTCATTTGTTCTTTTTTCTTACCTTTTAATCAGACAGGGATTTTTTTAAAATT
The DNA here is from genome assembly GCF_030936135.1 of Gavia stellata. Classification (NCBI taxonomy): domain Eukaryota; kingdom Metazoa; phylum Chordata; class Aves; order Gaviiformes; family Gaviidae; genus Gavia; species Gavia stellata. The sequence goes on from NC_082594.1 coordinate 71,343,396, forward strand.
CATCTGTAATTCTAAAATAGCTGAGCACATGTTTTGTGTGAAAACATTCAGTGTATACATTGCTTGGGAACGCTTCATGGTGAACTTTAATTTGAGTACTCAGCATTTATAATTTGAGCTATGCAATTGCACATCTGACTCAAATGGCACTATTTCCATTCCCTGGCTCAATGACTTGATTTATGCTTTATGTTTCTGTTTTCATCCAAGATCAATTTCAGTTGAATCTTTAGCTATGCTGATAAAATTGCAGGAGGAAGGACTTTATGCTTAAGCTACAAATTTGAAATCCACCTTCTGAAAGAGTATTCAGTCATTCAGAGCTGATTAGAGAGCTCTTGTCCAGGAATTGGGAGATTCAGGTTCTCTTTCTTCCTCTGCCTATAGGGTTTTAAACTCCAGCCCAGGCTGTGGCTATTAGGAGCAGAGGAGAGTGTTCATCTCCTCTGGCTGAAGTTACTTTGCTTTGTTTACAGGGATTAAAGATTCACTGGAAGGGAAAGGGAGCAAAAGTAGGGCCTGATGGTTTTAGTGAGAATGTACTTGGTGAGATGCAGGATGGTGGTCTGCTCCAGGAACAAGGCATGTGCTCAATGACAATCATCAGATATAAAAGCTTAACAATACATGTATGTAAGGACTAGAAATCTGTTGTCCCTCTTGCCCATTTAAACTCCCAGCCACTGAAAGAGCCGCTTCTTCCCATTCTTTTCCCTTTAAGAAAGAAAATTTCAGAAATTTAGTAAGGAAGCTCTCTTTCTCTCATATGTATATAATTTACTGTGTACATACTTATTAATGTATAAACATACACACATATTTAAATATTAAACCAAAAGTTTCTCATTATAACTCTATTTTAGATAAGGAAGAAGGAAGATAGGTTAGAGTATCTGATGACGTGACACTTTTCCGCATGACATTTGACCAGAAGGATGCTTGGAAAAGCTAATTTTAAATGTGCTTTTAGGACCTGATAAAATCCTTTTGTGCAAGAAGGCAAAATGTCAGTAGTATTTTTAGGGGCATTACTGAACATTGTGGTATAGTGATATATATAGACCAGGCAAGGAGAGAAACTCAAACTGCAAAGACGCATTTATAAAAGTATCTTTAAAAATATATGGCAATTTTGTTTTCCTCCAGCAGTGGTGCAGCTCCACTGATTTGTGTCCTCAGAGTTCTGCGCCATTCATTTTCTCCTGTTCCCATATGTTTCAGACACCCTGTGAGCTCTTTGCTTTCCAACTGCCTACAAAGTTTCTCTTGTGCCTGACTCTATTGCTTTCTAAAGTCTTGTTATTCATCCCATCTCCTGTTTTATGCTGAAAGCTTTTAAATACATTTTAATGATGCATAACAGCAATATAATGAGCCTAATAGCATGCTATTGATTTTCATTTGAAACACTGACATTTGAACATTTCAATAGCCTTTTAACAGTGTGTATATTTAATGTGATTCAAAGACAAGGCAAATGCAACACAATATCTGTCTGCTAAAAAAGCTCCACAATTTGAATGTCTCCCCACATCACCTGCAATCTGTTTGTTGCAGTCAACCACATTAGAAGGGCATAATTTTCAGTGTCTTCAAGCAAGCAAGCCATAATCCTTGGTACAAGGAAATAAAAGGGAAAAACACAAAATCACTGTATCCAGACACAGCTTTGCTTATCTGCTCTGGTCATGATGAAGATATTAATGATCCACATCCAGTCAGTGCTGTCAGACAATGCAACGTAGGGAAGTAAACTGCCCAAGGATGCCCTCCAGATAGGAGATGGCTGAGTCATGGGACACCCTAACTCGGGCTAAGTGGTGGGCTAAACAACACAAAAAGAAAAATGAAACCAGCAAACATACACATCAACATAAAATAGCAGTTCCCTTTTGATGAATAACTCAGTAGTTGCATCCTATGGAGAGTTTTCTTTTCAGGAGAGGTTTCTGAGAAGTCAATGAGCAAGATGTGAAGCAGCCATACAGTGCCCTGACTAGCCTGTGTGTGTGGCTACTTGGACATAAAACTAACAGCAACATTGGCAGGCTGCACAAGCCGTATATTTTCCTTGTGTTATAAGTAAAGGCCTTCTTTTTCCAGTGCTGTGACATGTTTTTTCAGGGAATATTTATAACAAATACAAGTCAAGCTTACATCAAGTATTAACCTTACCCTTCTGGCTTTTCACAGCATCACGCATATTCTTTACACATCAGTTATCTGTACAGTAACATAAATGTGCATGCACTATCAAGATATTAGGAAATACAGTTTCTGCCCTATGGGTTGATTGAACGTAAGATAATACAGAGAGAGAGAGAAGAGCAAAGGACCAAGGAAACAAGGAAGACATGCTTTTGTAAGGTCTTCAGTTCGCTTGCTTTACCAATGTGCAGCTGTTGGTTTGTAACCACATCAACCAAGAGGATCATCTGACAAGTCATGACTCAGACTTTATTGCAGTTGAGTATAATTAGACAGGGTTTTTGCTATTGAGCTTAAAAAACAAACAAACAGCTGCTTTGATTACCATTTTGTTCAGATATTTTTCTAATCTCTATGCGTTTCTTTCAAGATCATGATGCAAGTGAGGTCAGGAGCAAAATTTCTCAGAATATATAAGCAATTTGAAGTCTAAGATGCTTTTTGAATTAGTAGTCATTCCCAGTGTGCAAGTTAGGCTGAAATTAAGATACACGATTCTCAGAGGTTACCTAAGAAATTCAAAACCATTTAACAAATAAGGTACCTAAATAGGCATAGGCACATGTTTTGTGATTAAAATGTAAGTAAAGTTCTATTTCTGCCCATACCAGAGACACTGACTTCTACCTAGTGACAGAGATGATCAAGAAGACCATCTTCATTTGGTTGACAAATTTGGAAATGGGAAAAATAGTCTATCTTAAATAGATGGTAGAAGTAATGAGTAACTCTGCTGAAAGCAGTAGAGTGGATCATGGGTTTTAAACCAATCTGAGAAGAAATCTCAGATGCATGTAATTGTAGACAGAAGAAATAGCTGTTATAATTTTATTTAAGACAGGTCACATGAATGATCCCCTGGAAGTACCTGATTCTCTTGGCTGACCATGGAGGGATTGCAGAATGATGAGCTCAGATGTCTCATTTTTGATCTCTAAGTTAGGACAGATCAATCCCATCCCTGAAGTCGTGCTGAAACCCCTGGAGAAGCAAGATCAAGTTTGAAGCTGAGTTGAGGCTAAATCCTGGTAAGAGCTCCAGTTATACCTGCAGGGAAGATACATATTCCTTTTCTTCTCTTCCAGTGGTGTGTTGCATCCTTTTTTCACAGACTGTGCTGGTCTCTCGTATTTTAAACATAAATTCTTCAGGACAAAGACTGCCTCTAGTGACAGTCCTCAGTACGGCATTTGCTGGGACTGCAAAGTATCCCTGTAATGAAAATTCTAGCATGTCTCAGGAAGAAGGGGCTTCCACGCATAGACCATTGAAGCAAAAACTAAAAGGTAGTGCAAAAGCAAAGGAGGTGGATGATACAACCACTTCTGTTCTGCCAGCCCGCTATGAGGGAAGTCCCCCTCGGCTCCTGCTGTATGAACTCTTTTTTTTTTTTATGGTATGTCGGCACTTGTGTCTCACAACAATCAGACGATTCTAAAGGTTGTGGAACTACTTTGTTCCCTGTCTGTTAAGTATGACTATAAAAGCCCAAGTCCACAATACTGCCAGTTCAATTAAACTAAAAGGTAGTAAATTCAAATCTTGTGAATAAAAAGCATTTTATATACAGTGTGCATAAAAAGAACTTACTGCCACAGACTATTGCCGAGGCCAAGGTTGTAAGGAGGCATATGACATTTTCAAAGATAACAAAAATATCTAGAGTTAATGCAGGAAAGGAGAAATTTAGAAGGCGTGTAAGTGCTTCTTCAGCTTACGCAATCTATTAATGATGGATGAGATCTTTTTGGGGAGTATTTCCTCTGAAGTATCTAGTCTTGGTCACCAGCAGACAGGAATCTCTAGACCATAAATCCGATAAAATATAGCAATTTCCATGTTGCTCACTTATACCTGTGAAAGCCTGCTAACTTCAAAGTGCACGAAGGATTTGGTCTAAAGCACATCATCCGTCATCGGTGCAGAAGTGCATTCATCCTGTGGTGGTGTGAAAAATTGCCCAACGGGCAGTTGGTTTGCAGGCCAACAATGTATACACGTGGGTAACGGGGCATTGGTGTGCAAGACCCTGCATTCATTGCTGTGCTGTTGTATTCCTAAAAGGATCCCAGGTTTTGAAATTCACACACCTCCTGCTCTTCCTTTTAATTCTCTGCTCAAAATCCAGTGCAAACTTCCTCTCCCATCCTGACTATTTATAAGCATACATAGAAACAAATGTTTTGTAAAGATGTGAGAGACATTCTGCTTTATTCCCAGGGGCAAATAAAGCCTTTTATTTTTAGCCCAGTTTCCTAAGGAAATGAGACTGATGCAATCACATTGTCTATTTGTCTGTCTATCAAATCAGCCCCCTTCCCCCCTTCCCTCCCCCCATCAACTTCTCACCATTAATCTTTTCCATCCAGATCTGACAGAAAGGCAAAATTCTTTCAAAAGTGTTAAATGCAAGGAAGTTTTATGAAAACCTGTGGCTGGGCCAGAGGAGAGACCTTACCAGTTCCCTCACTGGAGAAGTACTGATTGAATCAGCGGGTAGGCAGTGACGTGCTGGCAAGTCACCTTGTGCGAGGCTGTAACACTGCCGTGACGCATGTTGTCTCCTGAAGGTGGAAGAACAAGAGGGGCTGCGGTGGCAGTTCAGAGCCACTTCTGGAGGGTCTCTCCTGGAGTATTTCAGGGGTGGGGACAGAGAGGTGGCACAGGGGAAGGGAAGGAGGGGGTTGTTGGGCATGGGGGAGGTAGGGATCAGAGCACAATTGGGGTTTTTCTTTATATCCCGAAGTGACTGAATACAAGGTCACATTCTGGGGAGCTTCTCAGTGGTGGCTCAAGGAACAGGGTGGAAAAGAAATGCAAAGCCAGTGCTAGAAAAGTGGTCATCACTGTCTTTGCCATTACCTGACAGAAGTTTCCCGGGTAATTCCTGTCGTGGAGAAAAATTATGCGCTAGTGAAATAGGGACAGGTTCACATCTAACCAGTCTTTTGACAAACCCTTTGCCAGTGTGTGTGCTGCCTCAAATGGAGAGTGCGGATTTGCCCACATATTAAGTTCTGGGCAGACTCTGAGTTTTTCCAGTGTCCCTGTTGGGAGATTTTTACCTACTGAACGTACCAAGTATATTCAGACCAAGGCAGAAGCCCAGCCTGTCCCCTGGCTGCCTGACCACCTGCCTGTAAGGTATGGCCCTGAGCAGCGTGTGTGTTTCTGTGTTGGAGGGAAGTATGTAGCATAAGTATTTATTTACTCTACCTGTGTTTGCAGTGATGTCTGGAAAATAGTCCAGATGCCTGGAAAATAGTCTTAGATGAAGCTAAGACTATAGGCCAAGTGAACATGAGTTCGTATTTCTACTGTGACATATATATTCTCTTATATTTCAGCATCACAGGATCGTCCCCAGTGACCTGTATTTTAAGTCTCAGTGGCAATGGAAGTGTGTAAACACCTTGGAGATGTGTAGCATGATGCCACATAATGGGAGGAGCGCACACAGCTAAAAGGAAAAGCAATTTTGTTTTTTAAAAAGCTTCTCCAACTTAGTTCGGCATCTGCTAATGCCTTCCTAACATCCTTATAGTGATGTTTGAGAATTATATTTATTATTGTGAAATTGGTAAGATGATAATGAAAGAGATTAAGCTTCCTTTTGTTCCTCCCTATTCAACAATACGCTGGTCAACAGATAATGTCTCAACATCTTTTAGCGAAGACATGAGTTCTCTTGTCACAGCTCTGGGAAGCAGCTTCTTCTGTTAGGGAATTCCAACAAGTCAGTACCTTAAAAATCTATTTAAACCAGTATTGGTGACATGCCTTTTCTTCAATTGCCCTAGCCTTTCTCACTAAACCCAAGCTACTTGTTTCCTAAATTCTTTCAAGCCTAAATCTGAAGTATCTCCAAGTGTCTGGAAACTACTGTCTTGCAAGGGATCCAGAACAGGCTAATGGGTAGATATGAGATAAAACAGATACCACAAAAGCAGTGACCCTGTTGTGATTAATAATGTAAATAAGAAAATTCCCCCGACTTTTAACAAATAAGGAAGTTTTCTTAGTAGAGGGAGTAGAATACAGTTTTCTTCTTAGATAAGATGACAGGGCAGAAATCTGTTGGGGGGGAATAAAGGTTCCCCATTCTCCTGCAAATGCGTAGTGATCTTGGACACAGATCCAAATTATTTTGAATGTGGTTAGCCTTGGAGTGCATGGGAAAGGAAGAAGAATCAAGAAGTACCTACAGCATGAAACTCTTCCTCTCACGTACACAAATTGTGATGCACACAAGGGCACAAGCATACCACTTGCGGTACAGAGGTATGAGACCCTGTGGCATCCCTGGTTTCTCTTGCTGTCCCAGCCTGTCACGGAAGACTGGCATCCTTAACTGACACCCTCACAGAAGCTGTGAAGGTGCAGAGTGCTGTGTTAACACAAATGGCACGGAGCACACTGGCATCCAAACAAGTTTGAAGGCTGGGCCATTTTGCCTTCAGCAACTGAAACCATTCTGCAAGTGTTTAATTCATAATTAAACCTTCTTTTCCTATCAGGTGATCTGACCTCAGCATGTAACTTTCCATACCAGGGCAGAAGGTGGTAAGGTGGGTAATAATAATGGGCAGAAATACACTATTTGTAAGTATATTGTTGGAAATAAATAAACTGAGTCCCTTGTCCAAAGGGGAAACCCTAGCTTTCCTCAGGATCCTTGCTTCATGCACTATGCATCCCATGCTTGTGTCCATAAATGTTTCCCTGTGATCAGCCACCATCTGCAGATCCATGTCCCTGACTGCCAATCATTCCTGCATTTCTTGCAGGGATCACACCAAGGACAGACACATGCAGTCAGTGTAGTTGGAAAAGTGCACTCTCCCTCCGCAGCTGCTATTTCATGTGGATTAGCCCCCGGAGCCTGTGGTTTGGCATCAGCAACCACAGCACGAACATCTATCACAGCATTAGAAGTTGTCTAATCAACATGAAAATGGTTACCTAAGCCTGGTGCAGCCATCCCCCCGGTTAGTAGTGATGACCCATTTGTGCACTGGCCCCCCTCCCGGCTTTATTCTAGCACCTGTGGGTCAGAGCAAACTTCACAGCGCTCCATGAAGGCGGCTTTCCCTACGCAATAACTCTGTAGCTGCTGCTCGTCACCCCTACTCTAGATCTTGATGCAGTTTCACAAGCCTGTGGCACCAGAGACCTCAGCTGGCGAGGGCTGAGGCAAACAGCAGCTGTCTCCATGCTGCTACGTCAGCAGCACCGTTTCTTTGCCAGAAACTATCACCGTCAAGTAAGGGTTAAAAAGAACACTGCTGAAATGCCATTCGTGGCCAGACCTTCTGTGTGCGTCCTTCTGAAATAACATCACAGTCCAAAACAGGATCAGCTCATTCACCGGTGCAGGATCCATGCCTGGGCAGCAGCTGGAGAGGACAGAAGGGAGAAAATGCTGAATCAGAAGTATTTTATTTTTGGTAGTTTAATAGTGGACTAGGAACGTCTGTGAGCAGGAGGTGAGGAAAGACAAACACATCTTTCCGCAGCGCGCAGTGAAACAGTCCCTTAGGTCGTTCATACCAGCGATGCTTTGAAGTCCTAGCCGCCCTCCCAAAACTCCTCGCGTGGACTTGCATATAGACCTGTGAATCAAATATGTGCTTTCAGGCAAGTTTGGTTTGTCTGGGTATCCACACTCACATATGTAAACCAGGGTAAAGCCTACAGTGAGAAGCGGGCAGAGGTGTAACTTGCCAGAGCTGTGAATGCGTGGCAGAACTGAAAGAGTGAGGTCTCCTGAGTCCTAGGGCTGCTTCTCAGCCAAAAAAGGGCAAAGTGCTAGCACGACTAGCTTAATTTCAGTTCCCCCATTAGCTCACTGCTTTCTCCATTTAGGTATACGAAGTGCCTGTATGGATGTACGTGTCCCTGTATTTTTGCAGATATGTTCTTTGTCTTTGGAAGATGGCATGCCCCAGCAAGCTCCTCAGTTTACAACATCCTTCCTCTGGCCAGACGGAATTACTGCAGCTTCCACAGGCTGTGCCGGGGCAGAGTAAACTTTATGTCACATTGGCACAAGGTAGTTGGTCTGAGAGCTACTACAGGATAGTTTGACAGCATGAAAATGGTTCTGAAAATGCTTTTTGTTAAGGTCCTGAGTCTTGTTCCTGGCACTTCTGAGACAAGCCACTGTGTCCTTCAGAAGACTTAATCTGTACCACGAATGGATCAACTCACATACAACCACCACTGTGAGTACAACCTTGTAAAAAGCAGCAGAGAAATGTCAATACAGTACTTAGATAAATGGTTTCAATAGGAAAAAGTGAGTTTGCTCAGTGCAGTTTATTTAGGATCTGAACATTCAGAGCATTTCAAATGTCTACTTGACCAACAAAGGAAGAAATCAACTCTGTATTTACACAATCTTCTACCAACCTCCCTGTTCACAGTAACTCTTAAACCTGTGACTAATTTCAACCAAAGGAGAGAGAGAGGCAGAGGCCTGGAAGAGATGGAGCTTTACAAGCTCTGTCAGCATGAAGCTTGGTGGAGAAGGGCTCTACTGTGGAGTCTGCCCTCATTTTTGCTCTTCGGTCTCTCGTGTCTAACCAATGCTCATGCTCGCACTTCTTGGCCACTCTGCAGATGTGTCGGACCAGCCGGCCTCAGCACGGAGGCCTTGGGAGGGAGTCCAGGACCACGCTGGAAGGAGGGGAGACAGGAGGCATTGCGGGAAGGGGGACTGAAGATGTAAAGGCAACGTGGGGATCTGGGGAGGGGGTACCGGGAGACTGTCACAGTGAGGGAAGGCAGAGGGGAGAGCGAAGGCTGTTACAGGTTTTGCTGGTTCTGCTGCCTGCAAAATCCTCTTCTTTGACATGTGAAAGGAATGTGAAGGTGCAAGATAATGGGAATTAATAAATAATCAGTAATACTCAGAGCTTTTCAATTCCAAGTGGTTTACAAACATTAATAAACCTTCATGAGCTGTTGGAGAGGTATTTAAGCTGTATTCCATTTTCATAGATAAGAAGATGAAAGCTCTGGCTTAAATCCAAAGTTTTCAAAAGCAGAAACTACTTTTAAAAGCTCCCCTTGACGCTCAGCACCAGAACTCCAAAGGGATTGATTTCACAGTTGCCATCATTGTCAACTACACTTTTTTTGTCAACTATACCATTACTTCTGCAAAGCTAGGTCCAAACCTGCACACTCAAAAGTAGCAATAGCTTCTGAAAATTCAGGCTGTGCTGGTTTGTTGGGTTTTCCCAAAGTGTAAAAGGAGAGGCTGGTTCATGAGAAAAATAGATACGTAGAAACATTTCAATTTGTCACTATTGCACCATGACAAGAATGGAAACAAAGATTTTGCAGGCTTCAGATGCTTACAAAAAGGGCAAAGAAAAACAAAGATTAAAAGAAAAGACTTCCAAGTAAACCCATTCATCTGTGCAAATGGGAAGGAAAGCAGGACATGTTTTCAAATTTTTCTACATCTCCCGTGAAGACTAGGCAGATGGTTTTGGTGCATTTCTGCAAGTGTGTGATTAATATTTTGTTCCTGAAAGGAACGGAAAACATGGGCAAGTATGTAGTCACCAGCTTCACTAAAGTGAAGGAGAAACAATGCAGGACTTCATTAGAAACCACGTGAATTGGTAGTCCAGAGAAGAAAAAAAAAATATTTTGTTTATAGGAGCATAATAAAAAAATGGAAGAAAGAGTTGCAGTTATTTTCTTTGGAATGATGCATTCCCAATTTTACTTGTTCTGTGGCCATGTTTGTTTCAAAGACTAACATCTTTTTTCCTACCTGCAAAAACATGGGTGGTGAAAAAGCCTCCAAATTCTGTAGAAATGGAGGGTGTCACATTTAAATTAGCCAGCAGCCAAAACAGGAGGAAATCACAGGGCTTTCACACCGAGTATAGCAGTCAGGTAGAAGCAGAAATGCAGTACTGATCAAAGAGAGCAGGTTCAAACCCAGTCCTAGGCATCTGCAGCACCGTTCCTACCCAGCAGTATCAGCGATGTGCCAAGTACAGTCTCAGCATAACCCTGAGTGTCATAGCAGATCAGTGGGAAGATGTAGGAATCACAACAGCAATGCTCCTTTGGGGATCCCCAGTGCACAAAAATGAGTAAAAAATTGCCAGAAAAAATGATCTTAAAGGGTAGTTCAAAGGCACTCACGTACACATTTTAAAAACCAAAGCGCTGACACTTCTGTGGCAATCAGGCTTGTGCCGTGACACAGTTGTGCCATTCTGGCAGCTGCCGCTCCCCACGGGTGGTTTGAAACCCTCGGGAGGTGAGCAGAAATGGTGGTTCCTCCCTATGCCTCCTGCCGCACCTCTGTGCCCAGCACCAGCAGCACGGCAGCCCCGGCACAGTCACCTCCATGCTGCTCAGCTGGTGACGTGGCATTGAGCCCTATGGTGGGACATGCCAACTCTCCACAGCTGCCAAACAGGTGGGCAGGATTTGAAAAAATGAAAAGCTGTAGAGTTTTATGAGGCTTGAAGCTGACCGTCATCTCCTTGTGTGCGCAGGTTTATGAGAAATCCCATGGAACAGGAGTACGGCATCAGACCCTGCAGTACAGGCAGGATGGAGACCATAATAACTTCAATGGGACGATACACTTTCCTGTGTTTCTGTTCTGCAACTCTTGTGTGCCTTGAGTCATCTCTGACTGAGAAAAAGGCATAGTTATTTCATGATTTCAAAAAGGTTTTACTGTCTACACGGACAATATTCCAGGGGATGGATGTTCAAAGGAAAAGCAGGGTAAGCACCTACAGGAAATTTTTAAAATAGCAAGAACCTCTGGCTCCAAGTGAAGCAAAGCAAAGTGGAAATTCTGCCAGTTTTCTAGGCCATATTTTTAGCAAAGGTGGACTGTACCCAGACCCAGCAAAAGACCGCTATGGTAGAAATACCACTGCCCATCTTCATACAGAAACAAGATGGGGCACTATAAAGAATGCTGGCATACTTTCAAAGGTGGTTTGGGTTTTGTTTTTTTTCCAAAATCATCTAACTATTGCTGAACTCCTGGAGACTTTTTGATCTTGGAAGATGAATTAGAATGGGGATTTTGGATCAGGAAACAGCCCTGGAGGAAGTCGCTGCTAACGCTGGCCACTCCACTTCAGGCTTCCTTTGAGACTGCCTAGCACGAGTGAAGGCCAGCAGCTATGCTTTCAGTAGCGTATGAGCGCAGCAATACCTTTTTCCTATCACGGTCATTTGCTTTCACTGCTGAAACATCACTGCTCTTCAGAAAATTCCAGTTAGAAAATGGGCAGGTCAAAACCTCTGTTTAGGAAGTTTTGTCCTCTCCGCTCTGGGCTTTTCACCTTGTCACAGGTTGCAGAGCCTTTGCACCTTTTCCTCTGATTCTGCCACCTTTGTTCTAATTTGTACGGTTGTTCAAGATCCCGTATCACTGAGTTTAATTCATTACATTCCAAAAAGTATCAAATCCACTGACTGCTTCCTTCATTCTCCTTAAAGAGCGCCAATGTATTTTAGGAGGCCAGCTCTTCCATTCCCACTACACTATAGTCATTATGCCATGCCAAAAATAAATGGTATTCTTGGAATGCAGTTTTTTATATAGGTCTGGGCATTCCTCTCCTTTTGTACCAGAATAATTTTAGTGTCTTATTTCAATTTCAAACTGGGTAATATATAAAAGTCCTGAGTGGATGGGGTCTATCCACAGCTATGTATTTGAGAATGAAAATGCCTGTGAGACGAGGGGTCGGGCCCCTGGACGATGGACAAGAGAGGGTAATAGGAGAAGTACCTTCTTCTTTCTGTGATACCAGAAGTCATCAACAGCATCTCCTCTCAGCTTCGCGGGGTCATTACCAATGGGGTTGGATAAGCTGTGATGAAGAGAGGTCTTCTGCACCTACTGAAGGTAGAGAGGAAAGCAGGTGTGACTCAACTCTGGTAGAGCGCAGAAGCATTATTAAGCATTGGAGGGTGGTGTCAAGTGATTGGCAGGACAAGTCATGGTCACACTCCTCTGCTGTCCTTTGCAGAAACAGTGGCCATGAAGCCCTTGCCTGGGTTTCCCCTCTATCGCCTGGGTGCTCTGCAGGGATTTGCTGTATGTGAGTATAGGGCTAAGGGACTGGGTTTTCCTCCAGTGTGTTGGAGAACTGGAAGTTGAGGGAGACAAGAAAAAAGTTGGGGAATTACTGCCTTAAACCACGTGCATGTATTATTTTAATAACATGTCCTGAGAGGGGCTGTCTTCTTAGGAAACGTTTGTCAAACACCTTGAAATGTGATAGCCCTTCTAGCATCACAGTAACTGTGTGGTTCCCAGAAGAGGTTTGGCAGTCCTAAATTGCAGAAGTGGGTTTTGCAAATGGAAGTCAGGGAGCGATGCTGGAGGTAAAACAAGAAGTGGAATCAGCAACACACACATTTTGGACATCGCTGTCCTAAATAGTTCGTCAAAAGACCTAGTACTTGAATGAGTTTGGCCAGCTGAAATATAAAAATGCACATTATAATGTTGTTGACAGGGAAAAAGCCATGAACTATTATTGCATAAAACTGTGAGTCAAGACCTCTAAGCTGTTTTTACAGTGTTGCCTGTAGCTTAATTGCACTTGCTCTTGATAGTCTATTAGATCTTCTTATATCTTCATTATTACACAGGCATTAATTTAATCAGAGATGATAAATGAAACCTCTGGAGTTAATTACAGGTCGTAACAGTTTTGTTACTTTACTAGAGCAGGTGGGAAGACAAAAACATGTGGACCCATAAACATTAACTGGCTTTTGCAATCCAGTCATTACAGGATGAAGATGATGAAAATGAAATAACTTGGAAATATAGCTGAGAATGCTCAGGCATTTCCACAGCAGTTCTCGGTGTGGAAGACCTCAACTACCTTTGCCATCTCCTGGATCCGTTCAAACTCAAATGCGTCTTGTGTTTGAATCTATTTAAAAGATCTAAGCTTAAGAATTGCTTTTGCAGATTCCTGGGATCTGATGTGTCTGGCAGGAGGGGTCTTTGCGGCATGGTTTCAATGGAGGCATGCTGCCAGGAGTTGGGAGCTGCGTGTGAATTACCGTGATTTCCCTTTGGGCCCTCTCGTTTCTGCCAAATTTGAAGTGGACTTTCTGCAAGTGAGAAGCAAACATGGCCCCTTTCCAACAGGACAATGTTTGGGAGGGCGTCTGACATGAAAAACCTTGCAGAGGAGCCTTTCAAAGCATCTTAAAAAATCCCCTCTTGTAGGGGATTTCTTGTCGTGAAGAAAGTCATTAGCTGGGCATAGGAGGCAGAGGGCATCTTACTTGGCTGCCTAATCTTTCTGATCCCAGAGTTACATCAGGAAGTAACACCATCTTATGTAAAATGATCCATCTTACACTATTTCTAAAATGCCTCTAGTCCCTTGGTACACTGTTCAGCACGGTAAAAAGCTTCCTGGTCAGCAGGATTTACTTAGTATTTAATCTAACCTTTCCTTTTTGAAAAAGAAAATATCTCTTACTGCTTTTAGTGAATTGCTTTTTAAATGCAATAAATACATCATCTTTGTGTTTAACACACCAATACTTGTAGGCAGCTATTTTGTGCTCCACTTCAGTTGTTACTTTCAGCCAAGGTACACATATATCACACCCATCCAATCTGAGCTCGTAAATCAGCTTTAAACCCCTAATCATTTCTGTTGTTCTTTTCTTAAACTGCCTCAGCTAGAACTACATCGCTCAAGCACTGAAGTACTCTGAAATTAACACGATATATCAAGAATGGTTCCTTTGGACTTTTGTAGAGGAGTACTGTAATCTACCTGGCCTGTGATGGGGATTTGTCTCCACAACGCAGGAAATACAATCCTATGTTACATGAAAAGCCTGGCAGTCTTAGCAGGGGAGGATTTTGGATTTTGAGGGTCCTTTCAAGGGTGACCCTGTGCCTGGAGCAGTGTGCTGAGGACTGCTGCTGGGTGCTGACCAAGTGTGTCACTACATCTGCTCCTTAGTTCGGTGTAGGGGGGTGATAAGGTCTTTTCAAAATCCAGCCACATATCAATATGGAGAATCTGAAGACTTGTGGCTTCAGTTCTTCAGAAAAATCCCTTCCCTGCTGTCCATGGTTTTCAGCCAGAGGGCTGCAGACCTCCACATTGGTGGGTGGCCTCAAGGGGACATGCCACTAAGAAAAGCAAATGTATTGATGCCTGCTAACAACTGGTCTACAGGAGGCTGAAGCCGTAGTGGAAAACTTTGGAGGCTGCAGAAAATAAAGGGTTGAAAACAGCAGCTGTTGATTAATCTCTGTGAGGCTTTTTTTTTTGTCCCCTAGAATAAGTATATTTTATATATATTTTTTTATATATATATATATTTCTCTGCACTCACTGCTGCCTCTAGTACATCCAAACTTGGGATCATCTGGGAATTTCATTAACTCTGTCTTGGGAATTGAATTAGCTCACTGATTAGGGCTTTTCCAGACACTAATAAAGACACAAGATAAAGACTCGAAACTTGAAACATGCAGATGATTGGACTGTGCACCTGCAGAATGCTAGCCAAATTCAATCTAATTTGTTGCTGTAAGTATAAATAAATTAAGCTCCATCTTTAGGCTTTCATTTAATGATAAATGCAAATGAATCTCCCTACAGCTTCCTGTCTGAAATATCAACCTGTTTCTTTCCCCCAGCCCAGGATGTACATTTTCACCCTAGTTTTCCTGCAGTCACAACTTGACTAAAGAACTAACCTGTCCAAAACACTTAAATAAATAAAAGTTAGTTTTCAACTAGTTTAGTTAATGCAATTCACTACAGGAGGTCTGGTTGGTGGGGGAGCATGGACAACCTGTTTTGGCGGCAGCCTGTACATGTATCAGCTTCAACCATGCAACTGCAAGCCTCGGAGCCTATCCTACAGCACTGCACACTCTCCCGGCTGCGTTAAAGCATTGCCAGCCCCTCTGGATGTAGGCTCAGAAGGTTCGGTACCCTCTGCAGAGGGCCAGGCAGGCAGGAGACCCAGACCCCCGCGGCTGCCTCTTTCCTGCCCATGGAGGCATCATTCATTTTATGCACATGAGGAATCCACCTTCCCCAAGCATCTCAGTGACATCCAGAATAAAAATTGTGTATGTGCTTGATAGACGAAAAAGATGAAGCTGTGGGAAGTTAAAGGGCATGCCTAGGGCTGGGAATGCAGTGACAAAAGCAAGAAGGGAAAGCAAAGCTTTCCCCGTGCCTCTCCCCTGCGCCCTGTGCAGTCTGTACTCCGTCTCATGAATGCTCAGGGTCTCTGCAGTTTATGACACTCTCCACGAAACTGCTGTTTATTCCAGGTACGACGGATGCGATGCTCTAACGTAGTCTGAAAGGCAGACTCCCTTCCTTGTGCTCTTTGGGAATGATATGTAAATAACCCAAAGACAGTCATTTCAGAGCGCATGTCAAGTGTGGCATAAGGCCAGAAACCTCATTTTCTTTCCTTTCAAACACATCTTCATTTTTTCTAAAGCTATTTTTCTCCTGCCTACTAACCTTAAGTACCTCCATGCAATTGAGTGAGATAGTCCTATCTTTTCTAGACTATATTCTGAGAACATATAAAAAGGTGTACAACTTCTCACAGCACCCTGCTTTTTGTCTAATAATCTACTAGATTCCTGTCCTCCCTGGTTTTATTTACCTCTCTAAACACTGGCATTACAAAGCTATTGCCTCACAGGAGACTTCAGAAGATCCTCAGATCATCCAAATCCTGTTCAAATACTGGCTATGGAAATAGCCAGTACATCACTGCAGTACTTTCTCCATGAACGTAAACCTTTCATTAGCTGTTGCCAAAGACTATATAGTTAGCAGGTAGAGGTTGTGCCATTTGGTGATGCCATTTGGCGATGAGACATGTACGTGTGGGTTTTTTTTTCCTTGCTGGTGTTCGGTTAAATATAATAAGCATGTTCAACTTCTTCCTGCAAGGCTTTTTGACCTGGAGGTTATCGGTGCCTGTTTCGGTGCCAAAGCGGCTGTGTTACTGCGTCCTCATGCCTGCGGCTGCCCATCTATCTGAGGTTAGGAGCGGCACAGAAGGGCCAGGGGAAGGGCGTGTGCGAACCGTCCTCGGCTGTGCCGCAGCCAAGGCCAGGGACCGTGTCGTGGTTTAAGCCCAGCCGGACTAATCACCACACAGCTGCTCACTCACTCCCCTTCCTCAGCTGGACAGGGGAGAGAAAATATGAGGAAAAGGCTCGTAGGTCGAGATAAGGACATAGGGAGATCACTCACCAATTACCATCATGGGCAAAATAGACTTGACTTGGGGAAATTAGTTTAATTTATTACCAATCAAAATCAGAGTAGGATAATGAGAAGTAAAACCAAATCTTAAAAAGCAACACCTTCCCCCCACCCCTCCCTTCTTCCCGGGCTCAACTTCACTCCCGATTTTCTACCTCTCCCCCCGAGCGGCGCAGGGGGACGGGGAATGGGGGTTGCGGTCAGTTCATCACACATTGTTTCTGCCGCTCCTCCCTCCTCACACTCTTCCCCTGCTCCAGCGTGGGGTCCCTCCCACAGGAGACAGTTCTCCACGAACTTCTCCAACGTGGGTTCTTCCCACGGGCTGCAGTTCTTCACGAACTGCTCCAGCATGGGTCCGTTCCACGGGGTGCAGTCCTTCAGGAACCGACTGCTCCAATGTGGGTCCCCCGCGGGATCGCAAGTCCTGCCAGCAAACCTGCTCCAGCGTGGGCTCCTCTCTCCACGGCTCCACAGGTCCTGCCAGGAGCCTGCTCCAGCATGGGCTTCCCACAGGACCACAGCCTCCTTCAGGCATCCACCTGCTCCAGCGTGGGGTCCTCCATGGGCTGCAGGTGGATATCTGCTCCACCGTGGACCTCCATGGGCTGCAGGGGGACAACCTGCTTCACCATGGTCTTCACCAGGGGCTGCAGGGGAATCTCTGCTCCGGCGCCTGGAGCCTCTCCTCCCCCTCCTTCTTCACTGACCTTGGTGTCTGCAGAGTTGTTTCTCTCACATATTCTCACTCCTCTCTTCTCCGGCTGCCGCTTCCCGGTTTTTCCCCCCTTCTTAAATATGTTATCACAGAGGCGCTACCACTGTTGCTGATTAGCTCAGCCTTAGCCAGTGGCAGATCCGTCTTGGAGTCGGCTGGCATTGGCTCTATCAGACATAGGAGAAGCTTCTAGCAGCTTCTCGCAGAAGCCACCCCTGTAGCCCCCCCTGCTACCAAAGCACTGCCACGCAAACCCAATACAGACCGTTCGAAATACCTGGCCTTGCGGTGTGAGGGACGTGGTGCACGCCGAATGGCCTCATGCTGAAGCGGCTCCAGCGGGTTCGCGTGTCCTGCTGAACTTCTGCAGGGAGGGAGATCCCTGGGAGGTGGGAGTGAGGGTGGTGGTATCCTAAAACTCATGGGCATTTTGGCAGCGAGCGCCTCTTTGCAGCCTCCTTGGGATGTCAGGGAACGCCGTGCACAATGCCACGTTGAGAGAGAAGCGTACTCCTGCTTTCAGTAGATGTGAAGTGTTTATTGCAATATATACTACAAAGTGGTTTGTTTTACTCTCTCATCCTGGATCAGTTTTCCCCCTTCTCATCCACCCCCTTTCCCCCTCTGAAGCCATTTCTCAGAGGCTCTTTGTTAATTTACTTCCACCGATTCCATGTGTTGGAAAGGCTGCTTATTTAGAAAGCATGAACGATACTGTTTTGATTGAATGATTGTTGGGGCAGCCTTGATGTGGTTCTGAAGCCTGTAACTTTGAAGGAGTACTGTTGGTGGGGTTCAACCAGAAGCGTGTCGCAAGATGTAATTAACAAAGGCAGTGTGCATGACGCTGATCCTGAAATCAACTGCTTTACTCTTTTGCTAACTCTTCCGCTCAAAAGCACCTCAAAGGTCAGCGACCCGCTTGGTTCTCTTCTCAATGATGTCTCAAATCAGCCTGCCCAAAACCCAAGGTTAAATATAAAAAGCCTTCCAAAACCCGTAACAGAAATTAATATTCAAATATCTGAAAAGGGAAGAAATAGTCACCATCTCACTTCACTGAGCATTTAAACTTTCAAGATGTCTTCAGGATTGGTTTTGGGGCAAGGAAACCTCTGAGCTATTCTTATCCTGAAAGAGCATTTTAAATAACCTCTTCTTACACTCTCATTAATTTTTAAATACATTGTTATGTGGTCATCCATCACCTCCTCCTTTTAACAGCTTTTATTTTTGTATCAGACAAGTACTATGCTCACAATGCTTGCTTGCTATTCTATGTATGGAAACAAAATCATTGCTTTACACCGAAATTGTAAAGAACACAGATCACACAGTGTTTACTGGATTGCAGCTGAGTACAGAATTTCGCCTGCTAAATGTTCCCACTGGCAGCTGGAAACCAGTCCACATGGTCACCTTCCAAATCCCTGTTAGTAATTACCGCTGGCTGTGCTAAGTAGTGCTCTGCAGCATCAGTCCCTTCCAAAGAGCTGGGAAGTCCACAACTCACGTAACAATAGGTTGAGCTTGGTAAAGTGAAGGTCGGGTCTTTTTCCATAATCGACATTCTCTACTAAGAGGGATCTTTGCCCAAATGGCGATTGGGTGATTTAACCCACAGTGACTGGGGTCTTTAACCCGAATGAAGGGCGTGTGAGGTTTAGCTGCCTGCTACTGCAGTGGTTATAAAGAAATTATTTAATAATTGCTGTTAATTGGAAGCAGAACGTGACTGAGGGAAAGTACACTGGTCATGTTTTAATGGCAATCTGGTTTACCGAAAACGTAAAATACCGTGTCAGAGGATTAACAATGTAAGTTGCTGCAGCAGTAAGCATTTGTGCAGGTTCACAAACGATCCTACCGACAGCTCAACCACAAGCAGTGCTTGATTATGTCTTAAATGAAAAAAAAACACATGTAGAATTAAGATTCTGACTTTTCAGTTGAGATACTCAGTTTCAAGCACTGGCATTCAAACATCAGAGTAAGTAGCTGCGAGCTTACGCTCTAAGCTGTGATCTAGAAGAAAACAGGAAAGCGGAGCTCCCCCCGCCGAAGCCAGGGCACCCTTTCCTTCCCGCCGTCCCTGACGGGACCTCACGGGGGCCGTGAGGCACAGACCCACGGATGGGGGTGCGCACCTGCGGGGCACAGGCCGAGTGTGCCCGCACAGGCCGGGGAGACCGGGGGGCCGGATCCAGACGCTGCCCGCTGTAAAGGCGAAAGGCGGGTGCCTTCCCCGTGCGCAGCGGCTGCCCTCCGGCACCGGGCTGCTGTACGCCAGGCTGCCGTGCCGGTGGCAGGGGATACGCCAGGACCCCGGGGTGCTGTGGGAACCCCGGTGTGCTGTGTGTGGGGCTCGGGGCGCCATGGGAACCCCGACAGGGAGAACCAACCCCTACGGCTGGAGTCGTGTGTGTCCCCCCGGAACTGCCCGCGGCGCGGAGCTGCGCGGATGACGGCGGCCGCCGCCGCACAAAGCCCGCAGCTCCGCGGAAAGGGCGGCCCGCAACCGGGCTCCGCCTTCGGCCCCTCCCCGGCGGCCGGGCCCGCGCGGAGGGAGCCGGAGCCGGAGCCGGAGCCGGCGCGGCGCAGCCCGCGGGGGGCGATGTGACCCGGGCAGCCGGGGTGCGGCGCGGCGCGGTGCGGGGCAGGCGGGAGGGGGGGGGGAAGGGAGAAGGGAGAGAGAGGCAGGCGCTCCTAGCCGGGGAAAGATGTGGCTGAAGCCCGAGGAGGTGCTGCTGAAAAACGCCCTCAAGCTGTGGGTCACGCAGAAGAGCAGCGGCTATTTCATCCTGCAGCGGCGTCGGGGCCACGGAGACGGCGGCGGCCGCTTCACCGGTACCTGGTGGCGCGGGGGGCTCGGCGGGGCGCCGGGCCGGGGCGGGCGGCGGGTCCCCCCTGCCTCTGCTCTGCCCCGCGGCAACTTGGCCGCGCCGGGGGGACCTGCCGGCGGGGCGGGCTGCGGGAGCGGCCTCTTTGTTCGGCCCGCGGCGGGGCCCCTCGCCGGGCCGGCTCGGCACGGCACGGCACGGCTCGGGGGAGAGCGCGAAGCGGAGAGGGCGCGGGGCGGGCGAGGGGCGCCGCCGGTGCGGGGCATCGCGGCTCCCCCACCGCGGGCGGTGCGGAGGCTGCCGCCGGCCGGGCCGTGGGGGCGGCCCCGGCTCCCCCCGAGGTGCCTCGGGAGCGGCTTCGTGCTGCTGTAGCCTTGAGCACCGCGAAAGCCACTTTTATTTTTATTTCCCCTCCCGCTGGCTTGCTCAGACGAGACTACGGGCAAGCTCGGCCCCGTAAGCCGCGGTGCGGAGCAGCCGCGCCGGTTCCCGGGGCCGGTGGAGTTGGCCGGGGGAGCCGCCGGCGGCTCGGGGTGGCCCCGCTCCGCGCGGGGCTGGCTGCAGCCCGCGGAAACCCGAGGGAAGACCGGGCAGAGGTCGCTGGGCTGGGCGGTGGGACGCCGGCGGGCTGCTGGGGGCAGCCCGGCTGTGCTGTGCCCCCCCCGACCGGCCGCCACCTCCGCTGAGGCTCGCCCCCCCCTTTATACAATGGGAGTTATATAAATAGATACAGGACTTCTGACTTCTAGCCCATGCGTACGTTACGGCGAGGGGGTTGTTAACTCAGTGTTGTGGAAAGGTGGTTTCTGACTTATTTTTGCATTAATTACACTACGGCTTATGTGGCTGTAGACAAGGCACGTTATATCCATGTGGCCCTGTAGGTACGTGTAGCGAAGGATACATATGAAGATCAAGGATCACGGTCTACCCTTGCAGCAGTATAGGTCTGTGAGTAACTCCAGCGAGAACATTGCATTAGGCTGTGTTGATGTTGTAGAGTAACTGAGTAAGGAACTTGGGCCAAACTTCTGGTTCAAAGATTCAAACAAACCGTACTTTGGAGAAATAATACAGTTTAACAGTGCGATTCTTACTTAAAAGCAAATGAGATTGGTTTGTGACTTTGAAAAATCAGGCTTTTTAATGATGGTTTGTATATTTGAAAGAATAGCCAGGTATTTTCAAAGTCAATATTTTCTAGGCAGTTTAAGAAGCTGCATTAGGTTTGCTATTTATTGTATTAAAACCTTTTCTTCCTGAACCATTGACCCTTGCCAGTCGATAACACTGCTTTCTGCATTATTTTTTTTTTAAAATCAGAGCTTGTCCTAGCTGTGGAGTCATAAAGGAGCACAAAACTTAATTGCAGCTTGGTGGATCCCATGTTATCAATGTATTACTAATGAAATGCTAGCTGTGACAAGGTTAATGGAAGTTTTGCTATTGAGTTAAATGATCATCTACCCTCATGTTTTGCCCTGCCCCCTGTGTGGAAGTCATAGGCCACTCTTTTGTGATTGTGAGGACGATGTGGATTAATTTTCAGAGTTAAAAATAGCCATTTACAGCTGCTTGATTTAGGTCCAGGACAATCATGAGGTTCAGATCCACAAATGTTAACTCCTTGCGCCTGAGCCTTCTGCGGCAGAAATTTGCAAGCTTAAACCAAACAAACTGCTTTTCTTTCTGGTTAAGTTTCAGGTGAATCATTTTGCTGAATCTACAGTGCACGGGCTTGCATAAGTCTCCTTTGGCTGGCAAAGGAAAGCCGCTCCTGTCTCAGACAACGTTTTCCAAGGGAACTGTAAATTCTGACAGTCTCTTAAACCATTTGGAAATGTTTGTATTTAAAAGGGCTTAGAAATTAGAGTCCTATAACCCAAAAGCAAGTGTGCGGGAGCATTAAGCATAGCTGGAGTTAGATGGATAGCTTAATTTTTTTTTTCCCCGCAGTTTTTACTTCGGATGAGCAAAATGGAGACCTGTACTGAGAAACAGTTGGGTTTTGCTGGTAACTCTGCTTTCCGTTCAAAGCTTGCCTCCTGATTCTTGCTTTACACGCCTATAGAGACTCTTTATTAGTACCTGCCTTTTCCAAACTGATAGATACAAAAGGCAATTAAGCACTACCGTATTTCAGAGTATGGTCTACCAAGCTGTAGAGCCGTAAGTTAGAAGATTTTGTTTGTTTTACTGGGGAATCAAAGCTTAAATGAGAACAGCATCCATATCTGTTTTCCCTTTAGTAACGTGAGCCCTGGCCAACTGCAGTTAAGTTTGATGGAAAGGTGGAAGTTTCAATGATGCGAAGATCCTGTACGTGAAAGCAGGTGCCATGGTAAAAGAGAATCTCGTAGCTCCTCTGGTGAGGAGGAGAAGGCTGTGTATCCTCAGGCTGTGTTAGACCCACGTGGGATCAGCAGAACAAAACCCCCAGAAGACTAGATTTCATAAGTAAAGAGTGCAGATGGGGCAGTGGACCACCCGTGACGTGATTTGCTTTCAACAGGGTGGAAGGCTGCGATGCCTGAGCTGTCCTTGTGCGTGTTACTGCAACATGGTATTTGCACTGAACCTACATGAGGACATCTGTTTTATGGCCCTATTCCCATATTTGGATGGGTTTTTTTCTTCTAGGACACTTCTCTCTCCTTACCAGGGCATTTTATCCCTTACGTAAGAGAAAGTTAGCACAGCTGGAGTGTGTATTTTATGTGGATTTAATTCCTGAAGGATGGACTAGAGACGATCTCTCACACAAAAGCGCTTTTCTTCCATATCTACGTTTCTTTGAGTACTTGTTTCAGTCAGACTCTGAGCAGATGTTTGTAAGAGAGAGACTATATTTACTGCTGTTATTTAATTTGTGTCCTAGGGCAGTTACTGAATGCACGCTGGGCTTGCAAGCAGCGAGTACAAAAAAAAGGATGGAGGCTGTGTTTAACTCTTCATTACCTGACCAGTGTCTTTCTGGTTTCTGTCTTCCTGAGGGATATGCTTTTCAAGTAAATGTTTAACTTGTCACTTTACCTGGATGTCTATTTGAGAGCTCTGTTGGATCAGAGACTTAGAAAGGAAATTGGTGATGTTTTAGAAATAATTAACAGAAATGGAAATGTAATTTTTTAACAAACAACTAATTTTAAAACTAATTTAAGTTACAGATTTTTTTAAAAAAATATTTAGCCCAGCAATTTCTGTTGGTTCTGGTTTTGGTTTTTTTTTTTTTTTTTTTTTTTTTTGCCTAATTGGAGACCTCTTTAGCTATACCAACAAAAAGACTTGAGACGTAGCCGTGATTAACACGTCAAAGTTGGTTGGATTTGGTACTTGCTGGTGTCTTTGGTTCTGAGGTTACATATTAATGATAAGCTTCAGATGCCATCAAGTAGTCAAAAATACTGTCAAATCCCTTATGGTAGAATAGCGCAAGATGGTTTAGCCTGTAAGTGAATCACTACTTTCATTTTTATTAGGGGATGTTGAAAGCTTCATTCACCTTCCTGTTTGATTAGATTAGTTTTGTGCATTTTGACAGCAAAACTGCTTGTTCTGGGAGGTGTTGGGAATGATTTCATCACGAGCACTGGACTGAGAGTAGTTTTTCACTCTTCCCAAGCAGCTAGCCTTGCAGTTGCTGTTTACACAGTACTTCACATTGCACACTCTTAGTATATAAAACACCACTTAGAATTCTTTTAAATACTTGTGAATTTTCCCTTTTATAAATAAGGTTAAATAAAACCTAAAAATGAACTCTGAAGTCTGTAGACTTTGTTTCAAGCAGCTTTTTGTCCTTACTTTTTGAGATACAGTGCTTCTTTAACTTCTTGCTTGAAATAGATCAATAAAAGATCATGTTTCATTCCTGTTTTACCCGTGGTTTTAGTTTAGTTGTGATATTTCCCCTTAATATTCTTCCAGCCTCCAACTATTTTCCTTTCAGGGCACTTTCCAAGCTGGTTGTGGTCGTTTGTAACTTGCAGAGGATGAACACTGAAAAGAAATCCATTTCTCTTTAAGCGCATATAAACCTTTATGGTTCACAAATTTAAATATGAGATAATACACTGGCAAAAAGAAGCATCTTCTGTATGTGAATCTGAACCTTATTATTCCTTTAATAAAAATAAATGTGCCTGATAAATACACTTCCTTGAGCTATATGCCAGCAATTGAAGTAAACTCCCATTGTAGGGTTTTATTTTATCTTTTAAATAAAATTCTTGCAGGGTGATAAGTTTCGAACTGATCTATAGGGCACCTCTTGGTTGTGAATGGAGATCTGACTAGTTACATGATAAGAGCGCTCTTCCTTATTTTACCCTTGCCTGGATTTTAATTTTTTAATGCATATAGAAAAACGGCTATTGATAAGCTCTACGTCCTTTTTCTGGAAATGAAAAAAGCAAAGGATCTTTTGCTGCTCTTTCATACTCTCCAGTCCAAACAATATTGTAATCATCATAAATACATCAGCTTTTAGTAGCCCTGTGCATCTCCCAAGGTCTGGGTAAATAATTTCATAATAGAGGCTATTTCGGAGAAAGGCAGCGAGGGGACCACAGAGGTTGAGGTTGCCCACAACTCAGGTGAGGAATCCATCTAGATTGCTGCTGTTCATTACATGGTAGCAGGAGAGGGTCAAAAATAGGATGAAGACTTGGATTTTTAGTAGAGAATGCAAATAGGTATCCCTGTAAACATTTTTACCTTTTGGAGGGGTGAAAAGCACAATGAGTCGCATATTAAAAGATCTGTCCCAATACAGATCTGTCTTCAAAACAGCTTGCCTTTTCATCTTAAAATATGTCCAAGATACCAAAACAAGTTACTGATAGATAAAGGCTCAATCTGAGCTCTAATTTAAAAAAAAAAAAAAGGCAATTTTATTTTAAATGCAGCAGACTGAGGAGAGGAAGATGCCACAATAATGATGTTAATGAAAGCTACCGGTAGTGCTCACTGTCTGTATTCATGGTTTTGTTTTCTTAAGGAAGAGCTCTCTCTGAAGCGTTGCACAAGGAGAGGGGGAAATCCAAATACTTTACTGAAAGCTTGGACTCTCGTCAAAATGTTATCTAGCCTTGCCCACAACTGGAATTCAGATCAGCAGGTTTTCTTCCCCTTTTATTTTTTTTTCCCTTTATTTTACTGTAACACTTTTTTAAGGAGAATGCATGCTTCTAAGCTCTTTCCCACGAGGGTGGCTTCTCCATCAGAGCATTCGGCCGGGCGGCATGAGCTGGCAGGAGGGGTAGGAGCAGGAGGGCCAGGCTCCTACCTGCAAAGCTGGGCACCCCAATTCCTGACCCCTGAGCCTCCTGAACTGTGCATGCTGCTCAGGCTCCCTCTGATGCCTTTCTGGGGTGGGTTTCCTGCTCCTAAGGCACAGATGGGTAAGGCGAAAGGCAGGTGCTTGTGTTGAAATGTTAGTGTTGTGTTAAATACTAATATTAAAGGTGAGGATGTACCTCTGCACGGAGAGAGGGGTCTGGGTGGTGTCTGCTTAGAGACTGACCACCAGCCTGTGCAACACTGTAATCCAGTGAACAGCTATGATGAGTTTTTATTTTCGTGTAGTGGAGGCAAAACGGCACAGAAGAAAGAAGGAAAACCACAGAATGGTTTGGGTTGGAAGGGACCTTCAAAGATTATCTAGTCCAACCCCTCTGCCACGGGGAGGGACATCTTTCACTAGATCAGGTAGCTCAAAGCCCCGTCCAGCCTGGCCTTGGACACTTCCAGTGGTGGGGCATCCACATCTGGGCAACGTGTTCCAGTGTCTCACCGCCCTCATCATAAAAAAGGTCTTCCTTACAAAATAATTGAGCATGTCTGTGGTGCCAGAGTTTAAGTGACGCTAGGTAGGTCTCTTCAGCGTTATTTACAGCACCCACCAAAAATGAGAGAGACTTTTACATTGGCCCAAGTAGTGTCCCATGTCCACGTAATTTACGTGACTGCAGCAGCAGCTTGTGTGTTCCACCTTCTCGTCCGTTTTCAGGTGGAAAACAGTTTCAGGTATTTTCACTTGTAACGTGAGAATCGAAGCATTTGGCTCTGCGGCCTTCGGGACTATAAAAATAGGCTCGGCCTGACCCGGACCGGTGGCAGAGGACTGAGATAAGCAGCTGCGAAATCCCTGCCGCGGCAGCGCGGCCGCCTGGGGAAACGGCCCGCGGGGAAGCAGGGGCGAGGAGAAATAACCAGTGCCCCAGGGCTGCGGCAACGTTTCTGCCATCCGGGGAGAGCGGGTGCATGGCTCAGCTCGCTTCTCTTTCCCTCGTGTGGCCTTTCCCTGCCCACGTGGTGGTCCGATGCTGGAGCAAGATCTCAGCATCACGCCCAGGGATATGGGAGTCACGGGGACGATGGGACACCGACCTCTGCAGTGAAATGCCCAAACTCCCCTCGTTTCTCATGTCCAGCCTCCCTGGAGTGCTGGGACTGCGGAATAATGATTAAACAATTTGTTTCAATTCGTTTTTACATGCCAGATCGGGGGGTGGGGGGAAGAAACACCAAAAAAACCAACAAAACCCAATTTACCCAGTGGCAGTGTTTGATCTGGCAAAGCCCATGCTGGAAGTAATGTGAGGGCTTGAATGTTGATATTTCCCTGGGTGAATAAATGCTTGGAGCATTAGGTCTTTGCGCTGAAATCTAATGTTGTCTGTGCTTATCTTCAAGTGTGGTGAGCCCTTATCGTTACAAAGGAAACACAGCCTTCCTACAGCCCTTGGAGGAGTCCTCCTTCATCTTTTTTTTATGTACTTGCCCAAATAAGTTCTGCAACTTATTTTTTTTGGTGGGGGAAGCCTAATAAGAAATAGTCTCTCATGGGTGCTGTATTGTATCAAAACCTGTTAATGTAATTTTGCAGAATTCAGCGAAGACAGTGCGGC
The DNA here is from genome assembly GCF_030936135.1 of Gavia stellata. Taxonomy (NCBI): domain Eukaryota; kingdom Metazoa; phylum Chordata; class Aves; order Gaviiformes; family Gaviidae; genus Gavia; species Gavia stellata. Next base: position 71,370,370 of record NC_082594.1, read on the forward strand.
TGGTGTAAAGCCAAGATGTTGACCCGCTGTTGTCAGTGGCCTTGCATAACTGACGGGGCTCTTATCCAGCAAAAATTTGGATTTTAGGGAGGCCTGAGTGAAAGTAACAACCCATTAACCATCCAAGTTTTGAACTTCTAGAGAAATCAAATCAAGGTGGTATGAAAGACCTAGAGGCATCCCCAAACGTGTATGCTGGAAGCCACCACTGGCCAGCAGCAGCTTCATCCTCGCTGTCCTGGGCCATGTCCTACCTCGGTGCAGCTCGAAAGCCTCAGCCCTAGCCTGTACCGCCTGGTGCCTGTGGGATAAGCAGTGCTCTCTGGCTGGGCTGTGAGAGGTGAGGATGAAGACAGGACCGAGGTGGTCCTCAGCACGTCTCAGCTCTGGGTCTCAACTTGCGCCAGTGCCGGGGTTGCGGTTACCAGTTAGGGTTCCTAGGTGGTGGGAAGGTTGAGGCCAGCTGGGAGCCAGCTTCATAGCCCCTTTGTCCCTCTCTCAGCAGGGATGTTGCTCCTAGGGACAGCTCTGGAGATGCTGCAGAGAGCCGGGCGAGCAACCCCTGCTATTTGGTGCTGTCCTGGGAGTGCCCTTTTGGCAGGCTGAGCTTATCCTGGTTGGTGTGAAAACCACCTTTCTGCTCCAGCTGGAGCACCGGGACGGTGGGGGGCTGAGGAACAGGGACATCCCGGTGTCCTTCCCTGTGTTCTGATGCCTGGTGGTGGGCTGCTTGTTCAGGCAGTTCGCTCGCTCCTCTAGCACGGCTAGTTGCTGCCCACCATGGCTATTGTGAGACTCTAATTGTTTGCAAGAGGAAATGGCCTCAAGTTGTGCCAGGGGAGGTTTAGATTGGACATTAGGAAAAACTTCTTCATCGAAAGGGTTGTCAAGCTGTGGACCAGGCTGCCCAGGGAGGTGGTGGAGTCACCATCCCTGGAGGTGTTCAAGGAATGTGTGGACATGGCACTGTGGGACATGGTTTAGTGGGCGTGGTGGTGTTGGGTTGATGGTTGGACTTGATGATCTTACAGGTCTTTTCCAACCTTAATGATTCTGTGATTCTGCGTTGTTCAGCTGTGCTGGTCTCAGGTGCAATCGAAACCTCAAGTCTTTTTTTTTTTCCCCTGAGTAGACCAAGAAGAAGTAGAAAGGCAGTTTTCTCTCTGCTTTAAAATTCTGCAGTAGTCAGTTTGCTTGTACAGTGGATAAAGCTGTTCCCCAGGATGCTGGAGACACAGGCTGGACTCTGTCTTCTGTGTGACCCCTTTGGTTTTGAGAGAGGGGGTGTAAGCACCTGATTTGGGAGGTTCAGGGTTGTGGCACATGGGTGGGATGAGGTGCCTCCTTGTGTGCTCCCCAACCTTTAAAAGTGTATCAGAATTTCTTACCAACTAATTGCAGATACCTCTTGTTACTGCTTCTTTGAACTGCACTGACCTTCACTCCCCACTTTGTAATGTATTTATGAGTTTGCATTAAACAAAAGATCTTGGCTGTGGGGACCAGATGTCTTACTTAAAAACAAAGTAAAACTCTAAGGGTAACATTGCTCTGTATTGTGGTACTGCAGGCTTCCTTGTCACTTAGCCTTAGATTTAACTCTCCTTTTATTTTTTTTTAAAAAAAGCAGTAGCAGCTTTGGCCTTTTGCCTATGTGTTTTATTTTTTGAGGATTTTATTAATTTATTGGTCCCAGCCTCCTAAGCAATCAGTCCAAGTCCTTCTGTTTCGCAGCATGGCTTAGCTGCTGAAGTGACCACCGCATTTATGGGAAGGCATTTGAGTACTTCTGAAAAATTTCCCTTTAAGATCTTTAAAATATGGTGGGGGTAAGCAGAAATCGTCTTGCTGTATGTAGAGGGTGCCTTAATTCATGTGCTGTTGAGCCAGGCATAATTGTTAGTGCCTTGGATTGTCTCTTGAGTATTGTCCTAAAAGATGGAAATAACAGATTTTAGTTTGAGTTCAGCTTTAATCAGTCACTGTACAGTGTTTCATAAGTTTAAAAGAATTATTGAAATACCACGTGGATAATTAACACTGATCCGGGAAAGGAGCCTGCATTCTTTAGTTTGAAAGATACGGTATGTTTAGTAGAAATTGGTGTTAGATTAACTTACTGTAAACATGTTCTTTTTTCTAGATTAGTTATGAGCGTGATGCAGGATAACTTGTAATGGGATCTTTTATCTTTCTGGGGGCGTATAAGGAACCATGTGTTTAAAGATGAAGAGTGGTGCGCTTGTGATAGTTCATTTGAGAAACCGATCGTTATAAAATATCCTTGACTTTTTTTTTTTTTCTGTGAAGAAACGCTCAACAAGTTCATTGTGCATGATGTCCTGTTTGCATCCCATTTGGTTACAGATTGACCTCTGTAAAAGGGAGATACTCCCTGCCTGTTGCAGAATTTGAGATGATTGCTTGCTAATTTTTGTCCTTGAGTTTATTTGTGTTATTGTATCCATAATACACATGTAAATTTGATAAAAATAAATTTGCGATTAGAAGTACAACACTCTTGTTTTACTTTGAGATATTCCAATTTCCAGTATTGAAGCAATAAAATATGCACAAAAGTAGATGTTTCAGTGAAATAAAAGCTACCAAGTAAGCTGTGAGATTCGCAGCAAGTTTTCCAGATTAGTTTTATAGACTTAATTCTGAAAAAATACAGATAGATGTTCCCTTTACCTGAAATCCACCTTACAGCTAAAGTAATCAGATTTACTGAGGAGAAGCATATAATTTCAGTAAAGTGTGTCATTTTCCAGTTCTTCTGTCCTCTCCTCCATATTTGTCAGAAGTATACATTACACCTGAAACTTGCATATGAATTTTAGCCTGGGAATATTCTTTCTGCATGAAGAAACTTGTACCTTTCGAGGAACCTGTGATGTTCTGTCAGTGGTCTTTAGCAGAAGGCTTTGCAAACATATGACTGCAGCTTTCCTTAGTGCAGTTACTGTACAGTTATCTGCTTTCCTGAAATAATTCTGCATCTTGGGAGGTCCACAAGAGGATGAGAACTTGATGGAGTGGCTTGTTAAAGGGAAAGAGGTGCCCCCCCAGAATCTTGTCCCACATAAAATAAAAAAAAAAAAAAAACAACCCTCACAAAACAATAGGAATTTTGGGAAGGAAACCAGTGTAGCAGCTCTCTCTTTCCCCCCTCTGCTTCTGTTTCCTTTTAATTCTTGACTGTCCTGTAGGTATAAATGGTTTCACTGTTGCCTGTGATAGAGGTCTGCTGCATCCCAGCTGAAGGCATGCTAATGCATCAACATGCAAGCAAGAGGCCTTTTGTATAATTTAAATGTACCTGAGAGCCAGAGACCCTTTCATTTTATAAACAGACCCTATTTTATAAGAGCCCCTTCCATGGAAAAAGCTCTCAGGGCATTTTATTAGAAAGGTGCTTGCTCACAAGCTAAGTATTTTTCAAAGCATGTTTCAAAATCAGTGTACTGTGTAAAGTTTCTTGTTTGGTTAGGGACTTTTAGGTTGTTTATTTTTTGATGCTTCATTGAGAAGCCTAACACAAGTGTTATGATTCAAAAGTTATCCCAATTGAGTAGGAGGCAACGCACACTGGAAAAATTTTGCCTCTAGTTTTAGTAATTTTTATGCTACTTCAGGTTCGACTACATTATCATCTTAGGCCTGGATATATTTATTAGTGTTGAATCCTTTCCATGCTCCTGCAAATGCACTCTTAGAAATTCCCTTTTTCCCCCCTCTCACCTCTGTCAGTCTCTCCTTTATTTTGCGGCACTTAAGCACCAACTTCATGCGCAGCTGAACCACTCGCTGCAGAAGTACAGGTGCTAAACCACAGTCCTGCAGCCTTGCCGCACAAAGCTGCTGCTCTGTGTTTGACAGGCTTGGCTTTAGCGGTACTCGCTTTTATTCCCCCCCCGCAGCTTTCCTTATGTCCCCTCTGGAGCAACCCCACCGCAAGCCCCCCCGGCAGAGGACAGGATGGAACCCCCGTCAGCCGCAGTGCTGGCGCTGGGGGATGGAGACGTGGGGTGCAGCGCCCTTCTGAAGTCCTCGCAGGGACTCCTGGCGCACGGCTGGGATGCTCGGGCTTGGTTCTGGCAGGTATCCTGATGCCCGTGCTCTTTTTTTCCTTCTCTTTGATTCTTACTTCTGGCTCCGCTTTGTTGTCCTTAGTTAATATTTTAGCTATGGGTAGTTTAGACAAGGGAGGTGATTTTTTTCTTTGCACAGTTGAAGGAGGAAACTTTTTAATAGTTGGCAAGCAAAATGGAAATTGTAAGCAGAAGTAAACAGTGAGAAGAGGAATTGGTTTTTCTGGTCAGTTATTCAGGAACAGAAAAAGGAATTAATTTTGCACAGGCTAAGAAGTAAAACCGAAATTTTGCAGCTACTTCTGTGCTTTCATGGTTTTTTTCCATAATTTCTGAAAGAAAAGTATTTCACAAATGAGATGTTTATTAAGCTTTCTCTTGGGACTTTGGTTGCACTTACTGTTACTTGAGTTTTTTCCATGACTTTAGTGAAATGAAAAAGAAATCTTTCTCCTAGATCTATCATCAGGGGAAAACATACACAGCACTTCCTAACTTTCTTCTTCTTTCTCTTTCGTGTAATGTCTCAAGTCTTTTGAAATTTGAAAGTTAAACCCTACTTTTGTTCTCTGCATCATTTGATGCTATCTTACTGGCTTTAATCCAGCTGTTTTGAAGACCGCACACTGAAGTTGGTGCTCTGTTTTTTGTGAGCACAGATAATTTGCTGCCTTTTATACTTAAATGAATTTTTGTGTCTTTTTCTTGCAGTTACAGGAGGGCATTTAGCATTTTCTGATATTATACATATTACTGGTCTCCAACTTCAAGTCTCCATTTTAAATAGATGAGTGTAACATCTGGACATGTATTTAGCTGAGAAGCAAACTGGTGCTGAATAGTATCTCACCATACAGTTTTAAAACATAGTGTCCAACTTCTGCTTGGCTTTGAAGGCATCATCAACGGTGTGTGTGAATGCAAGGAGGAAGTACCTCTCGGAAGGATTTTGATGCTGTTTCGTGTGAGCTTCTTACACCTCCTAGACAAGAAAGTGGTTACATTGCTGCTTTGTTTGCCATACTCAAATTAATTAGCCATAGTTTGTTGTCCAAGTGAGAAAGCATTTCAAATGAGGACTTCGTAGGTCTCATTTTATTGTTTCCATTGATCACTTAGGTGATGGACTGCAGAATGCAATTATAAAAACTGCACGTGGTGCCAAGGGCTGGCAAACCTTTTGGAGGCTGAGAATAGTTCCTTTTGTGTTGGGTTAATGGTGAAGGAAAAAATTTGCAACAGGTTGGAAAAATTAAATGTGCAAAGGGAAAATGTAGTATTGCAGAAAACTTCCTAGATACTCTAGCAGCTTAAGCAAAAACAGTAAATCCATTCCTCGCCATCTGCCATCCCTCTGCGTAAGAGGTTGTGTCTCTGCAGGACATACAGTATAGGGGAATTGAATATAAAGCTGCTCCTGAATTGCTATTTGTAGGCACCATAAACCATCTCTGAGTTACTTTATTACATCAGCTTGCAAATCATGCCATTTGGATAACTTTTTCATGCATAGCTTGGTTCTGCCTGCTGCAGGGAGCGGGTAGCAAGAAGGGACAGCAACTCCAGCTGGCCTCCAGACTGGAAAGTCTTTCGGGGGGACAGCAGTTGCTCCAGCTCTCCAAACTGAGTTTGCCCATGTTTGTGTCAAGTGCCGATTTACAGTGGGATACTGCTGCAAGCTTTCTTGGATACAGTGGTGTGTATGCAAGTTATAGGAGGTGATTTTTCACTCTCCTTATGGCTGAGACCTTACTGGTAGTGAGCGTCATGTCCAGCTTGGAGTGTCACGCTTAAAGATAAGCTGGAGAGATTCCAGTTTAAACTCAAGAACAATGAGCTGTTTGAAAAATATGACCCATAAGGACAAGATGAAGTGGTTGGGGTTTCTTTAGAAAAAGAGAAATCACTAAAGGGTGGGCAGCTATCATGATACTTCTTCAGTATGTCAGACATTAACATCAGAAATGCCTGTGGCCAATTACTCTCCATGTTCTGGGAAGCAGGATTAATTTCCAGCAAGAAAGTTTAAGATTGTGGTGGTTGGCTCGTTTGTTTGTTTGTTTGTTTGTTTGTTTTTTCTGTAAGAATACTTAACTGAAACATTGGAAGAGGCTAGTCGGGGAATTTGTTGCATCTTGGTTGTGGGAGGTTTTGAAGAACAGGTTAGACAAACAGCGATTACGGCATAGGTGAATTTATCCAGCTTCAGAGTGGGGCTGGAATGGTAACTTCCCAAGGTGCCCTCAGGTCTTTCCACTTCAATTCTGTGATTATATACATAAACATGAGGCAAAACCGGAAACGCAAAGAACTCCATATGCTTTTGATCATCTAATCTGTCTTTTGCATTTTGAGCATCTGTACATCGCAGAATAAAACAGGGGAAGAATTGTTATTGTTACGTTCTGTATTTTAATTTTACGGCTTTAGATGTGAAAAGACTTGCAGGCTGCAGAAGTGAAAGTTGGCGCTAATTCTCTTTCGCTCACTTTTTCTTTGCAGGTCGCTTGGTTGGTGCCCTGGATGCCGTGTTAGACTCCAACGCACGTGTCGCTCCGTTTCGAATTTTACTCCAAGTTCCAGGCTCACAGGTTTACTCTGCCATTGCATGTGGTGAGTTATTGAACGGATCAGAAGTTTACTGGGCCGTAGCTATTGGTGAGTCACAGACGAAAAACCCCAAACCGGTTCTGAGCATGGTCAGTGTCTGCATGTCCAAGAAGCTCAAGGTAACCCCAGCTAGTAGTGTGTGCGTGGAAAGCTATTGCCTATAGCTTGTTTAACAGCCAAATTAACCTCTGGTTAAAATCCCAGATAGGAATTGTGGAAAAGTGTTAACTAGGAACGTTAAGTTTCTATAGAAAGCTTGTTTAGCTGGGGGTGTTTTGCATTAATTTTCTGTATCTTGCAGAGTAGTGTGGTTCTGTTCATATGCATATCTTTCCCTACAGTAGTAATAGTTCCTTACAGCAAGAAGCTGCTTAGTCTAGGCTTTCACCAGTCTAGTCTTTTGCTTGCTTACTATGAAATGTCTTACCACACTTGGTTATAATGAAATATAACTGGAACATTTGGAAGATGCTACATGATTTAGGAGGTAGACTTGTCAGGGGGGGAATGTCTCATCGCCTGGTGTGTTGTGCACTAATCCCTTTTGTAGTGTTTCTGCAACCTCTGAAGGTCGAGCTTACCCTCATGAAAGTGATATCGATGTGAATTGCAGCAACCTGGCCATGGCACACTAAAGGCCATCTGAATGTGCTTGTTCCATTCATCCTGTTCCATTCATCCCCCCTTCTCCAGTCTATAAAATCCTAGCATTGAAATTTACAGCAGGTTTTCCTTTGGGAATGGTTCAAAGCTGCGTCAGGGGAGGTTCAGACTTGATATTAGGAAACATTTTTTTACCGAGAGGGTGGTCAAACACTGAACAGGCTTCCTAGAGAGGTGGTTGATGCCCCAAGCCTGTCAATGTTTAAGAAGCATTTGGACAATGCCCTTAATAACATGTTTTACCTTCTGGTCAGCCCTGAAGTGGTCAGGCAGTTGGACTAGATGATCATTGTAGGTCCCCTCCCACTGGACTATTCTATTATGTTCTGTTCTATTCTTTCCTTTTTTACACGAATCAAGCCATGAAATAGCTAATGTAAGTTTTGACATCTTGTTGATGGTGTTTGACACAGTAGTCCTTTAAATGGAAGGGGCAATCTGTATATTCGCCCCCTTCCTCTGTACAAGCTCATTCAGCATTTCTTCCTTGGTTCAGCAGAGACCCCTCTGCGTCTTCCCCATTAATACTGGGAATTTTTCCATGTGCCAGATGTGTGTGAAGAAGCTTGCGTAAAGTCTGTTTGTGCTATTTTTGTTGTGGCTAGGTTTTCTTGGTTTTGCAATTGCTCTGTGCTTTATATCCCTACCCCCCTCCTTTTTATATTTAAATAATGCCATCCCATGGAGAAATTTAAGAGCTTCATGCTGTTATAGTCCTCTCGTGAAGCCAGGTAACTTTCACTGGAAAAGCAAGCTCAGTTTTGCTGTCATGGGCTTCTTGATCATTTGAATATAAGTAATATTCCTTTCTGGGACTGATCCTTGCACTAGCCACTCTTATTCCCACAGGTTTTGGGGGGTTTTGTTTGTTTGTTTGTGGTTTTTTTAAAAAATATATTAAAGAAACTACAAATCAAAAACTTGCCTGGTTGGAATGGTTAAGGATTTTGCTGAGAGGAGCTTATTTGATTAATGTTTTCTAGAATTCTCTTTGGCTCTTCTGAATGGATGCTCAGCCCTGACAAAATGAGATTTATAGTAACAGAGTGGAAAGCAGAGGGCTCTGTTTTGTATGCTGTGTGGGTAGGACATACACAGTTGCCAGAGCTGCACAGAAATTAAGAACTATGGTAGAAGTTGTTTCTGAATAGTATCTCTGCTGTGAAATCCTAACGTGAGTGTCCAGGGGAGAGCAGGTGCTGGCCATAGGAGTCAGAGGAACAGCATCACCCGACCCTTTTCTTAGGAAGCTGGAGGACTTCCGCCATGCAGAAGTGGCCGTCGCTGCTTGCCCAGCTCTGCCCTGTCTGAGCGAGGTGCTTTGTGCAAACATGGCGTTAAGAGTTTTGTTACTGGATTTGGAAGGAGCAGCGAGTCAAATTAAGGTCCCTGCTGTATAGCAAGGACGAGGAGCAGCTCCAGGAACTCCTTCCAGGCTCCTGGTGTAACTTCATTAGGGATAGCCATCATGTCATTAGGCGGTTAATTAAAATGACATTTTTTAATTGTATGTTGGCAGTCCTCTGTTCCAGGAGCCGTAGGCTTGAACGGTAATATATGCGTGAGGGTCATATCTGTGTTACAGACTTTTGCAAATCTCCAAGGGCTGCTAGGAAGTCTGATCCCTGCCCAGCACGGCTGTTCTGGCAGAGGTGTTTTAATCCAGATGGTTAATCATGTTACACCAGTACAGAAGAAAAAAATCCTAACCTCAGCCCTAGTGCAGAGCCAGTTTGGACTTTCCTTTCAGAAGGCTTGTTGGCAAAACAGAAACCCAAGTCACAGTTAAGTGAAGTAGCTTTTGGGAGAGGGAGAGCAAAAGGGTTTGGTGAGAGGTGGGTTTAAAGAAAAGATTACGAAGAGCAAGGCTGTGGTTAGACTAAATATACATTTGGCACAGCCACATAAAGAAGGTGGGTAAAAGGTGGAATAAAATGCTGTGCAGAGCATTGGCACAGGAGGAGGAATAAGGAAGAGATTGGCAGTGCTTGGGTCAAATCGCAGGATGACTTTAAGCTGTGAAATGGAAATTAGAAATGAAGAAGGGACCAGAAAAGCTGAGGACTTGGCCTGACCAAATGAAAGGGGCAAAGACATCTTTCAGTATTTGAGCAGAATCCCTGGAGATACCTAAAGGCAGGCAGGAAAGATTGCAGTAGTCGTCGTGGGAGCCAGAGCCAGAGCCCAGGCTCAGAGTGGTCCAAGCCGTGTGGATGCTGCTCTAAAAGGCATCTTGCTCACGGCTTATTTCACAGGAGGCAGCCCACCAGCTCTCCCATACAGTTGGTATCTTTTAGGTCGCTCAGAAATAAAAATTCAACTCAGTATTTGCTTTGCGCAGCCATTTCAATATGCGCAGCCATTTCAAAATACAGTCATTTTAATGACTGTATTTCTGGTGTTCTTAACCTATTGATATAATTTGTTTTCTTTATCTAAAGGGCCTTTAAGTGTCTCTTCTTTTGTGACTTTTTTTTCTTTTTAATTTAATCTTGATTAATGATATTTATGAAGTTCCATCACAAGACCTTCCTGTCAAGGAAGTTAAAGATTGGAAAGTTTCCCTGCCAGTTGGCATTCTGCATGGAAAACAGAGCAGAGGAAAGTGGAAAATCCTTAGCTAAATTTATCTTTTTTTTTTTGTTTTGAGGCAACATGATGTATCTCTAACGTACACACAAATCAAATCTTGAGATAATGGGTCTTCTATTTGAGATTCATTTTATTATTATATTAATCTGTCTCTTAAATTCTACTACTTCTCTCCTTTCTTCCACCAGCAAGGCATTAGGAAAAACAACTTTTGCCACCTTTACTTTTTTACCTATAACGTTTAATCACTGACCAGTAAGATCTGGAGGGGTCAGATTTTCCCCTGATTGCCCTGTATGTTGCCTGTCTTGCTCTTGACTTTTCTGTCGTCGTGTAATGCAGTGACAGTTCCGTTTCAAGCAGAAACAGCCAAAGCAAAGAGGTGGTGACTGAAATATTATTTCTGGAGTTAGTGTGAACACATTACATTTAAAATAACAACAGCAAAACCCTCAAATAAATCCTTAGAGAAGGAAGCCTTAAAGATTTGAAAATCTGTATTTGTCAAAGATTTTCTGTTCAATGCATTTCTTCCCCAAAACAAGAAATGTGCTCTTGTAGACCTTTTAGGTGTTGCTGAACCAAGTTTTAGGTACTTTAATTATTTTAGAGAGCTTTTCAAATAGGATGCAGATTATGACCATGTGTATTCCTCTCAAAGGGTGTGCATGTGTGGGTGGGGTGTATGTGTATGCATGTGAGTACTGAGGGAGGGAGAAAGGAAGATCAGGGACTTTTGGGAACAGGATGTAAATCAGAGGTTTCCAGTGGCCACTTAAGGAACGCCATGTCAAAATAAGCTGCAGTCTAGCAGCTCAGGATGAAGCTTTGGTGTTTCTTCTGCTCTGACTTTTAATGCAGCATTTGCTGGCTGAGTGCATTTGAGAAGATAAAACTAAAAGCACTAAAACTAATTCTCTAAAACAATGAGGTTTTTGTTTTTCTCTAACTATACTGCTACGAGCAAGACCTTTTTGACCTGTTTGCTACCAAGAATTTTGAGGTTGAAAGTTCAGTTTCTCATAATGAATTTATGAAATAGAGCGTTTTATTACTTTTTTTCTTCCTTTCAATTTTATTTTGTAGGATGATTTTCAATACACTGCTTTTTGCTTTTCCAGGTGCCACTGCAGAGGAGATAAACCAGCACTGGGAATGGCTGGAACAAAACTTGCTCCATACTTTGTCTGTGTTTGACAATAAAGATGATATTGTTAATTTTGTCAAAGGGAAAGTGAAGGTAAGGAAACTGTCTTACTTTCACTCTTCCCTGCCCTATTACACATAGTTTTTTACAAATAATGTCATGAAGTTGTTGTCATTCATATTTGGCTTTGTCCATCTAAACATTATTTATTGGTTTTCTGTGTGGCATTTGCACCTGATGTGGCTGGCATCTGTGCGTCTTTACTCACATTTCCTTGGAAACACCTCAAAACCGAAGTATCTAATTTAATCTTTATCCCACTCATCCCTTTCCAGCTTCACTGTCCTTCTCTTCCCTGTGATGTGCAGCTGAGCGTTCTTCAGCATCCGCTTTCAGTTCCTCTGCCTCTCTAAAGTACTCAGTTAAATACCTTCCCTTCCTATATCTCAGCTTTTCCTTCTTACTACTTTTCTCCTCCTGTCGCCGGTGTTTTTCCTAGCTTTATCCCATCAGTTTCTCCTGCCCGTTTCTGCCTATTTCCATACTCCTGTGCCTCTTGATGGGGCTCAGAGGTGTCAGCAGGTGATAGCCACAGTGCCTGAGTCTGCTGGCAGCACACCCGTGCAGACGATGACACAGTCCCCACAGCACAGGGACAGGGGACAGGCTCTTGTGCAACGTCACCTGCGTTGCAAAGGGTCTGGCACAGAAACGGCTGGTGGCTTTGCAGCATGCGGGAGTCGTGGCCGGGCACTGCAGTGAAGCTGCTGGCTGGTCACTGGGTTGCAGACATGAGCATCCTTTTGGAAGGCTGAAGAATTATAAAAGGAGGGGAATTTGGTGACTGAAGACCAGATTTAAAACAATAACGGCACGTGTGGTAAAACTTGGAAAGCCTGGTGCCCTGTGCTCTGCTTCTGGTAAAATACACGCTCCAAGAGGAGGTTGGTGATGGCGGGCGGGGGTGTGGGTCTGCTGGTGACCACTGTACCTCAGGTCATGCTGCAGGCTTTTCCTTGCTAAGAGTTGTAGGGAGGTGCTCTTCCCCATACGCCTTTTTTCTGTCTGGAAAATTTGTAGGAACATAATGGTTTGGGTGAATTTCAACCCTGCTGCTCTGATCTCGGTGGGCTCTGAAGTTGAGGAAGAGGGGAATGGAGAGGCAAAAGATCACCGTGTAAATCTTAGTTTTTATCCTGCTTTCTTAAAAAAACCCCTTTGTCTAAGCGCAGTGAAAGGCTCAAATAAAATTAATCTCTCTTGATAACGCTGTGGCAGCCTGTTACCTAGCATAGTACATATTTAAAATTCTTCAGGTTCCATTAGTTAATGTTAAGTCCAGGTTTTGGACCCTCACCTCTGCTGTAGATTTTTGGCATATTAGGACTGCTTGGTAATTGCAAATTATGCCAGGTGCTGTAATATACAGATTATTTGTCTGGATGGTGCAACACATACTTAACTCCTTTGTTGTAATACTGCTATTAAAATTCTCAACACTTAATTATATTTACATATATGTTCTTGAAACCATGTTTTTAATCGTTCCAAACGTGTTACAAGTTACTGACATATCTCACTGCATTGCCTCTTCATAGGAAAAGAGTACTGGTCAGTATACACAACTGTTACTCTACCTTTCCTCTGTATACACCAAATAACAGCAATCACAAGCAGTAGTGAAACTGTGAATATATGGTTCTGCCAGACGCATTGAAAAAATAAACCAATAAAAAAAGCCCCTAGAAGTCTTGATTTGGAGGCATTCAAAATGTACGAGATGCAAACACTGCAGAAGTGTCTCCACTTGTGAAAATTGCAAATCAACTTGAATTTCTTTGTAAGAAAGGGTTGCGTTATTAAAATTTGAATGGGTAGCTTGTAGCAACTTGCTTGAGTGTGAATGCCGTAGCTTTATCCTGATCTATTATCTCGTTATGGACTCAGGCGCTGATTGCGGAGGAAACGAGCAGCAAGCTTGCTGAGCAGGAGGAAGACCCCGAGAAGTTCCGAGAAGCCCTGGTGAAATTTGAATCCAGATTTAATTTTCCTGAAGCTGAGAAGTTGATCACCTATTATTCCTGTTGCTGTTGGAAAGGAAAAGTTCCTCGGCAAGGCTGGCTTTATTTGAGCATCAATCATCTCTGTTTTTATTCCTTCTTCCTGGGCAAAGAATGTGAGTGTAAATGCGTAAGAAAAGTAATACTGGGGGGAGATATCAATATAACTATTTTTAAAAGCAAGAATAGCTAGAATTTTTTTTGAAAAGCCTAGTTTGCCTCTGAAGTTTAGTTTCTGAGTTTTTTGTTGTTCAGCTGAAAGATCCTGTTTAATTTAGTTTTGACTTCAGCCTTTACGTTTATATTTTAGTATTAATCCAGTAATAAAAATGAGATTATAAGAGTATGCAGACACAGCTGCTATCTGTTTCTTTTTCTTGCCATGGTGAAGCAGCCTTAAAATATAACAGACCTCCTACAGATTCTGAAATAGAGACTTTTAGAGCCCAAAAGGGTGAGAAAGGATGGGTCCCTCCCACAGGTGGGGAAGCAGTGATGGCTGCTGGGCTGCAGGACAAGGGCTGGTGGGGCTGGGGATGCTGGAGGCCAGTTGCCTGCCTGAAAATAGCCCAGGAAACAAAACAGGGCTGTGCCCTGGAGAACCAGGTGAAAATTCAGAGTTTTTAAGGGAAAACAACAGCAATTCAGGGATTTCTTTGTGTTTCTGAGTGGCAGTGCAGGAATATCACGAGAAGTGGGTCGTGGGGCTTTTAGACCTTCGGACCGTGGCAAGTTTGTGCATGATATTTAAGAAGCGAGTTGTAAAACTTCGGTCATGGTGTTCCTCTACAGAGAAAGGGCCATGTGATTATGAAAAGCCTGTCAGAATAGATATAAGGTAAAAATTAATAGATATAGGTAAAAATTAATGTAGCCATTTAAACTCTATAGCATTTCTCTGTTGAGTAAGATTGTTCATGAGCTGATAGCGTTTTAAGTCCTGTTTGTCCTACTGCAACTTCAGCGAGAACAGTAATATAAACGAGTACTGCTATAACTACAGCAAAAATTGTCAGTTATAACAATTAGGAAAACTTTACTGTCTGGATTTAATATTGGGATGGCTAGTCAAATAAAACTGTAGATTTAAAAATGAAGTACATTAATGTAAAAATAAGAAAGATAGTAATTGGTAATTTCTCGGACTTAAAACATACGGAGACATGCCTAGAGTTAGAGGTCCTTTTTTCCCTTATATAATTTCAGGCCAATTATGTTGTCATATCTGCAAAAGGTGGCAGAGTTAGATTTAAAATGCTTAAAATGTTTAAAAACAACAGTTGAGTTTTGCTGGGAAGACTGTAATGGAGTTTCTTGATACATAGGAGATATCTGAGTTCTTGTTTAATCTCCTTGTTTTCTGTTTAGTATCAAGTAATATCCTCTGTGAATTATTTCTTCTTGCTGTCATTGTAGGCTTTCTCTCATTAAATCTGAGATACCCAGTCTGCCATAGCACACAAACAAAAATGATACTTACTAATGGTAGATAATGGGAGGAGGAGGGAGAGAGTAACATCCTTCTTATTGTTCCAAATATTTTGTTCGTGCAATACCACAGAGCATTAAATGATACTGGAAGTACAACATCACACTGTATTATTTAAGAAGACATCGCTTCTCGTCTCTTTTCATAAATAATTCATTATGAAAATGCAAAAAACCCCCAAACAACTACATGTTTGCAACTTTTCATTTTGACCATAGAAAATACACTGTTCATTCACTGTTACAGTCGGTTGCATTGCCTTTGTGTTCCCATGCATTTGCATGGAAATGTGAAATAAAAACCTGAATTTTCTTTTGGTTAAACAGCCCTAGCCTGATGGGAAGCATTATATGTTGAAATGCTTCCCACCTCCCTGATTCTGATAAAGCAGATTGCTTCTGTTTCAAAGCTAGTATTTTGTCACATTTATGAAATACTTGTATTACATTGGATAATCCAGGTGTACTATAGTTCTGCTTGTTACCATTGGAGAAGCTGATGCTGATTATATGTAAAACAAGTCATTCATTGTCTTTCTTTTTTTCAGGTAGTCATCACAAATTAAATCTGGTTAAATCTGGTGTAGAAAATATTGCTAAGAAATCACATTTAATGCATTCTTATACAGCACAGGGAAAAAACCCAATATATGATTTGCAATAAAAATAGTTCTTATATGTGTTTTAACTCTATAAAAATGCCCCCCCAAATTGTAGACTGAAATCTCTTTCTAGGCAAAGCATTAAGTCTTTTGCATCTGGCAAGACTGTTCCCCTCCCCTTGTTTTGTTTTATGTTGAAATGACCTGGAATGCAATAATGGAACCTGTTTTCAGCTTCTCATAAAATTTACTTATGGCTTATGCGAGCATAAACTCCGTGGAACATTTTTTCCAGGACAAGTCCCCTTTTATCTAAGCCTTGAAGTATTTGCAGAATTTCAGAGGCTTAGAACATCAGATTTCTTGAAAGGACATGCCAGGGTTTATTCATGTTTTTTCATTAACTTTTGTTTTCCTAAATCTTCGAAGACTTTGTACCTTTCATCAGAAGTTTGGGCCCCTTACAGTCTGCTGTGCTGTTTCTATAACCAACACTGTAGAGCTTATTTGATTCCGACCTGCATGAACAATAGTTCTATTGCTACAGCGCTCTTTAATCTTTCTTCCCTTGGCTGTGCCCGTACAGATGATTTTATGACCGTTCGCAACAGTTTGTGTGTGTTGTCGCAGCTGTGCTTTATTTAAGTAAGGAAAAATGTAATCTGCAAATAATCTTGACAGCTGTGGTTCATGTAGTACAGAGAACTTGCTGAGAGTAGCTCCTTAGGTAATTAATGATCATGGATAAGTGTCATATATATATGACAATGTTTGTTATTACTGCCTTTTTATTGCTTTATTGGCATCAGGAGACCAGCTGGGGATGTTAGGGGTTGTAGTCTTGATGTTATTGGCATAGAGAACCCTGGGAAGCTTCCAACAGTTGTTAAGTAGAAATTTAATCTATTTTAAAGTCCTCTCCACCCTCATTTCTACCCAGAGATTCATATGAAAGAGGCAAGTAACATCCTGCAGTGGTTACATAAAATAAGCTGAATCTGTTTACCATTTGTATTTATACGATTCAGCAGTGTTTAAGTACAGAGAACTGCGTCCTATACTTTTTCTTCTCTATAAACAAGTCTGGCTACAGCTAATGTTTAGGGCAAGATATGCCTGTGCACCTTTTAAGTAAAAAGTAACCAAAATGGGAAGATCCCAATGCCTAGGTGGTGCTTTTTTTTTAATGCCCTGTTTATAGTAACACTTAAAACTTTATAAAAACGTCCATGTGCAAAAGCTTCCTTTTGTATGGGAGTTAGCTTTATTTGGAAAGTTAAAGTACCGTGCATGTAATTGGGTTTCCACCTGCCTACAGTTTTATTTCTGGGGGATTACAAAGCCTTTCGCTATTTTCTTCCTACTCTTGAAATGAACCGTTTCTTCTGGTAGTAACGAAGCAGGCTGCAGAAATGACTTGTAAAGGAGTTAGGAGCACAGCTTATGGCAGGTGTCCTGCAAAGGCACAACTCCCCAGTCCAGCACTTCTTATGAAAATAGGTAAAATTTTGAGGGGCAGATTTTGAAAAAGACAGTCTTTTGGAGCGGGGGAGAATGAATGTAAAGTAATAACAGGCATTTCGGCTTTTGCTTGGTCTCTATCTGTAAAAATGTGTCTCTCTCCTCTTCAGTTGTTTGCCTTTCATTCTGAATTTGCTTATTTCCCAAATCTGAAAAATGTAAGCAGAGTTCCCAACCCACTTTTGCCTTTTTCTCTGATGGCAGTGAAACTTATCATTCCTTGGGTTGAGGTCCAGAAGCTGGAAAGAACCTCCAATGTCTTCATGACTGACACGGTCCGTGTCACCACTCCAAATAAAGAGCGCGACTTCTCCACGTTCCTCAATATCGCCGAGGCTTTCAGGATCATGGAGCAACTGGCAGATGTGACGCTCCGAAGGCTACTGGATAATGAGATCTTTGAACTGGATCCAGGCCTACAGGATCCTACTCAGATTACCAAGAGGTAAGAAGCTAAATTGTTCTCCCTTGTGTGAGCAGAGGTTCAGTGGTGGGCTTCATGGTTTGCTTTGTTAGCTGGGTAAGATTTCAAAGGTTTACCTGATTGGGCAAAAAAGAGATTTCGTGATGTACTACAATGTATCAAGTAGGTGCATTTTAACTTGTGTGCAAGTTTTTTTCCCATTTTATATTCTTCCCTTAAACATCGCTGTGGGTTTTGTTTGTTTGTTTTAAAAGTACCATTCCCCATGGAAGGGTAGGTTGCAGCAACGGATATTTGCCATCTTCCCTGAAAAGCAACCTTATTTTTTTTTTTTATAATTTTGACAATGTGTAGGCTTTCCCAGTGCTGTCAGTTCTGTAGAATTATTGCTTTTGATCTTATCTGAAACATGGAATTTCCCACTAGCATGATTGCCATAGCCGACTTAGCAAGCAGTTATAGGACTTAAAAAACCCACAGGCAGTTGCAGCAGATTAATATGCTATTGTCGGCTCTGCCCCATGCATCCCTGAAATGCATCTCTGCATTCCTCTCCCACTACAGAAATGCACTGGGTTCTCAGGGGGAAGGTTGTTAACTATTTCTCTGCCAGCAGAGCAACGCACAACTTTGTGTTTTATTTGCTGCTGTGGGAAAGGGGAAGGGAAACTGCCCAGAGGAATTTTAGGTGGGCAGGATGGAATAGCCCAAACTGGAATTTGCCTGGGGCATCAGGGTTGAAGTGCTGCTTTAAAATACTTCGGTTCTGAACGGGGTGTGAGTGGAGCGCTTATCCCCTCCTGAATCGTACCCTTTCCTGCTCTTCCTTCCTCTCCCTCTGCCAGAGGTGTGAAGGGAATGATCCAGGTGTTGCTTCCTGGCTAAAACATAAGGAATGCATGGTAGCATTTCCAAAAAAGAAAGACGTGTCCAGTAGCCATTTTATTGTTTCTCAGGGTCATTTTTACAGTGATGTTGGGTATACATCTCAGCTAAACACTTCTGCAAAGTTTCATAATGGAGTTTAAAACAATAAAACACCCTTTCTCTGCAATTTCATATGTACATATGATAAGGAAAATCACTGACAACAGGATTTCATCCATGATATCATCAAGGAATTCATGTGAGGTGATATAGTGGTGAGCAGCCACGAACATCTTTGCAGGCTTTTATTTCATAGCCAGGGTTCCTTTAAACACAAGAGCGACCGTTGTTTTCACAATGTATGTGTAACTGGATGTTGCTAACGTTGTAGGCTTTTGGCCCAAGAAATGTAGAATATGTACTTTGACTAATGTAGGGTATGGCTATGAGTGATAGGTTGTAGCTAAGCCCTCTTCCATGCTTTACCATTCCACCCTCCTCTTGCTTTTGGACTGAAAAGTTAGATTTTGAACTGAAAAGTTGGATGCACGAAACAAGGAAAGTAAATCCAGAGGAGACGTGACAAAAACTAGGGGGAGATATTTTCAGCATGTACTGATTTTTAACTCAGCGTTGTCACTTCCCAAAAGAGTCTTTGAATCAGGGGTGCTAACTGAATGGAAAAATACAAAGAAGCTAAAATTACAGTTGCAAAGTATAAGCTTAGTAATATGCTGTAATAAGGAGGTTCTCAGGGTATCAACTTCTAAGTACCTTGTGGCATTTTTGAAAATTAGTATGTCTGTTAGCAACCAAGCATCAGAAACCATCCCACACATTTATTCAAACAGGTTTTTTCCTCTCCTTCCCTCCAACTTAAAAAAGAATAAAAGGAGTGGAGGCAGAGGAGAAGGAAGGAAAAAATGATATTTACTGGAGAGTTCCTGGGCAAGATGTTCTCTAACCTGTGCTGATGTTGATGTGCTGGAACTTGAGGTGGCAGAAAGGAAAACATGGAAGATGCCAAAATCCCATTTTCTCTGCATGAATTAGGTAGTGGTTGGATAAGTTGCTGTTTCTGGTGCCCTTTGTCACACTTCAGCAACCACTTTGATGTAACGTGATTAAGTGAGACTGTAGTTTGAATAGCGGATAAACTGGTTTTTAATGCTAACATGTTTTGGGGGAAGTTGAACTTTTTTGGTGTGTGACCCTTTTGTTGCTGTTTTTTTTTCCTGAAGACATTGTAGTACTACAAGAACATTTTTTTTCACTTGACATTTTTTCCCTAATAATTGTCTTTGTGAATTCTTGTGCATGATTTAGAAGCAAATAGTAGCGTATCAAAATGAAAGCAATAATCCACACATCATTAAAACTATTCCAGCTGTGTTAGATTCAGGAAGTTACTGTAGATTTCTTTTGTTTGTTAGGCTTTCTTTTGCAAGAAGCTCATGTCAATATCTTTATTATTAAAATCCACATTTTTAATGTTGTCGTGGTCTGTATATTCTGCATTCTGAAAACCAGAAACCTTTGCTGCTGTTCCTGAGGCTCTTGGGGTCACCCTGCTGAGCAGTGCGGGGTCGGGACTCAGAGAGGCTGTCGGATTAGGCCCACAGTCTGTGACACAAATTGTATCACGGCCAGAGTCAAGCAAGTTAGTATACAAGTTCCCGTGCTGCTTAATGAGAGGATAAGGTTTGGAACAATGGATTACAAAAGGATTAATGGCAATTAAGTTAATTGCCATAAAAAGCAAAGTTAAGCTGAGGTGTTTGATAACTACAAATGCCATTTCTTGCAGATATATTTATGTGCCGTACAATTTTACTGGAACATATGGGAACTATTTTTTCTTTTTTAATAGGAAGGTTGCTAAAATCTCTGGTATAGGTTTCTTGTGCTTCTTATTTCCATCTCTTTCAGAATGCAAGAATATCCATTCCATTCCTCAAATGTAGCAAGGAAATTGGCCAGAGCAGAACACGCGATTTAAAAGCTTTAGTGTCGGTGTCAGTAAGGTTTCAAAAGTACGATACGTTTCTCCAGGCTCTAACCACCTCGGTTTCTTTTCTTCATGTCTAACTGTGAATTGCCAATGAGGTTGGCTTTGCTTCATCTGAAGGCAAAGAAGGTTTTTAACACTGATCTAAGCTGAACGGAAACTGTTTGAAGTATCTTGAATCGTAAATGTCACTTCAGTCTACATTAATTCCTTCAGAGAGGGAATCGGAGAACGCCGTAAACCTTGAGCAACAAGGAGGATGTGACTAGAAAGAACCTCCTTTTATTGCATCTGCCTGGCAAAAGGCAGGGTTTGGATTCTCTCTGTGTGCCACTCGTGACAGATGATTGCCTAACCTGTTTTTAGGGATTTCCAGTAATGGAAATATCAGGATCCATACTGGTACTTCACTGTCCTGTCATTGAACAGTCTTTCTGAAGTCTAAATTGAATCTTTCGTGCAGCTTTTTGAGTCTGTTACTTCTTGTCCTACCCAGTACTATTGAAGAGACCAGATGTTTTCTCTTCCTCTAGAGCAACCATGTGTGTATTTGGAGGTTGGTATGCATCTCCTTTCTCTTTTCTTCTTTAAATTGCACTGCCCTAGTTCAGCCAGGTTTTTCTTATCGGTCCTGATTTTAGCCCTTCTGGTTGTTTTTCTCTGGACATTCGTCACTTATCCCATGCGGCTGCAGGCGTGGGGTGGTGGGATACAGAGTTGCCCCCAACACCTCACCGGTGCTGACCAGGGCAGGAGCAGCATGACCACCTCTGCAGCAACTCTGGGACTGCCACGCGGCGTCTTGGTGGCCATGTACTTCTGCAGCCCAGCGTGGTGCTTCTCTTCCTCCTGTGAGCGCAAGGCTGTTGGCTTATGTTCAGCTTGTGATTCCGTGTAACCCCTAGGTCTTTTCTTTTTGCTGAATGGCTGCCGGTGGAGTTGATCTCCGTGCTGCATTTGTGCAGCTTATGATGTACAGGCTGAAAATACTTGTAATGCTTTTTTTCCACACCACCCCTTAAGTTTATGAATGTCAATCTGAATCTGATCCTGTTCTACTGCTCATTAGCCTCTGCCAGCCTCGCGTTGTGTGCAAATTTAATAACAACAATCTCTTGATCCATTGTGAAGATTGCTGATGAAGATGTTGAACAGAAGCTAGTCCAGGACAGACCCCCAAGGAGGTCCTCTCGATACAGCCTTCCAATTTACCGGGGAGCCTTTGAGGGCTGCTTTTTGGGGTACTTTTTTTCAGCTGGCTTGGTACAACAGTTTTTCAATTCAATCCAGTTTTATTAGTTCCCATGTGAGGAAATATGAAGACTTCCATAAAGTCTGGCTAAAATATCCGTTGCATCTCCTCCACCTACAAGTCCAGTGTTCCTGCTACGTAAGGGAATTATGTTGGGTTTGCATTTGTCCTGACAAGTCCATATTGGCTCTTCTCAGATAACTTCTCCTGGCTTGCTTATGAGAAACCTTTCTTGCCACGTGAATTTAACAGTTCTTCCGATAAACAAGATGTATATCATTGGATGTGTTATTTCCAAAATCTGTAACTTTCTGGACTCTGAATAGCAAGAAGAGTCTAGTAATCAGTCTCTAAAAGCAAGAGGTCAACCAGCCTGTTTAGATTTTAGATAGGTAACAAGTGACTCAGCAGAGCTAAAATATTGCCAAGTTGGCTTCTGTTAGATTTAAAGCAGAGAAAAACATTTGACAGTGAGGACATAATGTTAAGTGTCCTGATACTTTTAGGCATTTTGTTAGTCTTGTGTGTTATTTCCTTTAACTTAAAACTCTTGGAAGGTAATGTAGGGGTCACACAGAAGGAGTTATCGCAGTTCAGACTTGCCGTTCACTTTGAAGTGCTGGAGTTGGAGGCAGTCCAGGATCTCGTAACGTGCAAGTCGGGAACTGCGCTTGGAAAGAACTGCTGAGTTTTCTGAAAAGTCGGGAACAGCGCAATTGCATCTTCTTGCTTTTTATTCTTCTGATGCATGTGTAAACACTCGATAAACATTATTTTTACATAACGATAGCATTCCTTCTTTTTCTTAGGTACAGCTCAGTACGCTGCATTTGCTTAAAAACCAAGCCACCATGGAAATTGTTAAGCTAGAGAAGAAAATTTCAAACAGATTGGGCTGCAGGTTCAGCATTGGAGGAATCGTGAAACTCAAAATGGAAGCTGTGGGACCTGGGCCGGTCGCTGCATCTTTAACTTGTTTAAACAATTGCCTGTCTTGTTTTAGGAGCCAATTTCGTTTGTGGTTTTTTTGAAGAGTTATAGGGTTTGGGTTTTTTTAACCAGCTCTAATTTTGTTTGGCTCTATTTATGAAGGGAAGCAATTGCTTTAAGCCCTAGAATTTGCCTGCCTAACAGGAAATATTTTCATGGTGTGCCACTTTCTAATAAAGCCTCGAACTTGAGCCCTCAGTGGTAGGTGCTGACAGCATTTCATCCCCATGCTACCATTTTTCTTTCCGGGATCCCTCCCGCCAGCAGGCTGGCCCCTGTTTTGGCACTTGTCTCTGGGGCAGCCCTGGCTGCGGTGTGGTCTCTGCGGCGGCCCTGCATGACCCTGTTGGGGTTGGCAGCCTTCCCCCAGTACAGGGTGAGGGGGCTGGACACGGTGCTTGGTGAATTTACTTAGTGTCAGATAAGGGAAATGTCATTCTTCAGCTTAAAAACCTGTGGCTTCTTGTCTGAAAGGCCCCATATCTGGAGCCTGCAGCCCCAAGAGATGCAGCAAAATCCTGAAAGCTCAGAAACTGCAGGTTTTGGAGCGTTAGAAACAGTCATCTCTTAACTAACAATCTCTGCCTCAACAGAGGTCCCGCTCTTCTGTATAATGCCTCTTTTCACATAAAGGTATAGAAATTTTCACAACCGAGTAGATCCAGAGAGGGTCTTACCTTCTCAGCACAATAGCAGGAGAGCACAGCTCTACCCGGACCTGACTGCAGATGCTATCAGCAGCGTTCATCTGTGCTGTGCAGAAATGGAAAATATTTTAGTGGTGAGTTAACTAGGAGGCATATCCTGATCCAGCTTTGTCACAATAGCAGATCGCTGCGGGCACTTATCAGAGTTGCTCTCACTGTGGAATTTTAACTCGGGAGCAAACTTGTTGTCTTCCTTCACAAAGAGGGTTTCTCTTTGTTCTTTGTGAAAAAACAGGAGGCGATTTGTCTGTTTTCCTTGGATAATCTTATTAAGGAAGATAATGCTTGAGCAGCCGAACACTGTTCGAGTGCATTCTGTCTTTTCTGTTGGTTCCAGATACAGATCCACCCTTCTCAGGTCTCGGTTTGTTCTGTATTCCTCCCTGTTTCACATGGCTTTAGTTTTCTGTACGGATTAAACTGAAATAAAAACCCCCACACAATCGATTTCCTTGCTGAAGCAGAGGCTTCATCTGTCTCAACTTATTTTTAAACATCAGGGCTGGGATGGGGGGGAAGGTGTCTGCAGAAGAGGAGGGTGAAGGGAGGAGCGGAGAGGGGATTTACAGCACCAAGGTACCACTCCCTGTTATGCTTCAGCCCACGCTTTAAATTCTTTCAATGGAACAAAGTCAAGCTTTTTTTTTTTTTTCCCCCTAAGGTGAATCATGTTTGGAAAAAATTACTTGTAGTAAAGAAAATGATAGAATTTAAGTCCTAATGTTTCTGGAGCTGCTGTCGGTAAGCTAATAGCCATGGCCTGTTTATAATGTAATTGCATAGCTCTCTCAATTACTGCAGACTTCTTCATTAAAAAAGGAGGAGAAAAAAGGATCCCCAAAGCCAAGTCTGTATAACCATAGCTCAGTAATGAAAGCTTCATTTATTTAAACTTTTTTCTCTCCACATAAATGTGGATGGGTGACTGGAAGGAAGCCAAGTCCAAACTGAGTGTAGCTGATGCTGTTATTTCCAACCGAGTCTGTAAGTGACCTGAAACTGTTCCGCTTTTTGCAGCTGTTCTGAGGGCTCTCAGAGGCTGATACCTCTGCAAGTCAAGGATGCGATGATGTAAATGCCGCTGTCATTAACCCTTCTATTACTGACCACTTTGGAAGTACTTATCAAGCAAATGCATTACTTTTGGGTGCAGGTGCAAATCCCTGGGGTGATGTTGGTAATGCTACTGGGAAGGGAAAAGAGGAACATAAAGCTAATCTCCATTGCTCAATGTATGTTCATCAGATGAAAGATTTTGTTATCTCCTGGGCATTGAAACCTGTAACTCTTTGAGGCTGCAAAGTGGTACAGCAGCCATAGAAAACGCATGGTTAAATAATAATAATTAAAAAAAACCCCAACAAACCATCTAATATAAATTAGTGTCCTTTCCTTTCCTAGTCACTACAGTAGTTGCTTTTGATCTTATTGTTAAAGAAGCAAGTGTTGATAATGGTTCTTTTTTGTATTTCAAAGTCGGTCTTTTATAGATCTGTTCACACAGACTGAAGATTGCTGTGCACGCTGCTTTTATTCTGTATCCTTCGGTCTTGGTGAGGCTAACAAGAAAACGAACCTTGTGCTGGATGTCCTGGCTTTCAGGGTCTTGTGATTCGCTCTTACTGCTTTCTCTTAAGGGATCTTGAAGCCAGAGCACAGAATGAATTCTTTCGGGCCTTCTTCAGATTGCCCAGGAAGGAGAAGCTGCATGAAGTTGTAGACTGTTCTCTCTGGACACCATTTAGTCGCTGTCACACAGCGGGAAGGATGTATACTTCAGACAGTTATATCTGTTTTGCCAGCAAAGAAAATGGCTGCTGCAATGTTATCATCCCACTTAGAGAGGTAGAGTTGTTTGTTTGTTTCATTTGGGGTCTTTATCTGTCTTTTTCTGCTGTAAGCATCCACTGTCACTTGACTTACCTGCAAACTCTCGTTTGATGAAATGAAAGAGAGTAGGATGTTTGTGTGTATTGTGCCTACAGGATAGTTGTAAAGCTTGTTCTGGACTCATTAGGACATGAGTTCCTAAAAATCTGGGTGATTCAACATGATCCTCAAAGTGAAGTATGGGCAGGTAATGCAGCAGGACAAAGCACTGCAAAAACAGAGTCTGCTTGATCCAAGACTCGGACAGCGCTCCTCTCCCAGCTCCACAGATGCATGCATCCGGCTTGATGTTGATGGAGACTTCAGCTTGGATCGTTCTTGCAGTATAAAAGCATCCTTGCCTGGGATCAACACTTAGAAATGTTGACGCTCTCCCTCTATAGACGAACTCTAGCAAACTTGTGGATACTTTGCAAACCTGTAGGGCAGAGAGAAAAAGGGGAGGCAGTGATGAGCTGCCACATTTCCATGAAATCAGAGACTTATTTAAATGGAACGGAGGATGCATGAGAAGGTGGTGGGAGTAGAAGAGGAGAAGGAAGCTGTCAGCAAACACCTGCCTGATCTGCTGTGGATACAAGGCTGTTAGGATATTTAATTAAAGCTTTCCTTTCATCCTCGACTAATCACTCGCTGTAGCAACTTATCTTCCACTCTTACAGAAACAGAAAACAATAAGAGAGCAGTGTTATATACTTAATCAGAAACAAAAAAACAACTGTTTTCCCCTGCCCTCAGGAGTGTGAAAGTAAATTTCCTCCTCCATCCCCCAGAATTTGGTCGAGTTGATCCTTTTCTAAATCTTGTTTTAATCATCACTCCCCTTTGTTTCTTTCCCCTCAGTCCACTCTGCAGAAGTGGGCCTCAAAGTCATTTTAAAAAAAGAAAAAAAAAGCAGCTGGGATACTTTTTGGTGCCTGCTTTGAGCTTCTAAAGAGACCATAAATTTCAGGTGGTAGGATGTGTCTGATCAAGGAAAGCCAATATGAATAACCATGTTTAAAACATGTATGTAAATGAATGCTGTGTTTGTACATTTTGGTACCTGTAGAATATTTGAAGATGTTTCTGTGGATGTGGTGCATAATGTATTTTCTATAATGTTTCTGGAAAAGGTAATCAGTATAGAGAAGATGGAGGACACAAGCCTTCTCCCTAATCCCATCATCGTTAGCATAAGGAGCAAGACGGCCTTTCAGTTCATTGAGCTGAAGGACCGGGATACTTTGGTGGAGAACCTGCTCCAAAGGCTAAAAGAAGTGAACTCCAGCAACCCAGTGCGCTGTAACAACTTGCAAAATAAGAACGAGGTACTGAACTTCTGGGTTTTTTTGGATTATGAATTCAATGTGTTTATCCATTGGCCCGTTGTCCTGCCTTCCTCAGGGGCTTGATTTTGGGCCAGTGCTGTCTGATGCCTTCTTTAATGACCTGCCTGATGGGATGGAGTGCACCTGCAGCATGCTTGTGATTGACACACTGCAGGGAGCAGTGAATGTGCTGGGGGACAGGGCTGCCCCTCCCGGAGACCGCAACGATCTGGCGGAATGGGCTGATAGAGACCTCGTGAAGTTCAACAAAAGCAAATGCGAATTTAGAATTTAGAATTTACTAACAACTTCTGTTTTTACAACCCTTTTCCTGACATACAAATGAATGATAATTTGAATAAAGTCTTGAGTAAGGCCTTTCCTCCTGAAAGGTGTGAAACGTTTTGATGCAAAAGGCAAAAGCTAACCCAGCTCTCGAAGACAGTTGAGGACGTAGTTCTTAGTCTCTTCTCGGTCGTTACCACTTTGATCCTGCGTTGCAGAACACTCCTGCCTTTGGATCCACCTGCGTGCTCAGGGATGGTGAGCCTGTGTGTCCGGGAACAGAGGCTTCACAGAGCAAGGAGAGAAGCGAATGCAGAAAGGAGAGCAGTTATTTGCTAAACGCAGAAGCACTAAGGTCGGACTTTCATCAGTCGGGAATGGCAGGCCTTGATTTTGGAAAGGTATATAAAATCTGGGGGAAGTTGCAAGAGATTTTTTTTTTTAATTAAAAAAAAAAAGCTGGGGTGACATTCAAACAGATAACTCATTTTTAGTAAAATGAACTCTGTATTGACTGGAGAAGTTAGATATGGGATAACAGCTTTTCTATTTGCTTGGAGTTCTTTCTTCTCCCTCCCATTTCTTTCTGGTGAATATTTATAATTTTTCTTCCCGTCTGATCAGTTTTGCTCTCCCCCTGTGTGGTGAATTCCATATGCAAAATGGGGAAGGTTGTAGTCCTTAGAGCAGACTTCCCATATCCATTGGTAATGGAAATACCTTGCGGAGTTTCTAATACGTAAAAAGTTTCTGTTTACCAGTTCTCACATGCACGTGATTTGTTCTTTTAAAATATATCTTCTTGTTCCCAGTCTAGGGAGCAAATCAAGGAGAGTCTGTGGGATGACCATTTTGTAGAATATGGCAGAACTGTTTGCATGTTTCGCACAGAGAAGATCAGAAAACTTGTGGCAATGGGAATCCCTGAATCCTTAAGGGGCAAACTGTGGCTGCTTTTCTCAGGTGAGCACTCTTAGAAATGTTGGCTATAGCATCGTCTCATTCTGACCATGGCAAAACATTTAGGCAAGAAATCTCCCAAGGGCAATTAAATGTCATTTACATGGAGCTTATGATAGTGCTTTCAGAAGAGAGATGAACAGCTACTGAACTAGTAAGTGCAAGGAAGTACCTAGCTAGATCTGTAGAAATTTTATCTCTGGATGGTATGACGTGATGTGCAGAAGAATTGAAATAACATCTGCTTCATCTGTGTAATTTAAAATTAAGGTAATGTTTTCATAAAAATAATGTTCGTCTTCAAGCAACAATTAGATTGCAGCATAAATATTGATTTAACCCTAGACAAATCAAATTATTGCAAAATAATGACATCTTGAAGCCAGCAGTCCTACTCCTGCTTCTTGTTGAATGTTGGCAGGGGTAATAGAAACTGGAGATGGAAAAAACAACTCGTTTCATCCACAGATCTGGCAGAGCCAGAATGTGCTTGCAATATGATCTCAAGTTTAGTCCTTAATTCAGTATATGGCATGTTCAAACATTTGTAAAAAGTACTCCTTCGTGTGGAGTTTTTCCTCCTTGGAGGGTGTGAACAGCACTGAGTACATTTCTCCCAATAATACTTTCTGCTGGGGAAGTTTTCTGCTCAATGTCAATATTAGGTGTTTTTAATCATGTTGCGTCGTACAGGCTTTGCTAATGTTGATTTTGGTTTTGAGACACATGTTCTGCTAGGACTTTATTTCTTTTAGGTCTAGAGATTTCTTTAAATTCATGGACTTTGGGGAAAACTATCTTGTTTACATCCTTTTGAGCAGTAATACCCCCAACACTAAGTTTAGTGTCATCCTAATCCACTTACGTCTTCCTCTTTCTCTCTCCCTGCTGCCTTCAGATGCCGTGACGGATCTCGCATCGCATCCCGGTTACTACGTACATTTGGTGGAGGCGTCCATGGGCAAGTGTTGTATGGCGACGGAGGAGATCGAGCGTGACCTCCATCGCTCGCTGCCCGAACACCCCGCCTTCCAGAGCGAGACGGGGATAGCAGCCCTGAGAAGGGTGCTCACAGCGTATGCGCACAGGAACCCCAAAATAGGATACTGCCAGGTGAAAAACCCTCAGTGGGGTAATGCTCGCTGCTTTTTTTCCTCTTTCTGCTCTCTCAGTTTCATCATTCTCTTGGGAGTATTTTTAATGGTGGTTTTGATAAGTAATGTCTTTTTACTTACGAAAAATACATAATTTTAGATATGAAATGTCATTTCCTCTGGAAAACAAGTGCATTGGCTGGTACCCTGGCTTAACAAAAGTCTTCCCTCAGCATTTTGCAAGTTGCGTTTAGAGTTAAAGGAGGGGATAAAAAAGTTTCTGATGCTTCTGTTCAAAAGTGCGTCTCTTACTCTATACTTGGAGACAGTGTAAAGTAAACTGGCCTGCACAGATGAGATTCACATAGAGCACTGGGACAGAGGTTTAATGAACTAAAGTTCTGACAAATTATGAAGTACTTTACCTAGCTGGCCAGCTAAAATAATAACTTTACCTTCTGTGCAGCTCCCTGAATTCTGATTAACATCAGACCGGTTCCAGATCCCTTATCTTCTTTTGAAATACAAATATGGGGGGGAGGGGAAAGCAGCCCCAAAACATCTTGCACTATCAGTTACCTACTTTGCATCCAGGCAAATCCAGTACGGTGCTTTTCTCCGTTGTTTCCTATTGCTCTTAAGAAAAGCATTTTGAAAAACTTACTATGCCTTTGGGTTGCAATTATGTATTCGCTGTCTATTACCTTTCTCTTGCTGATTTTTTTTTTTCGGTTGTTTATATCATGTTAGGCTAGTTTTCTTTCTTTAAAAATACCCACAATTTAGCTTTTGTCAGTAGGATTTGCTGTCACTAACAAATCCCATTTTCTTCTTTGCCCTTGTAAGTCTATGAATATTTTGACCTCCGTGTTGCTGTTGTATGCCAAAGAGGAAGAAGCCTTTTGGCTGCTGGTTGCTGTGTGTGAGCGAATGCTGCCAGATTACTTCAACCACCGAGTGATAGGTAAGCTCGTGCCTCTCTTCTAGCTAACTGGGAGGGGGTAGCCAAATGGCACTGGGGTAAGGAAAATGCTCAGGGTTTTCTGAGGTGCAGACCCCATGGGTGAGGTGGCGGTGTGCAGGGACAGCAGCAGTGGCTGCTCAGGTTCCAGCTAGGGTTGGTTTTGGTTCGAAGGGTTTGAACTGCAAAAATTACTAATATATGCTCAACTTCACAGTTTGTCTTTTTCTTCCTGTTGGTCAGAAGGCAGCGGCACTTTTGCCTCTTAGGTAAAAATAGAAGAGCTTGCACGTCTTGGTTAGGAGTGTTCAGTGTTACAGACTTGAGCTATTTAAGGTGTACCTACGAAAGATCAGCTAGGGTAGCTATTTCTGATCTGACGTGTCTGCGTTGTCTGGCTACTGGAGTAATACAGGCTTGCATCTAAACTGGCCCTTTGTAATGAGGGCTGATAGAAAACCCTCTGAATGTGAGATGCTGCATTAAGAAGTAAGCCCAGTCCTTCTGCAGTGCATGCCTTGTACTGCATGTGCTATGTCTCCTGTTCATTGCAATGCAACTATTTTCAAGACTGTTGTGCAAACGCCTGACTAACACACAGAAAGAGAGGGGCTGAGCAGCTTGACGCAGTAATTGCAGGTATGCGTACAAGAAAAAGTATTTGTTCTTTGCAGTCACTTCCTCCTCTTACAGAAATGTTTGATAGCTTTTCCCTCTTTAATACTAACCTTACTCTTTAGTTACAGTGTCTGCCATTACACCATCACTGTAGCAAAGGGAGGTGTCAGGGTCACTTAATGGGGAGGTGAGGATAGGGGGAAATCCCTGGCGGTAGTGGTTCTGGGAGCTAGAAATGGTGTGGGCGCTCATGGACTGCCAGGGGAGCAGGAGGAGATATCTGAGAAGATTTTTGATCTTTTGCTTGGAGGATGGGATTGTTATACTTCCCTCCTGACACTGTGCTGCTGCAGTTATTGTCTTGTCACTGAACTGGCAGGTAAGGTAAATTGAAGCAGAGTTATTCCAAATTAGCTGGATGCTTAGGATGTTTTGTGGTGCTTTGAATGCTGTTGGTGTTTTCAGCTAGTGGATTGGGCACTGTAACTGTCCCACTTGTCAGAACTTTAGTTCTTGTCTCCAAATGTGACTTTAAACTGCCGTCTCAATGACTTACTCCCACGTTTGCCTGTCTCCTTCCTTGATTGAAAAAGAAACACAGCTTTATCTGTGCATTTCTAGATATCATCAGCCTAGGGCCTGCCTTGAGTTACTGATGATTTTGGTGCTTGCTGGGTTATTGCCCACAAGTAGCATTCTTCACACCCAAGTAAACTTGAGTGGTCCCACGTGGCTGGCCATATTGCTGCCCTGAGTCGTACTTAATTTTGGGTTTCTATCTTGCCTGTCACTCACCATGGCTACAGCCTACATTGTTTGAGTGCTGATAGTCTTGGTTGTCCTGTCTCTCTGTTTTCCTGTCCTCTGTGCCCAAAGGAAAGGGTGAGTAGTACCGTGACTATAGAAGAGGTACTGCTATGGCTCACTGCAGTGCGAAGAGCTAGGGGCTTCAGCTCAGAAGTTCCCCTACTCCCCCTAGTCAAATGGCAGCAATGTAGTTTTGCGGCATGGTTGCTTCACTGAGCGCTTACTTCTGCAACTTGATTTACCCTAGACCTTAGCATCGCCAAATCGGTGCTACTGATCTTCTCCACCCTGGCCCTCCGCTGGTTCCTGTTGCTTGAGTTAGTGTTCTTGGCTTCACATTCCAGTTGACCTTCTTTTTGATTTGCAACCAGCTCTTGTCTAAACTTTGTATTGTTTCTTCCTGCGTAACACTTGCAAGACCCAACTTTTCCTCTTTGTCCACACTGCCAACACTGTTGTCCAGATTTTGGTCTCTTTATAGCTTTGGTGATCTCTGACCTTGGTACCCGTCACTGTGCTTTTCCTCTTCAGTGTCAGCCAGTAATCTCTATAGTCAAAACAGCTACTGAATTAATGACCTTGGGTATTCCAGGCCTTCTTAGCTGCATCTTCTCTTGGGCCTTTTGTTTATGACATTCAGAATATTTTTTAAGATTTATTTCTTAATTTTTGCTTTCAGAACTTAGTCAATTCAGTCCTACTCAACCTTTTTACTTGTATCACATGACCATGTCCCTCCTTCAGCCTTGCCGGCTATGACTGCTCTGTCTATTAACAAGCCTTTTCACCATTTCACTGCTTGCAAATGGGAAAAGCCTGCAGGCAGGGCTGGCACCCATTATCTCCTCCTTCACAAATTCCCTCTGTCCTCCCTTCTGCAATGGCTAGAGGAAATTATAAGCAGATAGCTGCAAGATAGAAACAGTATTCTCCTGGAGAAGCTGGCAACTCGTGGCTTAGACAGGTGCACTCTTCACTGGGTAAAAAACTGGCTGGACGGCCGAGCCCAGAGAGTTGTGGTGAATGGAGTGAAATCCAGTTGGCAGCCGGTCACAAGCAGAGTCCCCCAGGGCTCAGTTTTGGGACTGGTCTTGTTTAATATATTTATCGATGGTCTGGATGAGGGGATCGAGTGTACCCTCAGCAAGTTTGCAGACAACACCAAGTTGGGAGGGAGTGTTGATCTGCTCGAGGGTCGGAAGGCTCTGCAGAGGGATCTGGACAGGCTGGATCGATGGGCTGAGGCCAACCGGATGAAGTTCAATAAGGCCAAATGCCGGGTTCTACACTTCGGCCACAACAACCCCAGGCAACGCTACAGGCTTGGGGACGAGTGGCTGGAAAGCTGCCCTGCAGAAAAGGACCTGGGGGTGTTGGTTGACAGCCGGCTGAATATGAGCCAGCAGTGTGCCCAGGTGGCCAAGAAGGCCAACGGCATCCTGGCCTGTATCAGAAACAGTGTGGCCAGCAGGAGCAGGGAGGTGATCGTGCCCCTGTACTCGGTGCTGGTGAGGCCGCACCTCGAGTACTGTGTTCAGTTTTGGGCCCCTCACTACAAGAAAGACATTGAGGTGCTGGAGCGTGTCCAGAGAAGGGCGATGAAGCTGGTGAGGGGTCTGGAGCACAAGTCTTATGAGGAGTGGCCGAGGGAGCTGGGGTTGTTCAGTCTGGAGAAGAGGAGGCTGCGGGGAGACCTTATTGCTCTCTAAAACTACCTGAAAGGGGGTTGTGGTGAGGTGGGTGCTGGTCTCTTCTCCCAAGTGACAAGTGACAGGACAAGAGGAAATGGCCTCAAGTTGCGCCAGGGGAGGTTTAGACTGGATATTAGGAAAATTCCTTCACTGAGAGAGTGGTGAAGCACTGGAACAGGCTGCCCAGGGAGGTGGTGGAGTCACCATCCCTGGAGGTGTTCAAGGAATGTGTGGATGTGGCACTTTGGGACATGGTTTAGTGGGCATGGTGGTGTTGGGTTGATGGTTGGACTTGATGATCTTACAGGTCTTTTCCAACCTTAATGATTCTGTGAAGTTGTACTGGGGTCAAGAGTGGTGGCAAGGGTCATGTACATCCTATTCACAGAATCACAGACCATGACTTTTCCATCCTCTGCATAAACCAGCAGGCCATCTTATCCCACTCTATCAGTTAGACTGTCATCATCTTGCTGTTATAATTCTTGAGACACTGAAAACCTCATTTCATTTCTCTGATTTACCTTTTCAGTCTTGGAGATGAGATTTAGTTCGCATCTTGGGTCATCATTTTTTAAATGGATACCCTGTGATTTTCCTACCTAGTCATGGTTTCATGCTATAATAAATTAGAGATTCCATTGCTCAGATTTCATGGTTTCTGGGAGCCTGATGAAAAGGTGGGCATAAAAGTAACTTTGAATACACCTGCTTGGCTTTAGTCTACAGTGTCAACACTTAATTATAATGAGATCTATGAAAGATCTGGCTAGCATTGCACATTTCTTTTTAAACCTCTGCTTTTGCCAGTGCTGCCTCTGAGTCTGGAATGATCTTTTTATATGTGTCTGCCTATCTGTCTCTGGCTTCTGTCAAATACCCCTAAAACCGGCTCCATTTTTTGGGTCTGTGTTAACCAGGGCTATTAAATTGTTTGTATTAAGCTTGTTAAAAAAACCAACAAAAACTGCCCTCTGTTGAGTAACCCCAGTCCATTTTCTCCTCTGTTTTCTTTACCCTTCTTATTTATGACCATCTGACGTGAGAAGGCTTTCTCTTCAAAGCAAAGCACCATGCTTGATGTGTTTCTCAAAAGCTCTTTGCATGTCCCTGGGCACTTATTTTTGATTTGTGGTGCTGTAATGTTTGTTCAGCCACCAGCAGAAGCTCTTTGCGGCTTGATGTGAAAAGTTCCAAGACAGAGAAATGTCTTATCTGGGTTTTTTTTATCATTTGGATGCAAAGCCGAAAGATGCTGGCTCTCTGCTGCAAATTGTCCAGGTTATATTCTGGTTTTGAACAACAGAAGTTTTGAGGGCTAAGGGGATATATGTCTCGGGAATTCCATAGCAATTAAAGTTGTCTCCTAATATTAGCAGAATATGGACTATGAGAAAGAATGACTACACGAAATAACTTGAAAGATAAAATAATTGAAAAGCTAACCGCATTTTGTATTCAGGAATGTTTTTAACTTCCAGCATCTTTGGTTAAAGCTCCTGATGGTTTGTAGACACAGGCCACTTCAGTGATATGAAACTACATTGATTTTGCAATAGCTGCTGACAAAGCAGGACTGATCTGGTAGCTGAAACAGAGCCCAAGTCTGCTGCTTTAGGAAAGACTGGTTGTGACAGTTAGGAAAGCTTATATCTGGGCATTGCGAAAATCTTTTGTTCTTAAAATATGTATATGCATGTAAGTATATATTTATATTTGCTCATATATATATGTGTGAATATTTGTCTTCCTGCTTAGTGTGTGTAGCCGTATCTGGATTTCCATCTTACATTTTCTTACTTAGAATGAAAGTTCCACTGCCTGCTTGCTTGAGCGCATACGGTGGAGAGGCATGTGTACTGTCTTGTTTTCATTGCATAGATCCCAAGTCGAACAGTAAAATGCTTTAAGATTGCTTTTGCTAGCACTTAATTATTATGTGCTCTTTTAGCCAAAACCAACAGCTGCTGCCATTGCTATTTCATTGCACTCTAAAGGCCCTTAGCAGTATCAACACGGTCTTTTTGCAGAAAGTTGTACAGTAAGGATTACGGACATGAGGGTTGGGGCTGAGATCACAGCAGGAGGATAATGGGATTTTTCATTGTAGATGTGTGGGTATCTTGTCAGTTTAAATTTTAAGAAAGTCCTGCAATTGATAGTTGACAGCGATCATTAGCTTTGAAGAATATTTTTCCATATGTCAGTCCTGGCTAATACTGTTTCTTTATGACTTGCAGGTGCTCAGGTAGACCAGTCAGTGTTTGAAGAGCTTATAAAAGAGCAACTTCCAGAGCTGGCTGAACATATGAAGGATCTGACAACCTTAGCTTCCATTTCTCTTTCGTGGTTCCTTACCCTTTTCCTTAGCATCATGCCCCTGGAAAGTGCTGTGAATGTTGTGGACTGCTTCTTCTATGACGGGATCAAAGCCATCTTCCAGCTGGGCTTGGCCATACTGGAAGCCAACGCCGTGGATCTGTGTAACAGCAAGGATGATGGGCAGGCCCTGATGATCCTGAGCAGGTATGGCCACACAGGAGTGCTCCTTCCATCGAGGACCATTCTGCTGTAAAACAAAGGCATTTGGGTGCGGCTGTGATATCAACGGCGCTCTGTAGGCACCAGCGGGACCCTCTGTGTTACCTTGCTGCCGCTTTCACAGTGTCTGCTTTAAACAATGGGCTTTGTACATCGGACAAGTAGATGTCCTGTGAAATTTCCTGGCAGCGCCGAGACATGCATCGACTGCGTCAATGTGCAATATTTACTGCTGCTCTTCGTGTCGTCCCTAGGGTGACAGGCTTCCTGCTCCAGACTTCAAGGAGACAGAGGTTTTCTTCCTTGGGCAGTGTTTAGTCATTTGGCTGGCTTGCTGTTCCTCAGATGAGTCATCATGAAGGCATTTTTGAAAAGCCTAGCAGCCCGAAAACCAATTTATTTCGAAGTCTGAGCCATAAGACTTGTTTGCTTCTTATTGAGAAGAGCACAGTGCAGAGTAATCTGTGTTCCTTATATTTCTTCCCTTCAGGTTTTTAGAGCATGTCAAAAACGAGGAAAGCCCTCTGCCACCTATTGGTAATCACCATGCGTTCTTCAGCGACGACCAGGAAGCTTCTCCAGTGACTGAAATAGCTAACCTGATTCATGATTCCTATGAGGTAAAATACTGCTCCGTGTCTACTGGTTAGTTAAGTTAGAATTTCAAAAAAAAAGGTTAAATTCAACATGGATGTTCTGAAAGTTAATACACATCTTTACAGATACCTTGACTAAGTGCTCAGATGCACAAGGCTGGGTGTAGTATAAATGCCTACATTGACAGATCAGTTAGAGACTGGGTATGCTTTTTCTTCAAGGACTCACAATACTTTAAAAGTTGTGTTTCCAGTAAATGAGAAATACAAACGTCATAAAATACCATAAAAATAATAAACTTCTGTTCCTCCCTTGTAGAAATTTGGAGACCACTCTGTGGCACAGATAGAGCACATGCGCTACAAACACCGAATCCGTGTCCTGCAGAGCCACGAAGACACAACCAAGCAAAATGTGGTTAGTAGGGTATTGTTTCGACGTGAGTAGAATATTGTTTTGACTGAGGTAGCTTAACATTTCCCCTCTCCCCCAGCGCTGTCAGGCAGACGGCTTTTGTTTTTTAAAAGGTACCACCAGATCTTGAAAAAAGGAAGGATCACTCTGGAAAAAACTCTTTCCTGGGACACCGATAGGTTTGTGTTTTCTTTTGCAGCCACATGCATTATTTTCTAGGGTGGCTTTAATGTTAAGAACAACTGCAGGACAGTACAGCCCACTGCCTTGTCTCTGACTGTGGCCCTAGGCAGATGCCCGGGGAAGAGTGTAAGAAGAGAGCAAGCGTGATGCGATGCTTCCCCGGCCTCCTGTGATGTGTAGCTTAGGGACTTCCCGTCTTTGTTGCTAATAGCCCTTGAGGGATTTCTCTTTTCATGGATCTGTCCAACCGGTGAACCTAAAGAAGGGGGAAAAATTGCAAAGATTTTTCAATACTACAGTTCTCAGCTGTACCACATAAATACAGTCCCTGTGGGGCTTGTGTCAGTGACGATGGGAGAAAAGATGGTGACTAACATGTTTTTTCTTTCTTTTTAAGCTCCGAGTTGTCATCCCAGATGTTTCGATTCTTCCTGAAGATTTAGAGGAATTGTATGACTTGTTCAAGGTTGGTCTCCCTGAAAAGTAGGGGATGCACGTATTTGAGGCTTCTGGGCGTAATTTCCAGCCGTTCCAGCAGTGCCGCCTCAGACCTTGTGTCCTCTGCCTGGCCGGGCCCAAAGGGTTGTGGTGAATGGAGCGAAATCCAGTTGGCGGCCGGTCACAAGCAGAGTCCCCCAGGGCTCAGTTTTGGGGCCAGTTCTGTTTAATATCTTTATCAATGATCTGGACGAGGGGATCGAGTGTACCCTCAGCAAGTTTGCAGATGACACCAAGTTGGGTGGGAGTGTTGAGCTACTCCAGGGTCGGAAGGCTCTGCAGAGGGATCTGGACAGGCTGGATGGATGGGCCCAGGCCAATTGGATGAGGTTCAACAAGGCCAAGTGCCGGGTCCTGCACTTTGCTCACAACAACGCCATGCAATGCTACAGGCTTGGGGACGAGTGGCTGGAAAGCTGCCCTGCAGAAAAGGACCTGGGGGTGCTGGTTGACAGCTGGCTGGATATGAGCCAGCAGTGTGCCCAGGTGGCCAAGAAGGCCAACAGCATCCTGGCCTGTATCAGAAACAGTGTGGCCAGCAGGAGCAGGGAGGTGATCGTGCCCCGGTGCTCGGCGCTGGTGAGGCCGCACCTCGAATCCTGTGTTCAGTTTTGGGCCCCTCACTACAAGAAGGACATTGAGGTGCTGGAGTGTGTCCAGAGAAGGGCGACGAAGCTGGTGAGGGGTCTGGAGCACAAGTCTTAGGAAGAGCGGCTGAGGGAGCTGGGGTTGTTCAGCCTGGAGAAGAGGAGGCTGAGGGGAGACCTTATCGCTCTCTACAACTACCTGAAAGGATGTTGCAGAGAGGTGGGTGTTGGTCTCTTCTCCCAAGTGACAATGATGGGACAAGAGGAAATGGCCTCAAGTTGCACCAGGGGAAGTTTAGGCTGGATATTAGGAAAAATTCCTTCACTGAAAGGGTTGTCAGACATTGGAAGACGCTGCCCAGGGAGGTGGTTGAGTCACCATCCCTGGAGGTGTTTAAAAGATGTGTGAGTGAGTCGCTTAGGGACATGGTTTACTGGTGAACTTAGCAGTGTTAGGTTAACTGTTGGACTTGATGATCTTACAGGTCTTTTGCAACTTAAACAATTCTATGATTCTATTTGGGTGGGATTTTACCATTTTGTCCTTTCTGTGGTTGCCCAGTTGTTAAAGAGGAATAGTAATGTACTGATCCTTCAAAGGAGAATTGCTTCAGTTTCCTTTCTAACTTGCTGCTTGGAAATGGTCCACGAGAAATTAGGTTCTGGTAATTTTCACATACAGAATAAATTTAATAATATGTAGCTCTGCTTACTGGGAGCACTGCAGTATTTTTACGTTCTGCTCTTTTATTGCTTTTTAAAGGCAGACTGTTTTCCATGGAGGAAAAAATCCCCATGAACTTGTGTCCTTGCTATTTGTTCCCAATTTTCTAATAGTTTTTTTTTTTTTTTTTTAACAAATAAAAGCAGTTCCTACTTCAGTTCCTTTCTGTCAAGGTGATGTTTGAAAGAACTGTTATAAAAGTTATTTGAAGACAGGGGCATCTGAGCTTATACAACTGTACTTGATTTCAAGGTCCAAGCATGTAGTTATTGCCCGTAATGGACAATTTCTTTTGTGTATTGTTCATAGCCATAAATACTAGGTACTGAGAATATGACTGTGGTATGTTCTTAGCATTATGTAGCTTTGTGGCGAAGAGCAGCTGTATCCTCCATCCATTAGTGGTTGTAAGATGCTGCTGCTGGGGCTTGCTCTTCAGTGCTTCCCTCCTGCTCCTTGCTGCTCTGTTTTTGAGCTTTGTCGGGCTTGCACTCCTCCCCTTTCCTCATTTCATTTCTTGGTGGTGGTTCCTCTTTCATTAGCTCCCTTGCTCCCCCGGGACAGCTCGTTTTGTTAGGACTCTGTTTTGCGTCAGCCTGTCCCCAAGGGATGACTAATAGGTACGGTATCCAAATGGAAAGGTCTGAGACAAAATAAATGAGCAGGTCAAGCCTGTATAACACTTACCCTGAATTTTCTCCGACCCTCTGTCTCTTTGGATGGTTAGAGACATCCCGGGCCAGATGTGGCTAGTAGAGTTTCAGTAGCCTGCAGTGAACATCTTCCAAGAATCTGCCCAGTCTCCCTTCAAATGTATTAATTATCCATTGGAAATCATGAGAGCACTTGGCTGCTCTAATTAAAGATTCATACTCTGCTTTTTCTCACAGGAATGGTCTTGGTATCATTATAACACCTTGGGCAAAGAGAATTTTGAGCATTTCCAGCATACTTTGATGTGAATGCCTTTTTCTGCCAGTTGTGCTCTCCCTGATACCGCACACTGCAATCTCCCCTTTCCCACCTCTGATTTCTCCTAGAGGGAACATTTAATAAGGTGTTACTGGGACATGACGAGTCCAGTCGTTGAGCGACACGACCCCAGCAGACCGTACGCTGAGCAGTACCGCATCGATGCCCAGCAGTTCACTAACCTGTACAGGCTGGTCTCGCCCTGGACCTGCGGGGAGCACACAGACGTCCTTGCCCAAAGGACCTTCCGGCTCCTGGATGAGAACATGGACCGGCTGATCGAATTCAAGGGGCTCGCCAGCTGCTTAGGTATCAGCCCCCCTGAGGGATGGAAGGTGGCCAGAGTCGGGGGCGGCATGTGGGTGAGACACGGATGTTAAAATGCCATACAGCTGGCAGGGGAGGATGCAGGCAGATGGTTTTCTTGGGCTTCTAATTAGCTTAACCAGTGACCTTTACTAATTTTTTGTGTTCAAATCACCTAAAGTCAATTAGATTTAAAAGACAGCCTAAGGATATATTTGAATATGGTATTAAAATATTTGATTTCTCGGACAAGAGTAATTTTGTTGAAAATCTTTTATGAATTAAAATTATATTTGGGTCTGCGTGGAAGGGTAGGAAATCCCCTCTACTGGATTGTTGCTCTCAATATACCTCTTTGCTTCTTGAAGACTTAATCTTACACAACCAACTGCTGCATGCCTTGTGTGTTGATAATAAGCAGAGCAAAAAACAATCTGGCCAGCAGGGACTGAGAGCTGTGCTAGGGTTTGGTCTTGAGGCCACCAGCTGTTCTAATGAGATGAGGCTGCCCATCCCAAAATCTGGCTGAAGAAGAAAGTGCCGCATCTCAACTGTTGCCTGACCCCACGTGAAACAAATCAATCAACATTCAAAGCTTCAGTAAAAATCAGTAAATCAATATTCTTGCCCCTTAAGCTTTCTAGAATTTTTTTTATGTGAACCAAGGCAACCTGTATTTTATTCTTATATGATTTTGATTCTTAGAGGGATACAACTTCAAAATTCAAAAAGTTCTTTACAGTATTTCAGTGCCTTTGGAAGCATAGAATCTAATTTCTCCTGGTCATTGAAAATGTGAATTATGTTACATCTGAAGTAGTTCTCTCTTCTGGACTTACATTACAGAACAGCAGTAAGGGCTGAAGGGGAGAAATACTGAAAACATGATGGCCCCAAAGGGAGTTTTCTGTCTCTCCCCTCTCACAGTCCTGTTACTCTGCAGCAGCAAACAGCCTTTGCTAGATTGCCTGCCATTCTTCTTGATATTTTTAAATGATGCTGAAGCTCCGTAGGGTTAGGTACTCCCAGTCTATTTTACAAGAACAAAGACCAAACCAGATGGCTCTCACCTGCTGTTCCTCATTGACAGGCACAACTTAAAATATTTTGGTGTAATATACTGGCCATATGTTTTCATGTAATATACTGGCCATATGTATTGTCCATGCAAACAATTATCTTTTGTGCACAGAGGTGCCTGACTTATTTTAAACTGTGGAAGTAAATGCCTGGGTCCACTTCCTTCTTGTTTTTTTTTTTTTTTTTTCTTGCAGATGTTATGTATAACGGAGAAATGAATGAAAAGATAAAGTTACTATATAAGCTGCATATCCCACCTGGTAAGAAATTTGAAAGGGAGTGAATACCTCAGTTTGCCTCAAAACTCTTGCTTAAAGCTTTTGGGAAAAAGCTGCTTAATGAAGAACCCTATCTTGCTTCCTTCAGCTGGGAGCATATAGGATTTGCATTTGTAGTTATGCTCACCACATTTTAAAATTCACTCCAGTCAAAACCTTTTTGGGTGAAATTTATGGATATACAATGTCAAGGCTCGCATCTGCAACATCCAGATATCTTTTGCAGCCAATTATAGGGTTACTTCTAGACAAAATATCGAACCGGAATAACATTTCTGGATGGCTGGTACTTCATGTACAGTAGAAATCTCCTTATCACATCTTGATCCAGTTCTGATTAGGTGACAAAATTTTGTGGTAGTTTCTCTGTGCAAAGTTTTTAATTAAATGTACCATTCTTGGCAAACTTCCAACTCTCACTGCAGCACCAGTTTTACTTATATTAATGTAATTTTACAGTATGATTTAATGAAGTACTGTTTAAAAAATCTTTGCCCAATTATTCTGCTTTCTTCAAATATGTACATTTTAAAAGCATAAATAACCATTATGCAGCACTGAAAGGATTAATCATTACATTTTTCTCTTTTTTTGGCTAGCTCTCACAGAAAATGAACGAGACAGCCAGTCACCATTAAAGAATCCTTTGCTGTCAACTTCAAGACCACTAGTCATTGGAAAAGCAAATGGTATGTCCGAAATGGTTCTCTAATGCACGTGCATATGAGATAACCAACTCCATTATCTCCACTCTCTGGGTTTTATTTTGAAACATCAATTTACTCCAGTGACTTGAAAACTACTTTTCCTTTTTGTGTCTGCTCCAAAAAAGGTGATGCAGTAGATTACCAAAAGCAGTTGAAGCAGATGCTGAAGGATCTAGCCAAAGAAAAGGATACTAAAACTGAAAAAGAATTGCCAAAAATGAGCCAGGTATGTATACTAGGGGCTATAGTCTGTTTTTAAAGAAGTGGAGAGTACTTAAAAATTTAATTACTAAATAAAACAGTTTAGCTTTTCCTGAGAAAGTGTAACTTAAGCCTGAGCTTAGATTCAGTCCTTTAGATATCAAAGATTGGGCTACTCTGATCCAGGGAGCAGGCATCATGTTTAAAAGCTCTCAGCCACCTTTCTAGCAGCTCCCTCGCCTCAGACTGCCTGGTGAATAGAAAGAATTTCAGACTTACTCTCACCTGCAGTGTAACAGGCTGGAAAACAGGCTCATTCAGGCTGGAAAAAGCCCTCCTGCCAAGCCCAGAGAATGCCTGAGAATGCGTATTGCTGTTCTGTCTTTCCTGACCTCTTCTCCACCAAACTGGTAACTTCTTAGTCCATGACCAACTGGGACTTGCTGCATCATAGCCAAACACTGACTAGAACTGCATTAAGACAGACAGCTGAAGGCTCTCATCATCTTGCCATCTCCACCCTAATGCCAGTAGAGCTTTGTGTATGTCGTTGGCATGAAGAAATCTACT
This sequence comes from Gavia stellata, assembly GCF_030936135.1. Taxonomy (NCBI): domain Eukaryota; kingdom Metazoa; phylum Chordata; class Aves; order Gaviiformes; family Gaviidae; genus Gavia; species Gavia stellata. The sequence continues at coordinate 71,412,669 of NC_082594.1, forward strand.
GGAGGGAAAAGGGTCCCATATTAGTAAAACAAATGTACGGACATGCAAAGAAAGATGGCACTACACCCAGAATCCCTTCTGTGCTGGCGTGGCCAAATACAGCTTTAAATTGTTGGCATGTACTTAACCTTTCAGCTCAGCAGGCCCACATCATCTCTCATAAAGGCATCACTTGATGGAACGTCTGAGGTCCCTTCTACCCTGAATTATCCATCCTATGTATGAAAACTCGAGGGCTCACGAATTTTTTAATAGTGTATGGAAATGCCCTCTCATAGCCCGATAATCATCTGTGATGGGTGAGCAAGGGAAGGAAGGAAAGAAAGGGGTTGGGCGGGGAAGATGTCTGCGTTTTATTATTAGAAGAAAAAAGGCTGGGGAAAGGTGGAGAGAAATGGCAGAAGTGAAGTTGCTTGCAAGCCTGTGGATGGCTCCTTTGGTTGCAATGCGTTCTGTGTAACAGCCACCAGTTTTCCACCGGTAACGGATTGTATCCCTTGTGTTGTATCTCACTTGCCCTTTTGTCATCTGGGAGGTCCTGATCTCCTTCATCAAGGCAGCAAAATACTTTTCTGCTCTGTTCCGTTCTTGATTTGCAGCAGCAAGGTTTCCTAGCATCAGTGGGGGTTGAAATCCCTTTGCTAACATTTTTTAAAATGCAGGCAAAAGTTATAAATCATCAAGTCTGTACACAGCATTCTGCCTGCCTTTGCAGTACTGTGCCCTCCTACAGTTACCCATAGCGTGGCTGTTCAGTAGTTTTTGGTTTTCCACCCTTTACAGAGGGAATTCATTCAGTTCTGCAAAACCTTGTACAGCATGTTTCATGAAGATCCAGAGGAGAATGATTTGTATCAAGCCATTGCCACTGTGACCACACTGTTACTTCAGATTGGAGAAGTAGGACAAAGAAGCATCAGCCTGGGGAGTGGATCGGACGAGTTCAGCGAGGACTTACAGCCCGAGGCCTCTGCTTCAGACCAGGATGCTGTTTTTACTGACACTGTGAAGACCCCTCACAAAGACTCTCAACCTTCCCCTGTGACTGAAGGGGACTGGACTGTCTCGTTTGAACATATTTTAGCATCCCTCTTGACTGAACAGTCATTAGTTAACTTCTTTGAAAAACCCTTAGAACTGAAGCCAAAACTTGAGAATGCAAAGTTAAATCAATATAGTCTCAAAACAAATGGAGTGAGCTGCCAGTCACGGGGTGAACATACAAAACTAAACACACAGTAGTAGCAAATATGTCAAAAATGAAATGCACTGAAATTATGCCAAAGCACATACTGTAAAAGGCTTTCAGTTAGCAGTGGACTTTTGATAACAAATTTGTTGGTCTGTGGTTTTCAATTTAAGAGCTTTAAAAGCTAAAGGGTGTGTAGGCTTGTTTTGTGCCATTGATTTATTAATTATATTCTTGTTTTGAATGTAAAAGGAAACATCTGTCTACAGTGTGAAGACACTGAAGCCCTCTTCCGCACTGGGAGAGCGGAGGCTGGCTCCAGTTGTCCTTTTTTTTTTTTTTTTTTAGCAGGGGAAAACACTTCTCAGCTACTGTCTGCAGTTTGTTTCGGTTGCCTTTTTTGCACTAATACTGAAAACTGTTTCAATGCTGGTAATTGAAACTATTTTAATATATTTGATTGTATTCCAATTTGTATGTCTTGCTGAAATGTTAAGTGTACATGGACTGTGCTTCTGATGTTAGTCTGTGAAAACATGCACTTTTCAATAAACCCTTTTTGTACTAGACTTGCATTGACAGTATTTATTGATTTATGGAAGGTAAATGCCTTTAGTCTCTACTTCATTAAACAGATTCCCTGAGCTACTCGCTCACAGTGAATTCACTGGTCAGAACCAGTGTTTCGTTGTAGTGCACAGACTTGCTTGGGAGAAGCCTACTGATCCTGCCTAGGAGACCCACGGGGGACCAAATACAGGGAGTTTCCCTTATCCACAAGAGATTACATATATGAAGTATTGACATAACAGTTTTGGTAGTTGTTTTTTTTTAAAAAACCTTGGCCTTAACTTAAAATACTTGTGTAGTGGCTCTTTATTCCCATAGGGACAAAACAAGAACACTGGGACTTTGCCACCCACATAGGAACATTCATATCTCCTCCTTATTCCATTGTCACATAACAGAAGTCTACAGTATCTTTAATTATGAAAATTACACCATTATGTACAAGCTCAAAGAAAGCAAGATACTTTAAGAGCTTGTCACCTGTTAAACTTAATGCTTCACGGATGAGAGCTTGAAGAGACTGGACAATTAAAAAAAAAACAACTTAGGAGTAAACTTTCTTTTTATCCTTTTATTGTAATGAAAATCACTTTAATTTTCATCCACGTTGACTGTCTGTAGACCTGCAAAACAAGAAATTGTATCATCACCTATTACTAGGACAAGTCCCTTTATGTATACGCAATATACATGTATTCACAAGAAAGTGCACCTGCAGTTTCAAAGCTAGTTTGCTGATCTACTTCTGGAAGAGCAAACTACATAGGCAAGTATTTCACCGAATGTTAAAACAAAAACTTCACATTAAACTAATCCTGCAAATAAGATACTTCTCAGGTGACAAGCAGAAAAAGTTCAACCTGCTTGAGCTTTTGACATCAGAGGATGTACTTTATATAGGCAAACACAAACCTTAAACTACCCTAACAACTCTGGCCAGTGTTTTTTATTCTCTCAAATTTACAGGACTATTTCGCTAAATTCTGTATTTGCTTTTTAAAGCTGATCAGGCAAGCCAGCAGCCCTGTTCTCTATACCAGACCTAGTTTAAGCCAGCAGCATGCTTTTCATTTGAATTTTGCATTGCAGGAGGAGCTGTCCCACTTTGCTACTTGTTCAGAAAAACATGGCATGGAGGAAGAGAGACGGCACGCAACCTTACCTTTGAATGTTGTGACTGGTACATAGGTAACCAGTGTATACAGCTTGTTTGGTGAATCTTCATCCTCGTTGCGCTTTCTGGACAAACGCACACGGATACGATAAGGAACATTTCTAAAAGGAAGACAATAGATTAATTTTCAATAAAAGATGTACTGAAACCTGTTAATTCATAGAAAAGTTGTCTGCTCCATAGTTACTACCCCCCACCAAATTCTTAAGCTTTGCCTATTTGTGCAAAGACATGATGAGTCAATTGTGTTTCTCTCTCTCACCATCATAACGAGTGAAATCCTGTACCTTAAGAGATTGGACTGTTTGCCTTAGAGGAGCTTTTTGTTCTGTTAAAGTGAGCAGGTAAGATTTAACTGAGCCTTGAATATGATGAAACCATAATCCAGTGGGAGCATAAAGTCAGAAGTGCATCATCAGTCCATTACTGATCCAGGAAATACACTATGAAGATGACCATGAAGCACAGCACAAATAGGATCAGCAAGCAGCTGTTACTAACAAGCATTTCTTACTCAAATAGAAAATAGTGAGGAACCCCCCCCAACAATCTGTTCCGAAAGCCTGAGGCCCCTGTCAAGAGTCAGAGTACTGCCCAATCTGTATGCCAGAAGTCTCATGGAAATTCTAGTGAGCGCTAGACCTGAACCAAGATCTTTTTTATGGGCATACAACTGATCAACATTTCCACCTCACAAAGCCCATGGAACCACAACTAAATTGCTTAGATGATTTTGTTCTTAATAGGCAAGTCACAGCTTAGCGTCCTCCCCTAATACTGCCCAAAATATGCTGCTTGAGGGAAGGCACAGAATTATTTGTCCACACCATTTTTAGTAAAGTAACTTCCCACCTCAAATGAACTCAGGATTTTGGTAAACTCCTGTTCAGAGTACTTTGTTCCATAGAATATGAGAAGGAACTTCCTCCTTGCTGTATGTTCTCACGAGCATACTTATTAATCAGACAGATGCAATAATTAAGACACAGGAACTTGCTTCGATTTACTCCCTTTTTGCAACAAGTCAAAACCATTTTTCACTACTTACTTAGATCACTGACTATCACACTAGCTGACATGGTGATTTTAGCCTCTCCGGATCCTTCCAGAGGAAGGTATTTTACTTTGCATACTTTATCTATTCTAACTAGTGAAAACTGCAGTTAAACTCACACTGGAAAGACAGATGTGATGACTCCCTGCTCCACAGAATGCACTCCTACCAGTTAATATAAGGAAGGCTTGGTTAGTAACCTCACTTCTAAGCTCTGAAGTTATGTGGTCACCTGGTTCAATTGCTACTTCTTCATTGTGTATGAATTGGAACAGCTCAACAGGAAGGATGGAGAACCCCTGCTCAGAAAGCACAGCAACTTAGTCCCATCTTCCCACTCTGTTTTTGAAGGAAGAGTTGGCCTAAGCACAGAGCAGTCCAGGTAAAGGACTGCAAATATGTCATAGGCTAGACTCAGGAATCTAATTCCTAGAAGACGTGGTTTAAAACAAGGACTCATGCATATCCAAGATATCACTTACAGTATTAATCCCTACCAGTTAACCTTTTATTATGGTTTAAGAGGTCCCACTCATCACAGGAGTCCCTTTGGACCATCTTCACACAGATCAAACGCCAAACCAGCCGCCTCTGTAGCAGCAATTTAACAGAAGCTGTAATTTTCTGGCCTACTTGTACTTTCAAGACAAGATTAATGGCCCTATTTAAAACAAACCTCATTATTTCTTTGTGCAACATTTATCAATTCAGCACACTTCGAAACCTAATCCTGTTCAGACACATTACGCAAATCCCAGGTACTTAGCCTGGGACTGTAGGTAGCACTAAAAAGCCATGTTTCTAAAAACTGTCTGCTGCAATAGGGATTGGGGTACTACACTGTTACAATACCCCAATCCTCCCCACCCCAAACCTGTATTCTTTCTTTTCTTTGCTTTATTCTTATTAGAGTTAGAACAAAGTTCTTTTAATTCCAGAGTTTACCAAAGCTTTGCTACAAGTACAATGAGGGAGCTGACCAGAACGTAGAGGTGACAGAAGATTAGCTTGGCATGCACATTGTAAGAAAGGAAGCATTTGCAAAGAAAATGCAAACACTGCAAGAAGGATACAAATTTTTCTACCCCTCCACGTCCTGCACCTCCACATACACAGTTAAAAGGTTCTTCCTCACCCAATAAGGAAAGTTGCAGAAACTTACCTTATTCCTTTAGCCCAGACTGCCTTGTTCAATCTGGTGTCAATGCGAACATCAGGAGTACCCATTTCCTTCATCGCAAATTTACGGATTTCCTTGAGAGCACGCGGTGCTCGTTTCTTGAAGCCCCTAGGACAAACACAAGAGCAATTTCTTTAACTTCAGGAAACTGTCAGCATTGGACACTTGTTGCAGCACTCAACCATTGGTGTTTTATAAACATACAATCGAAAGGATTGTGTTCAACAGCGGTTCAATAGCTGCATCATAGTATGATCAGACCTTTACTCCAGTAGGTAGCTGCTAAACTTAATGTCTATGCCTAATAGAAACCACATACAGTTATGTCGTACAATTTCAGTAAAATTTTGCAACTGCAAGATCTCCCGGATCTTATTTCTAGCATGCTGACATGAAAACTTCTTGCAGTATTACTGAAGGGATCAGAGCTTTCACAGACACTGTAAATGAAAGGCCTATAAGAAAAGCAGTGCAACAATGTTAATACAAACTTGACAGAACTGTTCAGTACTGAAATAAATAGCAGAAGAACAAAACTGATGCTATACTGAGTAACAGTTTCTGCTAAACAGTATTTGATGGTTACTTTCTTCATGTCATCATGATCAGACCACTATCAGAACTGGTTTTTTTACAAGTATGACTTGTCTCATGCCTATTATGAGCAGATTCTGCATGACTAGGCATTTACACTGGAAGTTACAGCTGCATCAAGAGTGCTCTGCTGTAGATATTATATCCACACTGTGACATGCGACTATAGGGTCAGTAGGGTCGAAGGTCCCACAGTGGGTTATATTCATTATTGTTTGTATACTACTGTGGATATTTAGTGCTAGGTATTGGGGATGGGTGATTACAAGTGAGACAAGCATTGAACAAAAAGTATTTCCACCCTAGTACTTCATGCCTAAAGAGAAAAAGAGGATAACCCCAAAAGAGGATAGCAGGATTGCCATCATTAAGAATAGAGTGAATTGCTGTAAACAATCAACGGGCAACGGCAGAACTTCTTATTCCCATTTAAAGGTGCCACTGCCTCCCATCCTCACCCATCATTTTGCAATAGTGCACTGTCTCATTCCTCTGCTGTTCTAAGTTAACTTCAGCAATTTCACCAATTGTTTTGATCTGGATATAGTTTTCTTCCACGTGAATGCAGCCACACACATAAAAAGAGAATCCAAGGGAGACGCAGTTTCTCAAGAAGTCCTCTCCAGCATTTTACTACTACACAGTGGTATGAGGTTCCACATTTTGTCAGGTAAAAAGTTACTCTCATCTACACACACTAATACTGTTTAACACAAACCATATCACAATTTACACCTAACACAATTTAGTGATAAGCATGGAGCCAATAATTTGATTATAACAATACTTAATCTATAAAACTTACTACAGTGGGCTAAATTTTAAACTTTGCTTGGGAAAGAATGATGATCTGTGCACAGAGGTAAATAGCCCTAACTTCAAATTACATCCAGGAACACTCACAGAAAAAATAAACAAGCTTGTTTCTGAAAGCCACCTGCAAGTATAGGCCTGCACAGGTACACAGCTGCTTCCTCGGGACACAACTGTAGCACAAGGGACTAAAACATCACACATTAGCATTGGTACTGGTAAGGACTGTCATTCTCTGCAGTTTAAAACCTACCAAACCCATTTCCAAGTGCCACTTTACATAAGGCCACTTTCACTGATAAAAAACAATAACTTACACGCCATGGATCCGCTTGTGAATGTTGATGGTATATTCCCTAGTTACCACCTCATTTATGGCAGAGCGTCCCTTCTTCTTCTCACCACCTTTCTTTGCAGGAGCCATCTGAGCAACGCTGAAAAGCATCCGTGCACATGTCAAACGCAGACCCAACTTCCCTCAGACTTTTCGCTGTCACTTTCCCTCCTCCCATCGTCCCCAGCTCCTTCTAAGCCACACAACTCCCACATTCAGGAACCAATTTAAGATTAATTCATCCCCGGGGTTTCACCAGTCGCAAATTTTAAGCAGCAACTTTTCAGCACCACAAAGGCTTTACTCTCATCTCCCTAACAGGAGCATAAAACACGAGACACTCTTTGGCCACTTCCCAAGACGACCGGGCTCCTGGCCAGCCCCAAGGACCCTTAAAACCACCCCGTCCTGCTTCTGTATGTCCAAGCACCTTCCTTCTTCAAGGCGACCCAGGAGGGCAGCTCGGCCCGTCCCAGAAAGGAGACGACGGTACAACAGAGGCCCCTTTCAGGGACTGATGGCGGCCTACCGCTTCCTTCTACTTCGCAAAGGCCCAGCACGGGCCGTATGCGCCCCCTGCCAAGTGCCCTGCAGGCCTCCCCGGGCCTGCGCCCCGCCCGGCTCAGCGCAGGCCTGTGGGGGGCAGGGAGATAGGCCCCAGCCCCGCAGAACGCAGCCCCGCCGAAAGCGGACCCGCCGACAGGAACCACCCGGTGCCCCCCGCGCCGGGCCGCCCCCCGCGCCAGACCAGGCCCAGGACTCTCCCCCGCCGCGGGGTCTGCCAGGCGGATGAAGGCGGATTCCGCAGCCCGGGCCCCGCACCGCCACTCACCCTGCCCGGGCACAGGCCGGAAAGGACCGCGCAAGGCACTATGGGAGCAAGGAGCCCTTCCGGGATGCGGGTGAGGGCCGACTGCGCCGGCACCAACCGGAGGCGCGCGCCGGAGGAGGGAGGGGCTCAGTCAGGCGGTGGCGCGCATGCGCGGGGGCAGCAGGCTGTCTGCTGGTACCGGGGAGCGGTGAGGGGGTGGGTGGGGTTCTGTGGCTGTTTGCCCCGGGGAGGGGGGCGCTGACCCCGGAGGGAGCGGATCCGGCCTCTTCCGCCCCGACCGCTGCTCGGTCGTTGAGTTGCTCCTGGCGCAGCCTCGAGCCGAAGCCCCGAGGCCGGGCTCGCGAACGGAGCGAGGGACGGGCCGTCCCTCGGGTAGCTGCCTGCCTGCTCGCCCCCCGTTTAGGAGTCTTTCTTCGAGGTGGTACGTCGTGCGGGGAGCTCGGCTCGGGGGTGGCTGTGCTTCTAGCAGGCGGGTTGCCCTCTTCAGGCCTGCGGCTCCTCTTCCTGGGAGAGAAGCTCGGCGCGGCCGCGCGGGGCAGTGGTCTGTCTGCAGTGACCGCCTCTTCGCTGGCCGCCTGCCCAGAAAAACGACCCGAGCTGAGTGATGATGTCGAACAAGGCGGATCTCGGCTATCACGAGCTAGAGCAACAGCCCAGCTCTATGAAGGGGACTGGCGTTGCGTGTGTGTGCAACAGGGAACAAGTGCAATAACCCAAAACCACAACAAGTGTATAGGGGAGGAATGAGGCAGAGCATGAAAAACTAGGTATTGACGTAAATCTGTTCTTGTAAGTGCTCTGTATCTTTCCAAACAATATAATCCAGTTTATTGGAAGGCAACCCTACCCTATTTACAGCTTCTCTCTGTAAACAACTCACAGTACTGCTGGTTTTAGAAAGGTAAGTGTTTGCTCCAAGGCTGAGCTTGGTTTGGACGTACCCACTGGCGACCAGGAGAGATACGGGTGTATTATAACCATCCCTGAGAGTAAAACAAATTCTTAATGGAATTTTCTCTTCCTGTGACTTCATCATAGTAGTTGAAGTCCATCAAGTGCTGCTTGCACAGGTATTTCCTCTGAGGTGCTCGTATTCCTTCATTACCTCTGCCCTGCATGAACTTTTTGGCCTACAAGCAGACAGATTTTCCCCTCCCCTTTCCCAGAATAAGCCCTTACAGGAGTGGGTGGCATTTATGAAGTTAGTCTCTAACTTAGCCAATAGGCCTTCGCTAAGGTTTGTCTATAGTTAACGGAAAGAGAGAGGTTCCTTCAGACACAAAGTGAAAGCACCTGAAGGTTTAGCTCTTCAGTCTTCATCTGATGGGGTCACTTGCTTCACTGAATGCAAGAACCTACGAGATAAGCAGGCTAACTCAGACTGGTACCTGAAGTTAGCAGTAAAAATATTTTCACAGAGACCAGATCTGATCTCTAAACACTTTTTAGAGACCAGATACTTGATTCCCTCATCTTCCTTCAATGAAGTAAAACAAAAGGATCGTATGGACTGAAATAGACGTGCACCAATCAGTCGTGCCAGCCAGTCTTGCTGTGGAAGCTGCAGGGTCATTTTGCCAGTGGGTTTTCATCAGGAGATTTTTAGGTTTTTTAGAAGATTTTTCAGAACTCAGGGCAAATGAACCTTTTTTATTTTTCGGAAAGGTTGCTTTTAGCCTTTCCAGCTCCCAGCCCAATTATCTCTATTGTTCGTGGTATAGAAACCAGAGCTGAACACGTGGGACCCTGTGACATAATCCTTGGTACTGAAGGGCGGGAAGGGTGGCGTGGTCTGCGCTCTCTTGAGGCTAGCACTGGCTCAGGCAGCTACAAGCTGCCCTGAGGGCCATCCCTTTTCACTCTTGCCACGGTGAATGAAAACATTACTATGCTCAGTTATCCACTTCATTCTGCTGGAGGTTGCCGCTTCTGCAGCAGAGTCAGCAGAGGGAAAGCAGACCTGTACCTTGGCTATTCCACCCTGTAGTTAACTTGAATTTAACATGAAAAAGAGCCTGCACAAGGATGCCAGAGTGGTAACTAGACTGTCTGCAGTGTGGGCATGGTAGCAATTCCAGCAGAGATGTATGACAAAACTCAGGACAGCGATGTCTTAAAACACTGAAGCTGGACATGGGTCAAAGCCCTGGTATGTGCTGGGTCAAACCATTCTTTAAACCATCTGTTTTGTCCTAATCTAAAACTGGTTGGTTGGATGTACAGAGCTGCCTGAGGTCTTTAAAGTTTTAAAGGAGCTTAAAATGAGCTGTCTTGGCTAGCAGTTAGTAGAACTTCCTGAGGTATCATTCTCTGCCATGACAAAGATCCCATAGGATAATAATTGTTTTTGCTAACTGGGTGCCAAACACCGTGCCGGGCCACGGCTAATATTAACAATCTCAAGGGAATCACATAGTTGAACAGCCACAGGAAAATGTGTGCAACTCCTGCAATAAAGCCTTTTGGCTATTTTATTTTATTCTACAAATAAAGACAACTGTCCATCATTAAATGGAAAAAAATAATAGTTGGAGTTGTATATAGCATGAAACAGTAGTTCCCTTCACAAAAACATTTCTAATTCATTAGTTTATTACAAAATATCCACTCACAAAAAAGCACAAGCACAATCTTTATACTTGTGAAATGAGTTGATATTTCATATACAAAATAATTTCCACATAATTCCATATAATTTTATTTTATATAGAAATAGGTCATTATTACAACAGCTGTACAATACACTACTTTTTATTTAATAATTACATAAACTCTTTCTTAGAAACATATCAACAGAAAACATACAAAAAAAAGCGAAAAGTGCATTTCTTTTTTTTTCCCCCCAAAGGAAAATTCAATCCTAGATGTTATAATGAAAGAGATATGTAATAGTCTGCAGCATACCGAGTCAGTGGGCCAAAACACAGTGCATATTTCTGAGAGACTTGCAGTGGGTGAGTTACTTAGGTTGAAGAAGGATCCATGTTGTACTATTGGAGAGTTGCATGATTGTGCTTAGAATTTGAGTTCTCCTTTGCAATCACAATTCATATAGAAAACAGTCCAGTGTGGGTTGTGGGGTTTTTTTCTTTGTTTTTTAGTAATGAAGAACAGTTAGGGTAAGCTGCATAATACTTTTCAGATTCTAAATCAAGGGTTATGAGTTGTAGACCATCTTCACCAATGACTGGGGTTTCTCCTCCATTGGATGTGCTAATTTGGCCACAAGAATAAGGAAACAAACTTCTCTTTACAGAAAGTGCCTAGGTTTTGTCCTCTGTGCAGTTGTGCAAAATAATAACAATAATCATAATAAAAATAATCTCTTGTTCTCTCCTCAATAGACCTTTGACGCAGTGCTTTTCATACACAAAAGAGGAACTGAAACAGTGAAGGCCAAGTACCTCATGAGTCTGTCAACAGTCTTTTGGAATTGCCAGATAGCTTTCAGAGTGACAGGCCAAGATTGAATGCCGTCTCCTGTGCACCCATTGATGATGGAGGCTGCACAGGATAGTGTTCCTTTCTATTTTGCTCTGTCAGTACATACTGTGCTCACGAGACAGCGCAAACTGAATCCAGCATGCCGTAAATGCACTGTCTGTGGCAGTCTGCACTCTGTGGCGTACTTCTGTCATAGAGCTTTGAAAGAAATGCTTGTGCAAAAGCCAAAACAGCAAGTACAAAGTCATTCTCTTCTGCCCCATGTGCCCATTGGTTAAAGCTAATCGTGCATTGATTGTGCTGGTGGGACTCTTATCGCAGTGGCTGTGGTAAATTTGATGATTCTGATAAGCTATTGCTTCTTCTTGATGTTAGTTGCTGCTGCTGCTGCTGCTGCTGCTGCTGTGTCTGATGATACCCCATATTTCCTTGCTGTGGCGAGTAAGATGGCAGGAGCAAAGAATCGGGTTGCTCATTGTGCAAAGAACTTGGTGTTTGCACCTACAGATAAAATAAAATTTATCGTGGTGTTTGATTCTTTCACATATTAAAGCTCTTCATCTTCAATGTACAGGGTGCTTAAAAATACTGCTAGTTTGCTGGCTTTTATTTCTGGGGCTGTTTGGCATGGGGTTAGCTTACCTAATGCTAGAAGGCATGGACATAAATTGCAACAAAGAACATTACAATTAGGCACTGAAAAAGGTTTTCTAATAGGAATGCGCTGCCTATGATTTGCAGGTTTTCCTGAAAAGCCTGTTTAGGAACGGGGTGGGCGACCATGTCAGAAATGGCATGGATAATAGACATGCAACAGAAATGAAACAGGGGATCCTAGAGTACCTCATGCTGTCCCTTCTAGCCCTTCCTTTTTGTGCGTTTACAGTAGGGTGTGACCTTGCAGTGGGGAAATCGATGTGAATTTTGCAGATGCTTTTATTGGGAACGGTATCTGCCATAGTTTTTTCATTAATTCTCAGCTATGATAAGGATTTCATTTCAATAACAAGAGTTTAATAATTTGAGGTTGATGATACTCTTTCAATGATGCCAGTGGATATGCGATTACGTTTATAGACACAGTTCAGCTCCTTTTGAGTTAACATAGAGACACCTCGTTTCCCCCCTTCCCCTTTACTTTAGTATGTGTTGAATTAGGTAAAAAAAAACCAACGTATTTTTACATCTTCAGATCACCTGGTTCTTCCAGGCAATGTGCTCCAGTTTATCTTCTTTGCCTTGTGGAGTTGAGAAAATATGTTAATTTACTGAAGGGATCCAGATATCAGATCCAGATCTCATTTTATGTTGATGCTGGTAATTAAAAATCATCTTTTGACTTGTAAACTAAGCAAATTTTATACTGAATAAAGAGTACAGAATAAATCCTAAGGCAGCAATTTTCTCCATCTAGAAATACGCTTTAAATATATCCAGGATAATCTGATTATGTTTCCAATGTACAGAATTAGTAATTTCCTTTGAAATATTCTGACTGTTCTCACTGGTCCCTTGCTATACTGGAAGGGTACGCGACACTGTATCAGTGTCTTGCACATTTCAGTATCTCTGAAATGGCCATTTCTGCCATGATCAGTCTCCCGCTGAAACCTGGGGCTCTGTTTGCTCAGCCCATTCGCCTTATTACTCTGCATGTACGTTTTATACATTGTCCTCTTTGTCCTACCCTACCTGCAGGTAGCGTTGTTGCTGATGCTGTTGGTGCTGGAGTTGCATAGGTGGCAGAGAGGATGGCTGGGAAGGAGGTGTAGTGGCGAACCCTTGGTTTAACACTGCTTGTCCCATCAGTACGATTGGAGAGCCGCTGCTGGAAGTCTGCACTTCCAAACTTTGAAACATTTGTTGGGTTTGAGAATACCTGTGGAAGAAAGAAGCAAAACAATCAAGAACAACTGCTGGAAGCAAAGGTCTTCCTGTAGTATAGGGGTGGAAGTCCCTAGCCTTCATAAATAATTCCTAATAAAGGATTCCACAGGACCTGCTAATATGAACAATGGCACCACTGGCAACACTGTTTTGCCTTACTCTGTGCATGAGCTGGACTTGGAGGGCAGCATACATCTCATCTCAAAATCCAGAGCGTATTTTAGATTCATTAAAGATTCTGGTTTATGCCCGTCTTCTCTTTGGCTACAGAATTCACATCCCAGGCTCATTAAACGAAATGGCCTTCGATTCTGTATTAATATGCTGAGCTCTGAACTGCAGCGAGAGAAAAGTATATACTCCTCCTGTTCTGCTGCCTGTGCTTCCCTGTGACTGCCTGTGGGGTGGTAATCTCTTGCAGAAACATGGCTAGGGTTGATTACTTCTTAGGCTGCTCATATACATATTGGCAAGTATGGTCAGCAGTTCCCATCACTGTGAGCCACATTGTAGGAACAGAAGAAGCCTCTAGAAGTTCTCCAGAGTGAGGGATGGGACAGAAACAAAATACTTGGCTCCTCTTGCCAGTCTGCTTTTGCATAGAAAAACTTAAATATGTGTTGTTTTGTGGAAGGCTGTGGGCAAAACCACAACGGAGCTGTTGCCAGCCCAGCCTAATTCTGTTTATCCTGTAATGGGTGATGAGATCATAGTGTGGTGTGTGTTTGCTGAACAGCTGTTCAACATTAGGGGTTAGTCAGAAATGCTACAATTTGGGTACGTATACTAGGATGTGAGCTCCTAAAAAAGGGTCCCGTGAGTCAGGAAGTGTATGTGAAGTTGGAGATGTATCTTTGTAAATCAGGTCTCTTTTATTTAGATGCTTAAAAGCAGATCTAAAATGCTGTATATTTAAAGTTGAAAAGTTTAACTCAAGATAATCTTAAACAGCAATAGTGATGTTTAAAAAAAGAAGTACTGAATGCCTACATTCCTGAGGTGACACACAGAAATACTTTTAAAGTAAGGATGTGCAAACAGCTGCCTTATTATTTTAGCAGTTCACAACTAAGTACAGTGACGAAAAACAGCTAAGAAAAAAACCAAGCATTTTCTGACCGATGTTTTCTGCTTCCTTCATCTGAGTTTTGAGGAGACAAACAACTGAGGTGGTTTGTTTAGCAGTTTTTCCGAGAGCGCTCAGGCGCAGGGGCCTGTTGGTTCTTTCAATTCTGCTGGTGTAGATTAGGCATAGCTCCACTGGCGTTACACCAGCGTCTCACTGCCCAGAGAGCAAGGGCTTTCTTGGTGCCGGCCATTTCAACTGGGCCACTGCTGACTTTCTCTCTCACATTTACGTTGGTGGGTCAGAAGTTCCAGCAGTGAAGCAAGCATCATGTGAGGGAGAAAAATTCCCTCATCCTCAGCTTGTTAAAATGCCACTGGCACGTTGTGTTTCTCTGTCATCCTTCCTGATGTGACCAGGCAGGGTAAGGCTGACCCTGACACTGGAAGGCAGGCTCAGCACAGTAACACGTTCCCGATATTTATAACTACTTCGTCATCTTACTGAAGAAGGCTATTTCCCCTCAAAAGCAACTTTGATGTTTTATCTTTGACAAGTCACATACTTGGCCTGGGATCCCGCCATGCTGAGGTCTGAAGGGTGTCTTGCATTACAGGACCCAGGCATCATGGGCTGAATAGGCTGGCTGAGCAGCAGTCTGGCGCATGGAAAAAAGAAAAGGTGACATTGCTGTAACAGAAGGAGCAGACAAATCCCACATTTTGAAAACAGAAACAGGATGCTTTCGTAGGCACAGCACAAGGCGGAGCGTTAGGGGATCTGACCTCAGCTCTCAGCCATGGCAGGCGCTTCCTGGGCGCTGTGAGGTGGGGACTGGGGCAGTGTGTGCCCTCGCTGGTAACGTGGGTGCCGCCCTGGGAAGCTGGGCACTAGGATTTCAGGAGAGTGAAATTTCTTTTGCTCCTGCTGGTGGGAATGGCTTGTACTTGAGCTTTCTGAGTATCAGAATGTAATTTTTTTGGTTCACGTGTCTAGTTGGATACCAAGGATCTGGCCCTCCTCCACCTCCCACCCGGGGGAGCCTGAGGCAGCGAAGGAAAAGCGGAGACATCCCACCGCCCCGGGGCTGGGAGGCCAGAGGCGGCACAGCTGCCGCGACCGCGCACGCCGAGACCGCGCACGCCGAATCTAAACCGAGCGCAGTTGGGGTCCTCATGCTCAGCGGCTGGGCCTGAGGCCTGGGCCTAGCGCTGGGCCTAAGGCCTAGGCCAGGCGCGCGGGGAGGCCTGGCCCTGCGCCGCCCGCCGGCCGGGCGGGGTCGGGCCGTACCTGAGCTGCTGGTCGTGGCTGCAGCCGGGGGCGGGCGGGCCGGGGGTGCCGCCCCGCGGCAGGGCAGCAGGGGGCGCCGCGGTGCCGCCGCCGGCGGGGGCTGCGGCGAACGGCGGGGGCGCGCCGCGGGGGGGCCGTCCGCCGCCCGGCGCCGGCTCCGCGCTCCTCGCCGCCTTCGGGCCCTGGAAGAGAGCGGGCAGAGAGCGAAACTCGAGCGCGGCCGTCACCGCTGCGTGGAGAAGGCCTAAAGAGACGGACCGCGACAGTGCGGCGGGGGCGCGGTCGCCGTTAAGGCCTGGCGATGCGTCCACCCGGCTGCTGTTCCTCCAGCCCGCCGCCGCTTTCGTACCCACGGCTGCCCCGCGCCCTGTTCTGCCGTTCTGCAGAGCCCTTGGCCCAGGGCGCTGTGAAGGCAAAGCCGCCCCGGTCGTGCCGTCAAGCAGTTGAGGAGACAAACGACACCCCGTGAAGACACGAGCAAAGTTAGGTGTGATTAGCGCTGCCGTAAAAGCCCAATGATGGGAATAAACCTTATTAAAGAAAAAGATGGTGGTGGGTTTTTTTTCTATTTATAATAGGGATACACTAATAGAGTCATTATAATACAGGTATTATATTATATTATTATCTTATCCTACAGGTATGTAGGAGCTACAGCTGAGTGGTCTGAAGATAATGGTGCAGCTACGTTTGCCACACACGCAGGTAGCAGAAATAGGGGCTACGTTTTCTGTGCAGGGAGGTACAACAGGCGGGTGGAAGAGCAAAATCTGGAAATGCCGAGAAACCAGCAATAAGAAAAAAACCCACATGTCAAACCTACTAGCTTTCACCAGTCTCAGTTACTACTAAATGAGGCTGAATTTATGTCCCCATGCAGGACTCTCTTATGCTCACAACCTGGGGGTCTCACACAAATCTCCATGTATTCCAGCTGTGTGCTACCCGAGCAGACAGGCTTTGCTGTGTCGGCGGCGTCTGGCTGGATTCAGGGAGCAAGCAGGGGTGAAGCTTATTTTGAGAGGTCACGCTACCGACACCGCTATTGCTAGTTTCCAGCGTGGTCGGTCAGGTTTCTTTCAGGATAAACGGAAGAACAGTAAGTCATCCACAGCTTTTGCATGCCCCCCTCCTCAGTTTTCAAGCTGAAACAGCTGCTCAAGTAACCCTCCTGGCTGAGGTCTTAAAAAAGGGATTTAAGGAAAAGTAAATGCTGTAGGCACACCCTTTATATAGGCTCCCCCTACATAGGACAATAGGGAAGGAAAGACAAAGGTAGACTTACAGGACTGACATGATTTTACTTGCTTGTTTAATACAGCTTCTTTCCATATAAATGCTCCTCTATTCAAAGAAGTGATTACCTGGCTCGATACCACGCTTGCTTCTCTCAGTGCTTGCTGGTTCGCTGTTTGCGAAGATGCAATTTGCCCTTGAAGTTGAGGACTGGAGACAAGCTGCTGCTGAGAAATGGCCCCTGATCTCTGCTGTAGCTGTTGTGGCTCCGGCTGCTGAGTATTGCTAAAGCTCAGGGATGCTGTCGGC
The DNA here is from genome assembly GCF_030936135.1 of Gavia stellata. Classification (NCBI taxonomy): domain Eukaryota; kingdom Metazoa; phylum Chordata; class Aves; order Gaviiformes; family Gaviidae; genus Gavia; species Gavia stellata. Next base: position 71,429,641 of record NC_082594.1, read on the forward strand.
TGCTGTAGGAACATCTGGAAAAGAAGGGGGGAGGGTTTATTTACATAGCCCAGCTGTCTTGAATAATGAAGGTGACAGAACTAAATCCAAAGCTATAGTCTAAAATAAAGTTACCATGTTTCTGGATTCACTATGCATTTACTGTTAGTTGGAAATCACCTATCTTTCCTACATTAACAGTTCTGCTGTCTCTAGTTTCTTGATTTCTTGTTCTGCAAGTGCACTCATTATTCATGAAGTATGGCCTGAAGGTACAAGTCCTCTCTCTGTGGGGCAGGCACAGCCCTCATAACAGCAGTTCCCTGTACATTCACTGTGTTCTGGGGCATCTTGACCAGAGAGAAGAGAGTAACTCCATGTCTTTTCAGTCCTTTCATTTCCCCTTTCAACAAAATCAGCCTGCCTTTCAGACAGGGCTGCTTTTGAATTTGTCTCTGGAAATTCAACACCTTACATACAGTTGGGTTGTCAAATATTTTTAGTGAGGCCACAGTCAGGCCAGAGCTGTCCATGTGGAATGGCTGTGTCCTTATCATTGAGAAGATGTGTAAACAGACAGTCACTGTCATTTATCTGATTTCCCATCAGGTAACTATCACCCGGTGTTCTTCTTAACCGTACCATGCATTTGACTGGTGCAAAAGAGCTAGCATCTCCTCTGTTAGTGTTTCTGTAAACGATATACTCTCCATGCCTGCATTGCAAGGTGAGGCTTTCTTCTTTAAAAGCTGTAGGACTTGGGAATTTTTGCTTTTCTAGGGGCTATTTCTTTTATTATAGCTGTACAGAGGAAAAAGGCATCTTTTAAAACCATACATTATTAATGCTACAAGCTACCTTTGCAATATTTCAAACCTAGCTTCTTGCCACCGAGGACTGTACAGAAGTACGCATCGCAGGTAGTTGAAGGCATTTTTGGATCTGATTCTGATTCCACACCACTATTACACGTGTGGAACTCCATTAATTTAAGTGGAGCTACTTAGGGTTTAAATGAAATCAGAATCACAATTATTATCTTCATTATTCATCCATCAGTCTCATGCCTAGCAGTACATCTGAGGTACACCCAGTAATTAGTACACCTTTCTGCAGCTTATTGCTGTATTAACAATTCCCTAAACTACCATGTCCCCTCTAATTTTTCTTGGAAAAACCCCATGCCTACCTCCAAAGGACTGGCACAATGCACTGCTTTTCTTTGCATAAGTATGGGTTGATCCATCATATTTGTACTTATTTATCTAGCTTTTAAACCATGGTTTTTATTTAAATATGATAAATTTTTAATGAATTTCTACGTGCCAAGATTTTACTCAGAAAAAAGGTACAGACAAAGCTTGCATTAATCAGCTGAGAGAGGGGGGCAATTAATGAAAATGTTAATGGACCTAAAGCAAAGGCTTGTTTCAGATGCTGTAGGCTAACCACACCTCAGAGATGTCTGATAGAAATAAATGGGTCAAGCAACAGAGTTGGGGCTGCTCACAGCAGGTCTGAAACTAGCTCCGAGTGTTTTAAAAACACTGCTCACAGAGTTTGGAGCCGTTACGTATCAGAAAGACAGATGGTCTTGCAACTTCTGCCAAGTAAATAGGTCTTATTATGAATAAATCAAAGACAGAAATTACGCAAAATCGTTTTCTTGTTTATTTTCTGTATATAGAAGCTAAGCTTTGGACATGTTTGGTAAATGAACTCACTTGATTAGCTCTAGCAATGAAACTGGTCGCCATTGATACAAAATTTGATATAAAACAATATAAAATTCAGAACAGGTGAAGCAAGTGGTGTCTTTCAAAAATATGATGGGGAGTGTGAACCGACTGGTACTGGCCAGGTCACCGCAAATTAAGACCTTTAGGATGATTATCTTAGTGTCCTCCCTGTACGTGGCGCATAGTACTGGAGAAATACTAAGTTCATCCAATGCAAAGTCAACATCTATCGATGCGAATGTCAGGCAGGGGGTGAACTTGTGGCAAATGACTTACTCTGCCTATGAGCATGCCTTACTTCCAGAAGGTGGCCAAGGAGCTTATCCTTGAAAGCAAGCAGAATAACCTACTTTGCAATTACCAGCGTGTGCCACTGGGTACGAATGTGCACAGTTAATGGTTGGCAGCTAAAATTTACTATAAATTTACAACCAAGTTTATCCCAGTAAACCAATTTTGTTTGTTCATGTGTTCGTACCCTGAGAGAGCTCTGAGTGTTTCATACCTAGGGACCCTCTCTTGCATTATAATGGCCAAAGCAGCATTATTACCTTCTGAACATAAATGTCCTGGAAAAAAAAAGCTCAAGGCAGGAAGCGATGGTGCCATTTAACCTGTGTCCCTGCAGAACTGGAAGACTCAAGATGCCTCATCAAAACAAGAGTTAACCTGAGAGAGGATCGAAGCGTGGAATTTCTACCTGCTAGTTAAGCCTAAAAGCAAGAACATGCTTCATTTGTACAAAACTTACTGGTGTTTTTTCATAATGTGCCTCTTTTTTGATAGTCCTGCCTGAATTCCCCTGAAACACTGAAATACAGCAACTTTAAATAACAAACTCCCTAATAAAGAATGAAATCTTTCCCAGCCTGAGCAAATCCAAGTAGATAAATTAGCAACCCCCTAACTGTACTGCTGATAATGACATGTCTTGTGGCTGATTTTGCAGACTGCAAGGTCAGTGAAGCATCTTACAAATATTTTTTAATTGGCCAGCTTGTTAACATGCGCAGCAAAGCAGCGAGGGAGGGGAGGGACCCTCTGACACTGCTGCCCCCTCATTCCAAGACAGATGGTCCCTACAGCTAATGGATGAATCACATTGGCAAGACATCGTGAGGAAAACGGCTCTTTGACTCTGCCTGTCCTTTGGATAATCAGTGGATTATAGCCTTTGGGCTGATCATTACAGACATCAAGACTCTTTCTTTATGTAAAATACGGGAAGATGAGAAGCACAGCACTGGGAAGCTGAGGTTCACTGACTTCGAAGGGAGACTGGTTTGCAAATGATGGGTGGCTTTGGACGGTCTCGTTTGTAGTTCTTGCAGGCTGGTCAGGCTCAGCCCTTCTGCCTTCCTCCCCATCCGCAATTCATTAGCTAGACTGTTCGAATCTGGAGCAGACGCAGCATCCTTCAGACTTCTGAGGTTACTCTTGCTGCTCCTGTCCTTCATACTGTCATTTGTCAGGAAAAGCAGTAACAGGGATTTAATGGAGTTTTGAACACTTTTGTTCAGGGCCCACAACCCTCCTGCTAGTTTCATCATTCATTGCACAAGGCCCTTGGAAACAGTTTCTAATGCAGACTACCATGCTCAACATCTGTCTGGTTGGGAAAGCGTTTCTTGGTGGACTGCCGTACTGTAGTTTTGAAGATTTCTGAAGGAAATGGAAATGGGGCTTAATTCCCCGCAGAGCTACCTGTACACTTCTGTGTGGGAGTGAACCAGTGGGGAAGATATGCTAATAAATCAGCTAATGAGGGAAAATCAGAGAATACTTCCCCCTTTTCAGACAGCCTACGGCACTCCCCCATGCTTACAGCTCTTTTACGCGGAATGTTAAAGAGACCAGAAATGTGCTTGATAGTAATGCTCGCCTGTTTGCTACTATGCTTTGTAGCTCTGATAATAGACACAGATCAGTGTCTGCAGACATCCAGCTCTCTGAATGATGAAATCTGTGCGGCAAAGCATGTGGTTGGATTTCTGATTTAACAGTTTACTCCTCGCTGCTTGTGAGTCACAAAAGTGCTGCATGCAAAAGTGTGAGGCTTTCTTTTAAGTTGCCCCTAGCCAAATAAGACAAAGCTAATTCCTGGTCTCACTCTATTCCTGCAACAGCACAGTAATTTCTTTGTGGTTTTTTTTTTAACCTAGAGAAAGTGGGAGAAGGAAAAGGCCCTGGCCATGAGTCGGTGTGACCGCTCGCATCTCACCACCTTGTTTGATTGCTCTGAGGAGACTGAAAGGCACCAGAACTACAGAGGATGACCCTTGCCATCCAGCACTGCCCCTTCAGGCAGATACGCAGCCCCTGCATTTCTGAACTGCCCTCCAGCCCCCTGCCTCTCAGTTCTGCATCTGCAATAAGCTGGGAAATGGTCGGTACTGACATCAGAGAACTTGTACTGGTCTCAAAATACTTGGTCCAACCTGGTACAGTCTTCATGGGGGACAGGGTCACCCAAATGGTATAACTCAGAGCTACAAATTGGTATGGGGTGGGCAGTATGGAACTACCCACCATTTACCCACTGGGCCTCCTCTTCTCTCTGCTTGAGCTCCCTATGAGCGTATCTGAGAACCTGTCCCACGGTCTTTGGGTTATGAAATGCACCATAGCGCATATGGGGGACAGCTATGTAAAAATAAAATTCATTTCCTGCTTATAGGAATGTGCTCTGATCTTCTATTTTTGCCTGAATTATGCAAAAAACGACAACAAAAAAAGTGTATGTGATATTGAAGACTTCACCAGGAGAGAGTAACGGTTTTCGCCCAATTAAAAAGGAAGTGAGAATATCATGTCTCTTGATATTCATAATAACAATAATAGCTTTCAGACATATGACATGATTCTGAACTGAAGGCCAGCTAATTGCAGAGACACTTTCCTTTCCCATTAATCAAAGTCAGCGCAGAACCAATAGAAGAAATGGACTGAAGTTAAACCTGGTCTACCTATACACTTATATGGCACCAGGAACAGAGAGTCCTGATTTTGGGACCCACCGTCTTACAGCAGTACACATGCAGCAACTTAGGTGGCAAAGTTTCTAATTTGGCTTCACTGATCCCTTAATTGCCTAAACATACAATCCCAATTTGTTTTAATATGTGAAACTGCATTTCACAGATGCTGATGATGGGTGAGAGTCTGTGGAAGTTGGGAGCAAAATTTCCACTGACTTCAGCAGGTCCCAGGTTTTCTTCCTGTGCTTAAAATGTTCTTTGACATATTCGTTTCCATGCCAGAGCTTGTCTTCTAAAAAAATCTTTTTAGTACAATGCTCACAGTGGGTCCCCAACGCAACATTTCTAGCAAGGGTCATTTAACCTGACATTTATAGTTCAATTATGAGGAACATAGCAGTAATCACCCCGCATTCAGAAAACTTCCATAAAACTGGATGATTTGTCCATTTGTCATTAAGTGAAACTTGCGATGTACTGAACTGCTCTTGCTATTATTTCTGAGGTTTGGTAGACATAAGGGGTAGTACAAAGCAGACACTGTACTTGATGAATTAAAAGCAGCTACTGTACTTAGTGAATTCTAGCTCTCTGTAGGAGGTATCAAAGGCAGAAGAAGAGCAGGCTTAGTCAGCTTCACCCTAAAGGCTTAAGCTGGTCCAGTGAAGAACAAATTCAGACACCTCCCAGGTGTGAACAAATGAACATCAGCAGAGGTTTGGGGGCTTTTAACGTGACAAGGAAATTAATCTCTTGTGCTCTGTATCTGGGCTGGGGTAGGGTCAGGAAAACAGGGAGTGAATGAAAGAGATGAGCACTGCCTGAAGGAGGGCTGTTGGCTAAGGAAGAGCTGGACAGACAAGATACTGAGCACGAGTGATGCCAACATGAAGCAAGCAGTGATTGGATGGAAGCTAATGAGCTGGAGAGACATAATCATTGACAAGTCTGAACTTGAACATTTTTCTACTACAGCTGCTCAGTCTGAAGGCTCAGTAGATAAAGCATTAAAATGCTACTGTAAATGACCTAAATTCTTCTCCTCCTCCTCCTAAGGTTGAGATATTTCTTCCTTCTCTTCTTCCAGAAAGCTTTTAAATCTTTCTTGACATAGGTTACTCAAGGGGCTTTCAGAAGGCAGCATCCTCATTCAGATGAGCTGGTTTCCACGTGTCCAGATTTCCTGGACTCTTGAGCTAATTTTAAGTCACCAACCCTATCAATGGCCATGCAAGAGAGGATGCTCTGCTCTGCCCTTCCCAGCAGTAACACACCTGTACACTGGAGTCCTGGACCAGGCAGAGCTGCTCCTGTATCTTCTGGAGCTCCTCCTGCTGCCACCGTATGTTGGCCTGCAGGATCCGGGTCCGCTGCTCTAGCTGGTCCTTGATGGTCTGGAACATGCTGAACTGGGCTGAGAACTGAAAAAAAAGGGAGAAAAATCAGTCATTGTAATACAAACAGGCCTCAGTAGAACATTGTTCTGTAAGAAGTTATTGGTTTCTTGATTGTAAAGCACAGCCAAAGGAGTAAAAGACGTGTTTGTAATATACTAACATCTACGCAGAGATAAATCTTGTCTATTTTAAATTTTATGCACATATATTAAATTGCCTCAGTTAGAGTGATCTGCTTACAGCTGACCCTGTTCTGTTA